>NW_027362884.1:2867500-3467500 GCF_046119375.1 Phyllobates terribilis
GGCTTGCCACCGGAGCACGCCACTTTCCCATTGGCTTGCCACCGGAGCACGCCACTTTCCCGTTGGCTTGCCACCGGAGCACGCCACAGTCCCGTTGGCTTGCCACCGGAGCACGCCACTTTCCCGTTGGCTTGCCACCGGAGCACGCCACTTTTCCGTTGGCTTGCCACCGGAGCACGCCACTTTCCCGTTGGCTTGCCACCGGAGCACGCCACTTTCCCGTTGGCTTGCCACCGGAGCACGCCACTGTCCCGTTGGCTTGCCACCGGAGCACGCCACTGTCCCGTTGGCTTGCCACCGGAGCACGCCACTGTCCCGTTGGCTTGCCACCGGAGCACGCCACTGTCCCGTTGGCTTGCCACCGGAGCACGCCATTTTCCCGTTGGCTTGCCACCGGAGCACGCCACTTTCCCGTTGGCTTGCCACCGGAGCATGCCACTTTCCCGTTGGCTTGCCACCGGAGCACGCCACTTTCCCGTTGGCTTGCCACCGGAGCACGCCACTTTCCCGTTGGCTTGCCACCGGAGCACGCCACTTTTCCGTTGGCTTGCCACCGGAGCACGCCACAGTCCCGTTGGCTTGCCACAGGAGCACGCCACTTTCCCCTTGGCTTGCCACAGGAGCACGCCACTTTCCCGTTGGCTTGCCACCGGAGCACGCCACTTTCCCGTTGGCTTGCCACCGGAGCACGCCACTTTCCCGTTGGCTTGCCACCGGAGCACACCACTTTCCCGTTGGCTTGCCACCGGAGCACGCCACTTTTCCGTTGGCTTGCCACCGGAGCACGCCACTTTCCCTTTGGCTTGCCACCGGAGCACGCCACTTTCCCGTTGGCTTGCCACCGGAGCACGCCACTGTCCCGTTGGCTTGCCACCGGAGCACGCCACTGTCCCGTTGGCTTGCCACCGGAGCACGCCACTGTCCCGTTGGCTTGCCACCGGAGCACGCCACTGTCCCGTTGGCTTGCCACCGGAGCACTCCACTGTCCCATTGGCTTGCCACCGGAGCACGCCACTGTCCCGTTGGCTTGCCACCGGAGCACGCCATTTTCCCGTTGGCTTGCCACCGGAGCACGCCACTTTCCCGTTGGCTTGCCACCGGAGCATGCCACTTTCCCGTTGGCTTGCCACCGGAGCACGCCACTTTCCCGTTGGCTTGCCACCGGAGCACGCCACTTTCCCGTTGGCTTGCCACCGGAGCACGCCACTTTTCCGTTGGCTTGCCACCGGAGCACGCCACAGTCCCGTTGGCTTGCCACAGGAGCACGCCACTTTCCCGTTGGCTTGCCACAGGAGCACGCCACTTTCCCATTGGCTTGCCACCGGAGCACGCCACTTTCCCGTTGGCTTGCCACCGGAGCACGCCACTTTCCCGTTGGCTTGCCACCGGAGCACGCCACTTTCCCGTTGGCTTGCCACCGGAGCACGCCACTTTTCCGTTGGCTTGCCACCGGAGCACGCCACTTTCCCTTTGGCTTGCCACCGGAGCACGCCACTTTCCCGTTGGCTTGCCACCGGAGCACGCCACTGTCCCGTTGGCTTGCCACCGGAGCACGCCACTGTCCCGTTGGCTTGCCACTGGAGCACGCCACTTTCCCGTTGGCTTGCCACCGGAGCACGCCACTTTCCCGTTGGCTTGCCACCGGAGCACGCCACTTTTCCGTTGGCTTGCCACCGGAGCACGCCACTTTCCCTTTGGCTTGCCACCGGAGCACGCCACTTTCCCGTTGGCTTGCCACCGGAGCACACCACTGTCCCGTTGGCTTGCCACCGGAGCACGCCACTGTCCCGTTGGCTTGCCACCGGAGCACGCCACTGTCCCGTTGGCTTGCCACCGGAGCACGCCACTGTCCCGTTGGCTTGGCACCGGAGCACGCCACTTTCCCGTTGGCTTGCCACCGGAGCACGCCACTTTCCCGTTGGCTTGCCACCGGAGCACGCCACTGTCCCGTTGGCTTGCCACCGGAGCACGCCACTTTCCCGTTGGCTTGCCACCGGAGCACGCCACTTTCCCGTTGGCTTGCCACCGGAGCACGCCACTTTCCCGTTGGCTTGCCACCGGAGCACGCCACTTTCCCGTTGGCTTGCCACCGGAGCACGCCACTTTCCCGTTGGCTTGCCACCGGAGCACTCCACTTTCCCGTTGGCTTGCCACCGGAGCACGCCACTTTCCCGTTGGCTTGCCACCGGAGCACGCTACTTTCCCGTTGGCTTGCCACCGGAGCACGCCACTTTCCCGTTGGCTTGCCACCGGAGCACGCCACTTTCCCGTTGGCTTGGCACCGGAGCACGCCACTTTTCCGTTGGCTTGCCACCGGAGCACGCCACAGTCCCGTTGGCTTGCCACCGGAGCACGCCACTTTCCCGTTGGCTTGCCACAGGAGCACGCCACTTTCCCGTTGGCTTGCCACCGGAGCACGCCACTTTCCCGTTGGCTTGCCACCGGAGCACGCCACTTTCCCGTTGGCTTGCCACCGGAGCACGCCACTTTCCCGTTGGCTTGCCACCGGAGCACGCCACTTTCCCGTTGGCTTGCCACCGGAGCACGCCACTTTCCCGTTGGCTTGCCACCGGAGCACGCCACTTTTCCGTTGGCTTGCCACCGGAGCACGCCACTTTCCCTTTGGCTTGCCACCGGAGCACGCCACTTTCCCGTTGGCTTGCCACCGGAGCACGCCACTGTCCCGTTGGCTTGCCACCGGAGCACGCCACTGTCCCGTTGGCTTGCCACCGGAGCACGCCACTGTCCCGTTGGCTTGCCACCGGAGCACGCCACTGTCCCGTTGGCTTGCCACCGGAGCACTCCACTGTCCCATTGGCTTGCCACCGGAGCACGCCACTGTCCCGTTGGCTTGCCACCGGAGCACGCCATTTTCCCGTTGGCTTGCCACCGGAGCACGCCACTTTCCCGTTGGCTTGCCACCGGAGCATGCCACTTTCCCGTTGGCTTGCCACCGGAGCACGCCACTTTCCCGTTGGCTTGCCACCGGAGCATGCCACTTTCCCGTTGGCTTGCCACCGGAGCACGCCACTTTCCCGTTGGCTTGCCACCGGAGCACGCCACTTTCCCGTTGGCTTGCCACCGGAGCACGCCACTTTTCCGTTGGCTTGCCACCGGAGCACGCCACAGTCCCGTTGGCTTGCCACAGGAGCACGCCACTTTCCCGTTGGCTTGCCACAGGAGCACGCCACTTTCCCGTTGGCTTGCCACCGGAGCACGCCACTTTCCCGTTGGCTTGCCACCGGAGCACGCCACTTTCCCGTTGGCTTGCCACCGGAGCACGCCACTTTCCCGTTGGCTTGCCACCGGAGCACGCCACTTTTCCGTTGGCTTGCCACCGGAGCACGCCACTTTCCCTTTGGCTTGCCACCGGAGCACGCCACTTTCCCGTTGGCTTGCCACCGGAGCACGCCACTGTCCCGTTGGCTTGCCACCGGAGCACGCCACTGTCCCGTTGGCTTGCCACCGGAGCACGCCACTTTCCCGTTGGCTTGCCACCGGAGCACGCCACTTTCCCGTTGGCTTGCCACCGGAGCACGCCACTTTTCCGTTGGCTTGCCACCGGAGCACGCCACTTTCCCTTTGGCTTGCCACCGGAGCACGCCACTTTCCCGTTGGCTTGCCACCGGAGCACGCCACTGTCCCGTTGGCTTGCCACCGGAGCACGCCACTGTCCCGTTGGCTTGCCACCGGAGCACGCCACTGTCCCGTTGGCTTGCCACCGGAGCACGCCACTGTCCCGTTGGCTTGGCACCGGAGCACGCCACTTTCCCGTTGGCTTGCCACCGGAGCACGCCACTTTCCCGTTGGCTTGCCACCGGAGCACGCCACTGTCCCGTTGGCTTGCCACCGGAGCACGCCACTTTCCCGTTGGCTTGCCACCGGAGCACGCCACTTTCCCGTTGGCTTGCCACCGGAGCACGCCACTTTCCCGTTGGCTTGCCACCGGAGCACGCCACTTTCCCGTTGGCTTGCCACCGGAGCACGCCACTTTCCCGTTGGCTTGCCACCGGAGCACTCCACTTTCCCGTTGGCTTGCCACCGGAGCACGCCACTGTCCCGTTGGCTTGCCACCGGAGCACGCCACTTTCCCGTTGGCTTGCCACCGGAGCACGCTACTTTCCCGTTGGCTTGCCACCGGAGCACGCCACTTTCCCGTTGGCTTGCCACCGGAGCACGCCACTTTCCCGTTGGCTTGGCACCGGAGCACGCCACTTTTCCGTTGGCTTGCCACCGGAGCACGCCACAGTCCCGTTGGCTTGCCACCGGAGCACGCCACTTTCCCGTTGGCTTGCCACAGGAGCACGCCACTTTCCCGTTGGCTTGCCACCGGAGCACGCCACTTTCCCGTTGGCTTGCCACCGGAGCACGCCACTTTCCCGTTGGCTTGCCACCGCAGCACGCCACTTTCCCGCTGGCTTGCCACCGGAGCACGCCACTTTCCCGCTGGCTTGCCACCGGAGCACGCCACTTTCCCGCTGGCTTGCCACCGGAGCACGCCACTTTCCCGTTGCCTTGCCACCGGAGCACGCCACTTTCCCGTTGGCTTGCCACCGGAGCACGCCACTTTCCCGTTGGCTTGCCACCGGAGCACGCCACTTTCCCGTTGGCTTGCCACCGGAGCACGCCACTTTCCCGTTGGCTTGCCACCGGAGCACGCCACTTTCCCGTTGGCTTGCCACCGGAGCACGCCACTTTCCCGCTGGCTTGCCACCGGAGCACGCCACTGTCCCGCTGGCTTGCCACCGGAGCACGCCACTGTCCCGCTGGCTTGCCACCGGAGCACGCCACTTTCCCGCTGGCTTGCCACCGGAGCACGCCACTTTCCCGTTGCCTTGCCACCGGAGCACGCCACTTTTCCGTTGGCTTGCCACCGGAGCACGCCACTTTCCCGTTGGCTTGCCACCGGAGCACGCCACTTTCCCGTTGGCTTGCCACCGGAGCACGCCACTGTCCCGTTGGCTTGCCACCGGAGCACGCCACTGTCCCGTTGGCTTGCCACCGGAGCACGCCACTGTCCCGTTGGCTTGCCACCGGAGCACGCCACTTTCCTGTTGGCTTGCCACCGGAGCACTCCACTTTCCCGTTGGCTTGCCACCGGAGCACGCCACTTTCCCGTTGGCTTGCCACCGGAGCACGCCACTGTCCCGTTGGCTTGCCACCGGAGCACGCCACTGTCCCGTTGGCTTGCCACCGGAGCACGCCACTGTCCCGTTGGCTTGCCACCGGAGCACGCCAGTTTCCCGTTGGCTTGCCACCGGAGCACTCCACTTTCCCGTTGGCTTGCCACCGGAGCACGCCACTTTCCCGTTGGCTTGCCACCGGAGCACGCCACTTTCCCGTTGGCTTGCCACCGGAGCACGCCACTTTCCCGTTGGCTTGCCACCGGAGCACGCCACAGTCCCGTTGGCTTGCCACCGGAGCACGCCACTTTCCCGTTGGCTTGCCACCGGAGCACGCCACTTTCCCGTTGGCTTGCCACCGGAGCACGCCACTTTCCCGTTGGCTTGCCACCGGAGCACGCCACTTTCCCGTTGGCTTGCCACCGGAGCACGCCACTTTCCCATTGGCTTGCCACCGGAGCACGCCACTTTCCCGCTGGCTTGCCACCGGAGCACGCCACTGTCCCGCTGGCTTGCCACCGGAGCACGCCACAGTCCCGTTGGCTTGCCACAGGAGCACGCCACTTTCCCGTTGGCTTGCCACAGGAGCACGCCACTTTCCCGTTGGCTTGCCACCGGAGCACGCCACTTTCCCGTTGGCTTGCCACCGGAGCACGCCACTTTCCCGTTGGCTTGCCACCGGAGCACGCCACTGTCCCGTTGGCTTGCCACCGGAGCACGCCACTTTTCCGTTGGCTTGCCACCGGAGCACGCCACTTTCCCTTTGGCTTGCCACCGGAGCACGCCACTTTCCCGTTGGCTTGCCACCGGAGCACGCCACTGTCCCGTTGGCTTGCCACCGGAGCACGCCACTGTCCCGTTGGCTTGCCACCGGAGCACGCCACTGTCCCGTTGGCTTGCCACCGGAGCACGCCACTGTCCCATTGGCTTGCCACCGGAGCACGCCACTGTCCCGTTGGCTTGCCACCGGAGCACGCCATTTTCCCGTTGGCTTGCCACCGGAGCACGCCACTTTCCCGTTGGCTTGCCAACGGAGCATGCCACTTTCCCGTTGGCTTGCCACCGGAGCACGCCACTTTCCCGTTGGCTTGCCACCGGAGCACGCCACTTTCCCGTTGGCTTGCCACCGGAGCACGCCACTTTTCCGTTGGCTTGCCACCGGAGCACGCCACAGTCCCGTTGGCTTGCCACAGGAGCACGCCACTTTCCCGTTGGCTTGCCACAGGAGCACGCCACTTTCCCGTTGGCTTGCCACCGGAGCACGCCACTTTCCCGTTGGCTTGCCACCGGAGCACGCCACTTTCCCGTTGGCTTGCCACCGGAGCACGCCACTTTCCCGTTGGCTTGCCACCGGAGCACGCCACTTTTCCGTTGGCTTGCCACCGGAGCACACCACTTTCCCTTTGGCTTGCCACCGGAGCACGCCACTTTCCCGTTGGCTTGCCACCGGAGCACGCCACTGTCCCGTTGGCTTGCCACCGGAGCACGCCACTGTCCCGTTGGCTTGCCACCGGAGCACGCCACTTTCCCGTTGGCTTGCCACCGGAGCACGCCACTTTCCCGTTGGCTTGCCACCGGAGCACGCCACTTTTCCGTTGGCTTGCCACCGGAGCACGCCACTTTCCCTTTGGCTTGCCACCGGAGCACGCCACTTTCCCGTTGGCTTGCCACCGGAGCACGCCACTGTCCCGTTGGCTTGCCACCGGAGCACGCCACTGTCCCGTTGGCTTGCAACCGGAGCACGCCACTGTCCCGTTGGCTTGCCACCGGAGCACGCCACTGTCCCGTTGGCTTAGCACCGGAGCACGCCACTTTCCCGTTGGCTTGCCACCGGAGCACGCCACTTTCCCGTTGGCTTGCCACCGGAGCACGCCACTGTCCCGTTGGCTTGCCACCGGAGCACGCCACTTTCCCGTTGGCTTGCCACCGGAGCACGCCACTTTCCCGTTGGCTTGCCACCGGAGCACGCCACTTTCCCGTTGGCTTGCCACCGGAGCACGCCACTTTCCCGTTGGCTTGCCACCGGAGCACGCCACTTTCCCGTTGGCTTGCCACCGGAGCACTCCACTTTCCCGTTGGCTTGCCACCGGAGCACGCCACTGTCCCGTTGGCTTGCCACCGGAGCACGCCACTTTCCCGTTGGCTTGCCACCGGAGCACGCTACTTTCCCGTTGGCTTGCCACCGGAGCACGCCACTTTCCCGTTGGCTTGCCACCGGAGCACGCCACTTTCCCGTTGGCTTGGCACCGGAGCACGCCACTTTTCCGTTGGCTTGCCACCGGAGCACGCCACAGTCCCGTTGGCTTGCCACCGGAGCACGCCACTTTCCCGTTGGCTTGCCACAGGAGCACGCCACTTTCCCGTTGGCTTGCCACCGGAGCACGCCACTTTCCCGTTGGCTTGCCACCGGAGCACGCCACTTTCCCGTTGGCTTGCCACCGGAGCACGCCACTTTCCCGTTGGCTTGCCACCGGAGCACGCCACTTTCCCGTTGGCTTGCCACCGGAGCACACCACTTTCCCGCTGGCTTGCCACCGGAGCACGCCACTGTCCCGCTGGCTTGCCACCGGAGCACGCCACTGTCCCGCTGGCTTGCCACCGGAGCACGCCACTTTCCCGCTGGCTTGCCACCGGAGCACGCCACTTTCCCGCTGGCTTGCCACCGGAGCACGCCACTTTCCCGTTGGCTTGCCACCGGAGCACGCCACTTTCCCGTTGGCTTGCCACCGGAGCACGCCACTTTTCCGTTGGCTTGCCACCGGAGCACACCACTTTCCCGTTGGCTTGCCACCGGAGCACGCCACTTTCCCGTTGGCTTGCCACCGGAGCACGCCACTGTCCCGTTAGCTTGCCACCGGAGCACGCCACTGTCCCGTTGGCTTGCCACCGGAGCACGCCACCTTCCCGTTGGCTTGCCACCGGAGCACGCCACTTTCCCGCTGGCTTGCCACCGGAGCACGCCACTTTCCCGCTGGCTTGCCACCGCAGCACGCCACTTTCCCGCTGGCTTGCCACCGGAGCACGCCACTTTCCCGCTGGCTTGCCACCGGAGCACGCCACTTTCCCGCTGGCTTGCCACCGGAGCACGCCACTTTCCCGTTGCCTTGCCACCGGAGCACGCCACTTTCCCGTTGGCTTGCCACCGGAGCACGCCACTTTCCCGTTGGCTTGCCACCGGAGCACGCCACTTTCCCGTTGGCTTGCCACCGGAGCACGCCACTTTCCCGTTGGCTTGCCACCGGAGCACGCCACTTTCCCGTTGGCTTGCCACCGGAGCACGCCACTTTCCCGCTGGCTTGCCACCGGAGCACGCCACTGTCCCGCTGGCTTGCCACCGGAGCACGCCACTGTCCCGCTGGCTTGCCACCGGAGCACGCCACTTTCCCGCTGGCTTGCCACCGGAGCACGCCACTTTCCCGTTGCCTTGCCACCGGAGCACGCCACTTTTCCGTTGGCTTGCCACCGGAGCACGCCACTTTCCCGTTGGCTTGCCACCGGAGCACGCCACTTTCCCGTTGGCTTGCCACCGGAGCACGCCACTGTCCCTTTGGCTTGCCACCGGAGCACGCCACTGTCCCGTTGGCTTGCCACCGGAGCACGCCACTGTCCCGTTGGCTTGCCACCGGAGCACGCCACTTTCCCGTTGGCTTGCCACCGGAGCACTCCACTTTCCCGTTGGCTTGCCACAGGAGCACGCCACTTTCCCGTTGGCTTGCCACCGGAGCACGCCACTTTCCCGTTGGCTTGCCACCGGAGCACGCCACTTTCCCGTTGGCTTGCCACCGGAGCACGCCACTTTCCCGTTGGCTTGCCACCGGAGCACGCCACTTTCCCGTTGGCTTGCCACCGGAGCACACCACTTTCCCGCTGGCTTGCCACCGGAGCACGCCACTGTCCCGCTGGCTTGCCACCGGAGCACGCCACTGTCCCGCTGGCTTGCCACCGGAGCACGCCACTTTCCCGCTGGCTTGCCACCGGAGCACGCCACTTTCCCGCTGGCTTGCCACCGGAGCACGCCACTTTCCCGTTGGCTTGCCACCGGAGCACGCCACTTTCCCGTTGGCTTGCCACCGGAGCACGCCACTTTTCCGTTGGCTTGCCACCGGAGCACACCACTTTCCCGTTGGCTTGCCACCGGAGCACGCCACTTTCCCGTTGGCTTGCCACCGGAGCACGCCACTGTCCCGTTAGCTTGCCACCGGAGCACGCCACTGTCCCGTTGGCTTGCCACCGGAGCACGCCACCTTCCCGTTGGCTTGCCACCGGAGCACGCCACTTTCCCGCTGGCTTGCCACCGGAGCACGCCACTTTCCCGCTGGCTTGCCACCGCAGCACGCCACTTTCCCGCTGGCTTGCCACCGGAGCACGCCACTTTCCCGCTGGCTTGCCACCGGAGCACGCCACTTTCCCGCTGGCTTGCCACCGGAGCACGCCACTTTCCCGTTGCCTTGCCACCGGAGCACGCCACTTTCCCGTTGGCTTGCCACCGGAGCACGCCACTTTCCCGTTGGCTTGCCACCGGAGCACGCCACTTTCCCGTTGGCTTGCCACCGGAGCACGCCACTTTCCCGTTGGCTTGCCACCGGAGCACGCCACTTTCCCGTTGGCTTGCCACCGGAGCACGCCACTTTCCCGCTGGCTTGCCACCGGAGCACGCCACTGTCCCGCTGGCTTGCCACCGGAGCACGCCACTGTCCCGCTGGCTTGCCACCGGAGCACGCCACTTTCCCGCTGGCTTGCCACCGGAGCACGCCACTTTCCCGTTGCCTTGCCACCGGAGCACGCCACTTTTCCGTTGGCTTGCCACCGGAGCACGCCACTTTCCCGTTGGCTTGCCACCGGAGCACGCCACTTTCCCGTTGGCTTGCCACCGGAGCACGCCACTGTCCCGTTGGCTTGCCACCGGAGCACGCCACTGTCCCGTTGGCTTGCCACCGGAGCACGCCACTGTCCCGTTGGCTTGCCACCGGAGCACGCCACTTTCCCGTTGGCTTGCCACCGGAGCACTCCACTTTCCCGTTGGCTTGCCACCGGAGCACGCCACTTTCCCGTTGGCTTGCCACCGGAGCACGCCACTGTCCCGTTGGCTTGCCACCGGAGCACGCCACTGTCCCGTTGGCTTGCCACCGGAGCACGCCACTGTCCCGTTGGCTTGCCACCGGAGCACGCCAGTTTCCCGTTGGCTTGCCACCGGAGCACTCCACTTTCCCGTTGGCTTGCCACCGGAGCACGCCACTTTCCCATTGGCTTGCCACCGGAGCACGCCACTTTCCCGTTGGCTTGCCACCGGAGCACGCCACTTTCCCGTTGGCTTGCCACCGGAGCACGCCACAGTCCCGTTGGCTTGCCACCGGAGCACGCCACTTTCCCGTTGGCTTGCCACCGGAGCACGCCACTTTCCCGTTGGCTTGCCACCGGAGCACGCCACTTTCCCGTTGGCTTGCCACCGGAGCACGCCACTTTCCCGTTGGCTTGCCACCGGAGCACGCCACTTTCCCGTTGGCTTGCCACCGGAGCACGCCACTTTCCCGCTGGCTTGCCACCGGAGCACGCCACTGTCCCGCTGGCTTGCCACCGGAGCACGCCACTGTCCCGCTGGCTTGCCACCGGAGCACGCCACTTTCCCGCTGGCTTGCCACCGGAGCACGCCACTTTCCCGTTGCCTTGCCACCGGAGCACGCCACTTTTCCGTTGGCTTGCCACCGGAGCACGCCACTTTCCCGTTGGTTTGCCACCGGAGCACGCCACTTTCCCGTTGGCTTGCCACCGGAGCACGCCACTGTCCCGTTGGCTTGCCACCGGAGCACGCCACTGTCCCGTTGGCTTGCCACCGGAGCACGCCACTGTCCCGTTGGCTTGCCACCGGAGCACGCCACTTTCCCGTTGGCTTGCCACCGGAGCACTCCACTTTCCCGTTGGCTTGCCACCGGAGCACGCCACTTTCCCGTTGGCTTGCCACCGGAGCACGCCACTGTCCCGTTGGCTTGCCACCGGAGCACGCCACTGTCCCGTTGGCTTGCCACCGGAGCACGCCACTGTCCCGTTGGCTTGCCACCGGAGCACGCCAGTTTCCCGTTGGCTTGCCACCGGAGCACTCCACTTTCCCGTTGGCTTGCCACCGGAGCACGCCACTTTCCCGTTGGCTTGCCACCGGAGCACGCCACTTTCCCGTTGGCTTGCCACCGGAGCACGCCACTTTCCCGTTGGCTTGCCACCGGAGCACGCCACAGTCCCGTTGGCTTGCCACCGGAGCACGCCACTTTCCCGTTGGCTTGCCACCGGAGCACGCCACTTTCCCGTTGGCTTGCCACCGGAGCACGCCACTTTCCCGTTGGCTTGCCACCGGAGCACGCCACTTTCCCGTTGGCTTGCCACCGGAGCACGCCACTTTCCCGTTGGCTTGCCACCGGAGCACGCCACTTTCCCGCTGGCTTGCCACCGGAGCACGCCACTGTCCCGCTGGCTTGCCACCGGAGCACGCCACTGTCCCGCTGGCTTGCCACCGGAGCACGCCACTTTCCCGCTGGCTTGCCACCGGAGCACGCCACTTTCCCGTTGCCTTGCCACCGGAGCACGCCACTTTTCCGTTGGCTTGCCACCGGAGCACGCCACTTTCCCGTTGGCTTGCCACCGGAGCACGCCACTTTCCCGTTGGCTTGCCACCGGAGCACGCCACTGTCCCGTTGGCTTGCCACCGGAGCACGCCACTGTCCCGTTGGCTTGCCACCGGAGCACGCCACTGTCCCGTTGGCTTGCCACCGGAGCACGCCACTTTCCCGTTGGCTTGCCACCGGAGCACTCCACTTTCCCGTTGGCTTGCCACCGGAGCACGCCACTTTCCCGTTGGCTTGCCACCGGAGCACGCCACTGTCCCGTTGGCTTGCCACCGGAGCACGCCACTGTCCCGTTGGCTTGCCACCGGAGCACGCCACTGTCCCGTTGGCTTGCCACCGGAGCACGCCAGTTTCCCGTTGGCTTGCCACCGGAGCACTCCACTTTCCCGTTGGCTTGCCACCGGAGCACGCCACTTTCCCGTTGGCTTGCCACCGGAGCACGCCACTTTCCCGTTGGCTTGCCACCGGAGCACGCCACAGTCCCGTTGGCTTGCCACCGGAGCACGCCACTTTCCCGTTGGCTTGCCACCGGAGCACGCCACTTTCCCGCTGGCTTGCCACCGGAGCACGCCACTGTCCCGCTGGCTTGCCACCGGAGCACGCCACTGTCCTGCTGGCTTGCCACCGGAGAACGCCACTTTCCCGCTGGCTTGCCACCGGAGCACGCCACTTTTCCGCTGGCTTGCCACCGGAGCATGCCTCTTTCCCGCTGGCTTGCCACCGGAGCACGCCACTTTCCCGCTGGCTTGCCACCGCAGCACGCCACTTTCCCGCTGGCTTGCCACCGGAGCACGCCACTTTCCCGCTGGCTTGCCACCGGAGCACGCCACTTTCCCGTTGCCTTGCCACCGGAGCACGCCACTTTTCCGTTGGCTTGCCACCGGAGCACGCCACTTTCCCGTTGGCTTGCCACCGGAGCACGCCACTTTCCCGTTGGCTTGCCACCGGGGCACGCCACTGTCCCGTTGGCTTGCCACCGGAGCACGCCACTGTCCCGTTGGCTTGCCACCGGAGCACGCCACTGTCCCGTTGGCTTGCCACCGGAGCACGCCACTTTCCCGTTGGCTTGCCACCGGAGCACGCCACTTTCCCGTTGGCTTGCCACTTGAGCACGCCACTTTCCCGTTGCCTTGCCACCGGAGCACGCCACTTTCCCGTTGCCTTGCCACCGGAGCACGCCACTTTTCCGTTGGCTTGCCACCGGACCACGCCACTTTCCCGTTGGCTTGCCACCGGAGCACGCCACTTTCCCGTTGGCTTGCCACCGGAGCACGCCACTTTCCCGTTGGCTTGCCACCGGAGCACGCCACTTTTCCGTTGGCTTGCCACCGGAGCACGCCACTTTCCCGTTGGCTTGCCACCGGAGCACGCCACTTTCCCGTTGGCTTGCCACCGGAGCACGCCACTGTCCCGTTAGCTTGCCACCGGAGCACGCCACTGTCCCGTTGGCTTGCCACCGGAGCACGCCACTGTCCCGTTGGCTTGCCACCGGAGCACGCCACTGTCCCGTTGGCTTGCCACTGGAGCACGCCACTTTCCCGTTGGCTTGCCACCGGAGCACGCCACTTTCCCGTTGGCTTGCCACCGGAGCACGCCACTTTCCCGTTGGCTTGCCACCGGAGCACGCCACTTTCCCGTTGGCTTGCCACCGGAGCACGCCACTTTCCCGTTGGCTTGCCACCGGAGCACGCCACTTTCCCGTTGGCTTGCCACCGGAGCACGCCACTTTCCCGTTGGCTTGCCACCGGAGCACGCTACTTTCCCGTTGGCTTGCCACCGGAGCACGCCACAGTCCCGTTGGCTTGCCACCGGAGCACGCCACTTTCCCGTTGGCTTGCCACCGGAGCACGCCACTTTCCCGTTGGCTTGCCACCGGAGCACGCCACTTTCCCGTTGGCTTGCCACCGGAGCACGCCACTTTCCCGTTGGCTTGCCACCGGAGCACGCCACTTTTCCGTTGGCTTGCCACCGGAGCACGCCACAGTCCCGTTGGCTTGCCACCGGAGCACGCCACTTTCCCGTTGGCTTGCCACCGGAGCACGCCACTTTCCCGTTGGCTTGCCACCGGAGCACGCCACTTTCCCGTTGGCTTGCCACCGGAGCACGCCACTTTCCCGTTGGCTTGCCACCGGAGCACGCCACTTTCCCATTGCCTTGCCACCGGAGCACGCCACTGTCCCGTTGGCTTGCCACCGGAGCACGCCACTGTCCCGTTGGCTTGCCACCGGAGCACGCCACTGTCCCGTTGGCTTGCCACCGGAGCACGCCACTGTCCCGTTGGCTTGCCACCGGAGCACGCCACTTTCCCGTTGGCTTGCCACCGGAGCACGCCACTTTCCCGTGGGCTTGCCACCGGAGCACGCCACTTTCCCGTTGGCTTGCCACCGGAGCACGCCACTTTCCCGTTGGCTTGCCACCGGAGCACGCCACTTTCCCGTTGGCTTGCCACCGGAGCACGCCACTTTCCCGTTGGCTTGCCACCGGAGCACGCCACTTTCCCGTTGGCTTGCCACCGGAGCACGCCACTTTCCCGTTGGCTTGCCACCGGAGCACGCCACTTTCCCGTTGGCTTGCCACCGGAGCACTCCACTTTCCCGTTGGCTTGCCACCGGAGCACGCCACTGTCCCGTTGGCTTGCCACCGGAGCACGCCACTGTCCCGTTAGCTTGCCACCGGAGCATGCCACTGTCCCGTTGGCTTGCCACCGGAGCACGCCACTGTCCCGTTGGCTTGCCACCGGAGCACGCCACTTTCCCGTTGGCTTGCCACCGGAGCACGCTACTTTCCCGTTGGCTTGCCACCGGAGCACGCCACTTTTCCGTTGGCTTGCCACCGGAGCACGCCACAGTCCCGTTGGCTTGCCACCGGAGCACGCCACTTTCCCGTTGGCTTGCCACAGGAGCACGCCACTTTCCCGTTGGCTTGCCACCGGAGCACGCCACTTTCCCGTTGGCTTGCCACCGGAGCACGCCACTTTCCCGTTGGCTTGCCACCGGAGCACGCCACTTTCCCGTTGGCTTGCCACCGGAGCACGCCACTTTTCCGTTGGCTTGCCACCGGAGCACGCCACTTTCCCTTTGGCTTGCCACCGGAGCACGCCACTTTCCCGTTGGCTTGCCACCGGAGCACGCCACTGTCCCGTTGGCTTGCCACCGGAGCACGCCACTGTCCCGTTGGCTTGCCACCGGAGCACGCCACTGTCCCGTTGGCTTGCCACCGGAGCACGCCACTGTCCCGTTTGCTTGGCACCGGAGCACGCCACTTTCCCGTTGGCTTGCCACCGGAGCACGCCACTTTCCCGTTGGCTTGCCACCGGAGCACGCCACTTTCCCGTTGGCTTGCCACCGGAGCACGCCACTTTCCCGTTGGCTTGCCACCGGAGCACGCCACTTTCCCGTTGGCTTGCCACCGGAGCACGCCACTTTCCCGTTGGCTTGCCACCGGAGCACGCCACTTTCCCGTTGGCTTGCCACCGGAGCACGCCACAGTCCCGTTGGCTTGCCACCGGAGCACGCCACTTTCCCGTTGGCTTGCCACCGGAGCACGCCACTTTCCCGTTGGCTTGCCACCGGAGCACGCCACTTTCCCGTTGGCTTGCCACCGGAGCACGCCACTTTCCCGTTGGCTTGCCACCGGAGCACGCCACTTTTCCGTTGGCTTGCCACCGGAGCACGCCACAGTCCCGTTGGCTTGCCACCGGAGCACGCCACTTTCCCGTTGGCTTGCCACAGGAGCACGCCACTTTCCCGTTGGCTTGCCACCGGAGCACGCCACTTTCCCGTTGGCTTGCCACCGGAGCACGCCACTTTCCCGTTGGCTTGCCACCGGAGCACGCCACTTTCCCGTTGGCTTGCCACCGGAGCACGCCACTTTCCCGTTGGCTTGCCACCGGAGCACGCCACTGTCCCGTTGGCTTGCCACCGGAGCACGCCACTGTCCCGTTGGCTTGCCACCGGAGCACGCCACTGTCCCGTTGGCTTGCCACCGGAGCACGCCACTGTCCCGTTGGCTTGCCACCGGAGCACGCCACTTTCCCGTTGGCTTGCCACCGGAGCACTCCACTTTCCCGTTGGCTTGCCACCGGAGCACGCCACTTTCCCGTTGGCTTGCCACCGGAGCACGCCACTTTCCCGTTGGCTTGCCACCGGAGCACGCCACTTTCCCGTTGGCTTGCCACCGGAGCACGCCACAGTCCCGTTGGCTTGCCACCGGAGCACGCCACTTTCCCGTTGGCTTGCCACCGGAGCACGCCACTTTCCCGTTGGCTTGCCACCGGAGCACGCCACTTTCCCGTTGGCTTGCCACCAGAGCACGCCACTTTCCCGTTGGCTTGCCACCGGAGCACGCCACTTTCCCGTTGGCTTGCCACCGGAGCACGCCACTTTCCCGCTGGCTTGCCACCGGAGCACGCCACTGTCCCGCTGGCTTGCCACCGGAGCACGCCACTGTCCCGCTGGCTTGCCACCGGAGCACGCCACTTTCCCGCTGGCTTGCCACCGGAGCACGCCACTTTCCCGCTGGCTTGCCACCGGAGCACGCCACTTTCCCGCTGGCTTGCCACCGCAGCACGCCACTTTCCCGCTGGCTTGCCACCGGAGCACGCCACTTTCCCGCTGGCTTGCCACCGGAGCACGCCACTTTCCCGCTGGCTTGCCACCGGAGCACGCCACTGTCCCGCTGGCTTGCCACCGGTGCACGCCACTGTCCCGCTGGCTTGCCACCGGAGCACGCCACTTTCCCGCTGGCTTGCCACCGGAGCACGCCACTTTCCCGCTGGCTTGCCACCGGAGCACGCCACTTTCCCGCTGGCTTGCCACCGCAGCACGCCACTTTCCCGCTGGCTTGCCACCGGAGCACGCCACTTTCCCGCTGGCTTGCCACCGGAGCACGCCACTGTCCCGCTGGCTTGCCACCGGAAGCAAGCCACTTTCCCGCTGGCTTGCCAAGGGAGCACGCCATCATCCATTTAATAAAATGGGCCACACTTAGCTTTTTCTTATATAATGGGCCCATATAGTTTTTCATTGAATATATTGGGCCCTACATAACCTTACATTTAATATATATAATCGTCTTATCATGTCTGTCTGTCTGTCCTTCTGTCCAGGAAGTCCTGCGTCGCTGATTGGTCCGACCGTGGTCAATCAGCGACGTGGGATTTCAGAAAAAGATGGCGGCCATTAGCAGCTCATCTGCCGCACGGAGGTCAGCGGCGATGTAGCCGTGAGATGACCGGCGGTAGCCGGTCAACTCCCGGTTGCTCGCAGCAGAAGTACCTCGACCAGCGGCGCCGCTGACCTCCATGCGGCTACCGTCGGGAGATCAGCGGTTAGGGCCGCTGATCTTCCGACGGAAAGTGTGAAGGGAGGACCGGGGAGCGGCGCCACCGGTCGGGATACTTCTGCTGCGAGCAGCCGGTCATTTCCCGGCTGCTCGCAGTGGAAGTACCCGCACAGGCAGCGCCGCTCCCCTGTCCTCACTAATACGATTCGGCGGCCACGACCAATCAGCGATATTGGCTCCAAATTTAAACACCGCTCTGCACAGAGGTCAGTGGCGATGCAGCGGGTCATCTCCCGGCTGCTTGCAGCAGAAGTACCCTGACCTGCGGCGCCGCTGACCTCCATGCGGCTACCGTCGCTAGATCAGCGGCTAGGGCCGCTGATCTCCCGACGGCAAGTGTGAAGGGAGGACCGGGGAGCGGCGCCGCCGGTTGGGATCCTTCTGCTGCGAGCAGCCGGTCATCTCCCGGCTGCTCACAGTGGAAGTACCCGCTCCCCGGTTCTCACTAATACGATTCGCTGATTGGTCGCGGCCGCCAGCCGTGACCAATCACCGGTTTTGGCGCCAAATTTAAACATGCTCTCCGGTCCTCACTAACACGGTTCGCTGATTGGTCGCGGCTGGCCGCATACATATTCTAGAATACCCGATGAGTTAGAATCGGGCCACCATCTAGTTTAATATAATGGGCCACAAATTGCCTTCTAGTTATTACAAGAGGTCCTGCATCGTCTTCCATTTATTTTAATAGGCCCCATATAACCTTTCAGCATCTGAAACAACGGATACTGAAAGCCTGTGCTAGCATTTCTTCTGCGGTGTTGCTATCAGTGTGTCAAGAGTGGGAGAAGAGGGTTGCATTGACAATCCAACACAATGGGCAGCACTTTAAACACATTTTATAAGTGGTCATAAACTTGTAAAAAATTCATGAAAGAATAAAGTTATGTTAAAACCAAGCACACCATTGTATTTTCTTATGAAATTCTCAATGAGTTTGATGTGTCACATCACCCTCTTCCCATTGAAAAAAATAAAGTTAGATCCAAAATGGCCGACTTCAAAATGGCCGCCATAGTCACCACCCATCTGGAAAAGTTTCCCCCTCCCATATACTAATGTGCCATAAACAGGAAGTTGACATCACCAACCATTCCCATTTAATTTAGGTGTATCCATATAAATAGCCCACCCTGTATTATTACCATTTTTATTATTGCTGTACATACTGTAGCTTTTCATTTAATTTATTGGGCCCCATATAGGCTTCCATTTAATATAATGGGCCCCACATAGCCTTCCATTTAATTTAATGGGGTCCACATAGCCTTCCATTTAATTTAATGGGGTCCACATAGCCTTCCATTTTATTTAATGGGACCCACATATGTTTTTATTTAATATAAAGAGCCCCACATAAGCCCCTAATTAATATAATGGGCCCCACCTTGCTTTCCATATAAAATAATGGGTCCCACATAGCCCTCCCTTTTGTTATGATGAGCCTTACATATCACACCATTTCCCGATGATCTGCCACCGAAGTACACCATTGGCTGCTGGGGTGCCACTGGAACACACTCTTTACAGTTGGGGTGCTAACAGAGCACACCTTTCACCATTAGCATGCCACCGGAGTACACTTTTTGCCACTGGCATGCCACTGAAGCACACCCTTTACCATTGGAGTACCATCGGGCACTTTACCATTGGAGTACCATCGGGCACACCCTTTACCGTTGGTGTGCCATCGGAGAACTCTATTTCCCGTAGGCCTACCAGAGGGGCCCAATATGTGACCATTTTTGCTTACCACCGGGGCACCCATCTTGGGCTTTTTAGCTTCCACCGGGGTGCACTCTTTGGCCTTTTAGCTTACCACCGGGGCACCCAACTTGGGCTTTTTAACTGCGACCGGGGTACACTCTGACCATTTTGCTTACCACCGGGGCACTCATTTTAGGCTTTTTTAGCCTGCCACCGGGGTGCACTTTTTGGCCTTATTGCTTACCACTGGGGCGCACTCTAGGGCTTTTTAGCCTACCACCAGGGTACATTCTTTGGCCTTATTGCTTATCACTGGGGCGCACTCTAGGGCTGCTCAGTCTGCCACCAGAGTCTACTCTTTGGCCTTTTTGCCATTGGTGTGCCACCAGAGCACACCCTATGACGTTGGAGTGCCACCGGAGCACACCCTTTACCTTTGGAGTGCCACCAGAACACACAATTTGCCATTGGCAAAAGTATAATGGACCCCCACATAGAATTCTATAAAGTATAATGGCCCCCACATAGCCCTCTATATAGTATAATGAGCCGCACATTGCCTTCCATGTACTATAATTTAATTTATTGGGCTCCACATAGCTTTTCATTTAATTTATTGAACCCCACATAACCGTCAATTTAATATAATAGGCCGCACTGGACTCCATTTAATATATTGGACCTGACATAGCCTTCCATTTAATAAAATGGGGCCAAAATATCCCTCTATTTAATATAATGGGCACCAAAAAGCCTTCCATGTTTTATATTGGGCACCACATAGCCCTCTATTTAATACAATTGGCCCCACTTAACCTTCCATTTAAAATATTGGGCCCCACATAGCTTTACATTTAATTTACTGGGCTCCATATAGGCTTCCATTTAATATAATGGGCCCCACATAACCCTCCATTTAATATAATGGTCCCCACATTGCCTTCCATTTATTATAATGGAGCCAAGATACATCTCTATTTAATATAATGGACAAAACACAGGCTTCCATTTAATATAATTGGCGCTACATAGCCCTTTATTTGATAAATGCGCCTCACATAGCCCTCCATATAATATTATGGGCCCCGCAACGCTTTCCATTTAATTTAATAGGCCTCACATAGCCCTCAATTTAATACAGAGGGCCCCACAAAACCTTCCAGATAACATAGTGGGCCCCAATATAGCTTTCTTTTTAATGTATTGGTCCTCACATAGCTCTCTATTTAATATAATGGGCCTCACATAGCCTTCCATTAAATATCATGGGCCCTATATAGAATTTATCATATACGTAGATGTCCCTTTAAGATAACGGGCCCCACATAGCTTTCCCTTTAATATAATGGGCCCCACATAGATTTTATTATTATATAATGGGCCCCACATAGCTTTCCCTTTAATATAATGGGCCCCACATAGCTTTCTCTTTAATATAATGGGCCCCACATAGCTTTCCCTTTAATATAATGGGCCCCACATAGCTTTCTCTTTAATATAATGGGCCCCACATAGCTTTCTCTTTAATATAATGGGCCCCACATAGCTTTCTCTTTAATATAATGGGCCCCACATAGCCATCCATTTAATATAATGGGCCCTACGTAGATGTCCCTTTAAGATAACGGGCCCCACATAGCTTTCCCTTTAATATAATGGGCCCCACATAGCTTTCCCTTTAATATAATGGGCCCCACATAGCTTTCTCTTTAATATAATGGGCCCCACATAGCTTTCCCTTTAATATAATGGGCCCCACATAGCTTTCCCTTTAATATAATGGGCCCCACATAGCTTTCTCTTTAATATAATGGGCCCCACATAGCTTTCTCTTTAATAAAATGGGCCCCACATAGCTTTCTCTTTAATATAATGGGCCGCACATAGCTTTCCCTTTAATATAATGGGCCCCACATAGCTTTCCCTTTAACATAATGGGCCCCACATAGCTTTCCCTTTAATATAATGGGCCCCACATAGCTTTTTCTTTAATATAATGGGCCCCACATAGCTTTTTCTTTAATATAATGGGCCCCACATAGCTTTCTCTTTAATATAATGGGCCCCACATAGCTTTCTCTTTAATATAATGGGCCGCACATAGCTTTCTCTTTAATATAATGGGCCCCACATAGCTTTCTCTTTAATATAATGGGCCCCACATAGCTTTCTCTTTAACATAATGGGCCCCACATAGCTTTCCCTTTAATATAATGGGCCCCACATAGCTTTCTCTTTAATATAATGGGCCCCACATAGCTTTCCCTTTAATATAATGGGCACCACATAGATTTATTATAATATAATGGGCCCCACATATCCGTCCCTTTAATATTATGGACCGCACATAGATTTATTATAATATAATGGGCCCCACATAGATTTATTATAATATAATGGGCCCCACATAGATTTGTTATAATATAATGGGCCCCACATAGATTTATTATAATATAATGGGCCCCACATAGATTTATTATAATATAATGGGCCCCACCTAACCCTCCAGTTTATACACTGCCGTCGCTCTCTTTCTTCTCTTCTTTACCTAGTCCAGTCTTTCGTGACGACTTCCCGCCATGATTCGTCTTTGCAGTTTGCTGTCCAGGTTTCGGCTGCTCCGCACTTTTCAGCAGATCACCGCACTCCTGAAAAACAAAAATGTTACAAATATAAGCGACTTAAATAAATAATGCCGCCCACTGTGCCACCAAATGCAAATATGTGCCACACTGTGCCCATGAGTATATCACTCACCGCAATGAAGTCTGCTCCACTGAGAATATAAATCAGTCACTAGCTTGTGCCCCCGTTATAAATAGTGTTGAGCGAGCACTAAAATGCTCGAAGCTCGGCGCGAGCTCGCCGTGATACTCGGGTGCTCGACCTGAGCAACGAGCCCATGTTAGTCTATGGGAGACCCGAGCATTTTTGCGGAGGCACCCCCGGCAGTCTGTAGAAAGCCTAAAAAGTGCCCAAAATGATAGTGACAGTGCTCAGATGACATGGGGACAGCATGGGGATCGCCCCAGGAAGCATTTCTGACCCCCAGGTCACTGTTGTCAACAACGTGGTCAGAGGTATTAAGCCACTTTTACAGGCTCATAAGAAAATGTTCAAAAACGAAAGTGAAACTTTTTTCCTGTGAAATATGTTAAGGAATTTCTTTTCCAGGGTAAAGACTTGTGTATAAGGTAAAATAAATAACCAAAAACAAAAATACTCCTCCACACCTTGGGCTATGTTCACAAGTAGCATTTTTTATGCGTTTTTGCACGTTTGTATTGCTTTCAACTGTGACAAATGCATTCACCGGGAAATGTCATTTTAACATTTTACAACCTTATCTGGCCATGTGCTGTGTGACACATGCATACAGTGCTGAAAAGACATGGGAACAGCATGGGGAAGACCCCTGGAAGGATCTCTGACTCCCAGGTCACTGCCTAAAAGTGTGCCCATCAGAAGTGATCCTTGCCGCATCAGAAGATGCAGACTTGCAACTATCCCCGTGCAAGTCCTTGTCCCAGGGCAGTGTTCAATTGTACCTCCCCCATTCCTTGCAATGCAAGCGCAAATATGCAGCCAACCACCCACCCACCCCCAGGCTGCAATACCATACTGCTAGCTTGCACTTGAAATTGGGCCTTTTAGTTTTGAGGAGGCCGAAGCTGGCCACTACCTCATGGCTGCTTCGGCAGCGAGGTATCCATACTCAGTCCCCAGCCGCCCGGCGGCCGGGTGTCCACACCTGGTCCCCAGCCGCCTGGGGGCGGCGGGGTGTCCATAGACGGTCCCCAGCCACCCCGATTTCTCCGCGGAACATCCCCATACACTTTTCTTAGACTGGCCTGCTTTAGGGCAGCATTGGACGAGCCCACTAGAGAACCCGACTCCATCAGGGGAGGTGAGAATGCCAAGGTGAGGAGCATGATGATGATAGAAGTTAGCATCTGCTTTGTTTTGTTGGAATGCAAGCATAAGTGTGCAACCTGCCACCAACCCACCCCGAGGCTGCAATACCATACTGCTAGCATGCGTGCACTTGAAATTGGGCGTTTTAGGCATGTGGAGGCCAGAGCTGGCCACTACCTCATGGCTGCTTCGGCAGCGAGGTATCGATACTCAGTCCCCAGCCGCCCGGCGGCCGGGTGTCCATGCTCGGTCCCCAGCCGCCAGGGGGCGGCCGGGTGTCCACACTCGGTCCCTAGCCGCCCCGCGTCCAGGTGTCCATAAACGGTTCCAAGCCGCCCCGATTTCTCCGCGGAACATCCCCACACACTTTTCTTAGACTGGCCTGCTTTAGGGCAGCATTGGACGAGCCCACCAAAGAACCCGACTTCTCCGGTGGGCCCTGGCTTCTCTATCAGGGGAGTTGAGAGTGCCAAGGTGAGGAGCATGATGAGGATGATAGAAGTTAGCATCTGCTTTGTTTTCAAGGAATGCAAGCGCATGTATGTAGTAGCGGCTAGGCCTGAGATGGTCAGCGTTTTGGTGCATATCCTACCTCCTCCGAGGATTGCTGGATGTTTTCCTGCTACTATCCAAGTTCTATGACTCTCGTTAAAACAAAGCTTCAAGTGATAAATGATGGATGAGGTAGTGGCAAAGGAGAAAGAGCAGGAGGAACAGGGACCATTCACATCAATATCAGGCCAGTCAACCACATATGTCTTGTAGGATATGTTTCTGTAACAAAAGGAGCGGTTTGGCTACACAGTTATAGGGCATACAGTGAGTGCAATGCCTACCAAAACTTTTGAGGCACTCCAATGCCCCTTGGAAATGACATGGAGGTCAGAGGGCCTTAACTAAACCTTTTTTTCCATTTATGGCAACTGGGTCTCCTGTGCACTGTTGGCCTAAGCAGTGAATGGAAGGCTTTCCAAAAATTATAAGGAACTGCAATGCCCCTGGAAACAGACGTGGATTACAGCGTACTAAAAACCTTCTACCCATTATTGGGGAGCGTGTCTCCCTTAGTTTTCACCTTTGCATTGAAAAGCAAAAGCTGACTAAAATTAGGAGGAAATGCAATGCCCGTTGGAAGAGTCGTGGAGATTAGAGGTAAGGTAATTAAAAACAACATTTCAATGCCCCTTGGAAGAGCTGTGGAGTTCAGAGTGGCTTAAGAAGACGCTTTTAATGCCCCTTTGAAGAGACGTGGAGGTCACAGTAGCTTAACAAGACGGTTTTAATGCCCCTTACAAGAGCCATACAGTACAGCATCTTAAAAACATTATTCCCATTATTGGGGAGTGGGTCTCCCATAGTATTTGCTTATGCCTTCCAAGCAAAAGCTTCCAAAAATTATGAGGAAATGCAATGCCCGTTCGAAGAGTCGTGGAGATCCCAGTAGCTTAACAAGACGCTTTTAATGCCCCTCACAAGAGACGTGGAGGTCAGAGTGGCATAACAAGACAGTTTTAATGCCCCTTACAAGACACGTGGAGGTCAGAGTGGTATAACAAGACGCTTTTAATGCCCCTCAGAAGAGACGTGGAGGTCAGAGTGGTATAACAAGACGGTTTTAATGCCCCTTACAAGAGACGTGGAGGTCAGAGTGGTATAACAAGATGGTTTTAATGCCCCTCAGAAGAGACGTGGAGGTCAGAGTGGTATAACAAGACGGTTTTAATGCCCCTCTGAAGAGACGTGGAGGTCAGAGTGGTATAACAAGACGGTTTTAATGCCCTTTACAAGACACGTGGAGGTCAGAGTGGTATAACAAGACGGTTTTAATGCCCCTTACAAGACACGTGGAGGTCAGAGTGGTATAACAAGACTCTTTTAATGCCCCTTACAAGAGACGCTCATTATTCTGGCATTTGGCAAATATTAAAAATGATGGTAATCCTAATTGACCTAAAATGGGAAAGGTTTATTCTGATTTCATGTCAGATGTTGAGAAAAACCTGCAGATGTGTCTATTTATACAGTGTATGGAAACTTCTGATTTCAACTGTGTATGTATATATATATATATATATATATATATATATATGTATAATATATACACGGCGAAGCTCACACAACACAACACCCACAGCAGAGGAACTGGCTGCACACACACCTGCTCCTGTCAGTGCTGTGAGTTCTCCTCATATTGCTGCTGGCTCCGCCCCTCATATCGCTGCTGGCTCCGCCCCTCATATCGCTGCTGGCTCCACCCCTCATATCGCTGCTGGCTCCACCCCTCATATCGCTGCTGGTTCCGCCCCTCACATCGCTGCTGGCTCCGCCCATCAGCCGCTCACAGTCCTCAGCAATATGGAGACATCCGCACTGATCAGAATCCTCGGGGGCGTGGCCTGTCACTGTAGTCACACAAGGGTTGTCATGGAGATCTCAAGGGAAGGCAGGTGGGCGGGGCTTAGAGCAGGAAGTAGAAGTCGTGCAGTGTGATTGGCTCCTTACCTTCTGCCAGTAATGGAGCAGATATATGGCTGCTATATAATGGAGGGGGCTCAGGAGGGGTTCCCCACCCAAAAGGTCAGGGGATAAATAATACTGGACATGAGCGAGGGCAGGAGGACATTATTCTATATTGTAAGAAATCTGATTTCTTCTTTCCTCACAGTTTTTCCTGTGCAAGGCCACATGTATTGTGCGATAATCTGTGAATATGGGGGGGATCTGCTCCTCACATCCACATCAATCCCCCCACGTCTGAGCTCTCCCTTACAGGGGTCTTCTGCTCTGCACATTGATGCCGTATCCATGGAGATGACATCATGGCCGGTACATGCGGATCTCCCCGATGGGACCCTCATGTATCTGGAGGACGAGGCACTGCTGCTCCTCGGGGAGAGGGGGCACAATTCCTGTACACATGATACAGGGGCTTCTGCCATCTCTGGGCTGAGAATAATGCTGGCAGCGCGCAGTCTACATGATGTGAGGATTACAAGTCTGCAGTCACAGAGAGTCACACAGATGACTGCAGGCCTTCAGCTTCACACCGGACAATCCCTTTAAATACATGTATATTGGTCTAAAAAGACTTTTTACTATTTTGCTTCTTGTAACATTTGCTCTGTTCGGCCTTTACCAGCTTATTGTTTCCCAGCAGCACATTGATGGCTTCAGAATGAGTTAACTTGAGATTCAGTCAGTGAGCTCCTTATGATGTGGAGTTTCCAGCGCTTTTATTTCTGCGATGATTTATGACTGCATCAGAGATCAGCCCAACTTTCATGCTGGTCTGTGAACATAATCAGCACAGAGAAGGTCAGAATGAGCTCACTGATAAATTCTCAGTGAGCTCATTCTGCAACTAGCAATGGAAAGGAAATAAAAAAGCCAAATTGTTTATGAAACGTTATTGAAAAAATATTTGTATGTATATATTTAGCCCAAAATGTCTGAGTGTCCATATCCTTAGTACCAGCACAGCTGAGGATTTGGTATAATCAGGGGCGTACATAGGACGCAGAAGTTCTAATTGGGCCCCCCCCCAGCAACAAAAATGTAAATAATTGTCGGGGTCGCAGAAGATCAGATCTCACAACCTTCCAGCCTTTACATAGTAATTTTCCTCCTGCTGAAGTCCTAGATCCCTTTTTCATTGCCCATAAAGTGTGGTGCCAACAAAAGTGCCCCCCAAACACGGTATGATACCCCCATGGTGAATTCCTCCATATGCGCAGTATAATGACCCTACTGTACCCGACCTCAACTCCCAGGGTAAAGTATGATCCCCCAACTGCCCCACACCTCTCCACACTCCATAGAGTATAATGCACTCAGTATAAGACTCTCGCCATGGTTCTCCACACAGTATAAGGCACTCACCATGGTCCTCCACGCAGTATAATGCACTCCCTCGTGGTCCTCCACGCAGTATAATGCACTCCCACGTGGTCCGCCACGCAGTATAATGCACTCCCTCGTGGTCCTCCACACAGTACAATGCACTCCCCGTGGTCCTCCACACAGTATAATGCACTCCCCCATGGTCCTCCACACAGTACCATGCACTCCCCCATGGTCCTCCACACAGTACAATGCACTCCCCCATGGTCCTCCACACTGTACAATGTACTCCCCCATGGTCCTCCACACAGTATAAAGCCCCCGTCTCACATAGCGATATCGCTAGCGAGATCGCTGCTGTGTCACGGTTTTGGTGACTCACCAGCGACCTCACCAGCGATGTCGCTATGTGTGACACTTTGCAGCGATCAGGCCCCTGCTGTGAGGTCGCTGATCGCTGCAAAGTGTCCTGGACCATTTTTTGGTCGTTGGCCTCCCGCTGGCCAGCACACATCGCTGTGTGTGACCAGCAGGACCAACGATCTGGCTGGTAACCATGGTAAACATCGGGTTACTAGGGGCACGCGCGCACTTAGTAACCCGCTGTTTACCATGGATACCACTCTGCTACGGTGCGCGGAGGCTACCGTTCACCTTAGCAGAGTGGTATCCATGATAAACAGCGGGTTACTAGGGGCACACGCGCACTTAGTAACCCGATGTTTACCATAGTTACCAGCCTGCTCCTGCTTAAGCAGCAGGCTGGTAACAGGAGCAGGACATCGTGGAACGATTCTTTCCACGATATTGCTGCTCCCCTGATCGCTGGTGAGCCTGCCTGTTTGACAGCTCCCCAGCGATGTATTAGCGATGCAGCAACGATCCCTGACAGGTCGTATCGTTGTCGGGATCGCTGCTGCATCGCTTAGTGTGACGGGGCCTTAAGACACTCGCCATGGTTCTCCACTCAGTACAGTGCACTCCCCCATGGTCCTCCACACAGTACAATGTACTCCCCCATGGTCCTCCACACAGTATAAGACACTCGCCATGGTTCTCCACTCAGTATAATGCATTCCCCCATGGTCCTGTACGCAGTATAATGCAGCCCCCATAGGGTAAAATGCAGCCCCCCCCCCCACCCGTAGGGTAAAATGCAGCCCCAGTCCTCCAGTATTATCAGTACACAATGATTTAAAAAATAAATACATACTTACCGCTCCTCGTTCCCCGCTGCTTCAGTCTCTGCAGCTGATCACCTCAGCAGCTGCCAGCTCCACTGTCTGACACAGCGTGGCGCGTCATCATGCTGCTGCGTCAGACGCAGAGGAGGAATGATGGGAGAGGGAGTGTCACATGATGCTCCCTCCAGATTTTCGTGGGCCCCGGGCGAAAGAGTCTCAGTGGCCCCTTTAACACATCCAACCATTCATGATACACAGATACAGCAGAGAAATTATAGATATAGATATAGTACAATGCCAAAAATTTCACTGACTTCTTACATTTCATGAGTGATATCTTTTGTAAATTCTACAATAGCTCAAAAACCGGTGAATCCTCACAGCGCACAGTGCAGACCGGACAGTATAGTCCTCCATACAGTGTTATGGCACCACATAGTCCTCCATACAGTATTATGAGCCCTATATAATGCTCCATACAAGATACTGGATCCCATATAATTCACCATAGAGAATACTGCCTGGTCCCCATGTAATGCCATATGCAGGCTGGACCTCATACAGAGGCCCCATAAGCCCGCTGCATCCTCCCCGGGGCCCCCACAAGCCGGCTGCATCCCCCCAGGGCCCCCCTCAAGCCTGCATCACCCCCCCCAGAGCCCCCACATGCCTGCAGCATCCCCCCCATAGACCCCACAAGCCTGCAGCATCCCCCCCAGAGCACCCACAAGCCCACAGCATCCCCTCCAGGGCCCCACAAGCCCGCAGAATCCCCTCCAGGGCCCCACAAGCCCGCAGCATCCCCTTAGGGCCCCCACAAGCCCGCAGCATCCCCCCGGGGCCCCCACAAGCCCTGGACCGTACCTGCATCACCACCAGTAAAGGTATTGAAGGTTACCCTTGTGTGTGTGCCTGTACTTCCTCTGGAACCGTCCTGCCATCTCCCTCCTGCTTCCACCATCTTTCTACACCTCCACACTGCCCTGAGGCCTGCTCTACCTGTGGGGAGCCGTCCCATCATAGCTGCCCCTAACATCAGCCTCAGTGGACTGTCGCAGCGCTGGTAACCTCTTACCAGAATCCACAGGTGGCGTCACGACAATTTCCCCTATAAGCATTCCCCCCCCCCCTTTGAGTGACCGCCCTGGGCCACGGACTGGGCCAGCCACCGTGATATCCCCCGGCAACCAGAGGCCCGGCTTCCGAGTGCCCCACGGCCCTGGGGGCGAGTCACTATGCACAGTGGTTCATGAATTAATATTCACAGTGACCCTCCATCCTGTGATTAAAAGGGTCCGTACATTTGACACCTCCGTCTGACTCCCACAGTCTCCTCCGCACAGATCGATATTAAGATGGCCACCGCAATGGCATGGGGAGTGCAGCGGTGAGTCCAGAGCGCAGCTCCTCGCTCTAAAATGCCCATCAGAAAGAAGAGGTCAGACATTTATTTTCTATGAGCGCTCTATTATCCTATTTATCAAATATCAGCACTACAAGAATCCGTCCTGAGCCGTGCTGGGATCTTTGAACGTGGGCCCCCGGGAGGATCGGGCCCCTCATGGTGGAGCAGATCACACTCATTATAATCCATCACTGATAGAAGATACATAAACAACAACACAGGATGATTGTAAAACAGTGAGGTAATATTTTATTGAGCCACCAAACACACAATAAACATATCGAACAGTCCCAGCAAATACCTAATATGGTGCAAATTACAGAGTCTCACCCTTCCGCTGACTCGCTGGGATTAAAGCAGCTGCCAATCCGAGGGGCTTCTGGGGCTGACTACCCCCACCAATGGCACCCCCACCAAAGAGCACCCACAAAGAGGAGGTAACAACAAGCTTAGAAAGCTGACAGTCCATTGAGGTACGTGGCCAGGAGACCAGAAAGTTCCAACCTGGCTTCTCCGAACATATCCATGGAACTAGGTGACCGGAAGGTCCCGACTTGGCTTTTTCCGAGCATATTCACGAGTTCCAGGTGGCCGGAGTGTCCCAACCTGGCTACTCCAAACATCTCCATGGGACCAGGTGACTGGTGGGTCCCAACCTGGTTTTCCCAGATGTATCCATGGGTTCTATAGTAGTCAATGGAGCAGATCTGTATTCCTCCAGCCAGGGCTGTGGTCCCTTAAGCTGGCATCCTGTAGAAACCAAATCTATGTCCCTCTTAATGGATTCATGGTGTTCTGTAGAGCTGTCCCATAGAGTGTTCCTGGCAGTGGTTTTGTAAAAAGACTCCTTTATGTAGTTCACAACTGTCCTTCTTCAAGACTTCATCCACAGGTCAAGAGAAAGGGGTGGTGTTACTAATTCCCATTACTGGAGCATCCACAGTTCATCCCCCAATGTTGACTTGCAAACATTGCAAACATTGAAGGATAAACTATAAATTCCGAAACAATGCAAGTCAACAAATTGCATGGACTTCTAAAATGGTAATCAACATATTTAGCAAACATCCATTGTTCAAAGAGCCTGCGTCCCTGTATTATAAAGATAACAGTACAATAAACCAGAAGAGTTGATATAAGAGGTAAATAACCATTTATCAGTGAACAAATATCACCTCAACCTAAAAGATGAGTCAACATTCGGACTAATGACAAAAGATCATGTGCGTTGACCAACCGAAGAAAGAAACACATAAATTTAATAGTTAATAATTCAGGCAATAGTCTATCATTCTGGGCCTATGGAATTTACATCTGGATAATTACGATTAAATGCTGTGTCGTCACAGGCCCCTTTAGTTTTAGGGACTGGCAGGGGTCCTTTACAGTTGCTCTCCCACTAGTTCATCCTTCTTTCCTTTACTCCGTTTCAATAAAATATTTGGAAATATACAAAGTAAAAACTCAAATATAATTTTTTTTCTTACATTAAAACTAGATTTTATTAAAATAAACCCCCAAAAAACAAGAACAAAAAAACTAAACCTGATTAACATCGCAGAGAACAACAATCCAAACTGTACAACGATCACATGATTTATCCGGCACGAAAAACAGCATCAAGAATAAAATAGTAATAATTAATGGCAAAATTGTAGCTTTTGTTCATTTTGTCTCTATACTGCACGATAAACGCTGGAAAGAAAAAATATAAGAACCATTCCTGGGGTTTTGCCATTGAATGCTGGAAAAAATAAAAAAACATCAGCAGAATTGTTTTTTATTAATCTCACGCAAAAGAAAAATGGAATAAAAATTATAAAAACGTCTGTTCCCCAAAATGTTCCCAGTGAATCCTATAGCTGCTCCGCATGGACCCAAACTGGTAAACTAAAAACTCCTGCATGCCCCGTGTGTGTATGTATATATATATATATATATACATACACATATATATATACTCCTCTGTACTATATACACGGCAGAGCTCACACACCACAACACGCTCCGCTGCGGCGCCACAAAAAGAGCGGACCTGGCTGCACACACACCTGCTCCTGTCACCTGTATACACAGTTGAAACCAGAAATTTACATACACTATATAAATGTTAGAACCCTCCTGTTTGTTTTTTCCATCTTGTGTTTTGCGGTCACAAGACCATCTGCCTTTATATTCCAGCTCCGCCCTTTTGGCTGTGTTGGACTTCAGTGTTGTTTGACTGCTTTTCTAGCCAGGTGCTTCTGTGCCTTTCTCTGTCAGTTCGCTTGGTCCTTCTGGGACCTCTAGTACCTTTTTGTCAGTTTATCTTTTTGTGTTCTGTAACAACTTCTCTGTTTAGGAGATGTCCCATTTTTGTTCCAGTCCTTAGTTCTTTTTGGGACCCCTCTCCTTTATGCTATAGGTCTTCGTTCAGACTAGCCGAGGACTAAGGCGGGTCTGTTCGCTAGGAACAGGCAGCCGCTACATCGTAGGGATTCAGCTTAGTCTTACTGTAGGGATAGCTTTCTCCTTTCTTTCCTTAGTACTTGTTGCAGATCATAACAATAAAAAGACACATATGCATGTTTTTCTCAATATCTGACATGAAATCAGAATAAACCTTCCCGTTTTAGGTCAATTAGGATTACCATAATTTTTAAGATTTGCCAAATGCCAGAATAATAAGAGAGAGAGAGAATGTTTTAAAGCATTTTTATTACTTACTGCAAAGTCATAAGTTTACATACACTAATATTGCTATACCTTTAAACAATTCTGGACTGCCCATATGATGATGTCATGTGTTTGGAAACTTCTGATAGTTTTTTTGGCAACATCTCAGTTAATTAGAGACACACCTGTGGATGTATTTTAATGCACACCTGAAACACACTGCTTCTTTGTGTAGCATCATGGGAAAGTCTAAAGAAATCAACCAAGATATCAGGAAGAGAATTGTGGACTTGCACAAGTCTGGCTCATCCTTGGGTACAATTTCAAGATACCTAAAGGTGCCTCGTTAATCTGTACAAACAATTATATGCAAGTACAAACAAGATGGGAATGTCCAGCCATCATACCGCTCAGGAAGGAGACGGGTTCTGTGTCCCAGACATGAACGTGCTTTGGTCCGATATGTGCATATCAAGGACAAAAGCAAAAGATCTTGTGAAGATGATAGGGAAAGCTGATAAGATTGTGTCTATATCCACAGTGAAATGAGTACTGTATGAATATAGGCTGAAAGGCCACTGTGCCAGGAAGAAGCCATTACTCCAAAAGAAAGATAAAAAAGCCAGATTAATGTTTGCAAATGCACACAGGAACAAAGACCTTAATTTTTGGAGACATGTCCCGTGGTCTGATGAAACTAAAATTGAACTTTTTGGGCATAGTAACCATCGTTACTTTTGGAAGAAAAAAGGAGAAGCTTGGAAGCCTAAGAACACCATCCCAACTGTGAAACACGGGGGAGGCAGCATCATGTGGGGTTGATTTCCTGTAGAAGGGACTGGCGATAGCGCCACTCACAGGCATCACGTGACCTCCCGGCTGCAGCCGGCTCTTTCTTCCGCTGATGTCACGTCAAATGAGGCGTGACATTAGTGTCGCGGACCCCGCGGTGGATGCTGGGCTGTGGGCGGGGGTTACCCCGCGCGTCCCACCCAGCATCCTCCGCGCCCCACTCCCAATGAATGAGGAGAGGGAAAGAGGTAAACTTTTGACTTAGCAGTAAGTAATAAAAATGTCCTAAAACATTCTCTCTCTCTCATTATTCTGGCATTTGGCAAATATTAAAAATGATGGTAATCCTAATTGACCTAAAATGGGAAAGGTTTATTCTGATTTCATGTCAGATATTGAGAAAAACCTGCAGATGTGTCTATTTATACAGTGTATGGAAACTTCTGATTTCAACTGTGTGTATATATATATATATATGTGTGTATATTATATACACGGCGAAGCTCACACACCACAACACCCACAGCAGAGGAACTGGCTGCACACACACCTGCTCCTGTCAGTGCTGTGAGCGCCCCTCATATCGCTGCTGGCTCCGCCCCTCATATCGCTGCTGGCTCCGCCCCTCATATCGCTGCTGGCTCCGCCCCTCATATCGCTGCTGGCTCTGCCCCTCATATCGCTGCTGGCTCTGCCCCTCATATCGCTGCTGGCTCCGCCCCTCATATCGCTGCTGGCGCCGCCCATCATATCGCTGCTGGCTCTGCCCCTCATATCGCTGCTGGCTCTGCCCCTCATATCGCTGCTGGCTCTGCCCCTCATATCGCTGCTGGCTCTGCCCCTCATATCGCTGCTGGCTCCGCCCCTCATATCGCTGCTGGCTCCGCCCATCATATCGCTGCTGGCTCCGCCCCTCATGTCGCTGTTGGCTCCGTCCCTCATATCGCTGCTGGCTCCGCCCCTCATATCGCTGCTGGCTCCGCCCCTCATATCGCTGCTGGCGCCGCCCATCATATCGCTGCTGGCTCTGCCCCTCATATCGCTGCTGGCTCTGCCCCTCATATCGCTGCTGGCTCCGCCCCTCATATCGCTGCTGGCTCCGCCCATCATATCGCTGCTGGCTCTGCCCCTCATATCGCTGCTGGCTGCGCCCATCATATCGCTGCTGGCTCCGCTCCTCATATCGCTGCTGGCTCCGCCCATCATATCGCTGCTGGCTCCGCCCCTCATATCGCTGCTGGCTCTGCCCCTCATATCGCTGCTGGCTCTGCCCCTCATATCGCTGCTGGCTCCGCCCATCATATCGCTGCTGGCTCTGCCCCTCATATCGCTGCTGGCTCCGCCCATCATATCGCTGCTGGCTCTGCCCCTCATATCGCTGCTGGCTCCGCTCCTCATATCGCTGCTGGCTCCGCCCATCATATCGCTGCTGGCTCTGCCCCTCATATCGCTGCTGGCTCTGCCCCTCATATCGCTGCTGGCTCCGCCCCTCATATCGCTGCTGGCTCTGCCCCTCATATCGCTGCTGGCTCCGCCCATCATATCGCTGCTGGCTCCGCCCCTCATATCGCTGCTGGCTCCGCCCATCATATCGCTGCTGGCTCTGCCCCTCATATCGCTGCTGGCTCCGTCCCTCATATCGCTGCTGGCTCCGCCTCTCATATCGCTGCTGGCTCCGCCCCTCATGTCGCTGCTGGCTCCGCCCCTCATATCGCTGCTGGCTCCGCCCCTCACATCGCTGCTGGCTCCGCCCATCAGCCGCTCACAGTCCTCAGCAATATGGAGACATCCGCACTGATCAGAATCCTCGGGGGCGTGGCCTGTCACTGTAGTCACACAAGGGTTGTCATGGAGATCTCAAGGGAAGGCAGGTGGGCGGGGCTTAGAGCAGGAAGTAGAAGCCGTGCAGTGTGATTGGCTCCTTACCTTCTGCCAGTAATGGAGCAGATATATGGCTCCTATATAATGGAGGGGGCTCAGGAGGGGTTCCCCACCCAAAAGGTCAGGGGATAAATAATACTGGACATGAGCGAGGGCAGGAGGACATTATTCTATATTGTAAGAAATCTGATTTCTTCTTTCCTCACAGTTTTTCCTGTGCAAGGCCACATGTATTGTGCGATAATCTGTGAATATGGGGGGGATCTGCTCCTCACATCCACATCAATCCCCCCACGTCTGAGCTCTCCCTTACAGGGGTCTTCTGCTCTGCACATTGATGCCGTATCCATGGAGATGACATCATGGCCGGTACATGCGGATCTCCCCGATGGGACCCTCATGTATCTGGAGGACGAGGCACTGCTGCTCCTCGGGGAGAGGGGGCACAATTCCTGTACACATGATACAGGGGCTTCTGCCATCTCTGGGCTGAGAATAATGCTGGCAGCGCGCAGTCTACATGATGTGAGGATTACAAGTCTGCAGTCACAGAGAGTCACACAGATGACTGCAGCCTTCAGCTTCACACCGGACAATCCCTTTAAATACATGTATATTGCTCTAAAAATACTTTTTACTATTTTGCTTCTTGTAACATTTCCTCTGTTCGGCCTTTACCAGCTTATTGTTTCCCAGCAGCACATTGATGGCTGCAGAATGAGTTAACTTGAGATTCAGTCAGTGAGCTCCTTATGATGTGGAGTTTCCAGCGCTTTTATTTCTGCGATGATTTATGACTGCATCAGAGATCAGCCCAACTTTCATGCTGGTCTGTGAACATAATCAGCACAGAGAAGGTCAGAATGAGCTCACTGATAAATTCTCAGTGAGCTCATTCTGCAACTAGCAATGGAAAGGAAATAAAAAAGCCAAATTGTTTATGAAACGTTATTGAAAAAATATTTGTATGTATATATTTAGCCCAAAATGTCTGAGTGTCCATATCCTTAGTACCAGCACAGCTGAGGATTTGGTACAATCAGGGGCGGACATAGGAATCATGGGGCCCCATAGCAGAAGTTCTAATTGGGCCCCCCCCCCCCAACAAAAATATGTAAAAATGTAAATAATTGTCGGGGTCACAGAAGAGCAGATCTCACAACCTTCCAGCCTTTACATAGTAATTTTCCTCCTGCTGAAGTCCTAGATCCCTTTTTCATTGCCCATAAAGTGTGGTGCCAACAAAAGTGCCCCCCAAACACGGTATGATACCCCCATGGTGAATTCCTCCATATGCGCAGTATAATGACCCTACTGTACCCCACCTCAACTCACAGGGTAAAGTATGACACCAACACAGTATGATCCCCCAACTGCCCCACACCTCTCCACACTCCATAGAGTATAATGCACTCGCCATGGTCCTCCACACAGTATAAGACTTTCGCCATGGTCCTCCACACAGTATAAGGCACTCGCCATGGTCCTCCACGCAGTATAATACACTCCCCATGGTCCTCCACGCAGTATAATGCACTCCCTCGTGGTCCTCCACGCAGTATAATGCACTCCCTCGTGGTCCTCCACGCAGTATAATGTACTCCCACGTGGTCCTCCACACAGTACAATGCACTCTCCGTGGTCCTCCACACAGCACAATGCACTCCTCCATGGTCCTCCACACATTACAATGCACTCCCCCATGGTCCTCCACACAGTACAGTGCACTCCCCCATGGTCCTCCACACAGTACAATGTACTCCCCCATGGTCCTCCACACAGTATAAGACACTCGCCATGGTTCTCTACTCAGTATAATGCATTCCCCCATGGTCCTGTACGCAGTATAATGCAGCCCCCCATAGGGTAAAATGCAGCCCCCCCCACCCGTAGGGTAAAATGCAGCCCCAGTCCTCCAGTATTATCAGTACACACTGATTTAAAAATAAATACATACTTACCGCTCCTCGTTCCCTGCTGCTTCAGTCTCTGCAGCTGATCACCTCAGCAGCTGCCAGCTCCACTGTCTGGCACAGCGTGGCGCGTCATCATGCTGCCGCGTCAGACGCAGAGGAGGAATGATAGGAAAGGGGGGTGTCACATGATGCTCCCTCCTCCAGGTTTTCGTGGGCCCCGGGCGAAAGAGTCTCAGTGGCCCCTTTAACACATCCAACCATTCATGATGCACAGATACAGCAGAGAAATTATAGATATAGACATAGTACAATGCCAAAAATTTCACTGACTTCTTACATTTCATGAGTGATATCTATTGTAAATTCTACAATAGCTCAGAAACCGGTAAATCCTCACAGCGCACAGTGCAGACCGGACAGTATAGTCCTCCATACAGTGTTATGGCACCACTAAGTCCTCCATACAATATTATGGGCACAACATAGTCCTCCATACAGTATTATGAGCCCCATATAATGCTCCATACAAAATACTGGATCTCATATAATTCACCATAGAGAATACTGCCTGGTCCCCATGTAATGCCATATGCAGGCTGGACCCCATACAGAGGCCCCACAAGCCCCCCACAAGCCTGCAGCATCCCCCCCAGAGCCCCCACAAGCACGCAGCATCCCCCCCCAGAGCACCCACAAGCCGGCAGCATCCCCCCCAGAGCACCCACAAGCCCGCTGCATCCCCCCCAGAGCACCCACAAGCCCGATGCATCCCCCCCAGGGCCCCCACAAGCCTGCTGCATCCCCCCGGGGCCCCCACAAGCCTGCAGCACACCCCCCCAGAGCTCCCACAAGCCCACAGTATCCCCCAAGGGCCCCCACAAGCCCACAGCATCCCCCCCAGAGCCCCCACAAGCCCACAGCATCCCCCCACCAGAGCCCCCACAAGCTCACAGCACCCCCCCCCCAGAGCCCCCACAAGCTCGCAGCATCCCCGCCAGAGCCTCCACAAGCCCGCAGCATCCCCCCAGAGCACCCACAAGCCCGCAGCATCCCCCCCAGAGCACCCACAAGCCCACAGCATCCCCCCAGGGCCCCACAAGCCCACAGCATCCCCCCAGGGCCCCACAAGCCCGCAGCATCCCCCCCAGGGCCCCACAAGCCCACAGCATTCCCGCCCCAGAGCCCCCACAAGCCCACAGCATCCCCCCCCAGGGCCCCACAAGCCCGCAGCATCCCCCCCCAGAGCACCCACAAGCCCACAGCATCCCCCCAGGGCCCCACAAGCCCGCAGCATCCCCCCCAGGGCCCCACAAGCCCACAGCATTCACCCCCCCAGAGCCCCCACAAGCTCGCAGCATCCCCCCCAGAGCCCCCACAAGACCGCAGAATCCCCCTTAGGGCCCCCCTAAGCCCGCAGCATCCCCCCCAGAGCCCTCACAACCCCGTAGCATCCCCTTAGGGCCCCCACAAGCACGCATTATCCCTGCATTATTCCCCAGAGCCCCCTAAGATCTCCACAAGCATTAATTAACCCCACCAGACTGCCCTCCAGCATTAACCCCCCCAAATCCCTCACTCGCAAGTATCAAGCCCCCTCACCCCAAAAACAACAAGAAGAAAAGACATCAGACCAGCAATTAATAGAACAATCTCCTGTTTCTCAGCTTAGGATACTGACCTCCTCCTGCAGCTTCACCGGCAGCTCTGTCTCTGCATGAGACTCTGGCGTCTGGTGCTGAACTAGAACACGCCCCCGGAAATGACATCACACCTGGAAGGATCCCATACATTCTAGTGTCTAGGGCACAGGAAGAGGTAATTATTGTGACGGCCGGGGCCCTGAGCAGGCGGGGGGGCCCATAGTGCGCCGGGATGCCCGACGGCGAGTAAGCCCCCCGCCTGCTCAGGGCCCCGCCGCTTCCTGGGTGCAGGAGGGGGACCCGATGCGGGGGTACACAGTGCAGGCGACTGCTATGGGGCCCCCCCAGCTCACGGGCCCCATAGCAGTCGCGTGGCCTGCCGCCATTGGCGGGACGCCACTGGGTACAATGGTGTCTGGCCTGGACAATCCTCTGTAAGGGAAACCAAGTCCGAACTGATAGATTTTCCCTGCACTGATACATTGTAGCAAACGGTCAGGACAGGAGGGGGATCGTCTAGACTGAATACCATTGTAATAAATGCTCCGCTGCTGTCAGGATTAGATTTTTTTCAGGTTCTGGATATTAACAAGAATGATTTTATTCTCAGACAACAAGCAGAGATCTTACAAATGGCAGAAAAGTGGAATAATCCTTCATTGCAGAGAGGAGAACTTTCCTCCTGTATCCGGCGGATCGTCCTGTGGCTGAGAACAGTCTTTGCGGAGCGATTCCTCCCTATGAGGGGAACGTCAGCGCGGTGGAGCTGCTGTATCAGCCACGGAGGGGAATGAAGAGCAAGAAAGATTTATCCCTCATCCTGGAGGATCCGGAACTGAAGACTGCGGAGATCAAAGCTGAAGGTGAAGCCACATGTGATCTGTATACATCGGCAGAGGGGTCGTCACATGAGGAAATCCCCCCATATATATGGAGATGGCGATCTGTGGGGGCCGGACACAGAATGGGTGTGTGGTGTAACCAAAGAGAACACTAAGTCAGCACAGGAGCTGTGTACACAAAACGGAAGCATTCTGCAAAGTTACTTTATTCTCTTTATCCCCTTCCCGACATCCGCAGAATTTAAGTGTCGCAATTCCAATGAGTTGTGGATTTTTGGTTCAAGTTGCCCAACGGGACCAAAAAATAATGTGATAGAAAAGGATTAAAATTGAAATTTATATATAAAAAAAATCCTTTTAAATTTCCTACCTCCATTTGTCAATACAAAGCAAGACTAAAAGATTATATATATATATATTTATTTAGTATTGACACACTGACAAAAAGTCCGATCTATCAAATCATAAATATATTAACCCCTACAGCAAATGCCCAACAGCAAAGATAATCTAAACACCCAATTTTTTTTTCTTTTCGGGTAATTTTACCTCCCAAAAAATGCATCAAAAAGAGATGAAAAGTTTGTAGACGGCAGAGAATGGCATCAATAACCCCCGCAGGTCGGCGAGCAGAAAGCGAACCTCGCCCAGATTCATCAGCAGAAACATGGAACAAATGCAGGGTCTCACAAAATGGTGACACAATACCGGGTTATTTATTACTGTTTGGTGACACCATAATACGGCAATTCTGGCTTCTTCATTTATTTTTCCGCTATTTAACGTGCGGTTTAAATAATTTGGGCTTTGATAGGTTGGACTTTTACAGACACGACAATATAAAATGTTTCTTTTTTAATTTCTTTTTTTCTACCTTGGAAAATAGGGGTGATTTAACATTTTTGTTTATTTTTTTTCCTTTGTAAAACTTTTTTCTTTTTTTTCCATTTTTACTTTATTTTTTTATGTCCCCTTAGGGCACTTGAACCTGCGATCTCTTGAATGCTTATTCTATATACAGTAATCCTCTAGTAATGCAGTATACAGTTTATAAGATTAAGTCCAGACTGTGGATGAACTTCACAGGAGTACCAAGATGGCAGCCATGCAGGCCTTCACCATTCCCCTGACTGCCATTGTCATCCATTTCCTGGTGATAGCGCAATATAAATGCCGCTGTTGGCTCAGGTGGCCACAGTCTACTCAAGTCGCTGCTGTCGGCTCAGGTCACCGCTGTTCTGGGCTGGCTGGCAAATTGCACACAGTAGCAACCCATCCTTACTGAGTTTTATCTGTGGCTGATTCATAAAGTGAGTAAAGGTTACAACGCTTTAAAAAGATAAAGCCGGTGTTATGATGTAATAGTTGAGGTCAAATGCCGACTAGATTCTCATCCACTTCTATCAGTGGGCTACTCAGAGAGGTGTCTGAGACTCTAGTCAGCATGTGACCGGGCTCGGACTGGCCTGCTAGGGAATTCCCCGGTGGGCCCCACTGCAGGGCCAGAACTGACAAGAGAAGGAAGGCTCCTCCCACTCCTACCCTACCACAGCTATGCACTTGTCTATATACCGTATGCTGTGTGTGTGGGGGTGTGTGGTTTGACTTGTCTATATACTGTATGCTGTGTGTGTGTGGGGGGGGGACTAGTCTGTATACCGTGTGTGGGAGGTGGGGGACTTGTCTATATACTGTATGCTGTGTGGGGGACTTGTCTATATACCGTATGCTGTGTGTGGGGGACTTGTCTATATACCGTATGCTGTGTGTGGGGGACTTGTCTATATTCTGTATGCTGTGTGTGGGGGACTTGTCTATATACCGTATGCTGTGTGTGGGGGACTTGTCTATATACTGTATGCTGTGTGTGGGGGACTTGTCTAAATACTGTATGCTGTGTGTGGGGGACTTGTCTATATACCGTATGCTGTGTGTGGGGGGGACTTGTCTATATACTGTATGCTGTGTGTGGGGGACTTGTCTTTATACTGTATGCTGTGTGTGGGGGACTTGTCTATATACCGTATGCTGTGTGTGGGGGACTTGTCTATATACTGTATGCTGTGTGTGGGGGACTTGTCTATATACCGTATGCTGTGTATGGGGGACTTGTCTATATACTGTATGCTGTGTGTGTGGGGGGGGGACTTGTCTATATACCGTGTGTGGGAGGTGGGAGACTTGTCTATATACCGTATGCTGTGTGTGGGGGACTTGTCTATATACTGTATGCTGTGTGTGGGGGACTTGTCTATATACTATATGCTGTGTGTGGGGGACTTGTCTATATACTGTATGCTGTGTGTGGGGGACTTGTCTATATACTGTATGCTGTGTGGGGGACTTGTCTATATACCGTATGCTGTGTGTGGGGGACTTGTCTATATACTGTATGCTGTGTGTGGGGGACTTGTCTATATACCGTATGCTGTGTGTGGGGGACTTGTCTATATACTGTATGCTGTGTGTGGGGACTTGTCTATATACTGTATGCTGTGTGTGGGGGGAGGGGGTGGGGGACTTGTCTATATACTGTATGCTGTGTGGTGGGGGACTTGTCTATGTACTGTATGCTGTGTATGGGGGACTTGTCTATATACCGTATGCTGTGTGTGGGGGACTTGTCTATATACTGTATGCTGTGTGTGGGGGACTTGTCTATATACCGTATGCTGTGTGTGGGGGACTTGTCTATATACTGTATGCTGTGTGTGGGGGACTTGTCTATATACCGTATGCTGTGTGTGGGGGGGGAGGGGGTGGGGGACTTGTCTATATACCGTATGCTGTGTGTGGGGGACTTGTCTATATACCGTATGCTGTGTGTGTGGTTTGACTTGTCTATATACCGCATGCTGTGTGCGGGGGACTCGTCTATATACTGTATGCTGTGTGTGTGTGGGGGGGACTTGTCTGTATACCGTGTGTGGGAGGTGGGCGACTTGTCTATATACCGTATGCTGTGTGTGGGGGACTTGTCTATATACTGTATGCTGTGTGTGGGGGACTTGTCTATATACCGTATGCTGTGTGTGGGGGACTTGTCTATATACTGTATGCTGTGTGTGGGGGACTTGTCTATATACCGTATGCTGTGTGTGGAGGACTTGTCTATATACTGTATGCTGTGTGTGGGGGACTTGTCTATATACTGTATGCTGTGTGTGGGGGACTTGTCTATATACCGTATGCTGTGTGTGGGGGGGGAGGGGGTGGGGGACTTGTCTATATGCCGTATGCTGTGTGTGGGGGACTTGTCTATATACCGTATGCTGTGTGTGTGGTTTGACTTGTCTATATACCGCATGCTGTGTGCGGGGGACTCGTCTATATACCGCATGCTGTGTGCGGGGGACATGTCTATATACCGTATGCTGTGTGTGGGGGGGAGGGGGTGGGGGACTTGTCTATATACTGTATGCTGTGTGGTGGGGGACTTGTCTATATACTGTATGCTGTGTATGGGGGCTTGTCTATATACCGTATGCTGTGTGTGGGGGACTTGTCTATATACTGTATGCTATGTGGGGGTCTTGTCTATATACCGTATGCTGTGTGGGGGACTTGTCTATATACCGTATGCTGTGTGTGGGGGACTTGTCTATATACCGTATGCTGTGTGTGGGGGACTTGTCTATATACCGTATGCTGTGTGTGGGGGACTTGTCTATATACCGTATGCTGTGTGTGGGGACTTGTCTATATACTGTATGCTGTGTGGGGGGGGGAGGGGGTGGCGGACTTGTCTATATACTGTATGCTGTGTGTGGGGGACTTGTCTATATACCTTATGCTGTGTGGGGGACTTGTCTATATACCGTATGCTGTGTGGGGGACTTGTCTATATACTGTATGCTGTGTGTGGGGGACTTGTCTATATACCGTATGCTGTGTGTGGGGGACTTGTCTATATACTGTATGCTGTGTATGGGGGACTTGTCTATATACCGTATGCTGTGTGTGGGGGACTTATCTATATACTGTATGCTATGTGGGGGTCTTGTCTATATACTGTATGCTGTGTGTGGGGAACTTGTCTATATACCGTATGCTGTGTGTGGGGGACTTGTCTATATACCGTATGCTGTGTGTGGGGGGGGAGGGGGTGGGGGACTTGTCTATATACCGTATGCTGTGTGTGGGGGACTTGTCTATATACCGTATGCTGTGTGTGTGGTTTGACTTGTCTATATACCGCATGCTGTGTGCGGGGGACTCGTCTATATACCGCATGCTGTGTGCCTGGGACTCGTCTATATACCGCATGCTGTGTGCGGGGGACTTGTCTATATACCGCATGCTGTGTGCGGGGGACTCGTCTATATACCGCATGCTGTGTGCGGGGGACATGTCTATATACCGTATGCTGTGTGTGGGGGGGAGGGGGTGGGGGACTTGTCTATATACTGTATGCTGTGTGGTGGGGGACTTGTCTATATACTGTATGCTGTGTATGGGGGACTTGTCTATATACCGTATGCTGTGTGTGGGGGACTTGTCTATATACTGTATGCTATGTGGGGGTCTTGTCTATATACCGTATGCTGTGTGGGGGACTTGTCTATATACCGTATGCTGTGTGTGGGGGACTTGTCTATATACCGTATGCTGTGTGGTGGGGGACTTGTCTATATACCGTATGCTGTGTGTGGGGGACTTGTCTATATACTGTATGCTGTGTATGGGGGACTTGTCTATATACCGTATGCTGTGTGTGGGGGACTTGTCTATATACCGTATGCTGTGTGTGGGGGACTTGTCTATATACCGTATGCTGCGTGGGGGGGACTTGTCTATATACAGTATACTGTGTGGGGGGGACTTGTCTATATACCGTATGCTGTGTGTGGGGGACTTGTCTATATACCGTATGCTGTGTGTGGGGGACTTGTCTATATACCGTATGCTATGTATGGGGGAGGGGGTGCTGGACTTGGTTCTCTTTGCTATATGTGGGGGAGGGAGACCTGGATAAATATGCTATACATGGAGGAGGGGAGCTTGGCTATATACTTTGTGTGGGGGAGCGGGGACCTTGGCTATATACTGTGTGTGGGGGAGCGGGGACCTGGCTATATACTTTGTGTGGGGGAGCGGGGACCTGGCTATATACTTTGTGTGGGGGAGCGGGGACCTGGCTATATACTTTGTGTGGGGGAGCGGGGACCTGGCTATATACTGTGTGTGGGGGAGCGGGGACCTGGCTATATACTTTGTGTGGGGGAGCGGGGACCTGGCTATATACTGTGTGTGGGGGAGCGGGGACCTGGCTATATACTGTGTGTGGGGGAGCGGGGACCTGGCTATATACTGTATGCTGTGTGGGGGGGATTTGTCTATATACTGTATGCTGTGTGTGGGGGACTCTTTATAGATCACAGACATCATATGTGCTGATCAGGAGCCTTTCTGTGAATGCGATGTGTCAGGTCAGAGCTGCACTATTGCTAGATGATCTTGTGGGGTGAACGTCTCATTCAGACGTCTGTTTTTTTACATCCATGTTATTGACAGACATAATACGCACCTTTATCATCTATGGGGCAGTTCACATATCCATATATATATATATATATATTTTTTTATTTGCATATAGTAACAAACATTGATACAATTCGGATCGATCCCTTTGATGAAAATCAGTTTTGTTTTTTTTTGCTTTTTTTTAATGTACCAGAAAACTACAGATGTCTGAATGAGGCCTGAAGATCTGATCAAATGTGGCAGATTGTTCCTGGAGGATTTCCATAGAAAATCAGAGCAAATTAGCAAAAATCCGCAAGAAAATCCACAACAGCAAATTTGCACTCCATGATTTTGGTGCAGATCTTTCTGGTAATTCACTGTGGAAAACAGCAGCGTGTAAAATAAAAAGAAATAAACTTGCTGGGAGTTGTAGTCCCTCACCACATACTGCAGTGTTATCATGACGCAGTGATGGTTTAGTTACATGACCGGTGCCTGCGCTGTCACTTGCTGGGAGTTGTAGTCCCTCACCACATACTGCAGTGTTATCATGACGCAGTGATGGTTTAGTTACATGACCGGTGCCTGCGCTGTCACTTGCTGGGAGTTGTAGTCCCTCAGCACATACTGCAATGCTATTATGGCGCAGTGATGGTTTAGTTACATGATCGGTGCCTGCGCTGTCACTTGCTGGGAGTTGTAATCCCTCAGCACATACTGCAGGGCTATTATGATGCAGTGATGGTTTAGTTACATGATCGGAGCCTGCGCTGTCACTTGCTGGGAGTTGTAGTCCCTCACCACATACTGCAGTGCTATTATGATGCAGTGATGGTTTAGTTACATGATCGGTGCCTGCGCTGTCACTTGCTGGGAGTTGTAGTCCCTCACCACATACTGCAGTGCTATTATGATGCAGTGATGGTTTAGTTACATGATCGGTGCCTGTGCTGTCACTTGCTGGGAGTTGTAGTCCCTCACCACACACTGCAATGCTATTATGATGCAGTGATGATTTAGTTACATGATCGGTGCCTGCGCTGTCACTTGCTGGGAGTTGTAGTCCCTCACCACACACTGCAATGCTATTATGATGCAGTGATGATTTAGTTACATGATCGGTGCCTGTGCTGTCACTTGCTGGGAGTTTTAGTCCCTCATCACATACTGCAGTGCTATTATGATGCAGTGATGGTTTAGTTACATGATCTGTGCCTGTGCTGTCACTTGCTGGGAGTAGTAGTCCCTCACCACATACCGCTGTGCTATTATGACTCAGTGATGGTGAATTGTGTATCTAATCCTATCCTGTGTGATACTGTCTGCTGAGCCGTGTATCTAATCCCGCCCTGTGCGATTCTGTCTGCTGAGCTGTATCTCTAATCCTCTTCTGTGTGATACTGTCTGCTGAGCTGTGTATCCAATCCTGTCCTGTGCGATACTGTCTGCTGAGCTGTGCATCTAATCCTATCCTGTGTGATACTGTCTGCTGAACAGTGTATCTAATCATCTCCTGTGTGATACTGTCTACTGAGCTGTGTATCTAATCCTCTCCTGTGTGATACTGTCTGCTGAGCTGTATCTCTAATCCCACCCTGTGTGATACTGTCTGCTGAGCCGTGTAGCTAATCCACTCCTGTGTGATACTGTCTGCTGAGCAGTGTATCTAATCCTATCCTGTGTGATACTATCTGCTGAGCCATGTATCTAATCCTCTCCTGTGTGATACTGTCTGCTGAGCTGTGTATCTAATACTCTCCTGTGTGATACTGTCTGCTGAGCAGTGTATCTAATCTTATCCTGTGTGATACTGTCTGCTGAGCTGTGTATCTAATCCCCTCCTGTATGATACTGTCTGCTGAGCTGTGTATCTAATCCCCTCCTGTGTGATACTGTCTGCTGAGCCGTGTATCTAATCCTACCCTGTGTGATACTGTCTGCTGAGCTGTATCTCTAATACTACCCTGTGTGATACTGTCTGCTGAGCCGTGTATCTAATCCTCTCCTGTGTGATACTGTCTACTGAGCTGTGTATCTAATCCTCTCCTGTGTGATACTGTCTGCTGAGCTGTATCTCTAATCCTACCCTGTGTGATACTGTCTGCTGAGCCGTGTATCTAATCCTCTCCTGTGTGATACTGTCTGCTGAGCCGTGTATCTAATCCTCTCCTGTGTGATACTGTCTGCGGAGCCATGTATCTAATCCTCTCCTGTGCGATACCATCTGCTGAGCAGTGTATCTAATCCTCTCCTGTGCGATACTGTCTGCTGGGCTGTGTATCTAATCCTCTCCTGTGTGATACTGTCTGCTGAGCAGTGTATCTAATCTTATACTGTGTGATACTGTCTCCTGAGCTGTGTATCTAATCCCCTCCTGTGTGATACTGTCTGCTGAGCTGTGTATCTAATCCTTTCCTGTGTGATACTGTCTGCTGAGCTGTGTATCTAATCCTATTGTCGTCACTGAATTTTGGGTCTTCTATCCTTTGGATTACGAGCTCGGAGAGAATGAAGACACAGGACAGGATGTTTGTGTCTAAACATACTCTAAAAACTTTATTACAAAACACAGGGCTAATATACACCCTAAAAGGCAGGAAACGGATTTGCCATATATGGTTCGATTATACAGTTTAGCTGAACAAGCGAAAAAAAGCTAGTTTCTGTATGCTTTAAAATATTTAATTAGACTTATCTAGTTAGCAAGGTCATTTCATCTTTCTGCAAGAACACATTATTGCTACAAGAAGAAACATCTGGCCAGGGAGTATACTTTATCTTCTCCCAAGGACACGCTATTGATACAAGAAGGAACATTCATAGCTGTTGTTTTCACCTAAAATAACTGTCAGACTTATATAGCATAGATGGGGCCTTTAAACATGAGGGACTCCATCTTCTGCTATAACATTCCATCCTTTTGTTCCTTCACTTATCAATACGAATTTCTATGTTTTCTTTTAGTACAACGCTGAATACACATTAAAAAAAGCTTAAAAACCAAATAAACCGCAAGACACATTAGCAAAACCTGTAAAATCACTTGTACTATACCAGCCAACCACCCACCAATACCTTTAAACCAATTTGTGGGATTTAGAAAGGAAAATCTCTGTGTGGAATTATTGGCCCAAGTATCTGAACAGTTCACCCAAAAGTTTATCTCTTCCCATGAGACCGGGACAGCGAGAAAGGGTATGCTAGTGGACGTCACAGGGGCATGCGTACATATCCAACAATTAGCAATGGTCTGGTTTTGCTCCTTTAGTCCATCGATTAGAGCAAGATGGTGTCTAATGAATCTATTGTCATCTCCATCCATGGTGCCTAACGTAGTCCATGCACCTGTGGTTGTAAGTATGCAGGTAAGTATAAATGTCATCATTCTTTGTCCGCTGGTTCTCCTAGTATCTTTTTGCAATGGGACGCGTGGATCCAGGTCTCTTTTCCCTCTAGCTTAACGGCTGTACTTGTGGTCAGAAGAACTTGAAAGGGTCCGTCAAACCGTGGATTTAGGCTTTTCCTCACGTGTCTTTTTATAACCACCCAGTCTCCAGGTTGCAGCGTATGGCTGCTAGAGTCTTGATCTGGATCTGGAAGAGAACTGAAGACATTATCATGTACTTGCTTAATCTTTTTGTGTAAAGCCCTCACATAGGAACTTAGCACATGGTTGTTCATTTCTAATGCTTGCGGATAGAAACACCCTAGGCTGGGTACGTTGCCAAACAATATCTCATATGGAGAGAGTCCAGTCTTTCTATTAGGCGTGTATCTTACTGAAAACAGAGCAAGTGGTAAACAGTCCGGCCATGGTTTTCCTGTCTCAGCCATGGCTTTCTGAATTTTTAATTTCAATGTCCCATTCAGTCTTTCCACTTTACCACTACTTTGTGGGTGATATGGGGTGTGGAATGCTTGTTGAATTCCTAGAGCTGACATGACTTCATTCATTATTTCACCTGTGAAGTGTGTACCTCTGTCACTCTCAATTACCTCTGGTACCCCATACCTGCAGACCACCTCCGCAAGCAGTTTCTTTGCGGTTGCCGCAGCCGTGGCTTTGGCAATCGGGAAAGCCTCTGGCCATTCTGAGAACAAATCAATACAGACCAACACATATTCCCATGATCCTGACTTTGGCAGCTGAATATAATCAATTTGCAGTCTCTGGAATGGATAGAGGGGCCGGGGGTGTGTTTGGGTGGTGTTTTAACTACTCTACCCTGATTATGTGTAGCACATATCATGCACCCTTGTACCAGGTTTTCAATACAGGTGGAGAATCCTGGTGCCACCCAATGTTTCTGCATCACACTCATCACACCCGTTTTAGATTGGTGTGTCGGCCCATGTAGTATCTGGGCAGCTGCTGGGTACAGTGCCCTTGGAAGGCATCGTCGTGTCCCTTTCCCCCATACCCCATTTGCTTCATTCAGGCATGCACCTTCCTTTAACCACTTATCAACCTCCTCCTTTTGAGCCTGAGCCTGCATTTGGGATAAGATGTCCTCCGACACAAAGGGGTTTTTAGGGGCACTTAACTGACGTACTGTTGACCCTTGTTGCGGCTTACAGGCTGCTGTTTTTGCAGCTGCATCTGCCATCGCGTTTCCTCTGCTTACCTGGTCGGTGCGTCTGGTATGTGCTCTTACCTTTATGACAGCTACTTGTTTAGGTAGTTGTAGCGCATCAATTAACTGCTGGACCGCATCAGCATTCTTAATGGGGTGTCCTGCTGCCGTCAGGAAACCTCTTGACTTCCATATTGGACCAAAATCATGCGATATACCGAATGCGTACCTAGAATCTGTGTAAATGTTAACAATACTACCTTCCGCTAGTTTACAGGCCTCGGTTAGGGCCCTAAGTTCAACTTCTTGAGCCGACTGGTGTGGGAGCATTGGTTCTGCCTTGATTACTGCATTGAGGGAGACAACTGCATATCCAGTATGGAAGGTACCTGAATCGTCCTGATGACGGGATCCATCTACAAAAAATTCAAAATCTGCATTTTGTAATTCATGTTCAAATACAGTAGGTAAACCTGCTGTTTCTTGTGCCATCATTTGTACACAGTCATGAGGAACTTCCTCTCTTGGATCTTCCTTATAAAGCACAGTACCAGACCCCTCCTTCAGATCCGAGAGAGGTAACAAAGTTGCTGGATTCAGGGTAGTACACCTCTGTAAAGAAACATTGGGAGGCATTAACAGTGCACATTGTAACCTAAGATTGACTAATAGGCCTGATAGAATAACTGAGGTACAGATAGGGGGGCACCTAGGTAATAGCGACCATAATATTATCGACTTCAAAATGCCCTTCAGTAGGGTTATCAATAAGGGAACAACAAAAACATTAAACTTTAGGAGGGCGAAGTTTGATCAGCTGAAAGAAAGCCTTCAACTTATTGACTGGGACAAAGTTCTTAATCAAAGGAATACGAATAGTAAATGGGAAACCTTCAAAAGAATTCTGAATACTCAGTGCGAGAGATATATACCGTATGGGAATAAAAGGGCCAGAAATAAGAGGAAACCAATATGGTTGAACAAGAACGTAAAAGGGGCGTTAAATAGCAAAAAAGAGGCATTCAAGAGATTAAAACAGGAAAACAGTAAGGAAGCAGTAATGTGTTACAAGGAAAAAATGAGAACCTGTAAAAAACAAATAAAAATAGCGAAGGAGGAAACAGAGAGACGTATTGCTAGGGAAAGTAGATCAAATCCCAAACTGTTCTTTACGTATATAAATAGTAAAAGGATTAAATCGGATAATATTGGACCGATAAAAAGTGAGGAAGGCAAAATCATAGAGAAAGATGAGGATAAAGCTAATCTATTAAATAATTTTTTTTCGACAACTTTCACAAAGGAAATCGAACTAACAGGAGAAATGAGAAGTGACAAGCTTAATCCTCCACTAAGTATGACAAATCTAAGCTGGGGTACAGAAACGCCTCAGTAACATTAAAATAAACAAATCACTAGGACCTGATGGCATACACCCACGGGTACTAAGGGAACTAAGTAATGTGATAGACAGACCGTTATATCTTATATTTAAGGACTCTGTTGAGACTGGGTCTGTGCCACTTGATTGGCGACAGGCGAATGTAGTGCCAATATTCAAAAAGGGAGCGAAAAGTGACGCCAGAAACTATCGGCCGGTGAGTCTGACGTCCGTTGTGGGCAAAATTTTTGAAAGCTTCATTAAAGAGGCAATTACGGAGCATCTTGATGCTAATAATCTTTTAATCCCGAACCAACATGGATTCATGAGGAATCGCTCCTGCCAAACAAACCTGATTGACTTCTACGAGGAGGTTAGCTCTCGAGTAGATCAGGGGGAACCAGTGGATGTCGTGTATCTCGACTTCTCAAAAGCGTTCGATAGCGTGCCACATAATAGGTTGGTCTACAAAATGAGAATGATGGGGCTGGGGGAAAATGTCTGCAAGTGGGTAGCTAACTGGCTAAAGGATAGAAGGCAGAGGGTGGTTATAAATGGAATATACTCAGATTGGGTAAGCGTCACTAGTGGGATACCACAGGGGTCTGTACTAGGCCCAATGTTATTTAATATCTTTATTAACGACATAGTCAACGGGATAAATAGTAACATATCAATATTTGCAGATGACACAAAGTTATGTAAAACAATTAATACAAAAGAGGACAGTGCAGACCTACAGAGGGATTTGGATTACCTGGGTAGGTGGAGCATTAAATGGCAAATGAGGTTTAATGAGGAGAAATGTAAGGTCATACATATGGGAAGGAAAAATGGAAGTCACCAGTACTCACTGAATGGGAAATCATTGGGGAATTCAGAGATGGAGAAGGACTTGGGCATCTTGATTGATAGCAAACTAAATTGGAGTGCCCAAAGTCAGGCCGCTGCTGTAAGGGCAAACAGGGTAATGGGATGTATCAGAAGAGGTATAGCTGCAAAGGATGAGAACATTGTTCTTCCACTGTACAAAGTACTGGTCAGACCACACTTGGAATACTGTGCTCAGTTATGGGCCCCAATATATAGAAAGGATATAAATGAGCTTGAAAAGGTACAAAGGAGGGCAACAAAATTAATAAAGGGAATGGAGGGACTGCAATACCCAGAGAGGTTGGCAAAACTAGAACTATTCAGCTTGGAAAAGAGAAGGTTGAGGGGGGACATAATAAATGTGTACAAATATGTTAGGGGACAGTATAGAGATCTTGCCCGGGATTTGTTCAAAAGGAGGGATATTACGGTAACAAGAGGGCATTCACTAAGACTGGAAGAGAAAAGGTTTCAGCACCAGCATAGGAAGGGGTTCTTTACGGTAAGAGCAGTGAGAATATGGAATTCACTGAGTGAGGAGACGGTAATGTCGGATTCACTACACCAGTTCAAGCGGGGACTGGATGCATTTCTAGATACCAGGCAGATTTCAGCGTATACTTAAAAATAAAATAAAATAGTAAGTTGATACAGGGATTTATTCTGACTGCTGGTTTCAGAGTCGGGAGGGAATTTTTCCTCAGGTGAAGATTGGCTAAATCATTTGGGGTTTTTGCCCTCCTCTGGATCAACTTTAGCAATTACAGAACTAACAGGTCGAACTTGATGGACGCAAGTCTTTATTCGGCTTTACAAACTATGTTACCACAGGAGACGTCACGAACTTTCCCCTTTTCCCATACACCTTTCCCTCAATTCTTTGCTTTTTTTTAAGAGTGACCCCAGGGTACGGCCCCGGGAGCTGGCCACCGCGCCATCCCCCAAAACTAACAGCAAGGCCCGGGCGCCGAGTCCCCATCCTTTGGGCTCGTCATCTCTTCCTGGCGTCACGAACAGGATCCTGTGCCCGCTGCAACGACGGAGTGTTGTGTCCGTTGCCACCGGGTAATGTGCGCCTTTAATCAAAAACTGTATATTTAACTGTGGCGAAGATTGCCGCCATTGTTGGGCCGCCGAGCGGGAAGAAGGGCGTAACCGCGGGAAACTGAGAGGCGTACCTGCTAAAGCGAGCGAAGCCCCGGACACGCCTCACGCCTCGACGTCAAACCAGGAAGCGCCAGGTCCTGGAAGGAGCGCCGGTGAACGCTCTGACGTAGGACGCAAGCGACACAAGGTCCTGAAGAAGAACGTCACCTGCGGAGCTGCGGCCTACCGGAAGAAAAGAAGAGAAGGTAGGCCACAGTTAGCTAGGGGAGCGCCAGAATGTCCGAAGAACAGCACAACGCCGGAATACCGGTTAACCGCCCTGATGCTCAACTTGTGCCCGATGCCGAGCAGGCCGAAGCAGCCGCTCCACCAGCAGGGCCTGTAACCCCTGTCATACCCATAGCCCTACCGTACATCCCCGGAGCGAAGTGGCTCCCCCAGTACAGCGGCAAACCAGATACCCTGTCTGGATTTAAGCGGAAAATATGCGGTATACTGGATACGTACTCTATGACAGGCAAGCAAAGAGCCGCTGTGGTATTAGGACAATTAACCGGTGCTGCGGAGCAAGAAGTAGAAACCTGGTCGGCCGCAGACCAAGAGTCAGTGTCCGCAATCTTTAAAAAGTTATAGACTGTCTTTGAGAATCGTACTGAGACAGACCTCCAGATGAGGTTCTACAACTGCTCTCAGCAACCGGAGGACAGTGATCGGGACTATGCCTGGCGTTTACAAGGGGCCCTGCGAGCTCTGAAAGAGGTTAGTCCAACCAGCATCAATAATGAAGATAAAATGCTGAAGGAACAGTTTATCTCCAGAGGAGAGCAGGACTGTGCGTTGGTGGTCCCTGGATCATCCAGATACCACCTTTGACATCCTTAAGGACATGGCTACAAAAGGACTGCAGCCCCTGGAAACAACTGCTATCCAATGTTACCAGGGTGGGGCCACCCCAGTGCCTGCAGCGTCCACCTTTTCCCCAGTGGCTGCTGATGCCAAGGTGCAAGCAACGTCCCCTAGTGAGCTGGATAGCCTGCGCTCTGAAGTGCGTCAGTTGAGCAAAACCCTGACCACTGTATTGAGAACCCTGCAGCTGCGGCCGGAGCCCGAGGAGGAAGGAAGGATCCTGCTAGCTGACAGCCCTGAGGATGTCCCCTGGATGAGAAGAAGGAAGAGGACAACGCCACCCCCTGGGAGGATCAGCGACCAACGCCGTCCACCGAAGGACCCTGTCTGCCACCGCTGTCACAAGTCAGGTCACACCATCCAGAGCTGTCCTTTAAACGAGAAAACCCTGGGGCCGAGGGCCGACACCCAGGAGTAGACTCCCCAGGCCCAACAGACTGGTACAGCAGGTTTGTGGGAGGAAGACCTTTCCTGTCCTTTGTGCTAGACGGCATTGCGACATCCGCTCTGCTGGACACAGGATCTCAGGTAACCATCATGCCTGACATCCTCTACAAAAGGTTCTGGTCCATGGATGACCTAAGCCCACCAGCTCCAAACCTTTCCGTTTATGCCTCAAACGGCCTCCACCGGCCTCCCCCTTAACCTAGTCGGGGTTAAGGATGTGGCAGTAAAGGTGGGAAGAGTGGAACTGAAGGACCAGGGACTAATTGTAGTAGAGACTAATCCTGATGATACAAATTTGTATATGGTACTTGGCACTAATATTGTTAGTAACTTTCTGGGAGAAGTGGTGTTCTTGCTCCAACAGATAGCTGACACTGCCAGACAAGGGCAGAGAAAGGCGCTCCAGAAAGAGATCCGAGCCCTTATGTACCAGCAACAGGTAAAGCTAACAGGTGATGAAATTGGTAATGTACTGGTGACAGACCTGGTACCCATTGTGATTCCCCCGATGAGTGAAATGCTGATATGGTCTAGAGCAGCAATAGGTCTCAAAGGACGGAGCTACCAGGTGGTAGTAGAGCCCCTTAGCTCCGAGCATAGGCCTACATTCTTGACTGCCAGAGGGGTAGTGGATGTACGCAATGGGAGGGTGCCCGTACGCCTCCTAAACTATTGGGAGGACGAGATTAGATTACCTTGCTACGCCACTGTTGCCAAACTGTACACAGTAAATAACAACTCCATACACACGGTGGAGTCCTTAACCTCACCAGACCAAGTGGAGGATAATGACCCGGCAACCCAGGTGGAAGATTGGTGTCAACAGCTCCATGTTGGGACAGACACCACTACTGCTCATCAGAAGCAGGGTGTACACCGGGTGGTTCAAGAATACGAGCAAGTATTCAGTAAGCACCCACTTGACTTTGGGAGGATTAAGGGGGTTCAACACCATATCCCCACAGGTGACCATCCACCCATCAAAGAACGTTACAGGCCTATACCACCAGCACACTACCAGAAGGTGAAGGAGATGTTGCACGACATGAAGAAGGCAGGGGTAGTAAGGGATAGTTGTAGTCCCTGGGCAGCTCCCCTAGTTCTAGTCAGGAAAAAGGACGGAAGCATGAGAATGTGTGTAGATTACAGACAAGTAAATCGCATTACACATAAATTTGCATACCCTTTACCACGTATAGAGGAATCCCTGGCTGCCTTAAAGTCTGCAAATTACTTCTCCACCCTTGACCTCACTAGTGGGTACTGGCAAGTAGCTGTTGCTGAGGAGGATCGGGAGAAGACGGCCTTCACCACCCCGATGGGACTCTGCGAGTTCAATAGTATGCTGTTTGGACTCTGCAACGCCCCCGGAACGATCCAAAGATTGATGAAGTGCTGCCTGGGACACCGCAACTTCGAGACTGTACTACTATACCTGGATGATGTGATAGTATACTCCAAAACGTATAAGGACCACTTGAAGCACCTGGCGGAGGTATTCGAGTCGCTGTCCCGGTGTGGGATGAAGTTGAAGCCCTCAAAGTGCCACCTGCTCAAGAGAAAGGTACAGTACCTGGGGCACATCGTCAGTTCAGAGGGAGTAGCACCAGACCCGGAGAAGGTCACTGCCATCCAGAAATGGCCGGAGCCGAAGAGCCTCAAGGAGGTACGTCAGTTCCTGGGACTAGTCGGGTATTACCGGAGGTTTGTGAAGGACTATACTAAGAAAGCGGTGCCTCTGCAAGACCTCCTGGTAGGACAGTCCCCCAGAGGCAGAAATCCCCCGTTCCAGTGGGGGAAGGAGCAAGCTGAATCCTTTAAGGTGATGAAGGAGATCCTGACCGGCGAAGAGATCCTTGCCTACCCTGACTACAGCCAACCGTTCCTGCTGTACACTGATGCCAGCAACGAAGGATTAGGAGCTGTACTGAGTCAGAAGCAGAATGGCAAAGAGAAGGTGATCGCCTATGCAAGCAGGAAGCTCCGCCCGACCGAGAGGAACCCAGAGAACTATAGCAGCTTCAAGTTGGAGTTCCTGGCCCTGGTCTGGGCCATCACCGAGCGGTTCAAGCACTATCTAGCCTCCAGTAAGTTCACTGCCTTCACTGATAACAACCCCTTGACTCATCTAGAAACAGCCAAGCTAGGAGCCTTGGAGCAACGATGGATGGCTCGGCTGTCAAATTACCAATTCACTATTAAGTACCGGGCTGGCCGCAAGAACGCCAACGCCGATGCCCTGTCCAGGATGCCTCACCAGTCAGACACTGAAGAAGAAGTGGACGACCTGGAGGAGATTGAACTACCTGCCTTTCATCAGAATGGGATGGTCCACGAGCAACGAGCCTCCAGGAGGCCTCGCGGTAACACGTTAAACCCCCTGCCTCACCACAGCTGGAAGGAGATTCAGGACAGCGACCCGGTTGTCAGCCGTATCAAAGAACTGATAACCCAGGAAGGTTCCTCCCTGGAGAAGAAAGCGTCTCTCCAAGCCAAGCAGCTGTGGAATGAGAAGAGCCGGCTGTTCATCTATAGAGAGAAGCAGTGCCGGAGGTACAGTACGTCAGCCCCAAAACCCATGAGATGGTATGGCAGACAGTGGTGCCCAAGACAGACATCCAGATGGTGTTGGAAGCCTACCACGATCAGGCGGGGCACTTCGGCTGGAAGAAGCTAGAGACCCTGCTGAAGTGTCGATTTTATTGGGTTGTTCCATTGAGAGGTGGTGCCGGAATTGTGGACCCTGTAGCCTCAGAAGAAAAGACTGCAGCAGCCAGAAGGCACCCCTGCAACCCATCAAGACGACTCGTCCCCTGGAGATCGTGGCCCTGGATCATGTCAAGCTGTCACCCAGCAAGTCAGGATATTCCTATGCCCTGACCATGGTGGATCACTACTCCCGGTTCCTGGTGGTCGCCACCGTCAAGGACCTGACGACAGAAACTGCGGCGAAGACATTTCAGGCGTACTTCTGCAGGCCCCATGGATACCCGGAGCAGGTGCTGACAGATCAAGGCCTAGCCTTTGAAGCCGAACTGTTCAAGGAGTTCTGCCATCTGTACAGGTGTAAAAAGATCAGGACTACACCGTACCACCCCCAAACCAACGGTCTCTGTGAAAAGATGAATAACATCATCATCGACCTGCTGAAGACCTTACCACTAGAGGAGAGAAATCAGTGACCAGACCTACTACCTGACCTGATAGATCTGTACAACCAAATACCTGTGAGTTCCACCAATTGTACTCCAGCATATCTCATGCGAGCCAGACCCAGGAAGTTGCCCATGGACCTGGAGCTTGGTGTAGTAGAACCAGAAGCAGATATGTCCACTGAGGACTGGGACACGACCAGACAGGAGCAGTACAGAAGAGTACAGGCCTTTGTCGAAGACAGTCTCACTCGGGTAAGGGACAAGCAGGAAGCCCACTACAATAAAAGTGCGCCCGCAGAACCCTTCACACCAGGAGAAGTGGTGTTAAAAAGAAAATAGGAGAAACCACAAACTTGATGACCAGTGGGAGAGAGAACCCTACACTGTGTTAAATTCAAGATTCGATAATAGGAAGACTTGCCTAATTAGTAGAGACGGAGGAATAATGACTGCAACGGTATCTAGAGACCATCTGAAGTTGTGTCCAGACCTGCTAAAGCTCCAAGAAGAAGTGCCTCTCACCTTACCGGAGGAGCCTAAAGAAGCAGTACTCCATACTGACTTAGGAGATTTCCCGGCAGATTGGCCTCAACTAGGAGGAGCAGTAATAATACCTGTGATCCACTTCTTTCAACAGCCAGAAAACCCTCCACAGCAAGTAGAGCCTGTAAGTGCTTCAGAAGAGCCTGCTCAAGAAGAATCCACAGAAGAAGGATCCCCGGTTTGAGCAGAGCAAGAAGGCCCAGCCAATGGTATACTTGCCAGTCCTGTAGAGAGGTTAAGGCAACCCTGCAGTTCCCCAACACTTAGAACTGACAGAATGGGAGGTAGTGCAAATACTAGTGCCTCACGCATCCCAGTACCACGTAGGTCGACGCATAGCACACGAGGTCAGACCCCTGTCAGATACAGAGAATAGAGAAGGAAACTCTGACAGTGTAAATAGTTGCCCCTGTGGTATTATATTGTGTATTTTCATGTATATATATTTATTAACTTGTTGTTTTGCCTTATAATGGACAATTTAAGTGAAATGGACACTTTTCCTTGTTACCTTTAGTTACTCGTCAGGGTACATAAAGAACTTTGTGGCTGTGGACTATGTGCAGCCCAAAAACTGCTTCTTGTAAATAATTGCACGCCCTGGAGTGCCCCTTTAGGTGACCTCGGAAGAAAAACGTGTCTGGTGTGGGACTAACGGAGGTCCGACTCAGGATCTCCAAGCCCTGCAGCCACCCCAGGGCCTACGTTGAGGGTTTGGGACAGGTCCCTCAAGCTGCCAAGTACTCTACCCTGTGAGATGGACATCCTGTAGGGAACCTCACCAGAAGAGACTTGAATTCTGAGGTTGCTTATTGTATATATGTATATATTTGTTATTTATAATGTTTTATTATGTAACGTTTAAGCAAAGTGCCTCCCATAAAGGGAAGAGTTATTGTATTGTTGTTATAAAAAGTACTTCAGTCCGGGAGTACTGAGCTTTGCTAGGGGGGGAATGTGGCGCCCCTGCTGCGCATTGGTGCCACAGATCCTAGAGGAGTGCATGGACGGATTCCTCCACAAGAGGCCCTCGTAGCATACACACACACCTCTACCTTCCACCTCAGACCAGCAGAGGGAGCCCGTTAGGGATATAAAAAGGGAAGGTGGAGCTAGGCAGTCAGTTCCTGCAGAAGATGAGCCTGAGAGAGGTCAGCCAGCAGTGGAGCTCAGTCTAGAGAACAGTTTCCTCAGGGGACAGAGGTAGTTCCAGGCCCTCTAGAGAGAGTTCAGACTCATAAAGCTCAGTCAGTGAGCTTAAGGCGTGCCGACGCCATAAGAGCAGTGAAGAGTAGCGTGGTTTACTGCCAGTGTGAAGCCTAGTGAGGGCCCCGAGCGCGACCGAAGGCAAGTGGAGTAAGCGAGCTACGTAGGGGGCAGAGGAGCTTAACCAGCTCACCCCACAAGCATTTACCGGACACCGGGTCCGCGTCTGCAAGGATCTCTAGGACCAGCAGAAACAACCGGGATCCCTGGCGAACTACATGTCCCAGGAGCACCAAAACCTGCCTGTAATACCAGGGTCAGGAATCACCGAGGCCCAAGAGACCAGGGAGTGTGATCTCCAACAGAAGGCCCTACCACCAGGTCAGCCGGTGCAAGACAGAGACCAAGTTAGGCCTAGCTCCAGGCAGGTCATAAACTTAACAGGAAAAGGCAAGAAACAGGAGGCCCCACACCCGCTCACTGGGGAGAGTCCTGAAATGCACCCTTCACCCTACAGTGCCCTTGATCGTGCCTGAAACACCACCAGTAAAGATACTGAAGTGAACTGTCGTGTGTGTGCCTATTCTTCCTCCGACCCAGCTGGGTCCCTCTGTCCTGCATCCCTTCTCCTATGCTGCCCTGAGGCCCCGCTCCACCTGTGGGGAGCCACACCATCTAAGCTGCCTGATCACCGGCCTCAGAGGACTGTAGCAGCGCTGGTGATCCTCACCAAACACCACGGGTGGCGTCACAAACTCTTTCCTATCCCATACACCTTTTCCCCACCATTCCTTCTTTCTTTTAAAGAGTGACCCCAGGGTACGGGCCCGGTAGCCGGCCACCGCGGCGTCCCCCAAAACCAAACAGCAAGGCCCGGGCACCGAGTCCCCATCCCTTGGGCGCGTCACTTCTCTCAGCACTCCCATCATTGCTCTCTCCTAGACGCCTCCATCATTGCGCTCTCCCAGCACCCCCATCATTACTCTGTCCCAGCACCTCCATCATTGCTCTCTCCCAGCCCCACATCATTGCTCTCTCCCAGCCCCCCACCATTGCTCTGTCCCAGCACCCCCATCATTGCTCTCTCCCAGCAACACGTCATTGCTCTCCCCTTCCCCACCATCCCCATCATTGCTCTCCCCAGCTCTATCAGCCCCATTATTGCTCTTCCCAGCCTCATCATTCCTCTCCCCAGCCCAATCAACCCCATTATTGCTCTTCCCAGCCCCATCAGCCCCATTATTGCACCTCCCAGCCCCATCATTCCTCTCCCCAGCCCCATCAGCCCCATTATTGCTCTCTCCAACCCCATCATCCCATCATTCCTCTTCCTAGCCCCATCAACTCCATTATTCCTCTCCCCAGCCCCATCAGCACCATTATTCCTCTCCCCAGCCCCATCAGCCCCCTCTCCAGCACCAATATTTCTCTCCCCAGCCCCATCATTGCTCTCCCCAGTCCCATCAGCCCCATTATTGCTCTTCTCAGCCCCATCATTCCTCTCCCAGCCCCATCCCCTCCCCAGCATTTCAGTAAAAAAAAAACAACAACTTACCTCAGCTTGCTCCCCTGCAGCAGCATCCTCCTGTTTGCCGGCAGCTTTCTTCCTGACCCAGGGGCGCGCTGCATGATGACGTCATCAAGCTGCGCGTGCCTGGGTCAGGGAGGAAGCAGAGGACGAACCCTCCAGCTCCGCTGCTATTCTCCTCCTGACAGCAGCGGAGCTGCAGGGATCCCTCCCTGACCGCTGCGTGCAGGGAGCAGCTGCACCTTGCGGGCCCCTTGGTGCAGCTGCATGGTCGGGACCCGGCACAGCTGCACCGGCGGCGGTATGTCCACCCCTGGACTGCTATGGGGCCCATAGCAGTCGCGTGGTCTGCCGCCATTGGCAGTACGCCACTGTGTATGGCATATACAGTGGGTGTGTGGTGCGTACGGCGTATACAGTGTGCGTGGTGCGTACGGTGTATACAGAGTGCGTGTGTGTGGTGCGTACGATGTATATGTGTCACCCCAGGCCTGGATGCCACAAATATTAAAGGCTGTGTCTGAGAGCAGGAGGGAGGTTCCCTGGTCAGGGACCATTAGCATGCAGCACCTCCTGTCCCAGGCCAGTAGGGGGAGCAGGCTGCCCCTATAAAAGCTGGAACTGGGGCAGGGTTAGAGAGACCAGAACCCACTTCTGAAGTGTCCAAAAGGGTTCTCAGAGATGAGGGACAGGTCAGCAGCAGCTGAGGAGTCCGTGAGGCAGAGGAGAAGCTGCAAGCCAGGGACAGAGGCGACGAGAGCCGGTCCTGGCTGAGAGAAATACACAACCGGACATTGGGGTCTGAGGCTGTCAGGATTGCAAGCCCAGCAGCAGAGAACCAACCCGCGAGGGATTTCAGGTCCCTTGGCCTAAGAAGCCTGGAGGCTCCGCCACACAGAGGGACCAGTACAGCAAGGAGAAGCAAAAGGTACCCAAGGCCCGAGTCGCAAGCCATACAGGTAAAGTACATGGCCAGCTCAGGGACGTGGGCTATTACACCACGAAAAGGGGGATAGTCAGCAAGAGCATAGAGAGAGAACGGTAGGCCTACACACTCACCCTGACCAGTGGGGCTCGCCCGAATGCTCTCAGATACCCAGGCCCATTCCTAACCGGTACTCCTGTTGGGTCAGTAATAACATCTGCAATAAAGACCCTGGACTGTTTGAAGCGTAATCTGAACTCTTACTATTGCGGCCTGCACTATCACCCCCAGCATTCACCTACACTGCCCTGAGGCTACACTCTTCCCGTGGGGAGTTGTCCTACCCCTGTGCTGCACACCAACACCAGCCTCAGTGGTCTGCCTCGCAGCGGCGGTTATCTCTGACCGCAATCCACGGGTGGCGTAGTCGGACATTCCCAAATGTATAAATAGACTGCCACAGCATTTGGTCTGACCACCCTGAGCCACGGGATCGGGTTGCCACTACTACCCCCAGCATCGTACAGAAGCCCGGTTCCGGCTGCCCCACGGCCCAGGGGGCGAGTCAGCTTTGGCGTAGTCGGCAGGATTGTGACCAACCCGCCACAAATGGGTATTGCGTGCCTGAAAAATACTTTATACTTACCTGAGTGAAGTTTCCCGCCATTCAGGGCCATTTCCCGCCAATCGGAGCCGTTTCCCGCCATCGGGCGCCATCTTCGGGACGCCGCGCGGGAAGAAGAGGGGCATGGACGTCCAAAAACGCGTGAGACCTGAAGCCCCGCCCTACGCTGAGACGCCGTGCAAGGTCCTGGAAGGAGAGAGAGCGACGCCGACGTCATCACCGAGCGACGCAAGGTCCTCGCCCAGAGCATCGCGAGCGGATCCGCGGCCTACAGAAGAGGATCGTCGGAAGGTAGGCCTCGGTTAACTAGGGGGGAGGAAGATGTCGGACGCGGAGGGACCCTCTACCACCAGCGTAGCCGCTGCAGCTGTGATGCCGTTTTCCATGCCCTATATCCTCGGAGCGGCCTGGCTGCCACAGTATGCCGGCGAGTCACATACCTTGGGCGAATTTAAAGAAAGGCTGTATAGCCTGTTCAAAGTTTATCCCCTGACAGAAGAACAGAAAGTAAGCATACTGATAAGGCAGTTAACTGGTGCGGCCCAGCGGGAGGTAAAGTCTTGGACAGCGGAGGAGAAAAGGACTGTAAGGGGGGTTCTGACCCATCTACAGGACACCTTTGATACCCGTACCTCAGCAGAAATCAAAATGCGGTTCTATGGATGTAAGCAGCCAGCTCAAAATAGCATCAGAGACTATGCCCTAAATTTACAGGAAGCCTTGGGGGCAATTAAGCAAGCTGACCCTGGCAGCGTGCAGGATACCGATAAACTGTTGACTGATCAGTTCATAGAAGGTCTGCTGTCCAGCGCCCACAGAACCCAGCTACGCCTCATGGCCCTACAGAACCCCGATTTGACTTTTGCACAGTTCAAAGATAGGTCCATCCGGGTGCTCCGAGAACCCGCACCAGGGGGCGCTGTAGTTTCCCGGCGCCCTGCCATCACTTACCACCAGGAGGCAGCGCCCTACCCTGCAGACCTTGTGGGGACTGATGCGCAGGCCCTAAAGCCATCCCCGCCTGCAAACATGCACCATCAGGTCCAAGAACTGACAAAGAGTGTTGCTGCATTGACCAGGACCGTACAGTTGTTACAGATGGACCCGTCAGGACCAATCAAGCTGGCTTCCAGTCTGGAGGATGTCCTGTGGCGTTGACGGAGGAGGATCTCGTCGTTCAGAGGGAGACTCGCCGATCGTTACACTGAGGATGGACAGCCGATTTGCCGCCGTTGCAGCCAGCCGGGACACGTAGCCAGGTACTGTACTTTAAATGGGTCCGACCTGGGGCAGAGGGCCAACCCCCAGGCATAAGGTCACCAGGCCCGTCTAATTGGCGTGATAAGTACGTAGGGGGACGCCCGGTTTTACCCGTAGTGCTGGACGGTATCCCTATGAGTGCACTGGTGGACACCGGGTCCCAAGTGACTACCATCCCCTATGTACTTTTCAAGCAGTACTGGAGTGACACTGACATAACCCGCTATCCAGACAGTGACTTGAGCATCATCGCCAGCAATGGCCAGCACATGCCGCAGGTGGGGTTCAGAGAGATGATCATTGTGGACATTGACCGTCGAGAAAGTCACCCTAAAATAACCTTGGGTACTAACGTGATTGAAAATTGTCTTTCAGAAGTGATTGCAATTTTGCAGCAGATGGCGATGAATGCGAGCTCCAGCCAACAGAGGGTCCTCCAGAAGGAGATAAGAGCCCTGATGAGACGGGTAGAACTGTCTGGTGGTGAGATCGGTAGCGTGAGGATGAGCGACCCGTTCCCCATTGCCATGCCTCCCAAAAGTGAAATGATGATCTGGTGTCGGACTGCAATCGGGTTAAGAGGGAGAGACTACCAAGCCATGGTAGAACCCGTGTACTCAGACAGCAGGCCCACCATTTTGACAGTCCGGGGGGTGGTTGATGTCCGCCATGGAAGGGTGCCCGTCCGGATCTTAAACATCGGGGAAAGGGAAGTACACTTGCCCCGGTAAGCTACACTAGCCAAATTGTCTGCTGTCGAACACAATGCTCTCAGGGTCGTGGAACCCTTGCCTCCATCTCCCCCGGTGGAGGGTAATGGCTCCCAGAAACTTAAGGAGGACTGGTGCCAGAAACTCCACGTGGGTGATGACTCCACTCCCTTGCACCAAAAACAAGGAGTCTACCGGGTGGTTCAGGAGTACGAGAGAATCTTTAGTAAGCACTCGCTAGACTTTGGCAGGGTGAAAGGGGTAGAACACCACATCCCCACGGGGAGCCACCCACCAATAAAAGGGAGATACAGTCCTGTACCCCCTGCACATTATCAGAACGCAAAGGGCATGCTGAGAGAAATGAAAGAAGCCGGGGTCATTAGAGACAGCTGTAGCCCCTGGGCAGCCCCCTTGGTTCTGGTAAAAAAGAAAGACGGTACCATGAGAATGTGCGTGGACTATAGACAAATCAATCGTATCACCCATAAAGACGCGTACCCTATTACCTAGGATAGAGGAATCCTTAGCCGCACTGAAATCAGCTAATTTCTTCTCTACTTTGGACCTTACTAGCGGGTACTGGCAGGTTCCTGTGACAGAGGCTGACAAGGAGAAGACTGCCTTCACCACCCCGATGGGATTAAGTGAATTCAACTGTATGCCATTCGGGCTCTGCAACGCACCCGGGACCTTCCAGAGGCTGATGGAATGCTGTCTAGGGCACTGAAACTTTGAGACGGTCCTACTTTACCTGGACGACGTGATTGTCTGTTCAAAGACTTACAAGGACCATCTAAAGCACCTGGCCGAGGTGTTCGAGGCCCTGGCATGCTTTGGTATGAAAGTGAAACCCTCCAAGTGCCATCTGTTAAAGCCGAAGGTACAGTACCTGGGGCACGTGGTGAGTGCAGAAGGAGTAGACCCCGACCCCGACAAGGTCACAGTAATCAAGAGCTGGACAAGCTCCTCAAACATCAAAGAAGTGAGGCAGTTCCTCAGGTTGGTAGGCTACTACCGAAGGTTCATCCCCGGGTTCACAAAGATGGCGGCTCCAATGTAGGTCAGTCTAAATCCAGAAGTCAAAAGCCACCCTTCAAGTGGGACAAGCCGAAAGAGGAGTCCTTCCGCCAGCTGAAGATGGCCCTCACGGGGGATGAGATCCTGGCCTACCCCGATTATGGCCAGCCTTTTATCCTCCACACAGACGCCAGTAATGTGGGGTTAGGAGCCGTACTGTCCCAAAACCAACAGGGCAGAGAAAGGGTGATCGCGTACGCCAGCCGGAAGCTGAGGCCCACTGAAAGGAACCCGGAGAATTACAGCTCCTTCAAGCTAGAATTCTTGGCAGTGGTGTGGGCCGTCACAGAACGGTTCAAGCATTACCTGGCCTCCGCAAAGTTCACTGTGTACACGGACCAGTTGAAACACCTGGACAATGCAAGACTAGGTGCCCTAGAACAGCGGTGGATGGCCCGGCTATCAAATTATGACTTCACAATCAAATACCGGGCAGGCAGAACCAACGCCAACGCAGACGCCCTATCAAGAGTGCCCCACCTACCCGAAGGAGAAGAAGACTCGGAAGAGCTGGAGGAAGTAGAGCTCCCTGCGTTCCACCGGTATGGGGCCACTCAGTATTCTCACCGGGTAAGAGACGAAGACCTAACCACCGTCATGTTCAACCCCACCACGGCTGGGCTGAAACACAAGATAGTGACCCTGCAGTTCGCCTGGTGAAAGACCTGTTAACCCAGGCAGACGCTAGCCCTGGCCCGGACACTCCAGAGGAAGCCAAGCAGTTCTGGAAGGAGAAAAGCAGGCTATTCCTCTACGAAAGTAAGCTGTGCACGAGGCTTGTCAACCACCGGACGCACGAGCTGGTAGTGGTCCCGAGACGGGATGCAGCAATGGTCCTGGAGGCCTACCATGACAGAGCGGGACACTTCGGGTGGAAGAAACTGGAGTTCCTACTGAGAGAGTGGTTCTACTGGATCGGTATGAGAGGGGCCATAGAGAAGTGGTGCAGGGACTGCGGCCCATGTCACCTCAAAAGGAACGACCGTACCAGCCAGAAGACACCCTTGAGGCCCATCGTCACCAGGCAGCCTCTTGAGCTGGTTGCTCTGGACCATGTGAAGTTGGCTCCAAGCCGGTCTGGCTACATCTATGCCCTCACGATTGTGGACCATTACTCCCGGTTCTTGGTGGTGGTCCCGGTTAAAGACTTGACAGCCCAAACAGCGGCCAGAGCCTTCCAACAACACTTCTGCCGTCCACACGGGTATCCGGAACAGGTCTTGACAGATCAAGGTCCAGCGTTTGAGGCGGAAGTCTTTCAGGAGTTCTGCAACCTCTACGGCTGTAGGAAGATTCGGACAACGCCTTACCACCCGCAAACCAACGGGCTGTGTGAGAAAATGAACAATATCGTCATTGATCTCCTCAAGACGTTGCCCCTGGAAGAACGCAGCCTGTGGCCGGAGAAGCTGCCAGACCTGATAGACTTGTGCAACCATATCCTGGTGAATGCTACAAATTGCACCCCGGCTTACCTGATGCGAGCAAGACCAGGTAAGCTGCCGGTAGACCTGGAGATGGGAGTCCTGACACCCGAGGACACCTACCCAGACGCGGACTGGGATACGGTACGGCGGCTACAGTACAAGAAGGTACAGGAGAGTGTGGAGAGGAGTCTGGCTCAAGCAAGAGAAAAACAAGAGAGGCTCTTCAACCAACACGCCCCTGCTGGTCCCATGGAACCTGGTGAACAGGTCCTGAAGCGGAAGAGAAGGCTTCACAAGCTAGATGACCAGTGGGAGAGCGACCCGTACACAGTACTGCCGTCCAACCACAACAACCCGAAGGTATGTGTAATTACCAAGGATGGAGGAGAAACCACTAGCACTGTCTCCAGAGACCACCTAAAACGGTGCCCCGAGCAACTGCAGAGTCCAAGAGAAGATCAAGATGACCTTGAACCCGTAGAGGACAAGGAAGAAATGGTCAGCACCATTCTCGGAGAGTTCCCCCGGTCCTGGACTCGGATAAACAATGCCATATTGGTACCCATCCTACACTTCCTTCAACCTACCCAGCAGGAGCCTACAGGAGAGCAGGAAGAACAAGAGGAACAAGCAGCCCGGAGGCAGAAGAACCCATGCCAGCAGCCCAGGAGAGTCAACCCCCTGCTGACAGTGAGCCTGCCATGCCTGCGGTAAGCCAAAGGACCCGCAGACAGCTGCCTGCCCTGCCTGTAAACCCAGCTAGTAGCTGTACCCTAAATGCTAGTGGGTAAAGCCAGGATAGACCACCACCAGACAGTGGGTTACGCAGGTCAACCCGGATCACTAGGGGTCAAATACCAGCTCGCTGGAAAATCTGAATGTAAAGTATGTAGTTAATGTTTTATACTTGTTACCTGGTTATTAATACTGTTTTCCCAGTTTTCCTAGATACAATGGACTGACAGGTCATGGACACTGAATGGCCGGAACTGTCTTGTAAATAGTTGCACTAGGTGCCCTCTTGTGAAGATGGCCACAGTAGATAAACCTGTCCGGCGTGGCTCCCTTGTGGCCCAAAGTAGTTAGCTCGGCCTTGTCGCCACGCCCAAGGCCAGGAGCTTGGGGTTTATGGAGACAGGTCCCCACACTGTGGAAAACGTCACCTTGTTGGGTGATATGGACACCCGGTCACGGAAGCGCCGTGACCTTAAGGACAAAATGTACTTGTATATATGCTATGTTGTCATTTATACCCTGTTTTTTGTTGGCCAAAAAGGCTTAGTCCCAGAGTACTAAATTTTAAAAGGGGGGAATGTGTCACCCCAGGCCTGGATGCCACAAATATTAAAGGCTGTGTCTGAGAGCAGGAGGGAGGTTCCCTGGTCAGGGACCATTAGCATGCAGCACCTCCTGTCCCAGGCCAGTAGGGGGAGCAGGCTGCCCCTATAAAAGCTGGAACTGGGGCAGGGTTAGAGAGACCAGAACCCACTTCTGAAGTGTCCAGAAGGGTTCTCAGAGAAGAGGGACAGGTCAGCAGCAGCTGAGGAGTCCGTGAGGCAGAGGAGAAGCTGCAAGCCAGGGACAGAGGCGACGAGAGCCGGTCCTGGCTGAGAGAAGTACACAACCGGACATTGGGGTCCGAGGCTGTCAGGGTTGCAAGCCCAGCAGCAGAGAACCAACCCGCGAGGGATTTCAGGTCCCTTGGCCTAAGAAGCCTGGAGGCTCCGCCAAACAGAGGGACCAGTACAGCAAGGAGAAGCAAAAGGTACCCAAGGCCCGAGTCGCAAGCCATACAGGCAAAGTACACGGCCAGGGACGTGGGCTATTACACCACGAAAAGGGGGATAGTCAGCAAGAGCATAGAGAGAGAACGGTAGGCCTACACACTCACCCTGACCAGTGGGGCTCGCCCGAATGCTCTCAGATACCCAGGCCCATTCCTAACCGGTACTCCTGTTGGGTCAGTAATAACATCTGCAATAAAGACCCTGGACTGTTTGAAGCGGACTCTGAACTCTTTATTGCGGCCTGCACTATCACCCCCAGCATTCACCTACACTGCCCTGAGGCTACACTCTTCCCGTGGGGAGTTGTCCTACCCCTGTGCTGCACACCAACACCAGCCTCAGCGGTCTGCCTCGCAGCGGCGGTTAACTCTGACCGCAATCCACGGGTGGCGTAGTTGGACATTCCCAAATGTATAAATAGACTGCCACAATTTGGTCTGACCACCCTGAGCCACGGGATCGGGTTGCCACTACTACCCCCAGCATCGTACAGAAGCCCGGTTCCGGGTGCCCCACGGCCCAGGGGGCGAGTCATATACAGAGTGCGTGTGTGTGGTGGTGCGTACGGCGTATACAGTGTGTGTGTGTGTGGTGTGTACGGCGTATACAGTGTGTGTGTGTGTGGTGTGTACGGCGTATACAGTGTGTGTGTGGTGGTGCGTACGGCGTATACAGTGTATGTGGTATGTACAGTGTGTGTGTGTGTGTGTGTGTGGTGTGTACGGCGTATACAGAGTGTGTGTGTGGTGTGTACGGCGTATACAGTGTGTGTGGTATGTACGGCGTATACAATGTGTGTGTGGTGCGTACGGCGTATACAGTGTGTGTGTGTGTGGTGCGTACGGCGTATACAGTGTGTGTGTGTGTGGTGTTTACGGCGTATACAGTGTGTGTGTGTGTGGTGTGTACGGCGTATACAGTGTGTGTGTGGTGGTGCGTACGGCGTATACAGTGTATGTGGTATGTACAGTGTGTGTGTGTGTGTGTATGTGGTGTGTACGGCGTATACAGTGTGTGTGGTATGTACGGCGTATACAATGTGTGTGTGGTGCGTACGGCGTATACAGTGTGTGTGTGTGTGGTGCGTACGGCGTATACAGTGTGTGTGGTGTGTACGGCGTATACAGTGTGTGTGTGGTGGTGCGTACGGCGTATACAGAGTGTGTGTGGTGTGTACGGCGTATACAGAGTGTGTGTGTGGTGTGTACGGCGTATACAGTGTGTGTGGTGTGTACGGCGTATACAATGTGTGTGTGGTGCGTACGGCGTATACAATGTGTGTGTGGTGCGTACGGCGTATACAGTGTGTGTGTGGTGCGTACGGCGTATACAGTGTGTGTGTGGTGTGTACGGAGTATACAGTGTGTGTGGTGCGTACGGCGTATACTGTGTGTGTGTGTGGTGTGTACGGCGTATACAGTGTGTGTGTGTGGTGCGTACGGCGTATACAATGTGTGTGAGGTGCGTACGGCGTATACAGTGTGTGTGTGGTGTGTACGGAGTATACAGTGTGTGTGTTGCATGCGGCGTATACAGTGTGTGTGTGTGTGTTGCGTACGCCGTATACAGTGTGTGTGTGTGTGTGTGTTGCGTACGCCGTATACAGTGTGTGTGTTGCGTACGCCGTATACAGTGTGTGTGTGGTGCGTACGGCGTATACAGTGTGTGTGTGGTGCGTACGGAGTATACAGTGTGTGTGTGTGTGGTGTGTACGGCGTATACAGTGTGTGTGTGTGTGGTGTGTACGGCGTATACAGTGTGTGTGTGTGTGGTGTGTACGGCGTATACAGTATGTGTGTGTTGCATGCGGCGCATACACTGTGTGTGTGTTTGTAAATTAACCTTAAAGAGTAAATCAACTTTTGGGATGTTTTTAATGTGATTTAGGGTCATTAATTCTGAGCAGATTTGTGGGGACCCCAATCCTTTGCTCCTTTGCTTAAAAGACCTCCTAGAAGAGCGCAGCTCAGTAGATAGGAGAGTACACTGAGCAGAGCAAATGCAGCAGAAAGTCATAGTCATGTCTCCTCACCTCTTCACTTCTAAGAGATCTTCTGAGTGATCAGGGTCTCAGATTCGCACTAATCTGCTCAAAATTATAGTACCTAAATCATGTAATATATATCCCTAAATGTAAGTTACTTTTTAAACGTTTAATAGTTCCACTGCTTCCATCTAATCAGTACATTGGTTCCTATATGGTCCACAGTCTGATGATGACTGGTAACAACTCCCAGTATCTCCTTACCATTGCTAAGGACATACTGGGAGTTGTAGTTAAGTCCTCCATTCTCTGGAATTCCTATTGTTAGCAATGCCCTTCCTCCACCAATTGCAAATACAAAGGATCCATCCATGGGGTGAGATCTTGGGAATAATTGAATCGTACCTACATTTAAAAAAAAAAAAAATCTCCTATTCTTAATAATAACCGTATTTTTCGGACTATAAGATGCACTTTTTTCCTCCAAAATTTTGGAGGAAAGTGGGGGGTGCGTCTTATAGTCCGAATACTATATTATTGTATGGCCGCGTGGTGGTGGGTGTGGGGGAGCCGCAGTGGGGGATCAGCGGGGCACAGGAGGCAGCAGCCGCCTGCTGCAGCCTAGCTGTGCCCGCTACTAAAGAAAATGAATATTCCCTGCTCCCCATACCCATGGGCGCGGAGAGCAATGAATATTCATTTCTCTTAATAGCCGGCACACTGTAGCCACAGCGCGGCTCCTGCTGCGCTCTGTGGTCAGTGTGCCCGCTATTAAAGCTCATGAATATTCACTAAAACCCACTCCCATGGGTTGTAGTGAATATCTATGGTCTTTAATAGCAGGCACACTGACCCCAGAGCGGCAGCAGAAGCCGCGCTGCGGTACAGTGTGCCGGGTATTGAACAGACTGCTCCCCACGCACAGAGTCCCGGCGTGGGGAGCAGTGACTATTCCAGCACAGCGTCTCACACTGTGTGAGGGCGCACGGCAGGGACACCATGCGCGCCCTGCCATGTGCCGCTCACACAGTGAGAGTGTCAGCAGCAGGGCGGGGCAGCGCTGGAGGAGAGAGGAGGTGAGTATGATTGTTCATTTTTTTTTTGTAGGCAGCGTGATGGAGGCTCAGAGGGTGCCATACATACCAGGATGGGGGGCTCAGAATGTGCCATACATACCAGGATGGGGACTCAGAAGGTGCCATACATACCAGGATGGGGCTCAGAAGGTGCCATACATACCAGGATGGGGCTCAGAAGGTGCCATGCATACCAGGATAGGGGCTCAGAAGGTGCCATTCATACCAGAATGGAGGCTCAGAAGGTGCCATACATACCAGAATGGAGGCTCAGAAGGTGCCATACATACCAGGATGGGGCTCAGAAGGTGCCATACATACCAGGATGGGGCTCAGAAGGTGCCATACATACCAGGATGGGGCTCAGAAGGTGCCATGCATACCAGGATAGGGGCTCAGAAGGTGCCATTCATACCAGAATGGAGGCTCAGAAGGTGCCATGCATACCAGGATGGGGGCTCAGAAGGTGCCATACATACCAGAATGGAGGCTCAGAAGGTGCCATGCATACCAGGATAGGGGCTCAGAAGGTGCCATGCATACCAGGGTGGGGGCTCAGAAGGTGCCATGCATAGCAGGATGGGGGCTCAGAAGGTGCCATACATAACAGGACGGGGGCTCAGAGGGTGCCATGCATACCAGGATGGGGGATAATGGGGTGCCATGCATTCCAAGATGGGGGATAAAGGGGTGCCATGCATACCAGGATGGGGTATAAAGGGGTGTCATGCATACCAGGATGGGGGATAAAGGGGTGCCATGCATACCAGTATGGGGGATAAAGGGGTGCCATGCATACCAGGATGGGATGGGGGGCACTTATACCAGGAAGGAGGGGCCATACATACCAGGATGGAGGATATTAACAGTATTGGGGGACATTACCCCAATACCAGTGTCAGCAGTAGACCCCTCCCCCATAACAGGGCATCATGACCACATTTTTTGCTTAATTTTTTTCCCTATTTTCCTCCTTTAAAACCTAAGTGCGTCTTATGGTCCGGTGCATCTTATAATCTGAAAAATACAGTAACCCCTTTACCCCCGAGGGTGGTTTGCACGTTAATGACTGGGCCAATTTTTACAATTCTGACCACTGTCACTTTATGAGGTAATTACTCTGGAATGCTTCAACGGATCCCCCTGATTCTGAGACTGTTTTTTCGTGACATATTGTACTTCATGATTGTGGTAAAATTTCTTCAATATCACTTGCGTTTATTTGTGAAAAAAACAGAAATTTGGTGAAAATTTTGAAAATTTTGCGATTTTCAACATTTGCATTTTTATGCCCTTAAATCAGAGAGATATGTTACACAAAATAGTTAATAAATAACATTTCCCACATGTCTACTTTACATCAGCACAATTTTGGAACCAAAATTTTTTTTATTAGGGAGCTATAAGGGTTAAAAGTTGACCAGCGAGTTCTCATTTTTCCAACAAAATTTACAAAACCATTTTTTTAGGGACCACATCATATTTGAAGTTACTTTGAGGGGCCTTTATGACAGAAAATATCCAAAAGTGACACCATTCTAAAAACTGCACCCCTCAAGGTGCTCAAAACCACATTCAAGAACTTTATTAACCCTTCAGGTGCTTCACAGGAATTTTTGGAATGTGGAAGAAAAAAATGAACATTTTTTTCACAAAAATGTTATTTTAGACACAATTTTTTTTATTTTCGCAGGGGTAACAGGAAAAAATACGCCAATACCCCATATGTGGGGAAAATACAGTGTTTGGGCGCACGGCAGAGTTCAGAAGGGAAGGAGCACTGTGTGACTTTTTGAACGCAAAATTGGCTGGAATTGAGAGCGGACGCCATGTCGCGTTTGGAGAGCCCCTGATGTGCCTAAATAGTGGAAACCCCCCACAAGTGACCCCATTTTGGAAACTAGACCCCTCAAGGATTTTATCAAGGGGTATACCCAGAGGTACGACACAGAATTTGATAACATTAGTTCATCAAATTGAATAAGTTGTCATTAGTCTTGAGTGCAAGTGCTCGCTACTTGAGTTTGCATTGGGTACTCGGGTATGCACCATGTATCGTACGTGCTCGAGTGACATTCTCAAGTCCCCCTCGCATGCTTCACGGTTATTAGACACCCAAAAAAAAACATCCAGGGATTGCTCGTGCATGGCAGGCAATCCCTGCAAATTTTTTTTTGGCCACGAAGCATATGGGGCGGAGACTCGAACATGTCACTCGAGCACCCCCGATACTCGGTGCATACCCAAGCACCCGATGAAAACTCAAGTAGCGAGCACTTGCGCTCAACACTAGTCACCATATCGTCATCTTTTTTTTTTTTACTTTTGAAAAAAATCCCAAACCTGATACAACCCTAACCCCAACCCTAACCCTAGCCCAACCCTAACCCTAGCCCAACCCTAGCCCAACCCTAACCCCAACCCTAACCCCAACCCTAACCCCAACCCTAACCCCAACCCTAACCCTAGAGTTTATTTTTCACGCCGTTCCTCGTGCGGTATAAGTGATTAGACGGCTTTATTCTTCGGGTCGGTGCGATTACAGCGATACCAGAATCATATCAGGTTTTTATGATTGACAGCTGTCACACACTAAAAGACGCATTTTTTTGTAATATCTAGCTTTTGCATCGCCATATTTTGAGAGCTATAATTTTCCATATTTTGGCCAGCAGAGCCATGTGACAGCTTGTTTTTTGCGGGACGAGTTGACGTTTTTATTGTTGCCATTTTCAGGCACTTGACATTTTTTGATCGCTTTCTATTCCGATTTTTGGGAGGCAGAATAAACAAAAAACAGCAATTCCGGAATTGTTCTTATGGGTTTTTTTTTATGCTTTTCCGCGTGTGGTGAAATTGATAAGGCAGCTTTATTCTTCGGGTCAGTACGTTTACAGCGGTACCACATTTATATTGTATTTCCATGTTTTGGCGTTTTTACACAATAAAAGTTATTTTATAGAAAAAATAATTTTTTGCATCGCTTTATTCTGAGAGCTATAACTTTTTTATTTTTCGGCTGATGGAGCTGTATGGCGGCTTGTTTTTTGCGGGACAAGATGACAGTTTTCAGTGGTACCATTTTTATTTACATTCGTCTTTTTGATCGCGTGTTATTCCATTTTTTTTGGGCGGTATGATGATAAAGCATTGTTTTTTGCTTCGCTTTTTTTTTTTTTTACCATGTTCACTAAAGGGGTTAACTAGTGGGACAGTTTTATAGGTCAGGTCATTCCGGACGCGGCGATACCAAATATGTGTTCTTTTATTTTTTTTTTGTTTTTTTCATAATAATATTTATTGATGGGTACATTATATATATTTTTTTTGGTGGATTATTTTTTTAATTTTTTTTTTTATATTTTTACAATTTTTTTTTTCCATTTTTTAACACTTTTTGGACTTTTATTCTGTTTCCCACTATGGGACTTTCACTTTTTTTATTCTGATTGCCTGTATAGCACAGGGATGGAGCACCATCCCTGTGCTATACAGTCTGTCAACGCTGCAGATGCAGAAGATACTTTGGTCATGCACTGCGCATGACCAAAATATCTTCCTGCTGTCTGATGACCTGGATGTTGTCATGAAGACATCCGGGAAGCTGCGGCAAACTGCGCTGGAGGCCGAGAGAGGAGGTGAGTATTGCGATCACCTCCCCTTGCCCCCGCAATGTTGCGATCGACTTCGATCGCAGCATTGAGGGGGTTAATGTGCTGGGAGCAGTGAGGGACCTCTCCCTGCACATAGTCACAGCTAATACCTGGTGCTATCAGCTGACACCCGGCGGCGATCGCCCCGCACCGCTTGTGTGCGGGCGCGATGGCCATATGACCTAACAGTACGTCATTGGTCCAATCGGCCCAGGTCACCATGACGTACTATTAGGTCACACGTCAGAAAGGGGTTAATTTTTAGTGTGTTATTGGTTTTAATGATTTGTAATCATGAAAATTATATGTAGATTTATTTATTTCTAAAGCCTGTATGCAATTATCAATCACGTCAGTGCCTATCTATTTAAAGCACTCAGCGTGGTATACATTCTGGAATCACCTGATGAAGGGGACAGATCGTCTCTGAAACGCGTTATGTGTTGAATAAATCGACTTCTCTTGCTGGTGGTTCCTAACTCAGAGCGTGGCGACCTGTGGATCTCCACCACCCACTGTTCATTATCTTTCGCTGTATCATGGCTCCTGAGCATGATGCCGGGGAGGGCAGAAGGTGCTGCAGTGCTCCAGGACCGCAGTCATTACCGCTTAGTATCAGCTTTGTGTCTGGCATGCACAACTACCAGAGGTGAGTGGAATACCTCTCACCCTCCATCTATATGCTGTGACATTCTTCACATGGCGCGCCTTCTCTTTTTGGTTTATTTTCTCATTTTTCTGTCTGTGAGCATAGAGCTGATGTGACTTGCCAAAAAGCACAGGTTTGTTTCATCTGTCCAAAGGACATTCTCCCAGAAACTTTGGAAAATTCCTGTCTTGCCTTTTTTCTGATTTGCTTTGAACAATGGTTTCCTCCTCCTCTTCTTCCATGAATTTCACTTTGGTCAAGACAGCGACAAATGGTGCGATCTGACACTAATGTACCCTGACCTCGGAGTTCACCTTTAATCTCTTTGAAAGTTGTTCTGGGCTCTTTTGTAGCCATTAAAATTATCCATCTCTTCAATTTGTCATTAATTTACTCTTGCGGCCACATCTAGGGACATTGGCTGCCGCCTCATAGACCTTAAAGCTCTGAATAATATGTGCAAATGTTGTAACAGGAACATTGGTTTGGAGATGGTCTTATAGCATCTACCTTTAACATGTTTGTCTATAATTTTCTTTCTAATTTCCGGAGACTGCTCTCTCTTTACCTTTCTTTGGTCCATGTTCACACACCATGATACCAAGCAGCACAGAGACTACTTTTTACCCTTTGCAGGAATTGTCTGGTCCAAATTGATAAGTCTGCAGTCACTCTGTGTGACTGCAATAAGATGAAAAACTTGGCACTCAAGATGACTCAATGAATTTTGAGAATTTAATAGTAGAAAAAGTAGTACAAAACAAACATTTCGGTCATGTAAGACCTTCCTCAGTGTACAGAAATGTTGGTAGTGGACATGAATGAGAGGTGCAGTGTCCATCTTCTATATAAACCACTGTGTGGTATCTTATAACAAGGGTGATGGCGGTGGGAACACGGTGTCTGTATACGTCACTATCAATGCTGATCTGTGTAACATCCCCTCCATCACCTGATGTGAACCTGTTGAGTGTTGCGTCTCACATATTGGAGACTGCACCCACATTCCAACAGGTAAACAGTAAATGACATAGCACAGGTTAGATGTTGGTAAAACAGAAAAGCTTCTCCTGTCACCTTCGATTGAAAGTAGGTACATCCATGCTTCAACACTGTAGCATAAACGCTTAATGTTTGAGTTTGGGAGCTATTGGGAGATTGTTAGAAGGTTTATCCCTACCGTTAAAGGAAACCTGTCATCAGGATTTTGCTAAGTAAACTATAGGCATTGTCAGGTTGGTGCTGTTACACTGATTAAAATGATATCTGGTTTGAAGAAATCTGTCTAGTGGTTCTTGTTTAATCTGTTTGCAGTTTGGAGTTAATGAGATGCTTGTGCTTCGAGACCGGCCTGTGGGCAGGTCGTTTTTTTGGTTCTCTGGCCTCATTGTCATCATTCTGGGCTTAAATGACAGGTCACTGAACCTTTAAATACTGCGCTTGCACAGATAGATGCTACTGTGCATGCACCGGCGCCATTTTGTTGGAGGCAATTTTTTTTTTTTAAGACCACAATATTAAATGTGCAGTATTTAAAATAGGAGGAAGGTCATGGAAGGTTATTTAAGCCCAGAGCACAAGCATCTCATTAACTGCAAACACAGATTAAAATGATACCTGGGTTGAAGAAATCTGTCTTATGGTTCTTGTTTAATCAGTGTAACAGTGCCAACCTTTCACTGCCTGTAGTTTACTTATCAAAATCCTGAGACAGATTAACTGACCACCAAGGTCACATACACAATTAGTTCTCAATAGTAGGACAATGAGACTCTGTTCAACGTCTATAATAGCAAATCATATAGAAAAAATGACATATAAGAACATAATTTTGCAAAAAATTCATAAATTTATTAATACACATTAATTAAAAAAACATCCATATTGAAAAAGTGGCATAAATACATAAGTAGTGAGCTATAATAGAGATGCCAAGACCAATACAATCATATAATAAATAGATTAAACCTACATAGTTGAAGAAAATACGGGTATGGGTATGTAAACCACATGCCCTATCCCAGCTGTAAGCATAATATCAAAGCTTCAATGCAAATGCTAAGGTGGACAGTGCATAAATAGTTGATATAAAAGTAAATCCATTTAGCACTTGAAAATAAGTGGGAATGTAGTATTACTCACATATGTATTGTTTATCAGTCCAGGTATCGTCACCCCTACGCGCGTTTCGGCGCTGTGCCTTCTTCTGGGGGTTATAGTATGTCTGGAACCGGTATCCCTTAAGTATTACTTATTGTCCAATGGGTGAAAGTAAGACAGGACGCAGCTATTAGAATAGCCAACCGCTCATCATAATACATACATATAGAGTCACGTGTGCCCCTGTATTACCACTCACATCCGGAAGTATATAGTAGGACCCCTTCGCTTCAGGACGCAATCATCTGCCCCTCGTCCCCCGTGATAACAAACCACACCTACCAGGCCACATGAGCGGGACTTGCTATGACGCGTCGGGACACAGTCATCCGCCCCTCGCCACACATAAATACAAGCCACACCCCCCCAGGTCACATGGACGAAAATCGCTGTGACATCACAATCTGACCAACGGGGAAAGCCCATAACAGGGGACATAGCGCTATAATGTGGTAAGTATACATTATAAAACGCCCAACAAAAGTGTAGATAAATGAATATAGGAAGTGGACAATCGGATCTAATGAGAAGAGTCGTGGCTAAACCACAGCTATTTAACCCAATAGTGCCCAACTAACGCAATAATGAACCAATCACAGAATAATAAGTGTGAACAGATAACATATCACAACGGAAAGAAATCGCAGATCAAAAGAAGCAGGATATATCTCAGTAGATGCATAGCTGTGGGACCCCTTCCCCCATATAATTGCCATCAGTAGCCAATTATAATCAAAAGACAAAGACATTCTTCATATCAATTGTATGGCTAATGTTAATCCAATATTGTAACTAAATATTACCGAAAAATACTGTCCATGGGGGCATGGCGCCATTGCCCCAACGGAGAGCACCAGTCAAAAACCACAAAAAATGCGGTGTAATATGTACATATAAAAGATACAGTACACTGTGTAATGGAGAAAAATGATAGAAACATTCAACAATTAAATCCTACACAATAGGTTGTAAGCATAAACATACAAAAAACACAATACACCGCATAATACAGCTCAATATCAAGTATATCCAGCAATTAGATGAATTCATTCGTTGCGTAGCTTTTCTTTGTCCCAGTAGATGATAATATCTCTGTGACCTATTGTCAGTAGTCCAGGAGAATCATTGATTAATCAAGATGTATAAATCGTCCACAGCCATCCATCAATAGGAGTAACCAGCAGAAAGAGACACGGAAGGCAGCCGCAACCAAGGACAAAAGAGTATGTACTAAGGAAAAAATGAACATTAATTAGAGGATAAAACAAGGGGGGGGGATTATAAACATCATTAAAATACCGATAAATCTAGCGGGTGCAGGGGTGGGGGAGAGATAGAGGCAATCAGAGGAATGGTGAAAAGCTTAAGGACTCGTTGAGGCCCTGAGGATGTAATGTTTGCAATAGCCAAATCCATCTGGATTCTTTCTGTGCAAGTAGGCGACTAGCACTACCTCCATGCAACGTACTATACACATGATCGATGCCTTTAACTTGAAGACCTGATGGATCACAGGCATGATAGTTTTTAAAGTGTCTAGGGATTGTTTTCAACAACTCCAAATTATCCTCAGTGGCTGCTGCCATAATATCACGTCCATGTTCCCTCGCTCTGGTCTTTAACATCCTAGTGGTCAGACCTGTGTATACCAAAGAGCAAGGACATAAATGACATTACGTGCTGTACACGTAATGGAGTGTAGGATAGTCAATTCTTTCCCACTAGATGAAAGAAACTTTTTAGTATGTTCGATGTTTGGACACGAAATACATGAACCACATGGGGTACAACCCCACGTTTGTCTTTTTTCAGCCAGTCCTATTTCGCCAATTTTCTTCTGAGTATTAGGTGTAAGGTAGCTCCTTACCAAGTGATCTCGGAGGCTCGGAGATTGACGGGCTGTGACTGACGGATACATAGGCAAATACTGGTGCAACGTCTGATCCGCAAGTAAAATGGGCCAGTGTTTCCTAAGCACATCACACATTTTGCGCCATTGTGAATGGTACCGTGTCACCATCCTGACACAGTTCTCTTGTTTGTGAGCTCGATTAGAATACATTAATTGTTGACGATTACTGGTTTTGGCTCGATTATAGGCATGCTTAATACTTCTTCGACTATATCCGCGATCTAAGAACCTGAGTTTCAATTCCTCCGCTCTCCTTTCAAAATCAACCTCTGTTGAACAAATACTCAAAATTATCAAAATCCTGATGACAGGAGCGCCGCATAAAAGCAGGAATATGCGGCTATTATGCTGCGTGGGAAACTAAGCCTAAGGGACTCCATCTTTAATTTAAAAAAATCCTCGCTCCGACGTCATCCATGGGTCTTCTGTCTTCAGCTCTGCTAGATCTTTGCCATCAGACAAATATGTCTGCTGACAGATGAGCAGGCACAGAATGACACTGGAGCACTGTTACTGTGTAGTGCAGTGCTATGTTTCTTTTTTTGTCATTTCATGTAGTGTAGAAATCTTGGGAAAAGTGTGGATTGTGCTCTGGAAGTGATCAGTTATAGCTAACTATGTTATTTTCTGCAGAGATAAGTCCTGCATAGAAGATGTGATATATCGGTCTGCAGATAAAGAACTTGTGAGTATGTGTTACCTATACATTCACACTGACACTATATACAGAGCTCCTGTGTATAATATCAATGGTGATCATTGTATTACCTGTACACTGACACTATATACAGAGCTCCTGTGTATAATGTCACTGGTGATCACTGTATAACCTGTACACTGACACTATATACAGAGCTTTTTTTACATTTTTATTATTTTAGTATTATTTGTCACTATGTGGTGCCATTATGTGCTTTGGTCATGACATGACGATATTTGTCCCTTGTATGTGGTATTATTCAGTCACTATGTGGTGGTAATATGTGGTCTCATGGTGTGTCAGTATTTATACCTTGTATCTGGTAGCATTTGATCACTATGTGGTGGTATTATGTGCTGTGGTCATGGTGTGGCGGTATTTGTGCATTGTATGTGGCATTATTTGGGCACTATGTGGTGGTAATATGTGATCTGGTCATGGTGTGGTGGTATTTCTGCCTTCTATCTGGTAATATTGGTCTTGGTAGAGTGGATTGTGGTTGGTCATTTGTTTTATCTGATATCAATAAGGGGAAACCTCTTTATTTCCAATAGATATTAAATACTTGGATGTTTAACCCCTCCCTGCCCTGTGACTATTACACAGCAGCAGAGATGCAGTTACAGAGGTTCACCAGAGAAAGCAAGTTGGCATTTGGTGTGATTTTCACCTCTGTATTTATAAGACAAAACCATGACCGTGTACTGCCAACACGGGTTCCATGGATCAACATGCCCCCACCTTCCAGCACTCACCTTCCCCCACCAAATAAAAACACTGCACCTGTATTTCTTTGGATAAATTTGGCCACAGCGGCCATTTTATTAACAAACAACATTAACATATTAACAGTGTTATAAAATAAATAAGAAGGGAGGGTTCTTGGAGTTAAAATTAGATCTGGCATAAATTAAACCGAACTCGAACCACCATATTACCCTCAGCCGTCTATCACCAGCTCAAGGGCACCAAAAGCTCCCAGGGTAAAACCCCGTCCAGAGCCCAAAACCAAATGCCAGATCACCCCGGTTAATCAAGGCACTGCCTGTGATTATCCAATATTCTTTCCACCGACACTTCTGTGCCAACTCCAAGAACCCCACCCCCCGCCACCAACGAACAGCCCTGACCACCTCAGGCTTGTGAGCGCCCCAACACCGCAAAAGCCCTTTCGATCCCCTCCGGTATGGCCAATGCCCATAAATCAATGCCAATATCATTCAAATGTACGCCGTCCTTTTCCCAAAAATCTCCAACTCCCGCTTCCAGATCAAGATGCCGCACGCTTACTCCCCCGTTCCTGGTAACAAAAGCTGATATAGCTCTGTTCAACTTTATACGTGCCCTATTAATTCCCTTCAATGATCTGGCCTCCCTCCATTTTCCTCTGGGCACAATGTCAGACCACACTGTCAACACCTCAGGAAAAGATGTCCATAACCTTAACAGATCGATTCGAATGTCCCTCATCAATTCCCTGACCGGCCGAGCCCTCCAAATCATTTCCCCCCATATGCACCACCAAAATATCCGGCGCCCGATCCAAACGAGCTGCTTTATGGAATTCTGGCAGCACCCTTCTCCAAACCATCCCTCGAAAACCCAACCACCGAACCACCGCTTGCTCCCTGCTAAAAAAACAATTGCCTACCGTCTGGCCTCAAGTCCGCCCTCACCGCTCCCAATGGACGAAAGAGTGTCCTAGCATCCAAACTAACAACGGGACGCCACCAGCAACAAGACAACCAAAAGGTATTTGAATCTCAAAAGGCAAATTACCTAAGACCGCATACCTAATGCCTTACATAAGACAGGTAACGATCAGAACTCCACCTCCCAATACGTTTTATCACATCCTTGCCTAACCCCAAGCCATCCGCTTCTGATGCCGCACCAATTCTGAATGAATGCGACCCGTATACCTCAGGGCTAAGGCCCAGCTCAGCAATCCCCTTTTTAAACACCGCTATGAATTGAAAACGTGACAAAGTCTCCATTTTCATGACACAATAATGGGCCCTTCCACCCTGACCAAACCTGCCAATAAGCCAATAAACATCTCCTAGGACAAAGAAAAGATCCCATAACCTCACCCAATATTACTCGTTTACCTTTGCCCAATTGATCCGTCTTTTCCCCACCTAATTCAAAATTCAATACCCCCATCTCGACCACTCATATCCAAACAAACCCCCAACCTTATTCCTGCTTGGTGCCACCAATTCACCTACTCTCAGCGTGCCAAAAAACGCCAATGAAAAAGCCAACCTAAATAGTGTGGCTTCAAAAACTGAACAACAAATCTTATCCAATACAAAACCCAAACGTTCCAAAATACTAAAGGTTACCAGTCTCCGTTTATCCAACTCTTTACCTCTTGTCCTAAAGCCCTTGAGAGCTTGCTTCACTAAAAAGGACTTCGTAACATCCTTCGTACCCAGCAATTTAAAACCAAACGCTAAACCTGCAACAAACTTCCCAACTTTTGAAACCGACCAACCGCTCTCCGCTGCCCTTCCCACGAGAAACAACACCGCCATCTCTCTATCTCCATCACTCTCCATCACACCCCACTGCATAATCCAACTTTGCCATACTCGCCACGATGCCTCGTATGATGCCCAGGTCTGCCTTGTGATGGACTCCCGTATTAACCGTCCCGCTCTTCCATAACCAGCTGCCACAAACGCGAAGGGCATTCCCGTCCCACGTCCTCTGCCTCTGGAGCTAGCGTCCGAAAACGATCCCACTGAAAACGAGACAAGGCATCTGCTATGGAATTTTGTACACCTGGAACATGTACCGCTGTAATCCAAGTGTTCAGCTTAAGACAACAAAGTACTAGTTCCCTCAGCAGCCTAATCACAGGCGGAGACGAGGCCGACAAACTGTTGATGACAGACACCACTCCCATGTTATCGCAGTGAAACCGAATTCTCCTGTTGGCGAAACACTCTCCCCAAATAGTAACCGCAACAACAATAGTTAACAATTCCAAAAATGCCAAGTTCCTCGTAAGACCCCTCTCTTTCCACACCTTCGGCCACTCGCCAACGCTCCACCGCCCTTTCCAGTAGGCCCCGTAACCAGCACCTCCTGCCGCATCCGTAAATATCTCACAATCAAAACTGTTCAAGAACTCCTGCTGGATTACTGACCTGCCGTTATAACTTTCCAAAACAATTTCCAAACTTTTAGATCCTCCTTATGGTCCTTATTAAGGCGAATGAAATGATGCGGCGTGCGCACTCCTGCTGTCGCTCCTGACAATCTGCGACAAAATATTCTGCCCATTGGCATAATCCTGCAAGCAAAATTCAAACGCCCTAACAGCGACTGTAGCTCCCTCAGGGTAACCTTGCGCAACTTCCTGATCCTATCGACCTCCTGCTTAAGCAAACTCAATTTATCATCCGGTAACCGACACTCCATTCTTTCGGTATCAATTACAATGCCCAAAAAACTTAAAATGGTGCCAGGTCCTTCCGTTTTTTCTTCTGCTAACGGCACGCCAAAATGCTCCGCTACCCACACCATAGTACCTAACAAATTCCTACACAACAACGATTGCGGGGGGCCTATAAACAAGAAGTCATCCAAATAATGAATGACTGACTTAACAGAAGCCAGGCCCTTCACTACCCATTCCAAAAAGGAGCTAAACGTTTCAAACAAAGAACACGAAATCGCACAACCCATTGGCAAACACCTATCCACATAGTACTCCCCTTCCCAAAAAGAACCTAACAACGGGATGCTATCCGGGTGAACTGGCAACAACCTAAAGGCTGACTCGATATCAGTCTTAGCTAGCAACGAGCCTGGCCCGTATCTCCGTACCCAATGCACCGCCGCGTCGAATGATGTACAGTATAGACCAAAAGTTTGGACACACCTTCTCATTTAAAGATTTTTCTGTATTTTCATGACTTTTAAAATTGTACATTCACACTGAAGGCATCAAAACTATGAATTAACACATGTGGAATTATATACTTAACAAAAAAGTGTGAAACAACTGAAAATATGTCTTATATTCTAGGTTCTTCCAAGTAGCCACCTTTTGCTTTGATGACTGCTTTGCACACTCTTGGCATTCTCTTGATGAGCTTCTAGAGGTAGTCACCAGAAATGGTTTTCACTTCACAGGTGTGCACTGTCAGGTTTAATAAGTGGGATTTCTTGTCTTATAAATGGGGTTGGGACCATCAGTTCTGTTGTGCAGAAGTCAGGTGGATGCACAGCTGATAGTCTTACTGAATAGACTGTTCGAATTTGAATTATGGCAAGAAAAAAGCAGCTAAGTAAAGAAAAACGAGTGGCCATCATTACTTTAAGAAATGAAGGTCAGTCAGTCCGAAAAATTGGGCAAACTTTGAAAGTGTCCCCAAGTGCAGTTGCAAAAACCATCAAACGCTACAAACAAATTGGCTTACATGAGGACCGCCCCAGGAAAGGAAGACCAAGAGTCACCTCTGCTTCTGAGGATAAGTTTATCTAAGTCACCAGCCTCAGAAATCGCAGGTTAACAGCAGCTCAGATTAGAAACCAGGTTAATGCCACACAGAGTTCTAGCAGCAGACACATCTCTACGACAACTGTTAAGAACAGACTTTGTGCAGCAGGCTTTCATGGTAAAATAGCTGCTAGGAAACCACTGCGAAGGACAGGCAACAAGCAGAAGAGACTTGTTTGGGCTAAAGAACACAAGGAATGGACATTATACCAGTGGAAATCTGTGCTTTTGTCTGAATGAGTACAAATTTGAGCTCTTTGGTTGCAACCACCGTGTCTTTGTGCGACGCAGAAAAGGTGAACGGATGGACTCTACATTCCTGGTTCCCACCGTGAAGCATGGATGAGGAGGTGTGATGGTGTGGGGATGCTTGGCTGGTGACACTGTTGGGGATTTATTCAAAATTGAAGGCATACTGAACCAGCATGGCTACCACAGCATCTTGCAGCGGCATGCTATTCAATCCGGTTTGCGTTTAGTTGGACCATCATTTATTTTTCAACAGTACAACGACCCCAAACACACCTCCAGGCTGTGTGAGGGCTATTTGACAAAGAAGGAGAGTGATGGGGTGCTACGCCAGATGACCTGGCCCCCACAGTCACCAGACCTGAACCCAATCGAGATGGTTTGGGGTGAGCTGGACCGCAGAGTGAAGGCAAAAGGGCCAACAAGTGCTAAGCATCTCTGGGAACTCCTTCAAGATTGTGGGAAGACCATTTCCGGTGACTACCTGTTGAAGCTCATCAAGAGAATGCCAAGAGTGTGCAAAGCAGTCATCAAAGCAAAAGGCTACTTTGAAGAACCTAGAATATGAGACATATTTTCAGTTGTTTCACACTTTTTTGTTAAGTATATAATTCCACATGTGTTAATTCATAGTTTTGATGCCTTCAGTGTGAATGTACAATTTTCATAGTCATGAAAATACAGAAAAATCTTTAAATGAGAAGGTGTGTCCAAACTTTTGGTCTGTACTGTATATTCAACCGAATACAACTCCTGCGCAATACCATCATTAACCGAAAGCCCCTTCGGGTACGACAAATGCTGAATTAAACTAAACTTATTCAGCTCTTTCTTGGGCACAACCCCCAACGGCAAGATAATCACCTTGCTAATAGGCAATTCCTGAAACGGTCCAGCCATCCTGCCCAATTCCACCTCCTTAGCCAACTTCACACTAACCACTTCCGGATGAAGGGAAGCCGACGTCAAATTTTTAACTGAAAAAGGGGACCTCATGATCAGGAGGAGGGATTCTAAACCCTTCCAAAAAAAAAACAAAAAAACATCCGCAATGACCTTAGCCTTCAACTGATCCGGATACCTACTTAGAAAGGGGGCCATCGCGTGAACCCTCACCGGAGTCACCCCTTTGACCGGTACCCACTGTCGGCTTTCCCTTACCCTTCTTAAAGCATTTTGATGCTCCGTGCGAACTTCCGTTACAATGGGAGCACACATGTTTAAATTTACAGGAGGTCCCGAACTTGCATTGGCCGTCATTAAATTGCCAGCATGTTCCCGCTTCCTTTTTTTGTGCTGTGTGCCCCTTGACTACTTCCCCCGTGTCCTGCTGACTGATTCCCGCTACTGTTGCTCCCGTGAAAGGACTGCCCATACCTCAGTGGGGCCATAACCTTCAACCGCAACCCAATGTCCTTTTGATCCCATCTGATCTCCGGGCGGACAGCTTTCCTCTGCCTAAATTGCTCGTCATATCGTAACCACACCTGACCCCCATAAGTACGATGAGCCTCCCCAATAGAATCAAGGTAGCAAAATAAACCTGAGCAATTATCCGGAGCTTTTTCCCCAATAACGCTAGCCAATATTGCAAAAGCCTGTAACCAATTAACAAACGTCTGAGGAATCAACCTCCACCTACGTTTCTCTTCTTCCTCTTTTTTACTATCGTCCTTTTTACCCTTATCCAGATTAAACTTTTCCAGCGGAAGAAGGGAAAAAATTTCAACTTAGTCACCCCGCCAAACTTTTCCTTCACCTCTCTTTTTTTTTTTTTTTTTTAAGTGTGCCCCCAACGGCCCCTCAAAGCACACATATACCTCCCCTTTTGCCCTATCATCCAGCTTTACGGTATCCGCTTTGTCCTCTGTCTGTACGCAAACCGATGCCCCAGAAGGTGTCCCGGCTGCATTCACCGCCGACCTGGCCGACTCACTCCCCACCTGCGACAACACCGGTTGACTAGGTACCCACGCCGCCGCAGGTAACAAACCTCCTTGATTAACTCCACCACCGTCTATTCTAGCCAAAATTTGCGACATGCTAAACAAAATGTCCCTAAGACCCACTGCATCTGACCCACGACCTCCCCTAGTATTTTCCCTGCTGGGCCCAGCCAACTGCCTATCACCTCCCCCATCCACTAATGACCCAGCGGGCGACAAACAATACATGGACGCATGCTCACCAAGCTGCGCAGGTGCTGTGTCCCTGCCAGCCGAACGTCCCGAGTCCTGATGAATCCTGGATTCGCTTTGATCCTCGCCACACTCCGATTCGCCAGACTCCTGCTGCTGCTCAAGGCCCGCGCCCCTGGCCTCCTCGTCACCAGGGGGGACCTGAGCGCGTGCCGATGTCCCCGCCGATTGTCCCCCGTCAGTCTCGGCTCCGGTCCTCCCCGCCATCCGTGGCACTCCGCGACTTCCAGACCCGGACTCCCTAGCCCGATCCGTGGTGGTCCGTGGGTGACTGCCAGGCAGCCCCATGCTGCTTCCCGCCGCTCCACCGCCCTGGATGTGCCGACTCGAGCCTGGCAGCAGGTCCTCCAATTACTGCTGCCTGCCCGTGCACCTGCGCTGCTGTATCCCTCGGCTGATGTTTCTGGCAGGCACCCCGACTGGTACATCGCCAGGTGTGCCTGCCGTGCTGGTGGTCCCTCTGGTCCCCTCATCCGCTCTGGCACTCCGTTTTCTTATGGGCAAGCGGCGTCATGAATCGCTGACTCCTGCTGCGGGGGGTGTGTCCATGCGCCCACCGCTCACTTCCTGAACGCCCCTGTCACATGACGCCGGGGCCGGAAGTGACGTAGGCCGCACTTCCGGTGAAGCCCCGCAACCCGGATGATGACGCGGCTGCAGCGCGGGCCTTGCTTCCGGCGCGGCCCGGGCTCTGGTATTGCGGCGCGCCGCCGTAGCTGGCCGCACTACAGCTGAGCGGGGCACTTCAGTCGCGGACCGCGATCCGATGCTGGAGGAGCCCGCAGGCCGGCTGGGCGGATTCCTGCCGTGGCGGGCGCGCTGGCGGGGGGTTCCGCCAGCGTGCTCACCGGACGCAGGGTCCCATGAGGGGCTCCGCAGCCTGCGCCTGCTGCCCGTACTAACCATCTCCGGGGAAAGCCTCTCGGGGGGGGGGCTGCGTCCTCCTGCCGCTTCTTCCGGATCCCAACGGAGAATCTTCTGCTCCGGCATTCCCCAGCAATCCAGACAGCTGGGACTCAAGCCACCCTCCACGCCTGTATCTGGCAGCCTCCCTCAGCTTGGTGATCAGGGAATCAACGGTTTCCATAAGATTGGTAAGTGTACTCAAACAATGGGAAAGTTGTAGTTTTTTTTTTTTTGAGTTCTGCAACTTTCCCCGCTGACTTCCTTCCTGGACTGACCGTTTTCCCGCACTTTTCCTTATTATATCTCCCCAGCCCCTTCCAATGCCCGCCCCTCCAGGCTTATAACCAATCCGGATATTGGGATTAAAATTACACCCTCCTGGCACATCCCGGTCATGTGGGGCTTCCTTCTAGTTACACTTGCTTCCAGCCCCCTTCTGGAGTGGGTGAGAAATGCATAAAACATGACCTCGGATTGCTCCACTCCTGGTTTTGTCTTACAAATACTGAGGTAAAAATCTCACCAAATACTCAAAGTGCCACAATCTTCTGACAGTGCGGATTCCACCAATAAATAAGTGATCACCTTCCCAACCTGTGCATCGCTGAGAACTTGTTTTCACCAATAAAAACCCTTTAATGCAAACTACAGTAATTGTACATCGCAGTTCTGGTGAGCGCACAGTGATGGGCAGGAGCCGCCAGTATAATGGGTATAACGGCTAACAGGTATTTGCAAATAGCTGAAGGGTGGGCCCGGGTGGGTGGGCCCCTGGAGTTAATTTCCCTGGTGGGCCCCAGACACCCCAGTCCAGTAGGATCGTGTCTGTGTTGTCAGAGGAGAAAAAATATATTTTTTCCCTTCTTCTGGGAATTCTGAGCAGATCTTGCCTTCCTCATCCTGATCAGAATCAAGGGATTGTATGTCCTCTTCTGAGCTTAGCTCCATCTCCCATCTTGGTCTCTTAGCACGGGGACCTGGCTGAGATGTCTGTGGGGGAACGAAATTAGAGATTGAAGTTTGCACCTCCTCTCTAATCATGGACCTCATGTCAGATAGAAAAGTAGACTGTTCATCCCTGATGATTTTAGAGGTCCATCTCTCACATAGCTGTTTCCCAGGCAATTTTATACTGCAGAGAGCACATCTTCTAGATTTCCCTGAGACCTAGACAGCCCTTTTGGGTGCAGATACTGGTGCAGCAGGGGCTCCCTTGTCCTAGAATTGTAAGAATGGGGAAGATACTAAGTATACAGGATTTTTAATAGTGAGTAATTGACGCGCCCCCTCGGCCATGGGGTACTCGGCAGCCGGGCCTCTGTGTATGCCGGTGGGGGATATCACGGTGGCTGGCCCGGTCTGTGACCCAGGGCGGTCAGCAAAAAGGGGAAATATATAGGGGATTTGGAAAGTTCGTGGAACGCGGCAAAAGGGAGCCGCCGCTGTGGAGCAGTCCTCTGAAGCTGATGTTACTGCAGCAGGGATGGTGTGGCTCCAGGGCAGTGTAGGTAGTGTAAGTTGCGCTGGGCGTTGTAGTGCAGGGAAGGAAAGATGGCGCAGATGAAAGGAATGGACGGAGGCAGTGCGGTGCAGTCATCCGAGTCTTTACTCACAGTTCTTATGACAGTTCCACTCGTGCACTTTACAGGTGTCAGCCTCCCACGTCGCGCTGCGTTCACAGGCAGGGGTTCAGCACTTCCTCAGGCAGATTAGGAGTACCTGACAGAACCCCACTTTCTTGTGTTCCTAGCTAGACCGTCTTCACGCTGGGTCTTTCTCCCTCCTGCCCTGCGCTTCCCCACTCTCAATCCCGCTCGGGTGCTCTGAAGTCCTTCCTGTCTCGTCGGAGTTCCCGGACCTGCTTGACCCTCACGGGGATTAGAATGAGGCTTCGGCAACTGACTATATAAGTCAGAAGCCTCCGGTTTTCCCAGCCGAGACTTAGAGTAACACGGCTGGACCAGGGGCCGGTCCCCTTCTTGCGGCCTACGATCCCTCTGTCTTCTGGCAGATTCGGGGCGTACGGGTGCTGTCCTGCACTCGCCGTACCCCCTGGGATCCCTTACTTAGAACGGAGCCTACTCCTCTGCTCCCCACCTGGGCCTCTAGGACTGGGCCCTACTTATGGAGCAGAGGTCCTAAAAAGCCTCTGCTCCCAGGCTGTCCTCACTCACTCACTCCTCTTACTCCACTGCCACCCTAAAATGGCTTCCCTTTATATACCTACTGTCAAAGTGCTCCCTCTAACTACTTCCTCCACCCACACCCACTACTGGTTCCCCCTACCTTTAGGTTCCCCCCACTCCAGCCAGGGACAGGGCTCAGCAGGAAAACACATTGCATCTTGCCCTTCCAGCCGGCCTGGAGTAGTGTAGTGTTGGATGCAGGTTTTGGGGTTCCGGGCAGCACTCCCTCCTTACCTGAGAGAAGGGGATACCACACCTCTGGGTGAGGTGCAGTACCTCTGTGGCGACTGAACCCTCAGGGGCGCCACATAATCTCTTTACCAAATACTCACATGTACCAGGGTCTGCTCTGCAGGGGCATCTGATCGACCAGAATCCAAAAGGAGGAGACAGTTAAGCAAAAGGCATCAATAGGTGGGAAATACAGCTGGGAAGAGCAGAGGCATTGGAAGTGCTTCCACACACCCAAAGTACTTCAGCCTCGTTTGCTTATCCATTCAAATGCAGCTTCTCTGTAACGGAGGAATAGACTCTAGCAAAAGGAAATACTGTACTTGTATTTGCAAGAGTTACATGTGCATATAAATAGTTTGAGGCGTGTAATCCTTCTGACAGATTCCTTTTAAAGGGTACCTGTCCTTTCAGGTGACTAGTCAGAACAGGCTGTCACAATTTCTGGTTGTTATATGACTTGAATCGTGTGTTTTCATCAGTTTCCCCTCTGCAGGCTCTATCTCTGATTTTCAGTCCTCTCTGAGCTAGTGGGTGGAGATTAGCTACTATGATGTCTATACCATACACGGACATGATGGATTCTTGCTGCTCTTGCTCTAAGCACAAAGACAGTAGCAACAGAAGCAATGTGGACATTATACAGCATTACTGTGCTGTGGCTGTAAATCCATCAAAGAGAAATACATTACCTATAAGCTGTGGCTCCATCCGCCTGTGTCTTTTTGTCTCTGCCCCCTCCTCTCCCTTCCCTCTCCTTGCAGTAAAAATGCAGGTGTAACCTGACACCTCACTGTTCTGGCAGTCTATCTTGTTTTGTCCAAGACAGATTTGAGTTTGATTTTATTCCTGAGCAGGGCAGTATTAGCCGCTAGGCACTGGAGGGCGGGTGCCTAGGGTGGCAGGTTGCTGAGGCGCACTAATCAGCTTCTTGTCCAAATGGAAGAAAACACATCTGAGTAGTAAGGGGTGTGGGATAAAGGGGTGCAGGGTGTGTGGTATAGTAGGTCGACTCACTCAGCTTCTTAGAGGTAGATACAGGAACATTTTCTGTTTAAGTTTTCAACTGATTTATTAAAATTGTACTGCATAAACCAGTCCAAAATTAGGAAAACAAATAGGTTCAGTTCTTTTTAACATGAGCACAGCTCTGGTGCTCTCATCTACAGACACACCAAACACTGAATGAGTCCAAAAGCTTCGTATTTACCTTCTGGCCCATACCCTGGGGTGGAGATATGGTGAACAGCCTCCTACCCACTCTTTAGCTGTTCACTAAACCCAGCCCTTAGCATGGTCGATTAACCCCTCTCAGCACTTAGTATGCTGGAGCATTTTTCCGGGTTCATATCACTGATGGTAACATCCTGATTGACACATAATTCCCCTCCAGTATTTTACCAGTGACCTTCGCACAGTTGATAAGTGTGCATGGATGTGCAGGGTGTGTGGGATAGAGGGATGCAAGGGGGTGCTGTGTGCGTGAGCTAGCGGGGTGCGAGGCGGTGCAGGTTGCTAGAGTTAGTGAGCGAGAGCTGTGCAGACTTTGAGAGGGATGCTCTGCCGATATATGACACGCCCCCTGGGCCGTGGGGTACCCGGTGCCGGGCCGGTAGATGCTGGGGGATGTCACAGTGGCGGTGACCCGGTTCGTGATCCAGGGCGGTCAATAAAAGGGGCTATATTTACAGGGGATTTTTATAGTTTATGTTAAAGTTTGTGACGCCACCTGTGGAATGCGGCTAAAGGGAGCAGCCGCTGAGGAGCCGTCCTCTGAAGCTGATGTTACTGCAGCAGGGATGGTGTGGCTCTCCACAGGAAGAGCTAGCTCCAGGGCAGTGTAGATGTTGTTGTAGGTTGCACTGGGTGTTGTAGTGCAGGGAGTGATGGCGCTGCAAGAAACACAGACAAGGTGGTGCAGTCCTCTGGATCTTTACTCACGGTTATTGCAGTCCAAGTTACAGACGTCAAGGTAACTTCCCGTGCCGTGCAGCATTTACTCAGTGAGGGGTTCAGTCCACCCCCAGGTAACTCCGGAGTACATAGCAGGACCCCCTTCTGTGTCCTCTCTCTGGCTGTCTCCCTGAACCTCATACCAAGTGTCCCAGTCCAGTACCTGCGGGCCTTGGCGGGCGACGTCTGTTCCGTCCCCTGGGTCCTATATAGCTACCTTCCTGGTGAGACTGGTATGGAATGTTGGCTACTGGACATGAAATACTGCAGCCTCCGGTTTCTAGTTAAGACGTGCAATCTTCTACTAGTTGAGGGACCAGTTCCCTGTATGCAGCCTGACCCCTCCACCTCCCGGCAGATTCGGGCGTACGGGTGGCCTCTCGCACTGCTTGTACCCCTGGGATCCTTTCTTCTGGTTCCTGGAGCCTTCCTGCTCCCTCTCCTCTCCTTCTCTTCTTCCTCTCAGCCTTGGGCCTCACTGGCTAGGCCCGCCTCTGCAAAAGAGCTCCTACAGAGCCTCTGCTCCTGGCACTTTCCTCCTCAGACTAATCTGTCTTTCTAAGATGGTTTCTCTTTTTATATCTTCCTTCTATGTGCTCCCCTTAACTACGTCCTCCACCCACACCCCTTTACTAGGTTCCCCCCACTCCAGCCAGGGACCAGGGACTGTGCTCTCCCGTAGGAGCAATCTCGCCCCACCCTCTGAAGTGTGGTGTAATGAATGCAGGTGTTAGGGTCCTGAGCTGTACTCCTTCCTTACCTGAGAGTGAGATACCACACCTCTGGGTGAGATGCAGTACCTCTGTGGTGACCGAACCCTCAGGGGCGCCACATATATATGTGTGTGTGTATATAATATGTGTGTATGTATATAATGTGTGTGTGTATATATCTATATATATCTATATATACACAGCTCATTTTCATTTTCTCTGATTTTTCTCTTTATAGGTATATTTTAGAGTAAAATGTACATTGTTGTTTTATTCTATAAGCTACTGACAACATGTCTCCGAAATTCAAAGCTAAACATTTTGCATTTATTTGCAGCAAATGAGAAATCGTCAAAATAATAAAAAAGAAACAGAGAACCAGAGAACCAGTGCTGTCAGACCTCAAAAACTGCAAAGAAAACAAGTTCTTATTCATTTAGAAACAACAATACTCATGTTTTAACTCAGGAAGAGTTCAGAAATCAATATTTGGTGGAATAACCATGATTTTTAATCCCAGCTTTCATGCGTCTTGGCTGCTTTCCACCAGTCTTTCACGCTGCTTTTGGGTGACCTTATGCCACTCCTGGCACAAAAATGTAAGCAGTTCTTCTTTGTTTGATGGCTTGTGACGATCCATCTTCCTCTTGATTATATTCCAGAGGTTTTCAATGGGGTTCAGGTCTGGAGATTGGGCTGGCCATGACAGGGTCTTGATGTGGTGCTCCTTCATCCACACATTGATTGACCTAGCTGTGTGGCATGGGGCATTGTCCTGCTGGAAAAACCAGTCCTCAGAGTTGGGGAACATTGCCTGAGCAGAAGGAAGCAAGTGTTTTTCAAGGATAACCTTGTATGCGGCTTGATTCATACGTCCTTCGCAAAGATTAACCTGCCCAATTCCAGCCTTGCTGAAGCATCCCCAGATCATCACCGATCCTCCACCAAATTTCACAGTGGTGCAAGACACTGTGGCTTGTATGCCTCTCCAGGTCTACGTCTAACCATTAGACGACCAGGTGTTGGGCAAAGCTGAAAATTAGACTCATCAGAGAAGATTACCTTACTCCAGTCCTCTATGGTCCAATCCTTATGGTCTTTGGCAAACTTCAGCCTGGCTCTCCTTTGCTTCTCATTGATGAAAGGCTTTTTTCTAGCTTTACATGACTTGAGGTCTCTAGGAGCCAGTTATGAACTGTTCTTGCCGTGCACTTCACCTCAGCTGCCATTTGCCATTCCTTCTGTAGGTCACTTGATGTCATCCTGCGGTTGCTGAGTGACATTAGAATAAGATGACGGTCATCCCGGTCAGTGGAGAGTCGCTTTCGCCCTCTGCCGGTCTGTAGCTTTGTTGTCCCCAATGTCTGCTGCTTGACCTTGTTGTAATGGACTGCCGTCTTTGAAATTTTAAGGATGGAGGCAACATGACGCTCACTGTATCCCTCTGCTAGAGAAGCCAGAATTGAGCCCTTCTTTTCCTCACTCAAGACTTTTCTTTTCAACTCCTTTGGCATGGTTAAAAGTTAGTTTTTCATTCATATTACTTTTGTGCTATTCCTAGCACTTGTTTTGCCATCCAGCTTGTCCTATTGCAAGAGGATTGTGAAGACCACAGCAGTGTTTTTTATACTTTCCCTCGTTACATAAGATTTGGTTCAGGTGATCACCTAATCAGAAGCACATTAAGCAGAATGAGGTGGACTGTGGTTGGAATTCAACTGACGCTGGAATAGAATGGCTGTCAGACATGTAGAGATGGGGATTTTTTCCATTGATTTGAACAAAGGCAAACCGAGCCTAAAGTATGAATCTTTAGGCTCCATTTGCTCTGCTTTCAGATGTCTCATTTCAGACAGCACAATCCTGAATTTCAGGGATTCAGTTGTAAGCCTTGTGTAAAGACCTGAATGCAGCGCTGAATGTAGTGTGAATAGGTCCTTACATCCTACACCACCTCAGGGGATTGTTATTATGGAGTATTGCCCCTGGGTGGCCGCAGTTATGACCACCACCAGGGCTTGCGGTCACCCACCCTAGCTTTGGTATTCTGGGGAGCTGGTATAATGAATATCTGAGAAGAGCCCTAGAGAAGCAAGAACATTGGACAACCAAGATGTGGTGGCCTCAAGTCAGGTGTAGTGTTCAACAGGGCAAGACTTTCTAACTTGTATCTATTGTGTATGGGTATCATGGTTGTGGGGGACTTCATGTGTCCAGTAACCATAGTGGATGCCCATTCCTAAACTAATCAAGGATTCCTGTGGACCTATTGAGCTAATAGAACCAGCAGTCAAATTAATGTCCCAAATGATCCCCACAAATGAATAACTAATAGGGAATTAGGTAATGCACACGGAGCATGATGCTTCGCACTTGTCTTTGGTTTGCTGCTGATTGCAGGAGGTTTATGGACTAGTTGATGTGCGGCCCCACAACTTGTCTATAGTAGATACCAGCCCCATCATCTTTTTTTCAACCTTTGTATGTGAGGACCCTGCACACGACTGGTCCCATTTCCATACTTTTTCCATTAATAGCCGGTCATAATAGAGTAAACCAGAGATGTGGGTCGTCCATTTCAGGTGTTGTAGGTGTTCTCAGTCTTCTGAAATCCCTTTAAAGAGAACCTGTCACTTTCCATAACGATGTAATTTTTTACCTGGTGTAAATGCCCCTGTTCTGAATACGGCGTTGCTTTTCTTGTGTTGCTGCCCCTCTGTCCCTCTTCCCTGGATGTAAATCATCTTTTTAGCCAAGTGGACTAAGAGTGGGATATATCAACCAATTCATCTCCACCCACCTGTCAGGCAGATATGTTACATCTCCTCAGATGGATGCCAGCTCTGCAGGGAATTATTTGACATAAAGAGGTTGTCCGGCACCACTCACATCTGCATTGGTGGTGAGCGACACTGATGACATTGCTCTGGGAGATACAAAACAGGACATGTACTTTATTAAAGGGAATCTGTCAGCAGATTTTTGCTACTTAATCTGAGAGCAGCATGATGTAGAGCAAGATATCCTGATTCCAGGGATGTGTCACTTATTAGGCTGTGTGTTGTAGTTTCAATACAATCCATGTTTTATCAACAGGAGATGATCACTGCCTGACTAGGTCTCAGGTACAGGCCAGTCAGGCTCATCTGTGTAACCCCGCCCTCACCACTGATTTGCAGTTTGTACACAGGAATCTGCCAGCGTGGGCGGGGTTACACAGGGCTTAACATTCTGAGCACTGCTTCATTTACAACAGAGAAAGCAGGGATTCTATCAAAACTGCACCAAGCAGTCTAGTAAGTGATACATCGCTGGAATCAGGCTCTCTGCCCCTACATCATGCTGATCTTGGATTACGTAGCAAAACCTTCTGACAGATTCCCTTTAACTGGAATTGTGTATCTGTCCTATCCTATTGCAATAACTATAGATGCAAGTCGGAAACGCATTTGCGGTTAAACATTATTCTGGTTAGGATCGCGACCTATGGTGATGTTTTTATATATTTTTTGCTACAAATAAACTCACAAGATTTTTAACCCTATCCTGACCCTGTAACACTATTTTCTTCGTTCTAATAAATAGGTGGAAAATTTGGCACAAATCCCTCCAAGTATCTGCTTTACTACCTATAGCCAGCCTTGGTAAATGGGCTATTGTGCTCATTTCTGAGTGAGGCCCTAGTTTTGTCTTGGGGCCCATGGCTACTTATTGCACCCTGTGACACCTATTTAGCCATTTTCCTGGGTTTCCTGCATTCTGCTTTGCTGTGATCTGGTCATCAGTCTTTAGTGTGTTTTATAGGACCAATACAATATAAGTGCCCCCATCACAGAGACAGACCCCCAAAACACTGGTGATGTAACTTGGGCTGGAGTTATATGTGACCTGCTCTATTACAGGTGCATCTCACAAAACTAGAATATCATCAAAAAGTTACTTTATTTCAGTTCCTCAATACAAAAAGTGAAACTCATATATTATATTGAGTCATTACACACAGAGGGATCTATTTCACGTGTTTATTTCTGTTAATGTTGATGATTATGGCTTACAGCCTATGAAAACACAACAGTCATTATCTCAGTAAATTAGAATACTTTATAACAGCTTGAAAAATTATTTTAAAATCCGAAATGTTGGCCTATTGAAATGTATATTCAGTAAATGCACTCAATACCTGGTCGGGGCTCCTTTTGCATCAATTACTGCATCAATGCGGTGTGGCATGGAGGTGATCAGCCTGTGGCCCTGCTGAGGTGTTATGGAAGCCCAGGTTGCTTTGATAGCAGCCTTCAGCTCGTCTACATTGTTGTGTCTGGGGTCTCTCATCTTCCTCTTGACAATACCCCATAGATTCTCTATAATAGATTCTCTATGGGGTTAAGGTCAGGCGAGTTTGCTGCCAATCAAGCACAGTGATACTGTTGTGTGTAAACCAGGTATTGGTACTTTTGGCCGTGTGGACAGGGGCCAAGTCCTGCTGGAGAATGACATTTCCATCTCCAAAAGTTTGTCTGCAGAGGGAAGCATGAAGTGCTGTAAAATTTCCTGGTAGACGGCTGCGCTGACTTTGGTCTTGATAAAACACAGTGGACCTACACCAGAAGATGACATGGCTCCCCAAACCATCACTGATGGTGGAAACTTCACACTAGACCTCCAGCAGCTAAACAAATGAAATGAAACAAATTAAAATTGGAACTCTGGGACCTTGTGGAGTGTGTCAATGACTGCCTTCTGGACATCTGTCAAGTCAACAGTCTTCCCCATGATTGCGGAGCCTACTGAAACAGACTAAGGGACTTTTTAAATGCTTAGGAAGCCTTTGCAGGTGTTTTTTGTTAATTATTTAAGTTTACTGAGATAATGACTGTTGTGTTTTCATTGGCTGTAAGCCATAACCATCAACATTAACAGAAATAAACACTTGAAATAGATCACTCTGTTTGTAATGACTCTATATAATATATGACTTTGACTTTTTATATTGAAGAACTGAAATTAACTTTTTGATGATATTCTAATTTTGTGAGATGCTCCTGTATGTAGCACCCTCTATACTCCCTGGTCCTGCAGCAGCTGCCATCATGTATACAGCAGATGAGACAGACACTTTATTATATGCCGGATGAGCCAAGTCTGGTTCTAGTTCTGGAATATTGAGCGTCAGCGTTCACTCTCATCATTGTTTCTGTAGGGTGAAGTTCACACAAATAAAACACACAACACAATATATTATTATTAATTTTTTTATTGGAATAGCAATAAGCCACATTGTAATAAAAATATTACTGGCCCTTTAATAAATTAAAGTTCACAATGACTCTCAGGTCAGGCCCGACAGAGACTACAGAACTTGCTGCGGATAGTGCAGACCTGATGAGAGCCACTGGAACCAAAGATCCAGAGGAAGGCGAAGAAAACCCCCTAGGGGGGAAAAAAATTCCTTCCTGACCCCAGTTCTGGCGATCGGATATCTCCCTGGATCTTGTCTCTCCTGCTGCATATTGCTGTATATCTGTACGTCAGGGGCGGACACAGCCAGAAGAGGGCCCCTCTATCAGAACAGTATATCTAGCCCCGTGTCTGAACTGTTGGGCGGGCCGCCTCGGGCATGGCCCCGTGTCTGGACTGTTGGGCCGCCCACCTCGGGCCTGGCTTTGTGTCTGGACTGTGGGACTTCCCGCCTTGAGTCTGGACTGTTGGACCTCCCACTTCGGGTCTGGACAGTTGGGCCGCCCGCCTCGGGTCTGGACAGTTCCCCTCTATCAGTATATTGGCATAGCTCATCATAATGCACAATTGACCTGATTAGGAGGTGGTGGTGGCCCCTTTACATCTTGGGTCCCTGTGGAACTGCACATGTTGCACCAATTGGCCACCCTCCTCAGGTCTGGCCCCATGTCTGGACTGTTGGGCCGCCCGACTCGGGTCTGGACTGTTGGGCCGCCCGCCCTGGGTCTGGACTGTTGGGCCGCCCGCCCTGGGTCTGGACTGTTGGGGCCCGTCCGCCCTGGGTCTGGACTTTGGGGCCGCCTGCCCTGGGTCTAACCCCAGGTCTGGACTGTGGGGCCGCCTGCCCCGGGACTATCCCCGTGTCTGGACTGTGGGGCCTGTCCGCCCCGAGCCTGGAGTTTGGGGCCCGTCTGCCCCGAGCCTGGACTGTGGGGCCCGAGCGTGGACTGTGGGGCCCGACCGCCTCGAGCGTGAACTGTGGGGCCCATCCGCCCCGAGCGTGGACTGTGGGGCCAGAACGTGGACTGTGGGGCCCGTCCGCCCCGAGCCTGGACGGTGGGGCCCATCCGCCCCGAGCCTGGACTGTGGGGCCCGTCCGCCCTCGGTCCGTACTGTGGCCGCCCCATGTCCGGACTGTGAGGTCGCCTGCCCCGGGTCTAGCCCCAGGTCTGGACTGTGGGGCATGCCCACCCCGTGTCAGGACTGTGGGGCCCGTCCGCCCCTTGTCCTAACTATGGGCCCGCCCGCCCCGTGTCCTGACTGTGAGGCCCGCCCACCCCGTATCCAGACTGTTGGGCCTGCCCGCCCAGTGTCCTGACTGTGGAGCCCGCCCGCCCCGTGTCCTGACTTTGGGGCTCGCCCGCCCCAAATCCAGACTGTGGGGCCCATCGGCCCCGAGTCCGGACTTTGGGGCCGCCTGCCCCGGGTCTAGCCCCAGGTCTGGACTGTGGGGCCACCAGTCCCGGGACTAGCCCCGTGTCCGGACTGTGGGGCACGAGCGCCCCGAGCCTGGACTGTGGGGCACGCCCGACCCGAGCGGGAAAGGGGAGCCCGTCCGCCCCGAGCCTGGACTGTGGGGACCATCCACCCCGAGCCTGGACTGTGGGGCCCCCCGTCCGCCCAGGGTCTGGACTGTGGGGCCGGCTGCCCCCGGGTCTAGCCCCGAGCCTAGACTGTGGGGCCCGCCGGCCCTATGTCCGTACTGTGGCCGCCCCGTGTCTGGACTGTGGGGCCGCCTGCCCCGGGTCTAGCCCCAGGTCTGGACTGTGCGGCATGCCCACCCCGTGTCAGGACTGTGGGGCCCGTCCGCCCCGTGTCCGGACTGTGGGGCCGCCTGCCCCGGGACAAGCCCAGTCCCCGGACTAACTATGGGCCCGCCCACACTGTGTCCTGACTGTGGGGCCCGTCCTCCCCGAGCCTGGACTGTGGGGCCGGTTGCCCCCGGGTCTAGCCCCGAGCCTGGACTGTGGGGACCGCCCGCCCTATGTCCGGACTGTGGCCGCCTCGTGTCCGTACTGTGGGGCCCGCCCGCCCCGTGTCCTGACTGTAGGGCTCGCCCGCCCCGAGTCCAGACTGTGGGGCCCATCCGCCCCGTGTACTGACTTGGGGCCGCCTGCCCCGGGTCTAGCCCCAGGTCTCGACTGTGGGGCCACCTGCCCCGGGACTAGCCCCGAGCCTGGACTGTGGGGCACGCCCGCCCCGAGCGTTAAAGGGAGGCCCATCCGCTCCGAGCCTGGACTGTGGGGCCCGTCCGCCCCGAGCCTGGACTGTGGGGCCAGTCCACCCCGAGCATGGACTGTGGGGCCCGAGAGTGGACTGTGGGGCCCGCCCGCCCCGAGCCTGGACTGTGGGGCCCGTCAGCCCCGAGCCTGGACTGTGGGGCCCGTCAGCCCCGAGCCTGGACTGTGGGGCCCGTCAGCCCCGAGCCTGGACTGTGGGGCCCGTCAGCCCCGAGCCTGGACTGTGGGGCCCGTCAGCCCCGAGCCTGGACTGTGGGGCCCGTCCGCCCCAAGCCTGGACTGTGGGGCCCGTCCGCCCCAAGCCTGGACTGTGGGGCCCGTCCGCCCCAAGCCTGGACTGTGGGGCCCGTCCGCCCCAAGCCTGGACTGTGGGGCCCGTCCGCCCGCCCCGGGTCTGGACTTTGGGGCCAGCTGCCCCCGGGTCTATCCCCGAACCTGGACTGTGGGGCCCGCCCGCCCTATGTCCGGACTGTGGGGCCCGTCCACCCCGTGTCTGGACTGTGGGGCCGCCTGCCCCGGCTCTAGCCCCAGGTCAGGACTGTGGGGCATGCCCGCCCCGTGTCAGGACTGTGGGGCCCGTCCGCCCCGTGTCCGGATTGTGGGGCCGCCTGCCCTGGGACTAGCCCCGTGTCCGGACTGTAGGGCCCGCCCACCCCGTGTCGTAACTATGGGCCCGCCCGCCCCGAGCCTGGACTGTGGGGCCCGTCCGCCCCGAGCCTGGACTGTGGGGCCCGTCCGCTCCAAGCGTGGACTGTGGGGCCCGTCCATCCAGAGCATGGACAGTGGGGCCCGAGCGTGGACTGTGGGGCCCGTTCGCCCCGAGCCAGTACTGTGGGGCCCATCCGCCCCGAGCCTGGACTGTGGGGCCCGTCCGCCCCAAGCCTGGACTGTGTGGCTCCCCGCCCCAGGTCAGAAATGTGGGGCCGGCTACCCCGGGTCTAGCCCCGAGCCTGGACTGTGGGGCCCGCCCACCCTATGTCTGGACTGTGGCCTTCCCGTGTCCGGACTGTGGGGCTCGTCCACCCCGTGTCCGGACTTTGGGGCTGCCAACCCCGGGTCTAGCCCCAGGTCTGGACTGTGGGGCCTGTCCACCCCGTATCTGGACTGTGGGGCCCGTCCGCCCCGAGCCTGGGCTGTGGGGCCCGTCCGCCCCGAGCCTGGGCTGTGGGGCCCGTCCGCCCCGAGCCTGGGCTGTGGGGCCCGTCCGCCCCGAGCCTGGGCTGTGGGGCCCGTCCGCCCCGAGCCTGGGCTGTGGGGCCCGTCCGCCCTGGGTCTAGCCCCGAGCCTGGACTGTGCGGCCCGTCCGCCCTATATCCGGACTGCGGCCGCCCCATGTCTGGAGTGTGGGCCCGTCCGCCCCGTGTACGGACTGTGGGGCCGTCTGCTTCGGATCTAGCCCCAGGTCTGGACAGTGGGGCCGACCGCCCCGAGTCTAGCCCCAGGTCTGGACTGTGGAGCCCCCCGCCAGCCCCGGGTACGGACTGTGGGGCCCGCCCGCCCCGTGTACGGACTGTGGGGCCCCCCGCCCGCCCCAAGTCTGGACTGTGGGGCCGGTTGCCCCGGGTCTGGCCCCGAGCCTGAACTGTGCGGCCTGCACACCCTATGTCCGGACTGCGGCTGCCCCGTGTCCGGACTGTAGGGCTCGTCCACCCTGTGTCCGGAATGTGGGGCCGCCTTCCCCGGGTCTGGACTGTGGGGCATATCCGCCCCATGTCAGGACTGTGGGGCCGCCTGCCCCGGGACTAGCCCCGTGTCCGGACTGTGGGGCCCGTCCGCCCCGAGCCTGGACTGTGGGGCCCGTCCGCCCCGAGCCTGGACTGTGGGGCCCCCCGCCCCTGGTCTGAAATGTGGGGCCGGCTGCCCCGGGTCTAGCCCCGAGCCTGGACTGTGGGGCCCGCCCACCCTATGTCTGGACTGTGGCCGCCCCGAGTCCAGACTGTGGGCCTCGCCCTATATCCGGACTGCGGCCGCCCCTTGTCCGGACTGTGGGGCCGCCTGCCCCGGGTCTAGCCCCAGGCCCGGACTGTGGGGCCCGACGCCCGCCCCGATTCCAGACTGTGGGGCCCCTCGCCCGCCCCTGGTCCGGACTGTGGGATCCTCTGCTTGCCCCGGGTCCGGACTGTGGGGCCCGCTGCCTTATGTCCGGACTGTGGCCCCCCCCCCGTGTCCGGACTGTGGGGACCGTCCACCCCGTGTCCGGACTGTGGGCCACCTGCTCCGGGTCTAGCCCCAGGTCTGGACTGTGGGCCGCCTGCTCCGGGTCTAGCCCCAGGTCTGGACTGTGGGGCATGCCCGCCCCGTGTCCGAACTGTGGGGCCCATCCACCCCGTGTCCGGACTGTGGGCCGCCTGCCCCGGGTCTAGCCTCAGGTCTGAACTGTGGGGCCGCCTGCCCCGGGTCTAGCCCCAGGTCTGGACTATGGGGCATGCCCGCCCCGCGTCCGGACTGTGGGGCCCGTCCACACCGTGTCTGGACTGTGGGCCGCCTGCCCCTGGTCTAGCCCCAGGTCTGGACTGTGGGGCCACCTGCCCCGGGATTAGCCCCGTGTCCGGACTGTGGGGCCCGCCCGCCCCATGTCCTGACTGTGGGGCCCGCCCTGTATCCTGACTGTGGGGCCCGCCCGCCCTGTGTCCTGACTGTGGGGCCCGCCCGCTGTGGGGCCCGCCCGCCCTGTGTCCTGACTTTGGGGCCAGCCCCGCCTGTGTCCTGACTTTGGGGCCCGCCCGCCCTGTGTCCTGACTTTGGGGCCCGCCCGCCCTGTGTCCTGACTTTGGGGCCCGCCAGCCCTGTGTCCTGACTTTGGGGCCCGCCAGCCCTGTGTCCTGACTGTGGGGCTCACCCACCGCCAGCCCTGTGTCCTGACTGTGGGGCCCACCCACCCCGTGTCCGGACTGTGGGCCGCCTGCCCCGGGTCTAGCCTCAGGTCTGAACTGTGGGGCCGCCTGCCCCGGGTCTAGCCCCAGGTCTGGACTATGGGGCATGCCCGCCCCGCGTCCGGACTGTGGGGCCCGTCCACCCCGTGTCTGGACTGTGGGCCGCCTGCCCCTGGTCTAGCCCCAGGTCTGGACTGTGGGGCCACCTGCCCCGGGATTAGCCACGTGTCCGGACTGTGGGGCCCGCCCGCCCCATGTCCTGACTGTCGGGCCCGCCCTGTGTCCTGACTGTGGGGCCCGCCCTGTGTCCTGACTGTGGGGCCCGCCCACCCTGTGTCCTGACTGTGGGGCCCGCCCACCCTGTGTCCTGACTGTGGGGCCCGCCCGCCCTGTGTCCTGACTTTGGGGCCCGCCCTCCCTGTGTCCTGACTTTGGGGCCCGCCAGCTCTGGACTGTGGGACCCCCCGCCAGCCCCGGGTACGGACTGTGGGGCCCCCCGCCCGCCCCGAGTCTGGACTGTGGGGCCGGTTGCCCCGGGTCTGGCCCAGGGTCTGGCCCCGAGCCTGGACTGTGAGGCCCGCCCACCCTATGTCCGGACTGCGGACGCCCTGTGTCCGGACTGTAGAGCTCGCCCACCCCGTGTCCGGACTGTGGGGCCGCCTGCCCCGTGTCTGGACTGTGGGGCATGTCCGCCCCATGTCAGGACTGTGGGGCATGTCCGCCCCGTGTCAGGACTGTGGGGCTCGTCCACCCCGTGTCTGGACTGTGGGGCCGCCTGCCCCGAGTCGAGCCTCAGGTCTGGACTGTGGGGCCGCCTGCCCCGGGACTAGCCCCATGTCCGGACTGTGGGGCCCGTCCGCCCCGAGCCTGGACTGTGGGGCCCGTCCGCCCCGAGCCTGGACTGTGGGGCCCGTCCGCCCCGAGCCTGGACTGTGGGGCCGGCTTCCCCGGGTCTAGACCCGAGCCTGGACTGTGTGTTCCCCCCGCCCCGGGTCTAGCCCTGAGCCTGGACTGTGGGGCCCGCCCACCCGGGGCCCGCCCACCCTATGTCTGGACTGTGGCCACGCCGAGTCCAGACTGTGGGGCTCGCCCTATATCCGGACTGCGGCCGCCACGTGTCCGGACTGTGGGGCCGCCTGCCCCGGGTCTAGCCCCGGGTCCGGACTGTGGGATCCCCCGCTTTCCCCGGGTCCGGACAGTGGGGCCCCCCGCCCCGGGTCTAGCCCCGAGCCTGGACTGTGGGGCCCGCCCGCCTTATGTCCCCACTGTGGCCCCCCCCGTGTCCGGACTGTGGGGACCGTCCACCCCGTGTCCAGACTGTGGGCCGCCTGCTCCGGGTCTAGCCCCAGGTCTGGACTGTGGGGCATGCCCGCCCCGTGTCCGGACTGTGGGCCGCCTGCCCCAGGTCTAGCCTCAGGCCTGGACTGTGAAGCCGCCTGCCCCGGGAGTAGCTCAGTGTCCGGACTGTGGGGCCTGCCCGCCCCGTGTCCTGACTGTGGAGCCCGCCCGCCCCGTGTCCTGACTGTGGGGCCCGCCCGCCCCGTGTCCTGACTGTGGGGCCCGCCCGCCCTATGTCCGTACTATGGCCACCCCGTGTCCGGACTGTGGGGCCCGTCCACCCCATGTCCGGACTGTGGGGCCGCCTGCCCCGGCTCTAGCCCCAGGTCAGGACTGTGGGGCATGCCCGCCCCGTGTCAGAACTGTGGGGCCCGTCCGCCCCGTGTCCGGACTGTGGGGCCGCCTGCCCCGGGACTAGCCCCGTGTACAGACTGTGGGGCCCGCCCGCCCTGTGTCGTAACTATGGGCCCGCCCGCCCCGAGCCTGGACTGTGGGGCCCGTCCGCCCCGAGTCTGGACTGTGGGGCCCGTCCGCTCCAAGCGTGGACTGTGGGGCCCGTCCGCCCCGAGCGTGGACTGTGGGGCCAGAGCATGGACTGTGGGGCCCGTTCGCTCCGAGCCAATACTGTGGGGCTCATGCGCCCCGAGTCTGGACTGTGGGGCCCATCCGCCCCGAGCCTGGACTGTGTGGCCGCCTGCCCCGGGCCGAGCCTCAGGTCTGGACTGTGGAGCCCGTCCGCCCCGAACCTGGACTGTGGGGCCCGTTCGCCCCGAGCCAATACTGTGGGGCCCATCCGCCCCGAGCCTGGACTGTGGGGCCCATCCGCCCCAAGCCTGGACTGTGTGGCTCCCCGCCCCGGGTCTGAAATGTGGGGCCGGCTTCCCCGGGTTTAGCCCCGAGCCTGGACTGTGGGGCCCGCCCAACCTATGTCTGGGCTGTGGCCGCCCCGTGTCTGGACTGTGGGGCTCGTACACCCCGTGTCCGGACTTTGGGGCAGCCTACCCAGGGTCTAGCCCCGTGTCTGGACTGTGGGCCGCCTGTCCCGGGTCTAGCCCCAGGTCTGGACTGTGGGGCCACCTGCCCCGGGATTAGCCCTGTGTCCGGACTGTGGGTCCCGCCCGCCCAATGTCCTGACTGTGGGGCCCGCCCCGTGTCCTGACTGTGGGTCCCGCCCGCCCCGTGTCCTGACTGTGGGTCCCGCCCGCCCCGTGTCCTGACTGTGGGTCCCGCCCGCCCCGTGTCCTGACTGTGGGTCCCGCCCGCCCCGTGTCCTGACTGTGGGTCCCGCCCGCCCCGTGTCCAGACTGTGGGTGTGGGTCCCGCCCGCCCCGTGTCCTGACTGTGGGTCCCGCCCGCCCGCCCCGTGTCCTGACTGTGGGTCCCGCCCGCCCCGTGTCCTGACTGTGGGGCTCGCCCGCCCCGTGTCCAGACTGTGGGGCTCGCCCGCCCCGTGTCCAGACTGTGGGGCTCGCCCGCCCCGTGTCCAGACTGTGGGGCTCGCCCGCCCCGTGTCCAGACTGTGGGGCTCGCCCGCCCCGTGTCCAGACTGTGGGGCTCGCCCGCCCCGTGTCCAGACTGTGGGGCTCGCCCGCCCCGTGTCCAGACTGTGGGGCTCGCCCGCCCCGTGTCCAGACTGTGGGGCTCGCCCGCCCCGTGTCCAGACTGTGGGGCTCGCCCGCCCCGTGTCCAGACTGTGGGGCTCGCCCGCCCCGTGTCCAGACTGTGGGGCTCGCCCGCCCCGTGTCCAGACTGTGGGGCTCATCCGCCCCGTGTCCGGACTTTGGGGCCGCCTGCCCCGGGACTAGCCCCCTGTCCAGACTGTGAGGCCCGTCTGCCCCGAGCCTGGACAGTGGGGCCCGTCCGGACACGGGGCGGACTGTGGGGCTCGCCCGCCCCGTGTCCAGACTGTGGGGCTCGCCCGCCCCGTGTCCAGACTGTGGGGCTCGCCCGCCCCGTGCCCAGACTGTGGGGCTCGCCCGCCCCGTGCCCAGACTGTGGGGCTCGCCCGCCCCGTGTCCAGACTGTGGGGCTCGCCCGCCCCGTGTCCAGACTGTGGGGCTCGCCCGCCCCGTGTCCAGACTGTGGGGCTCGCCCGCCCCGTGTCCAGACTGTGGGGCTCGCCCGCCCCGTGTCCAGACTGTGGGGCTCGCCCGCCCCGTGTCCAGACTGTGGGGCTCGCCCGCCCCGTGTCCAGACTGTGGGGCTCGCCCGCCCCGTGTCCAGACTGTGGGGCTCGCCCGCCCCGTGTCCAGACTGTGGGGCTCGCCCGCCCCGTGTCCAGACTGTGGGGCTCATCCGCCCCGTGTCCGGACTTTGGGGCCGCCTGCCCCGGGACTAGCCCCCTGTCCAGACTGTGAGGCCCGTCTGCCCCGAGCCTGGACAGTGGGGCCCGTCCGGACACGGGGCGGACTGTGGGGCTCGCCCGCCCCGTGTCCAGACTGTGGGGCTCGCCCGCCCCGTGTCCAGACTGTGGGGCTCGCCCGCCCCGTGCCCAGACTGTGGGGCTCGCCCGCCCCGTGCCCAGACAGTGGGGCTCGCCCGCCCCGTGTCCAGACTGTGGGGCTCGCCCGCCCCGTGTCCAGACTGTGGGGCTCGCCCGCCCCGTGTCCAGACTGTGGGGCTCGCCCGCCCCGTGTCCAGACTGTGGGGCTCGCCCGCCCCGTGTCCAGACTGTGGGGCTCGCCCGCCCCGTGTCCAGACTGTGGGGCTCGCCCGCCCCGTGTCCAGACTGTGGGGCTCGCCCGCCCCGTGTCCAGACTGTGGGGCTCGCCCGCCCCGTGTCCAGACTGTGGGGCTCGCCCGCCCCGTGTCCAGACTGTGGGGCTCGCCCGCCCCGTGTCCAGACTGTGGGGCTCGCCCGCCCCGTGTCCAGACTGTGGGGCTCGCCCGCCCCGTGTCCAGACTGTGGGGCTCATCCGCCCTGTGTCCGGACTTTGGGGCCGCCTGCCCCGGGACTAGCCCCGTGTCCAGACTGTGAGGCCCGTCCGCCCCGAGCCTGGACTGTGGAGCCCGTCCGCCGCGTGTCCGGACTGTGGGGCCCGTCCGCCCCGTGTCCGGACTGTGGGGCCCGTCCGCCCCGTGTCCGGACTGTGGGGCTCATCCGCCCTGTGTCCGGACTTTGGGGCCGCCTGCCCCGAGACTAGCCCCGTGTCCAGACTGTGAGGCCCGTCCGCCCCGAGCCTGGACTGTGGGGCCCGTCCGCCCCCGTGTCCGGACTGTGGGGCCCGTCCGCCCCGTGTCCGGACTGTGGGGCCCGTCCGCCCCGTGTCCGGACTGTGGGGCCCGTCCGCCCCGTGTCCGGACTGTGGGGCCCGTCCGCCCCGTGTCCGGACTGTGGGGCCCGTCCGCCCCGTGTCCGGACTTTGGGGCCGCCTGCCCCGAGACTAGCCCCGTGTCCAGACTGTGAGGCCCGTCCGCCCCGAGCCTGGACTGTGGGGCCCGTCCGCCCCGTGTCCGGACTGTGGGGCCCGTCCGCCCCGTGTCCGGGCTGTGGGGCCCGTCCGCCCCGTGTCCGGACTTTGGGGCCGCCTGTCCCGGGACTAGCCCCGTGTCCGGGCAGTGAGGCCCGTCCGCCCCGAGCCCGGACTGTGGGGCCCGTCCGCCCCGTGACCGGACTGTGTGACCCATCCGCCCCGTGTCCGGACTGTGGGTCGCCTGCCCCGGGTCTAGCCCCAGGTCCGGACTGTGGGGCCCGTCCACCCCGTGTCCGGACTGTGGGGCCCGTCCACCCCGTGTCCGGACTGTGGGGCCCGTCCACCCCGTGTCCGGACTGTGGGGCCCGTCCACCCCGTGTCCGGACTGTGGGGCCCGTCCACCCCGTGTCCGGACTGTGGGGCCCGTCCACCCCGTGTCCGGACTGTGGAGCCCGTCCACCCCGTGTCCGGACTGTGGGGCCCGTCCACCCCGTGTCCGGACTGTGGGGCCCATCCACCCCGTGTCCGGACTGTGGGGCCCATCCACCCCGTGTTCGGACTGTGGGGCCCGTCCACCCCGTGTCCGGACTGTGGGGCCCGTCCACCCCGTGTCCGGACTGAGGGGCCCGTCCACCCCGTGTCTGGACTGTGGGGCCGGTCCACCCCGTGTCCGGACTGCGGGGCTCGTCCACCCCGTGTCCGGACTGTGGGGCCCGTCCACCCCGTGTCCGGACTGTGGGTCGCCTGCCCCGGGTCTAGCCCCAGGTCTGGACTGTGGGGCATGTCCGCCCCGTGTCAGGTCTGTGAGGGCCGTCCACCCCGTGTCTAGAATATGGGACCGCCTGCCCCGGGTCTAGCCTCAGGTCTGGACTATGGGGCATGCCCGCCCCGTGTCCGGACTGTGGGGCCCGTCCACCCCGTGTCTGGACTGTGGGCCGCCTGCCCCGGGTCTAGCCCCAGGTCTGGACTGTGGGGCCAGCCCGCCCCGTGTCCTGACTGTGGGGCCCACCCGCCCCGTGTCCTGACTGTGGAGCCCGCCCACCCCGTGTCCTGACTGTGGGGCCCGCCCGCCCCATGTCCTGACTGTGGGGCCCGCCCGCCCCATGTCCTGACTGTGGGGCCGGCGGGGGCCCGCCCGCCCCATGTCCTGACTGTGGGGCCCGCCCGCCCCATGTCCTGACTGTGGGGCGGGCCGCCCGCCCCGTGTCCTGACTGTGGGGCGTGCCCCATGTCCTGACTGTGGGGCGGGCCGCCCGCCCCCTGTCCTGACTGTGGGGCGGGCCGCCCGCCACATGTCCTGACTGTGGGGCCCGCCTGCCCCGTGTCCTGACTGTGGGGCTCGCCCGCCCCGTGTCCTGACTGTGGGGCTCGCCCGCCCCGTGTCCTGACTGTGGGGCTTATCCGCCCAGTGTCTGGACTTTGGGGCCGCCTGCACCGGGTCTAGCCCCGTTTCCGGTCTGTGGGGCACGCCAACCCCAAGCTTGGACAGTGGGGCCCGTCCGTCCTGGGTCTAGCCCCGAGCCTGGACTGTGGGGCCCGGCCGCCCTATATCCGGACTGCGGCCGCCCAGTGTCCGGACTATGGGCCCGTCCGCCCCGTGTCCGGACTGTGGGGCCGCCTGCATCGGGTCTAGCCCCAGGTCTGGACTGTGGGGCCCCCGGCCCGCCCCACGTCCGGACGGTGGGGCCGCCCGCCCCGAGTCTAGCCCCAGGTCTGGACTGTGGGGCCCCCCGCCAGCCCCGGGTACGGACTGTGGGGCCCCCCGCCCGCCCCGGGTACGGACTGTGGGGCTCCCCGCTTGCCCCGAGTCTGGACTGTGGGGAAGCCTGCCCCGTGTCTGGACTGTGGGGCCGCCTGCCCCTGGTCTAGCCTCAGGTCTGGACTGTGGGTCCGCCTGCCCCGGGAGTAGCTCCGTGTCCGGACTGTGGGGCCCGTCCGCCCCGAGCCTGGACTGTGGGGACCGTCCGCCCCGAGCCTGGACTGTGGGGCCCCCCGCCCGCCCCGGGTACGGACTGTGGGGCCCCTCGCTCGCCCCGAGTCTGGACTGTGGGGCCGCCTGACCCGGGTCTGGACTGTGGGGCATGTCCGCCCCATGTCAGGACTGTGGGGCCCCTCCACCCCGTGTCTGGACTGTGGGGCCGCCTGCCCCTGGTCTAGCCTCAGGTCTGGACTGTGGGGCCGCCTGCCCCGGGACTAGCCCCGTGTCCGGACTGTGGGGCCCGTCCGCCCCGAGCCTGGACTGTGAGGCCCGTCTGCCATATGTCCGGACTGTGGCTCCCCCCGTGTCCGGACTGTGGGGACCGTCCACCCCGTGTCCGGACTGTGGCCCGAGTGCTCCGGGTCTAGCCCCAGGTCTGGACTGTGGGGCATGCCTGTTCCGTGTCCGGACTGTGGGGCCCGTCCACCCCGTGTCCGGACTGTGGGGCCCGTCCGCCCCGAGTCTGGACTGTGGGGCCCGTCCGCTCCAAGCGTGGACTGTGGGGCCCGTCTGCCCCGAGCGTGGACTGTGGGGCCAGAGCGTGGACTGTGGGGCCCGTTCGCTCCGAGCCAATACTGTGGGGCCCATCCGCCCCGAGTCTGGACTGTGGGGCCCATCCGCCCCGAGCCTGGACTGTGTGGCCCCCCGCCCCGGGTCTGAAATGTGGGGCCGGCTTCCCCGGGTTTAGCCCCGAGCCTGGACTGTGGGGCCCGCCCACCCTATGTCTGGACTGTGGCCGCCCCGTGTCCGGACTGTGGGGCTCGTCACCCCGTGTCTGGACTTTGGGGCAGGCTACCCCTGGTCTAGCCCTAGGTCTGGACTGTGGGGCATGTCCGCCCCGTGTCAGGACTGTGGGGCCCGTCCACCCCGTATCTGGACTGTGGGGCCGCCTGCCCCGGGCCGAGCCTCAGGTCTGGACTGTGGAGCCCGTCCGCCCCGAGCTTGGACTGTGGGGCCCGTTCTCCCCGAGTCAATACTGTGGGGCCCATCCGCTCCGAGCCTGGACTATGGGGCCCATCCGCCCCGAGCCTGGACTGTGTGGCCCCCCGCCCCGGGTCTGAAATGTGGGGCCGGCTTCCCCGGGTTTAGCCCCGAGCCTGGACTGTGGGGCCCGCCCACCCTATGTCTGGACTGTGGCCGCCCCGTGTCCGGACTGTGGGGCTCGTACACCCCGTGTCCGGACTTTGGGGCAGCCTACCCCGGGTCTAGCCCCAGGTCTGGACTGTGGGGCATGTCTGCCCCGTGTCAGGACTGTGGGGCCCGTCCACCCTATGTCTAGAATGTGGGGCCGCCTGCCCCGGGTCTAGCCTCAGGTCTGGACTGTGGGGCCGCCTGCCCCGGGTCTAGCCCCAGGTCTTGACTATGGGTCATGCCCGCCCCGTATCCGGACTGTGGGGCCCGTTCACCCCGTGTCTAGAATGTGGGGCCGCCTGCCCCGGATCTAGCCTCAGGTCTGGACTGTGGGGCCGCCAGCCCCGGGTTTAGCCCCAGGTCTTGACTATGGGGCATGCCCGCCCCGTATCTGGACTGTGGGGCCCGTCCACCCCGTGTCTGGACTGTGGGCCGCCTGCCCTGGGTCTAGCCCCAGGTCTGGACTGTGGGGCCACCTGCCCCGGGATTAGCCCTGTGTCCGGACTGTGGGGCCTGCTCGCCCTGTATCCTGACTGTGGGGCACGTCCGCCCTGTGTCCTGACTGTGGGTCCCACCCGCCCCGTGTCCAGACTGTGGGGCTCGCACGCCTCGTGTCCAGACTGTGGGGCTCATCCGCCCCGTGTCCAGACTGTGGGGCCGCCTGCCCCGGGATTAGCCCCGTGTCCGGACTGTGAGGCCCGTCCGCCCCGTTTCCGGACTGTGGGGCCCGTCCACCCCGTGTCCGGACTGTGGGGCCCGTCCACCCCGTGTCCGGACTGTGGGGCCCGTCCACCCCGTGTCCGGACTGTGGGGCCCGTCCACCCGGTGTCAGAACTGTGGGGCCCGTACACCCCGTGTCCGGACTGTGGGGCCCGTCCACCCCGTGTCCGGACTGTGGGGCCCCTCCACCCCGTGTCCGGACTGTGGGGCCCCTCCACCCCGTGTCCGGACTGTGGGGCCCGTCCACCCCGTATCCGGACTGTGGGGCCCGTCCACCCCGTGTCCGGACTGTGGGGCCCATCCACCCCGTGTCCGGACTGTGGGGCCCGTCCACCCCGTGTCCGGACTGTGGGGCAGCCTACCCCGGGTCTAGCCCCAGGTCTGGACTGTGGGGCATGTCTGCCCCGTGTCAGGACTGTGGGGCCCATCCACCCTGTGTCTAGAATGTGGGGCCGCCTGCCCCGGGTCTAGCCTCAGGTCTGGACTGTAGGGCCGCCTGCCCCGGGTCTAGCCCCAGGTCTTGACTATGGGTCATGCCCGCCCCGTATCCGGACTGTGGGGCCCGTCCACCCCGTGTCTAGAATGTGGGGCCGCCAGACCCGGGTTTAGCCCCAGGTCTTGACTATGGGGCATGTCCGCCCCGTATCTGGACTGTGGGGCCCGTCCACCCCGTGTCTGAACTGTGGGCCGCCTGCCCCGGGTCTAGCCCCAGGTCTGGACTGTGGGGCCACCTGCCCCGGGATTAGCACTGTGTCCGGACTGTGGGGCCTGCCCGCCCTGTATCCTGACTGTGGAGCCCGCCCGCCCAATGTCCTGACTGTGGGGCCCGCCCTGTGTCCTGACTGTGGGGCCCGTCCGCCCTGTGTCCTCACTGTGGGTCCCGCCCGCCCCGTTTCCTGACTGTGGGTCCCGCCCGCCCCGTGTCCTGACTGTGGGGCTCGCCCGCCCCGTGTCCGGACTGTGGGGCCCGTCCACCCCGTGTCCGGACTGTGGGGCCCGTCCACCCCGTGTCCGGACTGTGGGGCCCGTCCACCCCGTGTCCGGACTGTGGGGCCCGTCCACCCCGTGTCCGGACTGTGGGGCCCGTCCACCCCGTGTCCGGACTGTGGGGCCCGTCCACCCCGTGTCCGGACTGTGGGGCCCGTCCGCCCCGTGTCCGGACTGTGGGGCCCGTCCGCCCCGTGTCCGGACTGTGGGGCCCGTCCGCCCCGTGTCCGGACTGTGGGGCCCGTCCGCCCCGTGTCCGGACTGTGGGGCCCGCCCGCCCCGTGTCCTGACTGTGGGGCGGGCCGCCCGCCCCGTGTCCTGACTGTGGGGCGGGCCGCCCGCCCCGTGTCCTGACTGTGGGGCGGGCCGCCCGCCCCGTGTCCTGACTGTGGGGCGGGCCGCCCGCCCCGTGTCCTGACTGTGGGGCGGGCCGCCCGCCCCGTCTCCTGACTGTGGGGCGGGCCGCCCGCCCCGTCTCCTGACTGTGGGGCGGGCCGCCCGCCCCCTGTCCTGACTGTGGGGCCCGCCTGCCCCGTGTCCTGACTGTGGGGCTCGCCCGCCCCGTGTCCTGACTGTGGGGCTCGCCCGCCCCGTGTCCTGACTGTGGGGCTCATCCGCCCAGTGTCTGGACTTTGGGGCCGCCTGCCCCGGGTCTAGCCCCGTTTCCGGTCTGTGGGGCACTCCCGCCCCAAGCTTGGACTGTGGGGCCCGTCCGTCCCAGGTCTAGCCCCGAGCCTGGACTGTGGGGCCCGGCCGCCCTATATCCGGACTGCGGCCGCCCAGTGTCCGGACTATGGGCCCGTCCGCCCCGTGTCCGGACTGTGGGGCCGCCTGCATCGGGTCTAGCCCCAGGTCTGGACTGTGAGGCCCCCCGCCCGCCCCACATCCGGACGGTGGGGCCGCCCGCCCCGAGTCTAGCCCCAGGTCTGGACTGTGGGGCCCCCCGCCCGCCCCGGGTACGGACTGTGGGGCCCCCCGCTCGCCCCGAGTCTGGACTGTGGGGCCGCCTGCCCCGGGTCTGGACTGTGGGGCATGTCCGCCCCATGTCAGGACTGTGGGGCCCGTCCACCCCGTGTCTGGACTGTGGGGCCGCCTGCCCCTGGTCTAACCTCAGGTCTGGACTGTGGGGCCGCCTGCCCCGGGACTAGCCCCGTGTCCGGACTGTGGGGCCCGTCCGCCCTGAGCCTGGACTGTGAGGCCCGTCCGCCATATGTCCGGACTGTGGCTCCCCCCGTGTCCAGACTGTGGGGACCGTCCACCCCGTGTCCGGACTGTGGGCCGCGTGCTCCGGGTCTAGCCCCAGGTCTGGACTGTGGGGCATGCCTGCTCCGTGTCCGGTCTGTGAGGCCCGTCCACCCCGTGTCCGGACTGTGGGCCGTCTGCCCCGGGTCTAGCCACAGGTCTGGACTGTGAAGCCGCCTGCCCCGGGATTAGCTCAGTGTCCGGACTGTGGGGCCCGCCTGCCCCGTGTCCTGACTGTGGAGCCCGCCCGCCCCGTGTCCTGACTGTGGGGCCCGCCCGCCCTATGTCCGTACTATGGCCGCCCCGTGTCCGGACTGTGGGGCCCGTCCACCCCGTGTCCGGACTGTGGGGCCGCCTGCCCCGGGACTAGCCCCGTGTACGGACTGTGGGGCCCGCCCGCCACGTGTCGTAACTATGGGCCCGCCCGCCCCGAGCCTGGACTGTGGGGCCCGTCCGCCCCGAGTCTGGACTGTGGGGCCCGTCTGCCCGGAGCGTGGACTGTGGGGCCAGAGCGTGAACTGTGGGGCCCGTTCGCTTCGAGTCAATACTGTGGGGCCCATCCGCCCCGAGTCTGGACTGTGGGGCCCATCCGCCCCGAGCCTGGACTGTGTGGCCCCCCGCCCCGGGTCTGAAATGTGGGGCTGGCTTCCCCGGGTTTAGCCCCGAGCCTGGACTGTGGGGCCCGCCCACCTTATGTCTGGACTGTGGCCGCCCCGTGTCCGGACTGTGGGGCTCGTCACCCCGTGTCTGGACTTTGGGGCAGCCTACCCCTGGTCTAGCCCTAGGTCTAGACTGTGGGGCATGTCCGCCCCGTGTCAGGACTGTGGGGCCCGTCCACCCCGTATCTGGACTGTGGGGCCGCCTGCCCCGGGCCGAGCCTCAGGTCTGGACTGTGGAGCCCGTCCGCCCCGAGCCTGGACTGTGGGGCCCGTTCGCCCCGAGCCAATACTGTGGGGCCCATCCGCCCCAAGCCTGGACTGTGGGGCCCATCCGCTCCGAGCCTGGACTGTGTGGCCCCCCGCCCCGGGTCTGAAATGTGGGGCCGGCTTCCCCGGGTTTAGCCCCGAGCCTGGACTGTGGGGCCCGCCCACCCTATGTCTGGACTGTGGCCGCCCCGTGTCCGGACTGTGGGGCTCGTACACCCCGTGTCCGGACTTTGGGGCAGCCTACCCCGGGTCTAGCCCCAGGTCTGGACTGTGGGGCATGTCCGCCCCGTGTCAGGACTGTGGGGCCCGTCCACCCTATGTCTAGAATGTGGGGCCGCCTGCCCCGGGTCTAGCCTCAGGTCTGGACTGTGGGGCCGCCTGCCCCGGGTCTAGCCCCAGGTCTTGACTATGGGTCATGCCCGCCCCGTATCCGGACTGTGGGGCCCGTCCACCCCGTGTCTAGAATGTGGGGCCGCCTGCCCCGGGTCTAGCCTCAGGTCTGGACTGTGGGGCCGCCAGCCCCGGGTTTAGCCCCAGGTCTTGACTATGGGGCATGCCCGCCCAGTATCTGGACTGTGGGGCCCGTCCACCCCGTGTCTGGACTGTGGGCCGCCTGCCCCGGGTCTAGCCCCAGGTCTGGACTGTGGGGCCACCTGCCCCGGGATTAGCCCTGTGTCCGGACTGTGGGGCCTGCTCGCCCTGTATCCTGACTGTGGAGCCCGCCCGCCCAATGTCCTGACTGTGGGTCCCGCCCGCCCCGTGTCCTGACTGTGGGTCCCGCACGCCCCGTGTCCTGACTGTGGGTCCCGCCCGCCCCGTGTCCTGACTGTGGGTCCCGCCCGCCCCGTGTCCTGACTGTGGGTCCCGCACGCCCCGTGTCCTGACTGTGGGGCTCGCCCGCCCCGTGTCCAGACTGTGGGGCTCATCCGCACGGTGTCAGGACTTTGGGGCCGCCTGCTCCGGGACTAGCCCCGTGTGCGGACTGTGAGGCCCGTCCGCCCCGTGTGCGGACTGTGGGGCCCGTCCACCCCGTGTGCGGACTGTGGGGCCCGTCCACCCCGTGTCCGGACTGTGGGGCCCGTCCACCCCGTGTCCGGACTGTGGGGCCCGTCCACCCCGTGTCCGGACTGTGGGGCCCGTCCACCCCGTGTCCGGACTGTGGGGCCCGTCCACCCCGTGTCCGGACTGTGGGGCCCGTCCACCCCGTGTCCGGACTGTGGGGCCCGTCCACCCCGTGTCCGGACTGTGGGGCCCGTCCACCCCGTGTCCGGACTGTGGGGCCCGTCCACCCCGTGTCCGGACTGTGGGGCCCGTCCACCCCGTGTCCGGACTGTGGGGCCCGTCCACCCCGTGTCCGGACTGTGGGGCCCGTCCACCTCGTGTCCGGACTGTGGGGCCCGTCCACCCCGTGTGCGGACTGTGGGGCAGCCTACCCCGGGTCTAGCCCCAGGTCTGGACTGTGGGGCATGTCCGCCCCGTGTCAGGACTGTGGGGCCCATCCACCCTGTGTCTAGAATGTGGGGCCGCCTGCCCCGGGTCTAGCCTCAGGTCTGGACTGTGGGACCGCCTGCCCCGGGTCTAGCCCCAGGTCTTGACTATGGGTCATGCCCGCCCCGTATCTGGACTGTGGGGCCCGTCCACCCCGTTTCTGAACTGTGGGCCACCTGCCCCGGGTCTAGCCCCAGGTCTGGACTGTGGGGCCACCTGCCCCGGGATTAGCCCTGTGTCCGGACTGTGGGGCCCGTCCGCCCCGTGTCCGGACTGTGGGGCCCGTCCGCCCCGTGTCCGGACTGTGGGGCCCGTCCGCCCCGTGTCCGGACTGTGGGGCCCGTCCGCCCCGTGTCCGGACTGTGGGGCCCGTCCGCCCCGTGTCCGGACTGTGGGGCCCGTCCGCCCCGTGTCCGGACTGTGGGGCCCGTCCGCCCCGTGTCCGGACTGTGGGGCCCGTCCGCCCCGTGTCCGGACTGTGGGGCCCGTCCGCCCCGTGTCCGGACTGTGGGGCCCGTCCGCCCCGTGTCCGGACTGTGGGGCCCGTCCGCCCCGTGTCCGGACTGTGGGGCCCGTCCGCCCCGTGTCCGGACTGTGGGGCCCGTCCGCCCCGTGTCCGGACTGTGGGGCCCGTCCGCCCCGTGTCCGGACTGTGGGGCCCGTCCGCCCCGTGTCCGGACTGTGGGGCCCGTCCGCCCCGTGTCCGGACTGTGGGGCCCGTCCGCCCCGTGTCCGGACTGTGGGGCCCGTCCGCCCCGTGGGGCCCGTCCGCCCCGTGTCCGGACTGTGGGGCCCGTCCGCCCCGTGTCCGGACTGTGGGGCCCGTCCGCCCCGTGTCCGGACTGTGGGGCCCGTCCTCCCCGTGTCCGGACTGTGGGGCCCGTCCCCCCGTGTCCGGACTGTGGGGCCCGTCCACCCCGTGTCCGGACTATGGGGCCTGTCCACCCCGTGTCCGGACTGTGGGGCCCGTCCACCCCGTGTCCGGACTGTGGGGCCGCCTGCCCCGGGTTTAGCCCCAGGTCTTGACTATGGGGCATGCCCGCCCCGTATCTGGACTGTGGGGCCCGTCCACCCCGTGTCTGGACTGTGGGCCGCCTGCCCCGGGTCTAGCCCTGTGTCCGGACTGTGGGGCCCGTCCGCCCCGTGTCCGGACTGTGGGGCAGCCTACCCCGGGTCTAGCCCCAGGTCTGGACTGTGGGGCATGTCCGCCCCGTGTCAGGATTGTGGGGCCCGTCCACCCTGTGTCTAGAATGTGGGGCCGCCTGCCCCGGGTCTAGCCCCAGGTCTTGACTATGGGTCATGCCCGCCCCGTATCCGGACTGTGGGGCCCGTCCACCCCGTGTCTAGAATGTGGGGCCGCCTGCCCCGGGTCTAGCCTGAGGTCTGGACTGTGGGGCCGCCAGCCCCGGGTTTAGCCCCAGGTCTTGACTATGGGGCATGCCCGCCCCGTATCTGGACTGTGGGGCCCGTCCACCCCGTGTCTGGACTGTGGGCCGCCTGCCCCGGGTCTAGCCCCAGGTGTGGACTGTGGGGCCACCTGCCCCGGGATTAGCCCTGTGTCCGGACTGTGGGGCCTGCCCGCCCTGTATCCTGACTGTGGAGCCCGCCCGCCCAATGTCCTGACTGTGGGGCCCGCCCTGTGTCCTGACTGTGGGGCCCGTCCGCCCCGTGTCCGGACTGTGGGGCCCGTCCACCCCGTATCCGGACTGTGGGGCCCGTCCACCCCGTATCCGGACTGTGGGGCCCGTCCACCCCGTGTCCGGACTGTGGGGCCCGTCCACCCAGTGTCCGGACTGTGGGGCCCGTCCACCCCGTGTCCGGACTGTGGGGCCCGTCCACCCCGTGTCCGGACTGTGGGTCGCCTGCCCCGGGTCTAGCCCCAGGTCTGGACTGTGGGGCATGTCCGCCCCATGTCAGGTCTGTGAGGCCCGTCCACCCCGTGTCTAGAACATGGGACCGCCTGCCCCGGGTCTAGCCTCAGGTCTGGACTGTGGGGCCACCTGCCCCGGGTCTAGCCCCAGGTCTGGACTATGGGGCATGCCCGCCCCGTGTCCGGACTGTGGGGCCCGTCCACCCCATGTCTGGACTGTGGGCCGCCTGCCCCGGGTCTAGCCCCAGGTCTGGACTGTGGGGCCCGCCCGCCCCGTGTCCTGACTATGGGGCCCGGCCGCCCCGTGTCCTGACTGTGGAGCCCGTCCGCCCCGTGTCCTGACTGTGGGGCCCGCCCGCCCCGTGTCCTGACTGTGGGGCCCGCCCGCCCCGTGTCCTGACTGTGGGGCCCGCCCGCCCCGTGTCCTGACTGTGGGGCCCGCCCACCCCGTGTCCTGACTGTGGGGCTCGCCCGCCCCGTGTCCTGACTGTGGGGCTCGCCCGCCCCGTGTCCAGACTGTGGGGCTCATCCGCCCCGTGTCTGGACTTTGGGGCCGCCTGCCCCGGGTCTAGCCCCGTTTCCGGTCTGTGGGGCACGCCCGCCCCAAGCTTGGACTGTGGGGCCCGTCCGTCCCAGGTCTAGCCCCGAGCCTGGACTGTGGGGCCCGGCCGCCCTATATCCGGACTACGGCCGCCCAGTGTCCGGACTATGGGCCCGTCCGCCCCGTGTCCGGACTGTGGGGCAACCTGCATCGGGTCTAGCCCCAGGTCTGGACTGTGGGGCCCCCCGCCCGCCCCAGGTCCGGACGGTGGGGCCGCCCGCCCCGAGTCTAGCCCCAGGTCTGGACTGTGGGGCCCCCCGCCAGCCCCGGGTATGGACTGTGGGGCCCCCCGCCCACCCCGGGTACGGACTGTGGGGCCCCCCGCTCGCCCCGAGTCTGGACTGTGGGGAAGCCTGCCCCGGGTCTGGACTGTGGGGCATGTCCGCCCCATGTCAGGACTGTGGGGCCCGTCCACCCCGTGTCTGGATTGTGGGGCCGCCTGCCCCTGGTCTAGCCTCAGGTCTGGACTGTGGGGCCGCCTGCCCTGGGACTAGCCCCGCGTCCGGACTGTGGGGCCCGTCCGCCCCGAGCCTGGACTGTGGGGCCCGTCCGCCATATGTCCGGACTGTGGCTCCCCCCGTGTCCGGACTGTGGGGACCGTCCACCCCGTGTCCGGACTGTGGGCCGTCTGCCCCGGGTCTAGCCCCAGGTCTGGACTGTGGGGCCGCCTGCCCCGGGATTAGCCCTGTGTTCGGACTGTGGGGCCCGCCCGCCCCATGTCCTGACTGTGGAGCCCGAACTCCCCGTGTCCTGACTGTGGGGCCCGCCCGCCCCGAGCCTGAACTGTGGGACATGCCCGCCCCGAGTGGAAAAGGGGAGCCTGTCTGCCCCGGGCCTGGACGGTGGGGCCCGTCCGCCCTGAGCCTGGACTGTGGGGCCCCCCGCCCGCCCCGGGTCTGGACTGTGGGGCCGGCTGCCCCCGGGTCTAGCCCCGAGCCTGGACTGTGGGGCTGCCTGCCCCGGGACTAGCCCCGCATCCGGACTGTGGGGCCCCCCGCCCGCCCCGTGTCCTGACTGTGGGGCCCCCCGCCCGCCCCGTGTCCTGACTGTGGAGCCCCCCGCCCGCCCCATGTCGTGACTGTGGGGCCAGCCAGTCCCGTGTCCTGACTGTGGGGCCCATCGGCCCCGTGTCCGGCCTTTGCGGCCGCCTGCCCCGGGTCTAGCTCCAGGTCTGGACAGTGGGGACCCACGCCTGCCCCGGGTCCGGACTGTGGGGCCCCCCATCCGCCCCGATCCTGGACTTTGGGGCCTGTTCGCCCGAGCCTGGACCGTGCGGCCCGTCCTCCCCGAGCCTGGACCGTGGGACCCGTCCTCCCCGAGCCTGGACTGAGGGACCCGTCCTCCCCGAGCCTGGACCGAGGGGCCCGTCCGCCCCGAGCCTGGACCGAGGGGCCCGTCCGCCCCGAGCCTGGACCGTGGGGCCCGTCCGCCCCGAGCCTGGACCGTGGGGCCCGTCCGCCCCGAGCCTGGACTGTGGGGCCCGTCCGCCCTGTGTCTGGATTGTTAGGCCGCCTGTCCCGGATCTAGCCTCGGGTCCGGACTGTGGGGCCCGCCCGCCCCGGGTCCGGACTGTGGGGCCCGCCCGCCCCGGGCTACTTTCAGTGGTATGTCAGCCGATTGTGGTTTGTAGGCTTGTTTTCTTTACTGTCTCAATGCTTCATTAACTAGCAATTCTGCTGATATTGGTAAGAATGACTTCCGGGTGATAACGGCTGATCCTATCAAACAACAAGGAGGTGCCTTAATAAAGTACAGTCCTGAGGGTAGCTGGTGAGGCCAACAAATTTCCAGTCCATCCCTCATACTTAGATGATAAAGGCAGACCTGTTCAATATGCTATCCATGTCCCAGTTTGGCCTCTTGTTGGTAGGAGGTGTAAATGGTTGCTTTAAACAGAATGAAGCTATTTTAAGTCTGATGTCGGGAGTCTCAGAATGGACTGGTCGACATTTTACTTAGCAAAATATTTATGTCCCAGTTATCCTTCTAGTTGAAGTTGGTCATGGTTGTGATTAGTAGGGGAGTAACGACTGCGGTCGCAGCAAGTCACAAAGGCCCGGAGGATCAGGGGCCCGCCGACACCAGCAGAACCTTTAATTAGATGTGTGTCCTCCTACGCACATCCAGTTGAAGTGTATTGCTGTGGACATACCTATTGGGTCCTTTAGCGACAATGCATTCTGTCGGCCAATCATAGGCCAGGACATGACGGGGCGCATGGCAGTAACGTCATGCACTCCCGTCACAGGCCGAAGTCAGCTGCCTGCTTCACAACAGGACTTGCGGAGCGGGAGTGAAGGGAAGGTGGGTAGAGTATTTAAATATTTATTTTAAATAAGTTGCCATACTACTATATGTAGCATCGGCGTCTCTGCCCCCTGCTAGGCAGAGACGCCGTCCCATTCACCTCCTCGCTCCCCGCTCTGCGTTCACCAGCGCTCCTCTTCCTGCAGCCGGCGCGCGCAGCTCCCCGGGCACTGTGCTTAGGGCGCGCTCGCTCCCTCCCTCTTAAAGGGGCCGCATGCGCCGTCCTAAGGAGTCCTCGGCCAATAGCCGAGGGTCCTCCCATATATAAGGCACCTCCTCCAAAATGGAGATGCCCGAGCAAAAGTTGTTGCACAGTGTTTCTGACTTTTGCTTCAGCCCTCAGGTCCCGCTGCTAGCCTGACTACCAGTCTTGCCCACCAGCCTGTTACCTGCCGTGCCTGCCAGCCCGCTCACCTGGGAGCACTTGCCTGTTGCCTGCCTGGTACCTGCCGTGCCTGTCAGCCCGCTCACCTGGGAGCACTTGCCTGTGACCTGCCTGTTACCTGCCGTGCCTTCCTGGAGGCTCCTGCCGTCACTTGCCGTGACCACTTGCCAGCCCACCTAGAGACTCCTGCCGTCACTTGCCGTGACCACCTAGAGACTCCTGCCGTCACTTGCCGTGACCACCTGCCAGCCCACCTAGAGACTCCTGCTCGCCAGCCTGCCTGCTGTGCCTACCTGCTATTCCGGTCAGTCCCTGCCATCTGTACTGTGAAGGTCACCTGCTCCCTTACAAGGTCATCCCCAGAGTAGCACCTGGTCCCTCGGCTCGGTCCCTCCCTGGTCATGGAGTCGTTAGCCGCCGTACGACCAGGGTCGGTCCGGGTTGATACTTAGTTACGCCCCTCTGGGTCCCTCCTTGCACCATAGCACAGAGGTTCCACCCCCCGGACCCGTAACACTATATATGACTATGAGGTGCTTTATACTACTATACATGACTACGGGGTGCATTATACTGCTATATGACTATGGGGTACATTATACTACTATATATGAATATGGGGTATACTATACTACTATATATGGCTATAAGGGTGCATTATACTGCTATATATGACTATGATGTACATTATACTGCTATATATGACTATGGGGGTACATTATACTGCTATATATGACTGAAGTGCAATATAGTGCTATATATGACTATAGGGTGCATTTTACTACTATTTATGACTATGGAGGTGCATTACACTACTATATATGACTATGGGGGTTGTATTATACTACTACGGATGACTATTGGGGTTGTATTATACTACTACGGATGACTATAGGGGTGCATTATACTTCTGTATATGACTATGAAGGTGTATTATACTACTATATATGACTATGTGGGTGCATTATACTACTATATATGACTATGGGGGTGCATTATACTGATATGACAGTGGGGTGCATTATACTACTATATATGACTATGGGGGGTACATTATACTACTATAAATGACTATGGGGTGCTTTATACTACTATAAATGACTATGGGGTGCTTTATACTACTATATATGACTATGGGGTGCTTTATACTACTATATATGACTATGGGAGGCTTTATACTAGTGTATATGACTATGGGGGTGCAGTATACTATTATATATGACTATGGGGGTACATTATACAACTATATATGACCAGGAGGTGCAATATACTGCTATATATGACTATGGGGTGCATTATACTACTATATAAACTATATGGGGGTACATTATACTGCCTTATATGACTATGGAGTGCATTATACTGCTTTATGTGACGATGGGGGTGCATTATACTTCTATAGATGACTATGAAGTGTATTATACTACTATATATGATTATGAGGATGCATTATACTACTGTACATGTCTATGGGGTGCATTATACTACTATATATGACTGGGGGTGCATTATACTGCTATATAGGACTATGGCTTGCATTATACTGCTATATATGACGATGGGGTGCATTATACTGCTATATATGATGATGGGGGTGCATTATACTGCTATATATGACTATGGAGGTGCATTATACTACTATATATGACTATGGGGTGCATTACACTACTTTATATGACTATGGAGGTACATTATATTACCATATATGACTATGGGGGTGAATTATACTGCTATATATTATGATGTGGTGCATTATACTACTATGTATGACTGTGGAGGTGCTTTATACTTTATTGAAAACTATGGGGTGCATTATACTACATGTATGACTAGGAGCTGTGCATTATACTTTATGGACGACTATGGGCTGTACAGTATATTATATAGAGGAGAATGGGATGCATTATACTATATGGAGGACTATGGGATGCATTATACTATATGAAGGACTATGGGAAGTGCGTTATACTTAAGCTCTGGAGCCCCATGACTTGAATGTACACCCCTGGTGAGTATAATGGCTTAGTTTTTTTTTATACAATAAAGAACAGCGGCAGAATGGGGGACATATTCGGGATATATATATTCAGACTTTAGTTACGCCACTGGTCATAAGACACATGAAATCATTGTAAGTTCAATTAATATTCGGGGTCTGGAGTCATAAATTGGACTGGTTGGCGTTTAAGTTGGTTAACCATTTAGTTTCCAGGTTATCCTTTAAGTTGGATTTGTAAGTTGGGTATGGCTGAGCTGAGCAAAACCAGTGTAAGTCCAGCTGCTCCTCCTGGTCCGGTGTCATAGGATGGACTGCTCAGCATTTAAGCTGATAAACATCTACATTTCAGTTTACTCTCCTTGTTGGAGGTGTAAGCTGGACATGGCTGCAATAAGCTGAATAAAACCACTGTAAGTCCAGTTAAGGCTCCTAGTTGGAAGAGATGGCCTTGTGGACACAAAGTGATTAAACTGTTAATGCCCCAATCTACCCTCCTGGTATGGAGTGGTAAGATGAGCTTGATGGTGTCATGTTGGGCAGCACTACAGTGGAGAAAATAAGTATTTGATATACTGCCGATTTTGCAAGTTTTCCTACCTACAAAGAGTGTAGAGGTCTGTCATTTTTATCGTAGGTCACTTCATCTGTGAGAGACAAAATCTAAAAATAAAAAAACTGAAAATCACATTGTATGATTTTTAAATAATTAAATTGCATTTTATTGCATGAAATAAGTATTTGATCACCTACCAACCAGCAAGAATTCTGACTCTCACATACTTGTTAGTTTTTCTTTAAGAAGCCCTCCTACTCTGCACTCATTACCTGCATTAATTGCACTTGTTTGAACTTATTACCTGTATAAAAGACACAAGGCTGGGATGGGCTACAGGACAATAAGCAAGCAGCTTCACGAGACGGCAACAACTGTTGGCGCAATTATTAGAAAATGGAAGAAACACAAGATGACTAAGTCTTCCTCGGTCTGGGGCTCCATGCAAGATCTCGCCTCGTGGGGTAAGGATGATTCTGAGAAACGTCAGGAATCAGCCCAGAACTACATGGGAGGACCTGGTCAATGACCTAAATAGAGCTGGCACCACAGTCTCAAACATTACCATTAGTTACACACTACGCTATCATGGATTAAAATCCTGCAGGGCACACAAGGTCCAGTGCTCACCCCAGCACATATCCAGGCCTGTTTGAAGTTGCCAATAACCATCTGGATGATCCAGAGGAGGCATGGGAGAAGGTCATGTGGTCAGATGAAATCAAAATAGAACTTTTTGGTGTCCACTCCACTCACCTTGTTTGGAGGAAGAAGAAGGATGAGTACAACCCCAAGAACACTCTCCCAACCATGAAGCATGGTGGGGGAAACCTCATACTTCGGAGGTGCTTTTTTTTGCAAAGGGGACAGGACGACTGCAATGTATTGAAGGGAGGATGGATGGGGTCATGTATCTTCCTTCCCTCAGTAAGCACGTTGAAGATGGGTTGTGGTTGGGTCTTCCAGCATGACAATGATCCGAAACACACAGCCAGGGCAACCTAAGGCGTGGCTCGATAAGAAGCATTTCAAGGTCCTGTAGTGGTCTAGCCAGTCTCCAGACCTGATCCCAGTAGAAAAGCTTTGGAGGGAGCTGAAACTCAATATTGCCCAGCAACAGCCCCGAAACTTGAAAGATCTGGAGAAGATCCGTATGGAGGAGAGGGCCAAAATCCCTGCTTTATTATGTGCAAACTTGGTCAAGAACTACAGGAAATATCTGACCTCTGTAATTGCAAACAAAGGTTTCTGTACCAAATATTAAGTTCTATTTTTCTATTGTATCAAATACTTATTTCATGCAATAAAATGCAAATGAATTATGTAATGTTAATCATACAATGTGATTTTTCTGGATTTTATTTTTAAACTCGGTCTCTCACAGGTGAAGTGACCTACGATAAAAATTACAGACCTCTACATTCATTGTAGGTGGGAAAACTTGCAAAATCGGCAGTGTATTAAATACTTCTTTTCCCCACCGTATAGCAGTCTGCCCTCCTAATGGAAGTTGGATCTGGATTCGCCAGTGTGGGGCTGATAAACCATCAATGTCCCAGTCTATCCTCCTAACTGGAGGAGCATGATGGACATAGTTATACCGGTTCTAGTGAAAATATTCCAAGACCAGCATATCCTCTTGGTTGAAGTTGGAAAATGGACATATTAGAAATTAAGTCAGTGAAGCCATTATACCCAATAAGTATTTCAGGATTGAAGTCCTAAAATTGCTAGATTGAACTAAGTGGTGAGTTGGTTAAATATCCAGTCAATGTGCTTTTTGGGTGATTAAAACGGCAATTCTGCAATAAATCTACAAGGGGAGGAATTGATGGATGAGTTAAAATGTCCACTTACCTGTCAGACTCCTGTAGCAAAGGAGTAACCTCTCCGCTAGTCAAGACGAATGCCTTCTCACTGCGTTTCTTCAGACGACTTAACGTTCCGCCCTATGGGACAAACCAAAAAAAAAAAAGATTGGTGAAGTTTGATTGAAATAAGGTATTAAATATTCTGGTTTCTGGATCCCCTTTGGCATTCTTGGATGCTCAATCTACACTTTATAGCAAAAAGTGGGGTAGATATTTTTGAACCATTAGGTGGTCATTGACACTGGAAGGGTTTCTTACTGTCCAGACCTTCGCCTTAGGGGGGCCTTACTTCAATGGAAAATATCAACAATATTGTGTTTGTGATCCAATTCTCTCGCATGCGAGATTCGGATCACAGGTGTGGAGAAGATGGAGCATTTAATTTCTCCATCTTCTCAATTGTGTGAGTCAGCCGGCGTATATTGGACTGCACTCAGATGACATCTGAGTGCAGTCCGATGTTTTTCACGTATCCATAGACTTGTATGGGCGCGTCGTCTGATATACTCTGCCAATTGCAGCATGCAGCAATTTTTTTCTCATGCCGACTTGGCATGAGAAAATAAACACTAGTTGGCACTGCCCCATAGTATAACATTGGAGTGAGTGCTATACTCATCCGAGTTATATGCCGGCTACTCAGCAGTGTCAGCGATCCCTAAAGGCATCACCTTGACAATCACAGCAATAAGCACATGACACAGACGTGTTGGCTCTGATTTTTTGGGGGGCAAAATGGTGCAGTGCTGAACTTCACCACAGACACCCCCAGCTACATGATGTGTAAACAGGACCCCAAGATTGTGTGAAGAGACGCTTACCTGGACCAGTCTCCTTCAAGCTGTCCGGGGTTAAAGACATAAAATGATTCCGGTTTAGCAATGTGTCCATTCTATTTCATCTGTGATGTCATGGGATGTCGATGACGTCACGCGCCCGGTGTTGTCATTAAAACTCTCACTGCTTTTTATGGATCCAGTTTACAACATCAACAACAAATTAATTCAATAAAAAGACAAAACCCCGACCTCATTTTATAATTCTATGAGGCACATTTAAAAGGAGCCTTTTATTTTATCTATATTACCTACTGCTCTATGTACTAAAATAACACCCAGGACCCCATACTGCCATTCCTGACCCCAGTAACCTACAACTCCAATGTCCCCCCGAATTCAACAGGAACAAAAGAACTGACAACAGAGAATGATGGCATACGCTACTAAATTTCTGTTACAAAGTGCTGTAATTCTACCACGTCAATGGCAAAACGATCCAAAAATGGAGCCCCATAAAGATGTCCCAACTTGAGCCCCCCTATCTACATGCCTTACTAGAGCATAGGGGTGACATAGGGGGCGAGCGCCATTGTAGTCTGCCATAGTGGGGAGCCAGTGCAAAGCGCTGGAAGACCCCCAACAAATATGTATCATCACATTGTCATCCTCCTGCTATAGGGGGCATGGAAAACGCTGCTTCCCCAGCAATATAGCAGCTCATTGCTGGGGGTTTAGCTGCCATACTTGTTAATATCAACAGATCATCAGTGACTCCTCATTTAGGTAAGGGGTGGTCCTGAAAATGTCTTATTACAGAGTGTTTCTGGAGATCCATGATAAATCCGGGGGATACGCTATAAGTATACCAAAGCTTAAAAGTAATGTGCTCCCTACCTGGACTCGTCCCCTTCCAGCTGTCAGATCCTAGTGACACAAGATGGCTCTGGTGCAGAGCTTCATACATTCTACTCCAGCTGTCATGTCTATGATGTCATGTGCATTGTGATGTCATCATGGCTCTCACTGTTATTTCACTTTTACAACCACAAGAAAAAGTTGATTTTAATTGTTTAAAAAAACAAACTAAAAAACATTGTGGGTAATTGCAGCCTGTGATTATTTTACACACTATCATTAATATTTGGGGGGGATTAGTCATGTCCTTCGCCTTCCCCTCCTGCACTGCACTTTATATGTTGTATATTATAATAATGGACAATCCACAAGCCCTGCTTGTAGAATATGTAATATATATACAGTACAGACCAAAAGTTTGGACACACCTCATTTAAAGATTTTTCTGTATTTTCATGACTATGAAAATTGTACATTCACACTGAAGGCATCAAAACTATGAATTAACACATGTGGAATTATATACTTAACAAAAAAGTGTGAAACAACTGAAAATATGTCTTATATTCTAGGTTCTTCAAAGTAGCCACCTTTTGCTTTGATGACCGCTATGCACACTCTTGGCATTCTCTTGATGAGCTTCAAGAGGTAGTCACAGGAAATGGTTTTCACTTCACAGGTGTGCCCTGTCAGGTTTAATAAGTGGGATTTCTTGCCTTATAAATGGAGTTGGGACCATCAGTTGTGTTGTGCAGAAGCCTGGTGGATACACAGCTGATAGTCCTACTGAATAGACTGTTAGAATTTGTATTATGGCAAGAAAAAAGCAGCTAAGTAAAGAAAAACGAGTGGCCATCATTACTTTAAGAAATGAAGGTCAGTCAGTCTGAAAAATTGGGAAAACTTTGAAAGTGTCCCCAAGTGCAGTTGCAAAGACCATCAAGCGCTACAAAGAAACTGGCTGACATGAGGACCGCCCCAGGAAAGGAAGACCAAGAGTCACCTCTGCTTCTGAGAATAAGTTTATCTGAGTCACCAGCCTCAGAAATCGCAGGTTAACAGCAGATCAGATTAGAGACCAGGTCAATGCCACACAGAGTTCTAGCAGCAGACACATCTCTACAACAACTGTTAAGAGGAGACTTTGTGCAGCAGGCCTTCATGGTAAAATAGCTGCTAGAAAACCACTGCTAAGGACAGGCAACAAGCAGAAGAGACTTGTTTGGGCTAAAGAACACAAGGAATGGACATTAGACCAGTGGAAATCTGTGCTTTGGTCTGATGAGTCCAAATTTGAGATCTTTGGTTCCAACCACCGTGTCTTTCTGCGACGCAGAAAAGGTGAACGGATGGACTCTACATGCCTGGTTCCCACCGTGAAGCATGGAGGAGGAGGTGCTTTGCTGGTGACACTGTTGGGGATTTATTCAAAATTGAAGGTATACTGAACCAGCATGGCTACCACAGCATCTTGCAGCGGCATGCTATTCCATCCAGTTTGCGTTTAGTTGGACCATCATTTATTTTCCAACAGGACAATGACCCCAAACACACTTCCAGGCTGTGTAAGGGCTATTTGACTAAGAAGGAGAGTGATGGGGTGCTACGCCAGATGACCTGGCCTCCACAGTCACCAGACCTGAACCCAATCGAGATGGTTTGGGGTGAGCTGGACCGCAGAGTGAAGGCAAAAGGGCCAACAAGTGCTAAGCATCCCTGGGAACTCCTTCAAGATTGTTGGAAGACCATTTCCGGTGACTACCTCTTGAAGCTCATCAAGAGAATGCCAAGAGTGTGCATAGCAGTCATCAAAGCAAAAGGTGGCCGCTTTGAAGAACCTAGAATATAAGACATATTTTCAGTTGTTTCACACTTTTTTGTTAAGTATATAATTCCACATGTGTTAATTCATAGTTTTGATGCCTTCAGTGTGAATGTACAATTTTCATAGTCATGAAAATACAGAAAAATCTTTAAATGAGAAGGTATGTCCAAACTTTTGGTCTGTACTGTATATACTAGATGGAGGCCCGATGCTATCGCATCGGGAGGGCAGTAATGTCACGATGGGGGCAGGCTTTGCAGTGCTGAGAATCTCTCCCCCCCATGTGCTCACCCACCTATCCGCTCTCTCTTTCCCCCATGTGCTGACTTCTCCCGTCTGTGATCTCTTCTTTGACCTGTGTACCCCATGTGCTCTTCCCCTTGTCTGCTGTCTCTCTCCTTCCTGTGCTGTGTTCTCCCCTCATGTGCTGTCCCGTTTGAGCTGTCTCCCCCCTGTGCTCTGTCTCTCTCCCCCTGTGCACTTTCTCTCTCCCCCATGTGCTGTCTTCTCCTCTCATGAGATCTCTTCTTTGACCTGTGTACCCCATGTGCTCTCCCCCTTGTCTGCTCTCTCTCTCCACCCCTGTGCTGTCTTCTTCCCTCATGTGTTCTCTCGTTTGAGCTGTCTCCCCTCGCAGTAAATCAGACTGCCGCCATCTTTGTGCAGGCAGATAGCGGCGGTCACATTAAAACTGCGCATGCGCTCCTCCTGTACTAAGATGGCGGCAGTCAGTGAATCATTCGGCTGATCCCGGCGGCGGCGTGTTTGCGACAGTGTTCCGCTGGTGTTACCACGCAAGAGGCTGCGTACGGCGTATACCGTGTGTGTGGTGCTAACGGCGCATACAGAGTGTGTGTGTGTGTGGTGGTGCGTACGGCGTATACAGTGTGTGTGTGTGTTGCGTATGGAGTATACAGTGTGTGTGTGTGTGTGTGGTGCGTACGGCGTATACAGTGTATGTGTGTGTGTGTGTGGTGCGTACGGCGTATACAGTGTATGTGGTGCGTAAGCCGTATTCAGTGTGTGTGTGTGTTGCGTATGGAGTATACAGTGTGTGTGTGTGTGTTGCGTACGGAGTATACAGTGTGTGTGTGTGGTGCGTACGGCGTATACAGTGTATGTGTGGTGCGTACGGCGTATACAGTGTATGTGTGGTGCGTACGGCGTATACAGTGTGTGTGTGTGTGTTGCGTATGGAGTATACAGTGTGTGTGTGTGTGTTGCGTACGGCGTATACAGTGTATGTGGTGCGTAAGCCGTATTCAGTGTGTGTGTGTGTTGCGTATGGAGTATACAGTGTGTATGTGTGGTGTGTACGCCGTATACAGTGTATGTGTGGTGCGTACGGCGTATACAGTGTATGTGTGGTGCGTACGGCGTATACAGTGTGTGTGTGTCGTGCGTACGGAGTATACAGTGTGTATGTGTGGTGCTTACGCCGTATACAGTGTATGTGTGGTGCGTACGGAGTATACAGTGTATGTGTGGTGCGTACGGCGTATACAGTGTGTGTGTGTGGTGCGTACGGAGTATACAGTGTGTATGTGTGGTGCGTACGCCGTATACAGTGTATGTGTGGTGCGTACGGCGTATACAGTGTGTGTGTGGTGCGTACGGCGTATACAGTGTGTGTGTGGTGCGTACGGAGTATACAGTGTGTGTGTGTGTGTTGCGTACGCCGTATACAGTGTGTGTGTGTGTGTGTGTGTGTAAGTAAATTAACCTTAAAGAGTATATCAACTTTTGGGATGTTTGTAATGTGATTTAGGGTCATTAATTCTGAGCAGATTTGTGGGGACCCCAATCCTTTGCTCCTTTGCTTAAAAGACCTCCTAGAAGAGCGCAGCTCAGTAGATAGGAGAGTACACTGAGCGGAGCAAATGCAGCAGAAAGTCATAGTCATGTCTCCTCACCTCTTCACTTCTAAGAGATCTTCTGAGTGATCAGGGTCTCAGATTCGCACTAATCTGCTCAAAATTATTGGACCTAAATCATGTAATATATATCCCAAAATGTAAGTTACTTTTTTTGCATCTAATCAGTACATTGGTTCCTATACGGTCCACAGTCTGATGATGACTGGTAACAACTCCCAGTATCTCCTTACCATTGCTAAGGACATACTGGGAGTTGTAGTTAAGTCCTCCATTCTCTGGAATTCCTATTGTTAGCAATGCCCTTCCTCCACCAATTGCAAATACAAAGGATCCATCCATGGGGTGAGATCTTGGGAATAATTGAATCGTACCTACATTTAAAAAAAAAATAAATCTCCTATTCTTAATAAAAACCGTATTTTTCGGACTATAAGATGCACTTTTTTCCTCCAAAATTTTGGAGGAAAGTGGGGGGTGCGTCTTATAGTCCGAATACTATATTATTGTATGGCCGCATGGTGGTGGGTGTGGGGGAGCCGCAGGGGTGGATTAAGAGTAGCAAGTGCCCCGGGCAGTTTAGAAGGCACGGCCCCCCCCCCACACACACACACACACACATGCACACATACCTGTATGTATGACATGTCACATGATCCCCTGTGATAGATCATGTGATAGTTCACGTGAAATTAATTTGTCACAATATTAATTATAATAATTTTTTTTATGCTGTGTGCCCACTACGCGTTTTTTAAGCTTTTCCACAGCGGCAATTCCGCTGCAGAAACGCTTAAAAAACGCTTGGTAGAAGGTCTGCCATGTTCCCCAATGATAATCCACATGTGCTCTGCACATGCTGCGGAAATTTCCGCTGCGGATTATCATTGCGGAAAAATCCGCAGCAATAACAATTATTTTGCGGAAGCGTGGCGCTTTCGCCGCTATTGACTTGCATTGGAACACATGGAATCCGCATGACTGCATCTGTACATGCAGATTCCATGCGTTTCAATGTGCGGATGGTACCCGGGTTTGGAGAAAAGGAGACTCTCCTCCGGACCAGGGTACCATAGAACCTGTAAAAAAAGAATAAAATAAAATATAAAATATTATACTTACCTTCTGATGGCCCCCGGTGTCTTTATCCGATGCGTCCTGGCTTGCCGGCAGCTCACGATGGTCTGAAAAGGACCTGCCGTGACGTCATTTAGTCATGTGACGGGTCACGCGACCGCTGACGTCGGCAGGCCATCAGAAGGTAATTATATATTTATTTTTTACCATTCTTTTACGGTCACACTATATAAATCCATGCCGGTTGCATGTATTTATATAGTGTGACCAAGTTGTCAAGTACTTTCCAAGTGATGCTAAAATCGCTTGGAAAGCGCTTGTCAACCCGCATGCGGAAATGCATGTGAAGAACGCTTCACATCCGCATGTCCCTGGCAGGTAATTTTATGACTCAATATTAAGCACACGTAACCATCTATACACAGCAGGAGGCCGCACTGCGCCATCTATACACAGCGGGAGGCCGCACGTAGCCATCTATACACAGCGGGAGGCCACACGTAGCCATCTATACACAGCGGGAGGCCACACGTAGCCATCTATACACAGCGGGAGGCCGCACGTAGCCATCTATACACAGCAGGAGGCCGCACGTAGCCATCTATACACAGCGGGAAGCCACACGTAGCCATTTATACACAACGGGAGGCTGCATGTAGCCATCTATACACAGCGGGAGGCCACACGTAGCCATCTAGACACAGCGGGAGGCCGCACGTAGCTATCTATACACAGCAGGGAGCCGCACAGTGCCATCTATACACAGTGGGAGGCCGCACGTAGCCATCTATACACAGCGGGAGGCCGCACGTAGCCATCTATACACAGCGGGAGGCCGCACGTAGCTATCTATACACAGCAGGGAGCCGCACGGTGCCATCTATACACAGCAGGAGGCCGCACGGTGCCATCTATACACAGCAGGAGGCCGCACGGTGCCATCTATACACAGCAGGAGGCCGCACGGTGCCATCTATACACAGCAGGAGGCCGCACGGTGCCATCTATACACAGCAGGAGGCCGCACGGTGCCATCTATACACAGCAGGAGGCCGTACGGTGCCATCTATACACAGCAGGGAGCCGCACGGTGCCATCTATACACAGCAGGGAGCCACACGGTGCCATCTATACACAGCGGGAGGCCACACGGTGCCATCTATACACAGCGGGAGGCCGCACGGAGCCATCTATACACAGCGTGAGGCAGCACGGAGCCATCTATACACAGCGTGAGGCAGCACGGAGCCATCTATACACAGCGTGAGGCAGCACAGAGCCATCTATACACGGCAGGAGCCGCACGTAGCCATCTATACACAGCGGGAAGCCGCACGTAGCCATCTATACACAGCGGGAGGCCGCACGGTGCCATCTATACACAGCGGGAAGCCACACGGTGCCATCTATACACAGTGGGAGGCCGCACGGTGCCATCTATACACAGCGGGAGGCCGCACGGCGCCACCTATACACAGCAGGAGGCCGCACGGAGCCATCTATACACAGCGGGAGGCCGCACGGCGCCCCCTCCCAGAGACAGCAGGAGGCCACACGGTGCCATCTATACACAGCGGGAGGCCGCACGGAGCCATCTATACACAGCATGAGGCAGCACGGCGCCCCCCCCCAGAGACAGCAGGAGGCCACACGGCACCATCTATACTCAGCAGGAGGCCGCACGCAGTCACGCACACACACAAACATATACAGACATATACATACACGCATAAACACATTTGAAACACAAAAATACATATAAACCGACATCACACAATGATATCTGCCTGCACACACATACATACATACACATACACACAGACAGACTCACACACACACACACACACTCACCATCCCCCGGCTTGGCTCCAGTCCTCCTGGCTCCTGCTCCTCTCCGGTGGTAAGTAGCAGTGCAGGCCGGGCGCGCACTGCGTGACGTCACAGCTAGGAGACACGGCCGCGCACAGGGCCGTGTCTTCTAGCAGTGACGCGGCCGGGCCAGCAGAGGGAAGTTAACTGCTGCAGTGCTGGCCCGGCTGAAGAAGCAGCGGCTGTGCACCGCTGCTGGGGGAGTGGTCCGGGGCCCCCCCTGCCACTGTCTGCCGGTATGTGCCGCGGGGCTGCACATATAATGAGGGCAATCCGGCCATAGAGACCCGAGGCCCCTGGCGGTAGCCCGGATTGCCCTCATTATAATCCACCTGTGGGGAGCCGCAGCGGGGGATCAGTGGGGCACAGGATTTTACAAATCGCAGAAAACCCATTTGATGTTAATTGTTTGGGCTTTTCTCATGCGCCGAGCATCACTCACGAGGAAAACAAGCTTCAAAGAACAAATGAGAGGAGACAGTCCATGCATTATGTGTCACGGTGGCGTGTCATTACCAACCCCACAATGTAGAAAAACCTTGTCCACACGTCACGGCTCTGAGCTGACTAGTCCTGGAGGATCGTGAGGTTCCTTCCTTACATCTCTCCTCAATTATCTCGGCTTCTGTAAAATAGGCCGAGTCTAATGGGATGAAAGATGCGGCTGCAGAATAAAGGTTCTCTGGCATTTATCTACTCTGTGATCACCGTTCCTAATCCAATCATGGAGGCGTTCCTGGCTGTTACAAGGAATTAGTAGGATTACTAAAGTGTGACAGGCGAGGGTACAGCGCCTGTGTCGGTCATGGATTCTCAATAGAGGTGGCTGGGAATGGTCGCTCTCCACTGAAATGATCGGGAGGTGCACATACTTCCCACAAGAAAGCACTTGAATTGTCAAGGTCAATCTATTCTATAGCTGTAACTTTAGCCTTAAAGGAATTGATACAGTGGGTTACATCTGGTGCCTGGGGGGCAGTGTTTGGTTAACTCTGTGTCCCTCTGAAGAAGCTAAAAAAGTGAAACGCGTGTTTAGGAGAGTGGCAGGTACATAATGGGTAAGGATCTCCTCATTACTGGTACTCAGGCGCAAAATATGTAGAATTTACACTACACTAGGGATGAGCGAACCCCGTGGATGTTCGGTTTCGACCAAACTTTAGTCCAAAGTTTGGTTCGGGTACCAGAACTTGAACCCAAACCCCATAGAAGTCAATGCAGACACAAACTTTGATGCTGTAAAATGGTTGTAGTAAGGGCTAGGAGGTCTCTCACTCTTAAAACGGACTTGTCAGTGTTCGGAGTTCAGCATTGGACACTAGGTGTCCGGTATGAACCCCAAACTTTACAGTTCGGGTTCGCTGATCTCTACACAACACTCGTTATACTGTTGTACTGATACATTACACGTCTAGTCCCTGTGATTGACTATATATTCATTGTTGAGGACGCTCTTGCAGATGTGTCTAATCTCTGATGTCACGCCATCTGGAGGCGGAATCTTGAACTAAGTGCTCTTGTAATACAGGTTTTAATATTACGCTAATAAAATATATACTGTATACTGTACAATAGCTTTCTGACCCCGTTACACAGTTTTTGAGCACTTGAGCTGAAGTTGTTAAAGCTCAATTGGTGTTTTGCATAGTCTGAGGGGGCTATAGGTGTAATTCAGCTGAGATTTTGACTTCTATGCGTGTTGCAGTTACATTGGTATAATACCCTGTTCCATGTACAATATTATGTAGAACAGAGTTTTGATTCTAAATGGACTGTAGATAAAACAGTATGTCCTGGAACAGTACCAATACACATGCTCTGTAACTTGCCATCCACTCTTTTGGAGTGGACGATTGCTCTTTATCAGCATTCTGTCAGCACTATAGGTCCTGGGACATCCCTTCTCTCATTACTCAGCACGTATTGCTTCCGCCATTGCTTAATGAAATGTCTGCAATTAACTGAAAGACTGAATCTCTGTTAAGCCTGCATATACAGTTTGACAGGCAGGAGCAGAGAGACGAAGGCCAAGCCCCACTTCCGGTAATCCATATAGGGGGGTTTCTGCTGCTAGAGACAAATTACACTTAGACAGAAGGGAGACCCTACCGGCCGACACTTTTAGGTTATCTAACCCCTGAAAAGTAACTCCAACTTAATTGAACTTTATAAAGGGATTTTGCACATTATCTATCGAATGAGATCAAGTACAGGGACCATTTAATTTGTATTAGGGTTCAACTCACCTGCAAACACCATGGGTTTCACAGGCTTAAAGCCGGGCAGAGCCACTGGCTGCTTCAGTAAATGCAGAGTGTCTCCTATTTGTGCTTCCTGTGCGTCCTTCATCCCAGCGATTAGATAACCTACTTGCCCAGCATATCTTAGAAGCAATGAGAGCAATATATATTCACAATTAGTGCAGATTCATCAAATTCCACATTGAATATCAGGTACAAATCTACCATAAAAGAAGGTAGCAACGGCTCTGAGACCCAGCACTGCATGAGTTCACTACAGCTATATACAGCTGGCACTAGAGGGCGCTCACTGGAGACAGACTTCTACTGCTGCGGGTGGGTCCAATACTAGCTGTACATAATCACAAGTCAACAGCTCCCCCTGGTGGTGGCTGCATGCAGCAAAAATAGTATTTCATCTAGTTACATTCATTTAAGTCAGAAATGCTGTGACATTAGTCAGCACTGAATTTTGGATGTAAAACTATTTTGGATCTATCAACATATATGTTATAACTTCCCAGAGCCTAAACACCACATCAGAGAGCTCTGCTAATCGCACTGTAACCAGCTGAGAACCATCATACGGCCACAGCAGATTAGTATTGAATGGCAATAAAAACACAAAATTGTATTTTAATTTGCAGAACTTTCCATAACACAATATTGGCATTTTATTTGCTTTAATAACAGAATCCCCTTTCAGCTCTGCTCTCTCCTGGGCACCAAACATCCATGTATATTCATAGAAAGCAGCACCGACAGGAGCATCACTACTGGACGCAGGATTAGAGCGCCATCTAGTGGCACTATAAGAATATTCCTAGTGTGCTAAAATGTCGCTCTATTATATCCTGCACAGGGTCGTACACAATTTTAAATGCTTTGGATATCGGAAAAAATTACTTTAAAAAAAATGATGGAAAAACCCTTTTAAAAAGACACAGAAAGCAATAAGGAAAAAGCACAAACAAAAGAAGTGGTGCTGAGATGGGCGGCTGCAGTTTATGCAGATCCTTGGGTGACAAAGTGCATGTGGGATAATCTTCACTTTTACAATTTGTTTTTTATCCTTGCCTTCTAAAAGCTATAAAACTTTTTTTCCAGTAGATTCGTTGTATCTGGGCTTTTTTTCCAGTAGATTCGTTGTATCTGGGCTTTTTTTCCAGTAGATTCGTTGTATCTGGGCTTTTTTCCAGTAGATTCGTTGTATCTGGGCTTTTTTTCCAGTAGATTCGTTGTATCTGGGCTTTTTTTTCAGTAGATTCGTTGTATCTGGGCTTTTTTCCAGTAGATTCGTTGTATCTGGGCTTTTTTCCCAGTAGATTTGTTGTATCTGGGCTTTTTTCCAGTAGATTCGTTGTATCTGGGCTTTTTTCCAGTAGATTCGTTGTATCTGGGCTTTTTTTTCAGTAGATTCGTTGTATCTGGGCTTTTTTTCCAGTAGATTCGTTGTATCTGGGCTTTTTTCCCAGTAGATTCGTTGTATCTGGGCTTTTTTCCAGTAGATTCGTTGTATCTGGGCTTTTTTCCAGTAGATTCGTTGTATCTGGGCTTTTTTTCCCAGTAGATTCGTTGTATCTGGGCTTTTTTTTCCAGTAGATTCGTTGTATCTGGGCTTTTTTCCAGTAGATTCGTTGTATCTGGGCTTTTTTCCCAGTAGATTCGTTGTATCTGGGCTTTTTTTTTCCCAGTAGATTCGTTGTATCTGGGCTTTTTTCCAGTAGATTCGTTGTATCTGGGCTTTTTTCCAGTAGATTCGTTGTATCTGGGCTTTTTTTCCAGTAGATTCGTTGTATCTGGGCTTTTTTCCAGTAGATTCGTTGTATCTGGGCTTTTTTTCCAGTAGATTCGTTGTATCTGGGCTTTTTTTCCAGTAGATTCGTTGTATCTGGGCTTTTTTCCAGTAGATTCGTTGTATCTGGGCTTTTTTTCCAGTAGATTCGTTGTATCTGGGCTTTTTTTTGCAGTTAGAGCTGTAGTTTTTATAAATGTTTTCTGATCTCTTTTTATTACTTTTCTTGGTGAGGCAAAGTGAACAAAATAAACTCCAGAGATTCTGCCGCTTCATCTTTTTTTTTCTTTTTCATTCCATCATCCACTCGATAGGATTTCTAGAAGATATTTTTTTTAGTTTTAACACGAACAGATGTGGTGGAGCCAAAAATGATGTAACGGGAGAATTTAACTTTGCAGGCTCAGGTCACCGAAAACATCCAATCGCTTTACCGCTACAGTGTAGAGTAAAATGACCAATCTGATATTAATCCCAGTTATGGGACGGGCTTCATAGTTGTACAATCATGGAAGACATGGAGGCCTTCAGTAGGATCCTTGGCTGTCAAGACAATGCCATTGCCACATAACACTCATATGACTGATGATATGACATGGCTTTATAACTGATGGGGGGCCGTACCCCTTCAAGCCCCACTGATTCTCAGAAAGAGGGGGATGCAGTCTTTGCCTGCACAGCGGCACTCTAAGGCTATGTGCCCACGATGCAGAAATGCTCCGGTTTTTTCCTGAATGTTTCTGTATCTCCCTGGCATGCGGATTTTACATGCGTTTTTTTCAGCCAGGGACAAGCGTTTGTCACGCGTTTTGCACATGCGATTTCGCATGCGGGTTGTCAAGCGCTTTCCAAACGATTTTAGCATCACTTGGAAAAGTGCTTGACAACTTGGTCACACTATATAAATCCATGCAACCGGCATGGATTTTATATAGTGTGACCAAGTTAGTTAAAAAAAAGAATAAAAAAGGTAAAAAATAAAAAACATTATACTCACCTTCCAATGCCCCCCGGTCTCCTTATCCGATGCGACCCGTCACATGACTAAATGACGTCATGAAAGGTCCTTTTAGACCATCGCGAGCCGCCAGGGAGCCAGGACGCATCACTAAGGAGACCGGGGGCCATCAGAAGGTGAGTATAAGGTTTATTTTTTATTTTAAATTCTTTGTTTTTTAACAGGAACTATGGTACCGGGGTCTGGATGAGAGTCTCCTCTTCTCCAGACCCGGGTACCATCCGCACATTGAATCGCTTAATATCCGCATGTGCACATGTAGTCATGCGGATATTAAGCGATTCAATGCAAGTCAATGGCGGCAAAAACGCTGCGCTTACGCAAAATAATTGGTAGTGCTGCGGATTTTTCCGCAATGATAATCCGCAGTGGAAATTTCCGCAGCATGTACACAGCACATGCGGATTATCATTGGGGAACATTGCAGGCCTTCTACCAAGCGTTTAAGCATTCCTGCGGCGCAATTGCCGCTGCGGAAACGCTTAAAAAACGCATAGTGGGCGCATAGTGGGCACACAGCCTTACGCGGTGAAATGAGCTGCATCTGGATCTCGTCCACCTAAAGGGACTGTCAGCACAGAATGACTGTTCAAACTAAGTCGCAACTCTCGGTGCTTCATGACGGGGCCAATCATTTATATACACCTTCCCACCTGCTTGTTTGCCCTCTATCCACACCCTCCTCTTCTTTGATTGACAGCTCTGGCTTCATAGAACCAGAGAAGGAAGGAGACAGAGGTAAAACAAGCATGTGGGAAGGTGTATATAAAGGATCGGCCCACGCCGTGATCCACGGAGTGCTTGTGACGCGCCCCCTGGGCCTGTGCGCTGCTGCTGTGCAGGGGGAATACCCGGAGCCGGATCGCTGGGGGTTGTAGTCTCCGTGTGGCGGTGACCCGGTCCGTGCCCAGGGTGGTCAAACCAGTGGCAGTCTTAATGTTGTAACAAATGTCCGACTACGCCACCCGTGGATTGCAGTCAGTGGGGACCGCCGCTGCGCTGCAGACCGCTGAGGCTGATGTTGTTTGTGCAGCTGAGTATGGGATGACTCCCCACGGGAGGAGTATTGCCTCAGGGCAGCTAGTGTGGATAATGATGGGAGTAATGGTGTGAGCGTCCCAGTACTAATGGTGCTGGTGCAGCGATGAAACACAGAGACTTGTAATTGCAGTTTCCAAAGCTTTACTCACGGTTGTTATTCAGGTCAATGCTGCAGGCGATGACTGCCCAAGCCGTGCTGCGTCCACCAGGTGAGGGACTCTGTCAACTCCCAGGCAATTCCAGAGCGTGGTTCAGAGCTCCCCTCTCTTCCTTTCTACTGGCCGTCCCCACCAGTGACCCACCTTTGTCCAGCTTCCTCGGGCCTTCTGTTGGCGAAACCTCTCTCCGGTTTCCCTGACCCTATGCGGTATGCCTTTCTGGTGGATGTAGTGAGGGGTCGCACCAAGATGTGGTGACAACCTCCGGTTTTGGCTGAGGATTAGTCGCCTCCACCAATTTGGGTTCCGGTACCCTATTCTGCCAACCCTTCACCCAGTATCTCCTCTGGGCATATGGGATTCCTTCTGCCTTCGTGTCTCTGGACCTTTCTCTCTGTTCTTTGCTTCCTTTCTCCTCTGTTCCAGTTCCTTTCTTACTTTCCTTTCTGTTCCTCCTCCTCTCTCTCTCTGTTGCTTCTGGCCTCCATTCCAGGCTTGCCTCTGGAGCTGGGCCCAGACTGAGCCACAGCTCCCTGTCAGCCCTCTCTGGCTGAGCTCCTCTCCTCTTCTCCTCCTGCCTGAACTGAACACTGATCTAAGATGGTGCCCACCTTATATACCTCCCTCTATGTGTGAGCCCAGGTGACTAGCAACCAATGGGCTCCTACCTATGCCCAGAGACCCACCCCTATCTGCTCCTACATCACTGGGTGTGCTTCCCCCTCCCCACTCCAGCCAGGAACAGAAGCTGTCGTGCCTGCACTCTGTCTAGTGGGAGCACCGTTGGTCTGTTCCTCGGAAATGGGGTGTGTGTGGTGCATGCAGTTTACTGAGTCCTGGTCCACACTCCATCCTTACCCGGGAGTGGAATATCACACCTCTGGTTTGAGGTGCAATACCCCTGTAGCAGCCGAACCCTCGGGGTGCTACACTTGTACTTAGTTTCAACAGTCATTCTGTGCTGACTAGTGTTGAGCATTCCGATACTGAAATATCGGGTATCGGCCGATATTCGCGGTATCGGAATTCCGATACTTAATTCCGATAGTTTTACAATATCGAATACCGGAATCGGAAGTTCCCATAATGCCTGCTCTCTGCAGTGTCTCTGAAGGATGACAAGCTGGATGGCAGCGCTCAGCTGCGATCCAGCCTGTCATCAGAATGCCATCCCAGCGTGAGAGAATTCTCCTGATTGTTTAAAAGCCGGCGCGCGGTAAAAAGCCGCTGGCTTTTAAACAATCACACAGCCCCATACTGCTTCCCCGCAGCCTCCCACCCCGATCCTCCGCTCCCCTCGCCACCTCCCATCCTGATCGTAAGTTAGGACCGGGCGGGGAGCAAAGCACCAAGGAGCGGGGAGCGAAGGACCCGGGCGGGAAAGCCGGCAGTGAAAAGACTTCACCGCCGGCTTTCCCGTTCTGTGCTGCGCTTTCCCGCCGGTTATTTCAAATGAACAGCTGAGGTATCAGGTGATGCCGATCAGCTGTTCATTTGAAGTCGCCGCGGTGCCCTCAGAGGGTTCATGTGAGTTCATGCTTGACTGCATGAACTCACATGAACTTTCCCACGGCCGCTCAGGTCAGCCACACCTCGCAGACCATCAGACCCGTCATGATTGGTGTGCGCGGTGTCTGTGCGATGTCTGCGGGTGTGTGCGGTGTCTGTGCGATGTCTGCGGGTGTGTGCGGTGTCTGTGCGATGTCTGCGGGTGTGTGCGGTGTCTGTGCGATGTCTGCGGGTGTGTGCGTGCAGGCAGACATAGGCCGATGTGACACTACTACTCCCATCGGCCTATGTCTGTCCCCCGTCCACTCGTCCCAGCAGGATCAGCTCGATGGGAGCAGTAGTTCCCATCAGCCTGATCCTGCTATTTAAACTGCCCCATGGTCCCCAATAAATTTTAAATACATGTCATTGGTGGCCAGTGGTTACCTACAATAAATTAGTTCATACATTACCTGTCTCCGCCGATCGCCACCTAAAATAAAGTAAAAAATAAAAAACTACACCTATACTCACCTAGACACCTAATTCCCCGAAGCCATCGATCTCCTGTAATAAAATATAAAATAATAAACCACAACCTTATCCTTACCCCTCCGTAGTAGTCCACGAGTGTCCCATGATGATCTCCAGTTTAGAGCAGCCACATAGAATGTGACCGCTCTGAACCGCTGCCGCCGCTAGAATGATGGGGCCGTAAAGCAGCCCCGTCATTGCATAAGCGCTTTCGCCGGAGTTCAGGCAGCGCTGCTCCGGTTAGCTCCTTTACGGCCCTGCTGTATCGTGAGAAATTCCCACGGTACAGCACTGCCGTAAAGGAGGTCTCCGGAGCTGCGCTGACTGAATGCACTCCGGTGACCTCAGTCAGTGGCTCCCGCTGCCGGGAGCGGACGTGTTCCCGGCAGTGTGAGCTTACAGCAGCCATGCACAGCTGTCACCATCTCCAGATGTGACAGCTGTGCATGGGAGATCAGCGCAGGAACGTGGACAGGTAACTATTTTTTTTTTTTAGTAAACTAAGAATTAAATAAAATGGTGTGTTTTATTTCAAATAAATTATTTTTTTCTGGGTGTAGTGTGTTTTTTCTTTTTAACACTTTGTAGGTTAGTAATGGGGGGGTCTTATAGACGCCCATCATTACTAACCTGGGCTTCATGGCAGCTGGCGCTGACATGAACCCCAACCCTATTACCCCCTGCCACCGCACCAGGGCAGCGTGGAAGAGCGAGGCTAAGTGCCAGAGTTGGCGCATCCTATGGATGCGCTATTTCTGGGGCGGCTGACGGCTGGTGTTTCTAGCCTGGGAGGGGGCCAATATTCATGGCACCCTTCCTGGGCTATTAATATCAGCCCCCAGCTGTCTGCCTAGCCTTTGCTAGCTATTAAAATAGGGGGGACCCCACGTCATTTTTTTGGGGGGGTCCCCCATTTTAATAGCTAGTAAAGGCTAAGTATTCAGCTGGGGGCTGATATTAGTAGTCTGGGAAGCTCCGTGGGTATTACCCCCTTCCCAGGCTTCAAACATCTGCCCCAGCCGTCTGCTTAACCTCCGCTAGAGACTAAAATTATGGGGGATCCCACGCCAATTTTTTTTTTAAATAAATCCTTTATTTTAACACTAAATGACATTTGAGGAGTTAATAAAGATGCAGTCCCTAAATTATTATTTATTTTTTAATTAATTTTTCCCAAAAATTTTGACGTGGGCTTTGCCATATTTTTGTATGCCAGCCAGGTACAGCATCCAGCTTCTATGAACGCGCCATTTTCCGGGGCGGCTGCGGACTGCAATTTGTAGCGGGTGGGGCCCAGAAAGCTTGGGTCTCCCTGCGCTGCAGATTCCATCCCCCAGCTGCCTAGTTGTACCTGGCTGGACACACAAATAGGGAGAAGCCCCACGTATTTTTTTTTTTAATTATTTCATGAAATTCATGAAATAATAAAGAAAAAAAGGGCTTCCCTATATTGTTGTGTCCGGCCTGGTACAAATAGGCAGCTGGTGGTTGGGGGCAGCCCGTTCCTGCCTGCAGTACCTGGCTGGACACAAATATAGTGGGAAGCCCCACGTCAATTTTTTTTTAATTATTTCAGGAAATTCATGAAATAATTAAAAAAAAATTGATGTGGGGCTTCGCCCTATATTTGTGTCCAGCCAGGTACAGCAGGCAGGAAAGGGCTGCCCCCAACCACCAGCTGCCTATTTGTACCTGGCCGGACACAACAATATAGGGAAGCCCTTTTTTTAAAAAATTATTAAATGAAATAATTAAAAAAAAATTGACGTGGAGCTTCGCCCTATTTTTGTGTCCAGCCAGGTACAACTAGGCAGCTGGGGGCTGGAATCTGCAGCGCAGGGAGACCCAAGCTTTCTGGGCCCCACCCGCTGCAAATTGCAGTCCGCAGCCGCCCCGGAAAATGGCGCGTTCATAGAAGCGCCATCTTCTGGCGCTGTACCCAACTCATTCAGGGCCCTGGTGCGGTGGCTCACTGGGTAATAAAGGGGTTAAGGCCAGCTTGGCATTATCAGCTGGCCCTAAGCCCGAAATTCATGGGGTCACGCCAATATTAGACATGACCACCATGAATTTCTAGTAAAGTATTTAAAAAAAACACAACACCCAGAAAAAAGTCCTTTAATTGAAATAAAGACACAATTCTTTATTGTTCTAAATTAAACTATGCTTACCATCACGCCCATTCCAGCTGAAGCCAACGATCTCCTGCAATAAAAGAAAAATAATAAACCAACCTCATCCTTACCTTCCCATGGATCCCACGACAGCTTCAGCTCTGCTACATCGAGATGACAGGCTGGTCCGCAGCAGAACGCTGCCATCCAGCCTGTCATCCCGCAGACACTGAGAAGCAAAGGCTTGCTTGCGCTCCTCAGTGTCTCTCTGTGACGGCATCCAGATGAGCCGAGGTCATGTCCAATGAACTCGGCTCACCTCATGCACGTCACTGACAGCGTGGGAAAATTCTCCTGCACTCAGCGCTTCAGCGTGAGAATTCTCCCACGCTGTCAGTGACGTGCATGAGGTGAGCTGAGTTCATTGGACATGACCTCACCTCATGCACGTCACTGACAGCGTGGGAGAATTCTCCTGCACTCAGCGCTTCAGCGTGAGAATTTTCCCACGCTGTCAGTGACGTGCATGAGGTGAGCCGAGTTCATTGTCGGCTCATCTGGATGCCGTCACAGCGAGACACTGAGGAGCACAAGCATGCCTGCGCTTCTCAGTGTCCGCGGGATGACAGGCTGGATGGCAGCGTTCTGCCGGTCCAGCCTGTCATCTCGATGTAGCAGAGCTGGAGCCATCGTGGGAACCATGGAAAGGTAAGGATGAGGTTGCTTTATTATTTTTCTTTTATTGCAGGGGATCGTTGGCTTCAGCTGGAATGGGCGTGATGGTAAGTATGGTTTAATTTAGAACAATAAAGAATTGTGTGTTTATTTCAATTAAAGGACTTTATTCTGGGTGTTTGTGTTTTTTTTTTAACTTTGACTATGGGGTTAGTAATGGGGGTGTCTTATAGACGCCTCTCCATTACTAACCTGGGCTTGATGTCAGCTGGCATTATAAGCTGACATCAACCCCAACCCTATTACCCCACTGCCACCGCTACAGGGCAGTGGGAAGAGCGAGGCTAAGTACCAGAGTTGGCGCATCCTATGGATGCGCCATTTCTGGGGCGGCTGACGGCTGGTGTTTCTAGCCTGGGAGGGGGCCAATATTCATGGCTCCCTTCCTGGGCTATTAATATCAGCCCCCAGCTGTCTGCCTAGCCCTTGCTAGCTATTAAATTAGGGGGGACCCAACGTCATTTTTTTTGGGGGGTCCCCCATTTTAATAGCTAGTAAAGGCTATGTATTCAGCTGGGGGCTGATATTAGTAGCCTGGGAAGCTCCGTGGGTATTACCCCCTTCCCAGGCTTCAAACATCAGCCCCAGCCGTCTGCTTAACCTCCGCTAGAGACTAAAATTAAGGGGAACCCCACGCCAATTTTTTTTTAAATAAATCCTTTATTTTAACACTAAATGACAAGTACAGTAACCAACACTATCACTGTACTTCTTATATATGTGACTGACATGTTTCTATCTATCTAATCTATGTGTGAAGCTCTATTCTGTCTGTTATAAATTGTCGGGTACAGATGCTGAATTGCCGGCCGGCTTTCTTAAAGAGACGGTGCACGAAAACACTATTATTTTTTTAAATAAATCCTTTACACTAAATGACAAGTACAGTAACCAACACTGTCACTGTACTTATTATATATGTGACTGACATGTTTCTATCTATCTAATCTATGTGTGATGCTCTATTCTTTCTGTTGTAAATTGTCGGGTACCGGTGTATGCGCTGATGAATTGCCGGCTTTTCGCATAATACATTCTACATTATTCTTAGTTGTTTTACTTCATGTAGAATTAACCTACAAGGAAAGAAAGGGTTTATTTTCATTCCGATATTAGTGTCCCATTGACTTGCATTGGTTTCCGGTATCGGAATCGGCGATATCCGATACTTTTTGAGTATCGGTCCGATCCAATCCAATACGATATTTCCTGATATCGGAAGGTATCGCTCAACACTAGTGCTGACAGTCCCTTTAAAATCAGTGTTTCCCAAACTCCAGTCCTCACGGCCCCCCACAGGACATGTCTTCAGGATTTCCATAGTATTGCACAGGTGAGAGAATTCCTGATTCCTTGATGATACTTTCATCACATGTGTAATACTGAGGAAATCCTGAAAACCTGACCTGTTGGGGGCCATGAGGACTGGAGTTTGGGAAACACTGCCTTAAATGGAGTGGTGCTGCAGTTTTATTATTCAGCAATTAGCAGGATCCCCCAACAATTTCTTAAGCAATGAGAAAATGCAGTCCCTAATGATGTCCTCTGACAATAAGCGGATCACGGACAGCAGATGCATTTGGTTCTGCATTTCTTGGAGAATGGGATGGGGCAGCTTCTGTCTTCTCAGTGATACAATCAGGAAGGAGATGCAGCGTGAGACAATCCCTGTCTAGATCTTTGATCTGATCATCAATACAGAGGGCTGATTGGTGAAGACAGAGGGAAAGGCTAATAAAATTATTAAAAAAAAAAACTTAGTTTTTTGGCTGGCACTTCCTCTGGGGTCAGTATGCCAACCTCACTGACTTCATAGCACTTGCCAGAGTGAGCAGACACGATTTTATTGCCTTTACACACGTCACCTCCACACAGGGTGATGCTGCTACGACGCCTCAGTGCTGGAGTGAGCAGAGGTCCGCAGCTTGTGACACTCCTGCTGTAGTGAAACTACAGGTCCCAGCAGACTGACGGTCTCTCATCAAGTTATGCTGGGAGCCGCAGGTTCACAAATAGTGCTAGAGGATCCATGTCAGAAATATGAGGCTGCCACTAGGGTTTCTCCCACAAATATGTAATCGGACGTGGAGCAGATCTGCACGTGGATGAGCCATATTCTCTATCTGTGAACATACTACTCCTTCACTCAGATTCTAAGTGGTTCTGCAGCGCATCTGTGCAGAGCAAGCTGTCAATCAAAATCCGGGCCGGGTTTACAGCCGTCGCCCCTGATATAGCGAGCGGTGCTGTGATCCAAGACTGTAGCCGCTCCGTGCACAACGATGAGTGAAGGCCGGCGGCTGCAGGGAGGAAAGAAGTTAATTTTCTCCCGGTACCTACACTATCAATAAGGCGGCCGGGCAGCATTGTAACAATATTTATCTGCAGATTAACCCTATACCTGCAGGTACATAGCATTTTCCAAGGTGACAGGTTCCCTTTAATAAAGAGAAGATGGATAGAGCCGCATTAGTCCGTACTCACGGTGGAAGCCTCCTGACAACTTCTTGAAGAACACTTTCCACATTTGTTCCAAGCTTCCCCGACATCTAATAGAAATAAACAGAGAAATGAATTTCTTAATACAGTTTAGAACTCGGCTACAACGAATCAGAAGAAATGAAACCTGTTTGAAGCTGACAAGCAATCAAGCCCCTCCGTAAGCCACACAGAACATGGCTACTTATGTCATCTGCAGGTGATTAAAGGAACCTGTCATGCTGAAATGGTATAAGATCTGTAGGGGGATGTTGTAGAGCAGAGAAGTTGATCAGACTGATAGACATATTTGTGGGAAGAGAGTCAGCAAAACTGGCATTTTATGCAGTGAAAAGTCCTGCCGTATGTACACTAGTCCAGTGGGCGGTCCTACTAAGTGATTGACAGTTCCCTGTATGACCATGCAGGCAAAGATAGCTGTCAATCACTAGTAGGACCGCCCACTGGACTCATCTGTACAAACAGCAGGATTCCACTGAATAAATTGATACAGGAAAAACATCTATCTTTGTACCGTATTAGCCAGTAGATAGAAGAGTATTTAGATTTGAGAGTCCTCAGTGGTTGATACCATCTTTTCCGTTAGCCATTAAAAGGTAACAAATTGCAGACTTTCCAGACTACTCAGGTCTCAGGTCTGCCTGATGAAGAAGCCTGAGTAGTCTGGAAAGCTTGCAATTTGTTACCATCTTTTCAGTTAGCCATTAAAGGTATCAACCACTGAGGACTCTCAAATCTAATGAATAAATTACAATTTATACTGAATCTTCTCCCACAAACCTATATATCGTTCTGCTCAGTTTCTCATGGATAAAACCTGTACATCTGAATGGGGCTTTAATGTTGTTATTACAATCATGTAACCGCAGATCACAAAATCTTTCATATGATCATTTTTTTAACACCTAAAACCCCAATGGATATTTATGTTTACTAAAGGATTCCTTCCCCATTCTTCTGGCAGCTCTTCTTTAGGTATGGACACAGACCGGCATCCGGCATAAAGACATCTGGAGACTTTTCCTTTTTCTGTGATATTGGATAATCTTGTTCATTTCTAACGCTTTAAATCTTTCAAATTCTTTCCGAAAAATGTATCATAAAGGGACTTTCTCAGGTCAGTTTTGCTTGTGGTTGTGTTACCATTATTTGTGCCAAATGTATCAAAGTGTTGCACAATGTTTGATAAATGTTTATGTAGCACTTCCATCTATCTTCATTTATTTTACTCACTTATATGGCGTCATTAATTTCACAGCACTTTACAGACATTATCATCACTGCCCCCATTGGGGCTCACAATCTACATTCCCTATCAGTATGTCTTTGGACTGTGGGAGAAAACCGGAGAACCCGGAGGAAACCCACGCAAACACAGGGAGAACATACAAACTTCTTGCAGATGTCGTCCTTGGTGGGATTAGAACCCAGGATCCCAGTGCTGCAAAACAACAATGCTAACCACTGAGCCACCGTGTATCTTTATCCACTTTTAACGTCACCCGTCGTTCTTAGACCTGTGTGGCTTACCAAGCCCAATTTCTAAAAGTTGCAAGAGCGGTGTAAAATAGGAAGCTGCACATTTTTACGCAAAAATGATGCATCACAAAAGGGTTTTTTTTTTTTTTTTTTAACACCAAAAATTGATGTAAATTCCTCGCTACATTGCCCCTTTTCCAGCCACATTTTGTAGAAAAAAATAAAAGACAAGGTACAGACAGCGGAGTTAAATTTGCCTACAGGAATGATTTTGATCTGGAGCGCATCGTACCTGGATACAGTCACTAGCGGGAACGTCAAACATCTTCTCAATTTGTTTCTCCACCCTTTCCGGATCTGCATTCTTCAAGTCTATCTAAAAGCAAAAGTATAAATACTAATTATTTATCAAAGCTGGACAACATCTAGAAACCATATAATAAAACTGGCTTAAAATATAGTGTGAACAAGAGTTTAGGGAGAGATGTACAACTGGCACTGGCCTATAAAAGGGATTGTGTAATCGTACAAAACTAGCAAAAATGTAAAGTGCCCGGAAAACAAGGAACGTGTAATTTACCTCTTAGTAAAATCCTATGCTTTCTCAAGAACAGAGGAATTTTAATTTCATATATTTTTTTTAATCAAATCATTTTTATTGAAAAACTCCAACTACAAATATTCCATCTTTCAAATAACATACATGACATAGTAATTCCATAGTAAAAATATGAACAAAGTATCTGAACTTCAATTCCCATAACCCATCCTAAACCCAAATCCCAACACTCCAGAGAGAACCATTTTCAGAGCAGTTCTAGAATAACGGACTATAGCATTCGTAGAAGGGGGAAGAAGATAAAAAAGTGACTAACAAAGGGGTAGCAGCGTTTTAATGTTATCATTTACTGCTTGATGCCTGAGCCGGGGAGTGCACGCTGAAAACTGTTGCAGGCTGCTGTAATCACAGGACACAAGCAAACAGCATGGCATTTCCTATCAGCAGGGAGGAAGTAAAGGGCGACAGCAATGAAAGTCTCCTCCTACTCCGCTCCATATTGAAATGAATAGTGTGCATCCTACAAATGAGATGCATACAGCAAACAATTGATTTTCCATACATAGGTTTTGAGTTGCCACTGGATATACACATGTGTATCACTAATTACCAGAACTGGAAATCGAAAAAAAAGACGAGCAAGTTTGGGGTGAATCCTGCCTTCATTACTGCACAGCCGCTCAGAGGGATCGGTACTAGGAACAGCAGAAGTGCCGGCGATGTTCACAGATTTACCTGCTGCGGGACTGAAGGAGTCTGATCGTGCTCGGCTCGAAGCTTTTTACCTGGTTTACGATAGGAATAATTGAAAGCTGTGCTTCAAAGGAGAGGAAGAAGTTTGCCACCGTTTGCGCTTGAATACCCTTAAGGGGGGAAAAAAAATATATACATATATACAAATACTGAAACATCTAAATGCATTAGAACATCAAACCTGGTGAACCGGTAAATGACTTGTCCTCCAGGGATACAGGCTACTGTCATTCAGTAATTATTGAATAGGAATTTTACATTTTATGTGATCACCACGCTAGAATGTAAATGGAGAAAAACACAACACAACTCCTCACCATGTGAAGATATTTTGTGTTATAGAACAGGATTTCTGTGGAATAACAAGACTGATTTACTATGTATGCACCATAGCCTTCATTTGATGTCACTTACTTAGCACCAACACCTTGCCCCAACTCTGCAATCCCCAATATCAGTCCATGACCTCAATGGGGTCACTATAAAATTCTAAAGAGGACTGGTCATGTCTCTATTAGAAAACAGACAAACTTAGGATAGAAACAATATGAACATATACCCTGCTATAAGTAAGTAAAAGCAATAGGAAATATATATAATATAGGGTACTTAGTAAACATGGTTTTTGACAAAAAAAAAAAAAGCCATCCCACCAGCACCAAGGTGTACCCAGTCAGTTATGTGAAGTATATAATAAAATACACTTTAGTACAATATTAGTATCTTGTCCCTTTAAATCTGCAGCTACTTCTGTCACCATGGTAACTGCATTCATACTCAGCCAATAGGATTGCTCGGTTTGAATTTGAAAAAAAAAAAAAGTTCTATATGGTCAGTTTGTTCCATCTCATCTGAGTGTGAAGACAGACACCTGCGATCAGCGAGATTATAGGTATAAGACGTGATATAATATAACGGACGGAGCCACATCCCATCACACGCACTCAGCGACCACAACTGACAGGAATCAGCACATTTATCAGAGGATAAGTCATTATTCCCCAACACATGATAAGTGACAACTTCTAGATCTGCTGGGAACCCAACTAATCCCTGCTAGTACCTCCCCGGACCACCGCTCCATTCATTCTCTATGCAGGAGAAAGCTGAGTACAGCGCCCCCCATAGAGAATGAACGGACCGGCGGTTGAACATTTGCACTTCGCTCACTTCTATCTATAAGTGCTGTTCTGCTGATTGGGTCATAGCGGCCAAACCCACCGATCTAAGAGTCATCACCTACCAGAGATCAGTGAGAACTTGTTCCAACTAGACATCCCCTTTAATGGAAGAGATCACATATCTAACAGCCAATCCTATTCATTCCCAATCTTCCCTGTGCCCATTAATGCCCCTGGGGATATCGCCAATATGAGCCAATCACCAAACCCTCTGCTGACTGTTCCCGATGTTTTATAGATTTTGGAGACGTTTCTACAAGAGAAGATCTCAGCGGCCACCATGGGGATGGGTTACTCTGCCAGCGATGGAGCAGGTAGTATCCACCAGCCTGTGATATCTCACCTTCCTCCATATTCTGCTGTTACATGCGTTTCTTCAGCTTTACACCTTCCCAACAGAACCAATTGATGTTTTTTCTGTTTTTTCCTTCGCTTTTTCCAAGGGCTATAACTTTTTCATGTCTGTCCACATAGTGTGAGGTCTTGTTATTTTGCAGGATGAGCGGTACTTATAAATCACACCATTCATTTACCACATAGTACTAGAAAACGGGAAAAAAAGTCCAAGTGCAGTAAAAGTGCGAGGAAAAAAAAAGCCTGACACTGTTTTTCTGGGAACGGTTTTATCGGCGTACATAGTGTGGTGAAAATGACCTGGTAATAGGATCCTACTCCTCAGTGTGATTACAGCATGACCAAACTTCTCCAAGAGTTTTGGCAAAAGAAAAAAACTTTTTTTTATGGTGTCACCATTTTTTCTGAGACCCGTAACATTTTCGTTTTTCGGGTTGATGGAGCTGTGTGGGGGCTTATTTTTTGAAGGGCAAGAGGACTTTATTGATAACATTTTGGGACACATATGACATGGTCATCGCTTCTTACAGGGTTTTCTGCAGTATTGTGGCGAACGAAAAAAATGTAATTTGGGCTTTTTGAATTTTTTTCTGTGTTCTCTGATCGTTTGTTTTTTATATTTGGATAGATTGTATTTCTCTGAAAGAGACCATACCACAAATGTGTATATTTTTATTATCTTTATTTTTAGTGGGAGGTGAGCTGAACGTGTGGGGTTTTAATATTTTAAACTTTTTTTTTTTTTTTTTTTTAAATTTTCACTGCATTTGTATACATCATCTGATTGCTTGTGCTATATACAGCGATACCACAGTAATGCTCCATATAGCAAAATCACGGTCTTCTTTACAGCCCAAATGAAGCTTTATGATGACAGGCACGGAGGCTTCAGCAGACCCCCGGATGACATAGCAGTCCATCTGCGCCCTGTGATCGCGTCACTGGAGCGCCGGTGGGCACATGGAACGATGCGTCCCAATGCTGGTGCACTGTTAATGCTGCTGTTAGTGATTGACAGCAGCACTGAACAGGTTAACAGTGGTGAGCAGATCTTCGCTCCACTCGCAGCTCTTAGAGGCAGGTCCTGGTTGTTTGTCACAGCCATTATCTGCCATGTACGGGGCGAGCTGACTCTGCTCCATACACCCGCTACTGACTTATACCATACACGAACGGCAGATGTTGGTAAGGAGTTAAAGCGGTTGTCCAGATTTGGGGTCATTTGTTTTTTTTACTTTAATGCAAGTATTTGGGGCTAAAATTGATTTCTGTAATTGAGTTTCATTAAAAATGTTGCCTTCTGTAGCATCTGTGCTGCACTGTCTATTCCTGGCTGCAAAATTAGCTAACTGAGAATCTATCAGTGAGCTCCTTCTGACAGTCTTAAGGAGGATCATTTGTGGCCTGCTGGAGGTCATTTTGCAGGGCTCTGGCAGTGCTCCTCCTGTTCCTCCTTGCACAAAGGCGGAGGTAGCGGTCCTGCTGCTGGGTTGTTGCCCTCCTACGGCCCCCCTCCATGTCTCCTGGTAGCGTCTCCAGCCTCTGAACACTACGCTGAGACACAGCAAACCTCGTTGCCACAGCTCTCACTGATGAGCCATCCTGGATGAGCTGCACTACCTGAGCATCTTCTGTGGGTTGTAGAGTCCGTCCCATGCTACCACGAGTGTGAAAGCACAACCAACATTCAAAAGTGACCAAAACATCAGCCAGAAAGCACTGGTACTGAGATGTGGTCTGTGGTCCCCACCTGCAGAACTACTCCTTTACTGAGGGTGTCTTGATAATTGCCAATAATTTCCATCTATTGTCTATTCCATTTGGACAACAGCATGTGAAATTGATTGTCAATCAGTGTTGTTTCCTAAGTGGACAGTTTGATTTCACAGAAGTTTGATTTACTTGGAGTTATATTCTGTTGTTTAAGTGTTCCCTTTATTTTTTGAGCAGTGTACATAAAAAAATTACTGCAGCTTTAATGCTATTTATTACGTCTCAGGTAACTTTGTGACTAACTATACAGCATCAAAAATACCAAAAAGCTTAAATCTCCAATGGAAGCCAATAGCACCAGTGAGAACACGGCATAAGCTTAATCTAAAGGAAGAGGAGGACATTATTCACTCCAGTTTCCTGCGGCCCCTCGGGAGTATAGGTTGCTGCATGGTAGTCCGCATTCTGTGTAAAGCAGGAAAAACACTTTTACTTAGCGGGATGAGGTCAGTAGTGGCGCTCTGTCAATTGAGGATTGCTCCTAATATCTGGTTGCGTTTCCTGAGAAGAGGACAGAAGAGGACAGAAGAGGACAGAAGAGGACAGAAGAGGACAGAAGAGGACAGAAGAGGACAGAAGAGGACAGAAGAGGACAGAAGAGGACAGAAGAGGACAGAAGAGGACAGAAGAGGACAGAAGAGGACAGAAGAGGACAGAAGAGGACAGAAGAGGACAGAAGAGGACAGAAGAGGACAGAAGAGGACAGAAGAGGACAGAAGAGGACAGAAGAGGACAGAAGAGGACAGAAGAGGACAGAAGAGGACAGAAGAGGACAGAAGAGGACAGAAGAGGACAGAAGAGGACAGAAGAGGACAGAAGAGGACAGAAGAGGACAGAAGAGGACAGAAGAGGACAGAAGAGGACAGAAGAGGACAGAAGAGGACAGAAGAGGACAGAAGAGGACAGAAGAGGACAGAAGAGGACAGAAGAGGACAGAAGAGGACAGAAGAGGACAGAAGAGGACAGAAGAGGACAGAAGAGGACAGAAGAGGACAGAAGAGGACAGAAGAGGACAGAAGAGGACAGAAGAGGACAGAAGAGGACAGAAGAGGACAGAAGAGGACAGAAGAGGACAGAAGAGGACAGAAGAGGACAGAAGAGGACAGAAGAGGACAGAAGAGGACAGAAGAGGACAGAAGAGGACAGAAGAGGACAGAAGAGGACAGAAGAGGACAGAAGAGGACAGAAGAGGACAGAAGAGGACAGAAGAGGACAGAAGAGGACAGAAGAGGACAGAAGAGGACAGAAGAGGACAGAAGAGGACAGAAGAGGACAGAAGAGGACAGAAGAGGACAGAAGAGGACAGAAGAGGACAGAAGAGGACAGAAGAGGACAGAAGAGGACAGAAGAGGACAGAAGAGGACAGAAGAGGACAGAAGAGGACAGAAGAGGACAGAAGAGGACAGAAGAGGACAGAAGAGGACAGAAGAGGACAGAAGAGGACAGAAGAGGACAGAAGAGGACAGAAGAGGACAGAAGAGGACAGAAGAGGACAGAAGAGGACAGAAGAGGACAGAAGAGGACAGAAGAGGACAGAAGAGGACAGAAGAGGACAGAAGAGGACAGAAGAGGACAGAAGAGGACAGAAGAGGACAGAAGAGGACAGAAGAGGACAGAAGAGGACAGAAGAGGACAGAAGAGGACAGAAGAGGACAGAAGAGGACAGAAGAGGACAGAAGAGGACAGAAGAGGACAGAAGAGGACAGAAGAGGACAGAAGAGGACAGAAGAGGACAGAAGAGGACAGAAGAGGACAGAAGAGGACAGAAGAGGACAGAAGAGGACAGAAGAGGACAGAAGAGGACAGAAGAGGACAGAAGAGGACAGAAGAGGACAGAAGAGGACAGAAGAGGACAGAAGAGGACAGAAGAGGACAGAAGAGGACAGAAGAGGACAGAAGAGGACAGAAGAGGACAGAAGAGGACAGAAGAGGACAGAAGAGGACAGAAGAGGACAGAAGAGGACAGAAGAGGACAGAAGAGGACAGAAGAGGACAGAAGAGGACAGAAGAGGACAGAAGAGGACAGAAGAGGACAGAAGAGGACAGAAGAGGACAGAAGAGGACAGAAGAGGACAGAAGAGGACAGAAGAGGACAGAAGAGGACAGAAGAGGACAGAAGAGGACAGAAGAGGACAGAAGAGGACAGAAGAGGACAGAAGAGGACAGAAGAGGACAGAAGAGGACAGAAGAGGACAGAAGAGGACAGAAGAGGACAGAAGAGGACAGAAGAGGACAGAAGAGGACAGAAGAGGACAGAAGAGGACAGAAGAGGACAGAAGAGGACAGAAGAGGACAGAAGAGGACAGAAGAGGACAGAAGAGGACAGAAGAGGACAGAAGAGGACAGAAGAGGACAGAAGAGGACAGAAGAGGACAGAAGAGGACAGAAGAGGACAGAAGAGGACAGAAGAGGACAGAAGAGGACAGAAGAGGACAGAAGAGGACAGAAGAGGACAGAAGAGGACAGAAGAGGACAGAAGAGGACAGAAGAGGACAGAAGAGGACAGAAGAGGACAGAAGAGGACAGAAGAGGACAGAAGAGGACAGAAGAGGACAGAAGAGGACAGAAGAGGACAGAAGAGGACAGAAGAGGACAGAAGAGGACAGAAGAGGACAGAAGAGGACAGAAGAGGACAGAAGAGGACAGAAGAGGACAGAAGAGGACAGAAGAGGACAGAAGAGGACAGAAGAGGACAGAAGAGGACAGAAGAGGACAGAAGAGGACAGAAGAGGACAGAAGAGGACAGAAGAGGACAGAAGAGGACAGAAGAGGACAGAAGAGGACAGAAGAGGACAGAAGAGGACAGAAGAGGACAGAAGAGGACAGAAGAGGACAGAAGAGGACAGAAGAGGACAGAAGAGGACAGAAGAGGACAGAAGAGGACAGAAGAGGACAGAAGAGGACAGAAGAGGACAGAAGAGGACAGAAGAGGACAGAAGAGGACAGAAGAGGACAGAAGAGGACAGAAGAGGACAGAAGAGGACAGAAGAGGACAGAAGAGGACAGAAGAGGACAGAAGAGGACAGAAGAGGACAGAAGAGGACAGAAGAGGACAGAAGAGGACAGAAGAGGACAGAAGAGGACAGAAGAGGACAGAAGAGGACAGAAGAGGACAGAAGAGGACAGAAGAGGACAGAAGAGGACAGAAGAGGACAGAAGAGGACAGAAGAGGACAGAAGAGGACAGAAGAGGACAGAAGAGGACAGAAGAGGACAGAAGAGGACAGAAGAGGACAGAAGAGGACAGAAGAGGACAGAAGAGGACAGAAGAGGACAGAAGAGGACAGAAGAGGACAGAAGAGGACAGAAGAGGACAGAAGAGGACAGAAGAGGACAGAAGAGGACAGAAGAGGACAGAAGAGGACAGAAGAGGACAGAAGAGGACAGAAGAGGACAGAAGAGGACAGAAGAGGACAGAAGAGGACAGAAGAGGACAGAAGAGGACAGAAGAGGACAGAAGAGGACAGAAGAGGACAGAAGAGGACAGAAGAGGACAGAAGAGGACAGAAGAGGACAGAAGAGGACAGAAGAGGACAGAAGAGGACAGAAGAGGACAGAAGAGGACAGAAGAGGACAGAAGAGGACAGAAGAGGACAGAAGAGGACAGAAGAGGACAGAAGAGGACAGAAGAGGACAGAAGAGGACAGAAGAGGACAGAAGAGGACAGAAGAGGACAGAAGAGGACAGAAGAGGACAGAAGAGGACAGAAGAGGACAGAAGAGGACAGAAGAGGACAGAAGAGGACAGAAGAGGACAGAAGAGGACAGAAGAGGACAGAAGAGGACAGAAGAGGACAGAAGAGGACAGAAGAGGACAGAAGAGGACAGAAGAGGACAGAAGAGGACAGAAGAGGACAGAAGAGGACAGAAGAGGACAGAAGAGGACAGAAGAGGACAGAAGAGGACAGAAGAGGACAGAAGAGGACAGAAGAGGACAGAAGAGGACAGAAGAGGACAGAAGAGGACAGAAGAGGACAGAAGAGGACAGAAGAGGACAGAAGAGGACAGAAGAGGACAGAAGAGGACAGAAGAGGACAGAAGAGGACAGAAGAGGACAGAAGAGGACAGAAGAGGACAGAAGAGGACAGAAGAGGACAGAAGAGGACACAACAATCGATCCTACAACATAAAGGAAGAAGCAGAACAACATCTGCCATTACATCAAAAGGTATTTGAGAGGAAAGAGGAACACCATGTGGACCATCCTGCTGGGACCTCTCTGCCGATATCATCATACGGCAATACCGGCTGGTAAGTAGAAATCCACCAAAGTAATAATAGCAGGATAGTAGTAATCTAGAGGTAGTATATCAGTATTAGTGTAATTTGAGTAATACTACTAGTGATAATAGTAAGAAAGTAATAAAATAACAGTAGTAATAGTAGTAGGTAGAATAACAGTGTGATCCAGGGTTCTAGGACTGATCGCCTTTTCTCGGGGTCAAGAAGGAATTTTTCCGCTGTGACACAAATTGACTGAAGGTGTCCTGAGGTTTTTGCCTTCTTTTGGATCAACACTGTAGGTATAGGGTAGTATTAGTAGTAATAGGAAAGAAGAATAATACCCCGTAATAAGATAGCAGGTTATTATTATTAATAATAAATATAAACTAGTTATATCTATAGAAAGAACAAAGAGTAAATAAAAATAATTATAGACGTAGTTCAATCAATACTGTAATATTAAATAGTTATAGAAAAATTAGAGTAGTACTTTAATAAGAAAGCAGGACATAAGACAAAATATATAAAAAAAATTATATTAAAAACTGTAGAAGTACATTTAGTACAGTAATAGTAATTACATAACTAGTAACATAATTAGGTTTGATCCAGGGTTCTAGGACTGATCGTCTTTTCTCGGGGTCAAGAAGGACTTTTTCCCCTGTAACACAAATTGGCTGAAGGTGTCCTGGGTTTTTTGCCTTCTTCTGGATCAACACTGTAGGTATAGGGCAGTATTAGTAGTGATAGGAAAGAAGAATAATACTGTAATAAGATAGCACAATGTTAAGTATAACCATCTCAAATAGTTAGATTTATAAAAACAAATTAAAATAACTCCAGTAGTACAATAATTAGCGTAATATTATATAACTTGTAATAATATTATTAGGTTTGATCCAGGGTCCTAGGACTGATCGCCTTTTCCATAGGTCAAGAAGGAATTTTTTCCCCTAGGAAACATATTGGCGTTAGGTGGGGTTTTTGCCTACTTCTGGATCAACAGCTTTAGGCAAAAGGATTTTAGTAATACCATTATTAGAATCACAAGTATAATAAAAAAAAATTGAATTAAATTTTTTTAATTAGTGTTATAACAGTTACAATTAATTGCATTATTGCAATAATAATAAATAGTAAAAATGGTGGTAATAATAATACAAAAAACTAGTCCCAGTTACTAAATTAGTGTAGTGTTAGTGTAGGGACCCATCTGAAGAGGTCGCCTTGACGTTGGCAGATGGGCTCGCACAATTTGCTCAAAATGTGCGCTAAGAACCTCATATTTCTATGTACAGGAGATCTAGCAGTAATTCCATTCAGGAGATAGATATCTGTGTACACACACACACTTTGTTATATAATTTTGTGCAGCACACAGGGCAGGGATACAGGTACAGGGCGAGAGTGTTACAGTGATATTATAACTCGGCCTAAAGGATAAAATGCTGATAACTACAGATCCTGGAAACACATCCGAAACTAGACCTTGTAAGTAACTGGTTCCCAGCTAGTGGTGAATATGTACAGGGCAGTCCGGTACCAGGACCCGCTCTATAGGACACATTATCATCAGGCAGGTCCTGTCAGGGATCTTACAAGATCGGCGGCAGAAGTGTGGCTGTATAACACAGTCCTGCTCCTGCCTCAGCCACCGACAGTGGAGCCAACCCGGATCCTGGCAGCTTAATGCACTGTATGACACAGTAGGGGGCTTCCACAGCATTTAGGCACTTTAGACAGGAGAGGGAGGTGCGATCATGGTGCTGATGAGTTTCTATGGCAGCCGAGATCTAACAATGGACCCCATGACGGCCATCTTACTGCTCCTATTAGACCCCGGCTGAGGAAAGGTCTATGAGGACACCGGTCAGACTTATGTCGCCTGCTCTGCACATATTAGAAATGCCTAGGGCTGATTAGTTTGCCATTTGTAAATCTGATCCAGCAGCGCTGGGCTACCACTGACCTGATCAGGGCTATTGAGCTCCTAGATTGGGCAGAGGAGCTCAGTCTTCAGCAGAAGCTGGCCGAGGAGAGCGGAGCAACTTGCATGGGGCTGCTGCACAAGAAGTAACTCAAAAGGTGGAGATTTACCCGGAGACGTGGTGCCCGGGCTGTGATCTGCTGTGCAGGCTGCATAGACGATGCCTCCTAGGACCCGATCTTCACCCCTAACAGGCACAGCAGAGCTCGGACCGACAAGTTCTTTTGCATTGGAGGAGAGACCCTTTTCGATATCTGACCAGGTCCCCTGGGCTCCCCACCCTCTGGGACTCGCATCTGTGGTAATTGTGCTAGTGACCCCAAGTACCCAGGGAACCCCTCGAGATTGGTGGCAGGATGAGCCTAACCTCTATAAAGATTTTACTGACCGGGGTGATAAGGACATCTTCCTTTCCAAGTGCCCTTAAGAGAAACTTCATTATGTAGCAGATCCCACTGTAAAACTCTGGAATGGTATTGTGCTCACAGAACCCACGATATCAGGGTACCCAACAGGTACATTGCACCTCCAAGGGACATGACCGAATTTGCTATGGCTTTCTTCACCGGGCCCCTCATTTATCGTATTTTAGCTTCCGGGAGGTAGCATTCTTGAGATTCGCAATCCCCAAAAACTGCTGAACTGTTGAGTAATCTGGATCGTGTGCTCGCGATTCCAGACGAAATCCATGACACAGTGACGGCAGGGTGAGATATTGCGTGATCTCCCCGGTGTCGTCTCTGAGGAACCCCTGACGCTGTGCATTAAAAAGAATATTGCACAGTGACAAGATCCTGCTGAGCAACTGATAGTTAGAATTGACACATGCGCAGAGTAGCAGGGACTAGCCCATCCCCTGAAACAGGCATCACTGATGACGCTTCATTCAGGGTGGGGAAAGAGGCAGCAGCAGTGACCGCAGCCTCTGCTCCCTGATCACGTCCGTCTTCATATCCCAGGATGCACTGGGGATTTTCAAACTAAATGTTATCAAACAGGAAGTTGGTAAAAAAAAACAAATGTATACACACATACAAACACACCCCAGTTAGATAAATTTAGATTAACTTTTAATTAAAGTATATTAGAAAAGCAATTACCGTATTTTTCGGACTATAAGACGCACCGGACCATAAGACGCACCTAGGTTTTAGAGGAGGGAAAAAAAAAAAAAAAAATTAAGCAAAAAATTGTTCATGATGCACTTTTAAGGGGGAGGGGGTCTTCTGGTATAGGGGTAATACCCAATTCTGACAATATCCCCTATCCTGGTATATATGCCCAACCCCCTTCCTTTTATACGTGGCCATCATCCCCGTCCAGGTACGCACGGCGGCCATCATCCCCGTCCAGGTACGCACGGCACCCCTCATCCCCATCCTGGTATGTATGGCCCTCTCATCTTTATCCTGTTTTGTATGGCCCCCTCATCCATACCCTAATATGCATGGTCCCCCTAATCCCCATCAGGCTGCACATAAAAAAAAAAAAAAATAAACACTTATACTCACCTTTCTTCTCTCTCCTCATGTCTGCCCGCACTGATCTCTCCATGTGAGCCGCACGTCACTGCCATGTGCGGCTCACATGGAGAGATCAGCTGCCGGAAGTCACTGCTCCCCACGCCGGGTCTGTGTGCGCGGGGAGCAGTGACTTCTCTCCTTCATAGCCGGCACACAGCTTGGCCGCGCTGCGGCTCCTGCTGCTGCCGGGCTATAGCGTGTGCCCGCTTATTAAAAGGCATGAATATTCACCCCCTCCCCACGCCCATGAGCGTGGAGAGAGGTTGAATATTCATGCCCTTTAACAGCGGGCACAGGCGATTCCGGCAGCAGCAGGAGCCGCAGCGCGGCTACACTGTGTGCTGCTATTAAGGAGCAGTGAATATTCATTTTCTTTAGCAGCAGGGACAGTGTAGGCTGCACCGCTGCCTCCTGTGCCCCGCTCCTCCACAGCTACCACTCCCCTCACACCCCACAATCTATAATATAACCGGGGATGCGGGTCTCGGTCCAAAGCCTCGATAGACTGCGCATGCGTGACGCGCAGTCTGGCTCCAGACAGAAGACCGCATCCAGCCGTTACAGGTAAGAGGTGTATGGCGTCAGAGATCGCGGTTGTGTGTAGGCACTGAACGCACACTGCGATCTCCGGCGCCATACTTACCTGACCGGGAAGAGCGTTGCCGCGGCGCCTCTCTTCAGCGGAGACCGGGGGCAGAGTGAGACGTTGGATCGGCGCGTGCGCATAGCGCTATCCGGCGCCATTTTTATGAAGACACATTTACAGTGTGTCTTCAGCAAATTGGCGCCGGTCGGCGCTGTGCTCTGTCGCCGCACTCCTCCCCCGGCCTCCGGCAGAACAGGACGCTGCAGCGCTGGAGTACAGAGAAGAAAGGCGAGTATAACTGTTTATTTTTTTGGGGATGTGTGTATAGTGGGGGGGATTAGGGAAGCCACGCATACCGGGATTGGGGATGAGGGGAGCCACGCATACCGGGATTGTGGATGAGGGGAGCCACGCATACCGGGATTGTGGATGAGGGGAGCCACGCATACCGGGATTGGGGATGAGGGGAGCCACGCATACCGGGATTGGGGATGAGGGGAGCCACGCATTCCAGGATAGGATGGCGGGGGCAGCACAAATACCAGGAGGGGGGCAGCACATACTAACATGGGAGACCATATACCAATAAAAATGCTCGCCACCAGGGCGTAGAACGGGTTCAATAGAGATTATATATATATATATATATATATATATATATATATATATATATATATATATATATATATATATATATATACACACACACACACACACACACACCCCATTCGGACTATAAGACGCACCCCCCATTTTCCTCCAAAATTTTGGAGGAAAAAAAGTGCGTCTTATAGTCCGAAAAATACGGTAGATTATTAAATTAAATAGAGATTTAGGATTAAATCAGTATAGGGTACGGACAACCCCTTTAATGTTAATTGAAATCAAAACAGTTCCCCGTTGTATTAATAAGGCAGTGATTCCAACTATTACCACTGGGAGACCCCCAACTCACACTCCTATTTCCCGAGTGCCTTCCACGCCAAGCTTGGTTATGGAGGCTTTGGATTACCATCCATACTGTTCAGCACAGATCATGCTTCTTATGTCTTCATCGATCCCCCAGAACACAGCCCTGCATTACCGCGTCCTTCAGGCTTTGTCCAATTATTTTCTCCAAATTTGTTTGCCGATCAGTGGCAAGAGGCTGTTGAGCTACTCAATCTCCTTGTTCCTTTGGAAAATTGGCACACTCTTGCATATAACAGTAGAGAATGGCCAAATCTTACGGATACACTGGTAGATCGCAACGAAACATGGAGAGAGCAGATGTTCAGCAGTGAACTTGGAGTCTCCCTCCTCTATGAAGCTTTGCCGTACACATCTGACTTACTCCTGAGGACTTCTCATAATTCACATGTGCAAAAATAGTTCAATCCACAACTAAAATGCTTGAACCAACTTGTGGAAAACTGGATAAAGATAGATAAAAGGCACATTACCTGTGGGTAGCCCAAGTGTGAAGTAATTGTCAGGTCCAGGATTGAACTGGGCGATGCGATTACTTATGTATTTTGCTGCCCATTCGCTGGCCAGGGCATAGTCATCAAGAATCACCAGCCGCATGATTGTGCCCACAAGTTTTCGCCTGGCAGCATGTGGCTAACAAACTGAAAAGAGAGAAGCGATACACAAGATAAGAGGTGACACAATAATATACAAAAGAGGTAACAAAATAATACACAGTCGGCAAGTTTGGAGACTGAAACACATTCTGGCTTTCATAAAGTTTGCTGCTTCAGCTTTTATAGTGTCAATTTGTATTAACTGTAGATTGTTATGAAGAATGATCAGATGAATTGTTAAAAAAAAAAAAAAAAAATGCATATTAATTTTTTCCCAAGGAAATTACTTAACCACAAAACCCCCATTTCCACAGTCATGCTTACTGAATTACAAGAGCAGGCTGGTGCTTCAAATCATGGTCTTCTGATTACCTTCAAGGAAACATGTGCAGTCATCATTGCTTTGCAGGCAAGGACATTGCTGCTTGTAAGATTGCCCCTAGATCAACCATTTATCGGGTCATTAAGAATTTAGTCTGCGGTGCATCATATACGTGCTGTGACGGATCAGCTCTTGGGTAGGCGCAGGTTCACACAGGTATGCAGTCCGCAGGTTCCAAAACAAACTGGTGGTTTATTAAATGTCCATAAACCAACCAGGAAAACAAAACATAACAGCTCTTTCAGCTGCTCGTAAAACTCGGCCCTTCAATCCGGGCCCACTAACTCCCTACACTATGTGTGCTGGAGCCTGCTTCTCCGGGTCCTACATCACCAAAGCTTGGCACTTCGGGGACACATACCTCCCGTCCACGACCTGTCCGGCAGCAACCTTACACACCCCCCCCTCTGCTCAAAGCAGGAGGGGCTTGGCACCTTCTGCCACCATACAATAGATACACAAAAGGTATAACGCAGTGTTTCCCAAACCTCATCCTCACAGACCCCACAGGTCATATTTTCAGGATCTCCTTAGTATTACACAGGAAGGCATCAGGAATTCTCTCACCTGTGTAATACTAAGGAGATTCTGAAAACATGACCTATGGGGGTCCGTGAGGATGGGGTTTGGGAAACACTGCTATAACAGAACAAAACTAAAAATAACCAGTCCATACAGCACGTCATCAGCCGTTTAAATGTAGTGCTTTTCTCTGCCTCCAGCAGACTGAGCACCACATGCAAGGTTTGCTCACCTTGCACAACACACAGCACCACTGAGACAGGCGCAGCTGTCTTAAATCAGCCTTCCAAGACCTGGACTGGAGGTAAGTGAGCAGCTGTTTCCCCCCAACTCTTTCAGCTGCTCTTGAAACCCGGCCCTTTAATCCGGGCCCATTAACTCCCTCCCAGCACTATGTGTTCTGGAGCCTGCTTCTCCATGTCCTACATCACTGAAGTTTGGTACTTCGGGGACACATACCTCCCGTCCACGACCTGTCTGGCAGCCACCTTACATTGTGTTGCACTGAGTTAGACCAGAATTGAACCAGAAGATAACTGAAGGTAACTGCACAGCCAGAGTAAAAAAGGTTTCTCTTTGTTTTCACTCTCACCCCTATAGTCCTACACGTTCTACTAACCCTTCTCATCCCTACACCTAGTAATGAACTGGTCATCTCTCCCTCCATCTCACCTCCTCCTCAGATCTGTTCCTCAACATACAATCCTCTGTCTCCAAACACAGACAGCCACCTCACGCTCTCTCCTGCTGCTCCTCACTGCTGGCGATATCTCTCCAAATCATGGCCCTCCTCACCACATCCCCACAGTCACTTCTACCTCTCATCCACAATCTATCAAATTTCCACAACCTTTCTAACCCTATACCCATTGCCCATCCCCCGCTTCCCCAATCCCACTAACAGGAGCTCTATGGAACGCTCTCTCCATCTGCAACAAACTTTCCTACATCCATGACCTTTTCATTACTAACAAACTTTCCTTCCTTGGCATCAATGGTACCTGACTCACCCCATCTGACATGGCGTCTCCAGCTGCACTTTCATATGTTGGATTCCACCTTTCCCACACCCCTCGCCCCATCGGCAAGCATGGCAAAGGAGTTTGTTTTCTCCTGTCAGATAACTGTACTCTGCTGCCCGACTAATCCACCTGTCCCCCCCACTATTCCCTGGCCTCTCCCCTCTTTCAATCCCTTCGCTGGCTCCCTATTATCCAGAGACTGCAGTTGAAAACCCTAACCATAGTATACAAAGCCATTCACAACCTGTCTCCTCCATATAACTGTGACTTAGTGTCCCGCTACATACCTGCACTCAACCTCCGATCCTCACAAGATCTCCTTCTCTACTCCCCTCTTATCTCCTCTTCCCACAATTGCACATAAGATTTCTCCCATGCATCCCCCTACTCTAGAACTCTACCCCAATATATCAGACTGTTGCCAACCGTGGAAACCTTCAAAAGGAAGCTGAAGATCCACCTCTTCTGACAAGCCTACAATCTGCAGTAACCACCGCTCCATCATACCACTGCACGACCAGCTCTACCCTCACCTACTGTATCCTCACCCATTCATTGTAGACTGTAAGCCCTCGCGGGCAGGGTCCTCGCTCCTCCTGTACCAGTCGGTGATTCGCTTTTGTTCAAGATTATTGTACTTGTTTTTTGCTATGTATATCCCTTTTCACATGTAAAGCTCCATGTAAAATGCCACTATAATAAATAATAACTTAATAGGGGGAGGTTAATTTGCTGTGAAGACTTCAGGACTCCGAAGAAAGTCCAGCAAGTCCCTGTATCATCTCCTACATAGGATTCAGCTATGGAATTGGTTCAACACCAGTGCAGAGCTTGCTCAAGAATGGCAGCAGGCAGGCGTCAGTGCATCTGTACACACCGTGAGGAGAAGGATTTTGGAGGCTGTGCTGGTGTCAAGTAGGGCAGCAAAGAAACCACTTTTCTCCATGAAAAAGATGAAGAACAGATTGGATTACAGAGGACTGGGGTAAAGTTATTTCCCTGATGAAGGCCCCCTTCAAACTGTTAGGGACATATGGAAGAATGAATGTCCGGAGAAGAAAAGCTGAGCGCTACTTTGAGTCCTGTGTTATGCCAACAGTAAAGCACCCCGTGACGAGTCATGTGTGGAGTTATCCATCATCAAAAGGGAGTGGGCTCACTCACAATTATACCTAAGAACACAGCAATGCATATATCAGCATGACGGAGAATATGTCACAAGGCAAAAGTGACAACTAAGTGTCTGGGTAACACTGACATTTTGGGTTCATGGCCAGTAAACTCTCCAGATCTCAATTCGATTGTGGTCACTCCTCAAAAAGAGGGTGGACAAACAGAAATGTATGTAGTGAGCTCCTAGCACTGATTAGACAAAAATTGTCCATCGTCAGTCAGGATTTGTACATAAAGTGACACAAAACAAGATACAAGACATAGGTAAAAAAAAAATTCTCCATCTTCTTCGTTACGTCAATCCGTGAAAAATGGGACTGCACTCAGATGTCATCTGAGTGCAGTGCGATCTTTTCCAAGGACTCATTAACTTGCATGGCAGAGCGTGATCCGAATATTAGATGAAACTCAAGCATAGTGATTTTTGTCCTCGGACAGACTGTCTATCGGGCCGTGCACATGTCCGATTTTTCTCCTTGGACAAACACTAGTCACAGTGCGATTCAATGTTTTGTCAGATCGCACTCCGACCGAAAACACTGCTATCTGCACCTGCCTTAACATTGCAACGCTAACAATAGTGATCTCAGCAAGGACTGCTGGGAGATTTCAGCTCAGAAGCCTGCAGATCTCTGAACGCAGCTCTAGACTATCACTGGCTGTAACTCAGGATTAGTAATCGATACGTTTTTCGAAAGTTACACAATAAACTATAATAAATTACTCTCATGTGAACACAAATTCTAAAGGAGAACTCTAACACTAAGATATTAACTTAAGGAGGAATTCACACATCCGTGGTGGGATCGGAGGACCCGGCCCGGCTCTCCGGACCTGATCAGTGCCTCATCTATTCCTAGGAGGTAATCACAGATCAGCACTGGTGACCCAGCGGTTGTCAGATCTGAGCTCGCTCCGTGGAGCACAGATGTGTGAATTCAGCCTTACAGAAGTTGTCCCAGAGTAGAAAGCCAGAGCTGTTGTATTACAGCGCCACCCCTGGGCACAGGCTGTGTGTGGCATTACAGCACCTGTCACGTCACTAGACCGGAGCTGTAGTACCAGACACAACCTGTGGCCAGGACTGGCGCTCTGTGTTCCTTTTTCTCATGGACAAACCCTGTGCAGAAAAATACAGAATCCAGGAACCTCCAAACATGGCAGAAATCGCCAAGTTCTAAGGCTGTGTGCCCACGTAGCATTTTTCAAGCATATATGCTGCGGAATTTCCGCAGCATAAACGCTTGAAAAACGCATGGTAATCCGCACCCCATGGTCCCCAATGGGATTCCGCAACTTCTATGCACATGCTGCGGATTTTTCCGCAGCGTTTATGCCGCGTTCAAAAATCCGCAGCATGTCAATTAATTTTGCGTTTCCGCAAGCAGAATTGCCTTTGTCCAATGCATAAAAAACGCAAGGCAATTCCGCATGTGGAAAACGCGTGATAAACGCGCGAAAAACGCGCGATAAACGCGTGCGGAATTCCGCATGCGTTTTTCCGGGAGAGGACTTGCATTTATGCAGCAGAAATTTTCTGCTTCATAAATGCAACGTGGGCACATAGCCTTACAGTGCATAATGGGCGCAGCTCCAGCCATACTGTCAGTGACTGGAAACCTGGTTTATAGTCCAACTGCTGACAGGTGAGGGGCTGCGGCTCCCTGTAATCACCGGCTCTGACCCGTCACCGACCATTGCTGCTCTACAGCAGTCTATGTGCCGCTCTCTATAGTGCAGGGGACTAACCACATCCACAGGAAGCCAGGGTGCCCCCCCCGGACTGAGACTGCCCCCCCCCCCCCGGGAGCTCAGTGTGGGGTGCGCAGTCATCCGCCATGTCTCCCCAATACTCAGCAGCCTCCCCACCAACCACTCGCTCTGCAGCCTCCTCCCTGGTAAACGCTAGAATGTATGGGCTCCTTCCAGGTATGACGTCGTTTCCGTGGGCGTGTCCTGACTGCATTATGGGCGTGTTCTAGTTTAGCACCAGACGCCATAGATTCATGCAGAAAGTGATACGGTGAAGCTTCAGGAGGAGGTCAGTGCTGGGCTCTGGGGGGATGCTGCGGGCTCATGGTTGCTCTGGGGGGGATGCAGCGGGCTGGTGGGGATGCTGGGGGCATGCTGCGGGCTGTGGTGGCATGTCTATTGCTCTGGTGGGGGCTGTGTGTGCATGCTGCGGGCTGGTGGTGGCTCTGGAGGAATGCTGCGGGTTTGTGGGGACGCTGGGGGGGGCCTGATGATGCACGCATGTGGGGGCTCTGTGGGGATGCTGCGGGCTGTGGTGGCATGTCTATGGCTCTGGTGGGGGCATGCTGCAGGCTGGTGGTTGCTCTGGAGGGATGCTGCAGGCTTGTGGGGGCTCTGGGTGCATGCTGCGGGCTCTGGGTGCTCTGTGGGGATACTGAGGGCATGCTGCGGGCTCTGGAGGTATTATGGGGGGATGCTGCGGGCTTGATGATGCACGCTTGTGGGGGGGCAGATGATGCACGCTTGTGGGGGGGCAGATGATGCACGCTTGTGGGGGGGGCAGATGATGCACGCTTGTGGGGGGGGCAGATGATGCACGCTTGTGGGGGGGCAGATGATGCACGCTTGTGGGGGGGCGGATGATGCACGCTTGTGGGGGGGCGGATGATGCACGCTTGTGGGGGGGCGGATGATGCACGCTTGTGGGGGGGGCGGATGATGCACGCTTGTGGGGGGGGGCGGATGATGCACGCTTGTGGGGGGGGGCGGATGATGCACGCTTATGGGGGGGGCGGATGATGCACGCTTGTGGGGGGGGGCGGATGATGCACGCTTGTGGGGGGGGGCGGATGATGCACGCTTGTGGGGGGGGGCGGATGATGCACGCTTGTGGGGGGGGGCGGATGATGCACGCTTGTGTGGGGGGGGGGATGATGCACGCTTGTGGGGGGGGCGGATGATGCACGCTTGTGGGGGGGGCGGATGATGCACGCTTGTGGGGGGGGGCGGATGATGCACGCTTGTGGGGGGGGGCGGATGATGCACGCTTGTGGGGGGGGGCGGATGATGCACGCTTGTGGGGGGGGGTGGATGATGCACGCTTGTGGGGGGGGCGGATGATGCACGCTTGTGGGGGGGGCGGATGATGCACGCTTGTGGGGGGGCGGATGATGCACGCTTGTGGGGGGGGCGGATGATGCACGCTTGTGGGGGGGGGGGCGGACGATGCACGCTTGTGGGGGGGGGGGCGGACGATGCACGCTTGTGGGGGGGGGGCGGACGATGCACGCTTGTGGGGGGGGGCGGACGATGCACGCTTGTGGGGGGGGCGGACGATGCACGCTTGGGGGGGGCGGACGATGCACGCTTGTGGGGGGGGGGGGGATGATGCACGCTTGTGGGGGGGGGGGGATGATGCACGCTTGTGGGGTGGGGGGGGCGTCCCAGCGGATGGCCCCCTGCAAACATTATATCCCCCCAGAGACCCCATAAGGAGAGTGTGCCCGCCCCCCTGCAGCCCCCTATTCAGCCCTGGCAGCCGGCAACATCACCATCCCCATGGCCTCAGAGCTGAAATCATGGAACTTGTATTCAGCTTCCAAAAAGTCCACTAGCCTCACCTTCCAGGGCTCCTGCCTTTTCGAAGAGCTAGATAAGATGATCTCTAATGCCATGGGGGGTAAGAGTATTTTGTTTCTGCAACAGAGGGCCAAATGCCCTCCTCCCAAGAGACGCACAGTCCAGTTTTGGTCCTTTCGGAAATTTTCAGTGTAGAAAAGCAACCAAAAGGACAACACTCCGGCCCACCAGGAAAAGAAGAGACCTTCCTTTAGGCTAGCCCCCTCCTGGCATCAACGAACCCACCAGCGCTGGTCTGCCAGACCCGGATCTAGAAGATTCCCACCTGGGATGTTTCTCAGGGTGGGTGGCCGTCTCCTTTGGTTCCGGGATCAGTGGCTCTCGGTAGTCAACAACGCTTGGGTCTGAGATGTTGTCGACTACAGCCACAAAATAGATTTTTCCACGCTGCCTTGTTTTCGAGACCAATTTCCCTAAAGACCCCCTTCCCTTATTCCTGGGTTTTTCAAGGCTATTGATTTGCTATCCAAAGCAGCATCATGATCTCAGTTCCAGGACGCGGAGACATCAGACACCGGAGGCAGGCCGAGGGGTCGGGGCAAAGCCAAAGACCTTACCCACAATCCTCCCATAAATGCACTTTTATAAAATTAGAATTATTTCTATACATAATGGTAAAATGTTATTTCTATAATATTTCTACAATTAAACGTTTGAGATTTCTGTGGTAATGGTTATTTTGTTTCTTTTAAACCTGTTCTGAATGTAAATAAAACATTTCTCTGATTAAGCTTCCACATTGTATTTTAGCCTTTCATTTTACTCATAGGGCAGGAAAAGCCCATGATGCACCTGTGTAAACCATATAAAAGGTACTATAATAACATGGCTTAGACAGGTAACCCACTTTTCAAACAATGAAGTTCACTTGTACAAGCTGCATAGATGAAAACCTGCTTTAGGCTGTGTGCCCACGATGCAGAAATGCTCAGGATTTTATCCTGTGAGTTTATGCAACTCCCTGGCAGAAAAAAACGCATGCGGATTGTGCATGCGGATCGTCCATGCGGATCGTGCATGCTGTAAGGCAGCGCTAGTCATCATCCTGGGGAATACTCGCTGCAGCGCGTCAATTAATGCACACCAGCAATGTCTTTCCGGTTTTCACACTTCAGCAGTTTATTATACTTCATAAACCGCAGTTCACACATATAATGTCCACGAGCTCAAGTGGCAGACAGGCCCACTTGGCTTCAGATACAGCCTTCAGCAAGGTAATACTATAGCAATGTCCATATAACAAAGTGTATTACCTTTGTCAGGTTTTAGCTGCTTCAGTCCATTTGGTTCCGCCACCACTGTGGCTCTACAGCTTACCACACGTGGTCTCCAGCCCTTGTCCCGTCCAAGGCCACTGGCATCTCTCACACACACAGATCCAGGCTCTGCCCTCCAGGACACTTATCCTCCAAAGCCTCTGGCTCTCCAAGGCTTACTGGCATCGCTTACACACACAAGGATCCAGGCTTCACCCTCCAGGAGCCCACCAAGCTTCATCAGGCCTCACACGGTGCCACACATACAGGTAACAGGTAACAGGCCTCACGCCTATCACACCCATTGCACCCCTGCATACTTCTGTCTCAAATTACCAGGGTTTTTATATCCTATAGAAACAGCCACAGGACCTGTGCTTATCTCACAGTCACATGTCCAGACCTTCTGTTGTGCAAAAGGACCTGTGTGATGTCACAGTCATGTGACCAGTCAGCTGAGGGAGGTACGTGGTCCGTCAAAACACACACTGAACCATTAAAGGGATGCCTGCTGCATCACAATGCGGATTGTACATGCGGATTGTACATGCGGATTATGCATGCGGATTGTACATGCGTTTTGCTGCCAGGGACAAGCGGAAGTGAAGCGTTCTTCACTTGCATTTCCGCTTGCGGGTTGTCAAGCGCTTTCCAAGCGATTTTAGCATCACTTGGAAAGTGTTTGACAACTTGGTCACACTAAATAAATCCATGCAACCGGCATGGATTTATATAGTGTGACCGAAAGAATGTTAAAAAAATAAATATATACTTACCCTCTGATGGCCCCCGGTGTCCTGCTTTCCCTCCGTTCTCCCTTGCCAGCAGCGATACACTGAAGGACCTGCTGACGTCAGCGTCGCGTGACCTGTCACATGACTATAATGTCAGCACAGGTCCTTCAGTACATCGCGAACTGCCGGCATGAGAGGAGGAGTGCAGCGGGGGGCCGCCAGAAGGTAAGTATATATTTATTTTTTATTTTATTCTTTTTTTTTTCTTTACAGTTTTCTATGGTACCCTGGTCCGGAGGACGGTCTCCTCTCCTCTATACCTGGGTACCATCCGCACACTAGAACGCATGGAATGCGCATCTACATATACAGTGATGCGTAATCCATGCGATCTAATGCAAGTCAATGGCGGCGAAAATGCAGCACTTCCGCAAAATAATTGATAGTGCTGTGTTTTTTTCCGCAATGATAATCCGCAGAGGAAATTTCCGCAGCATGTGCACAGCACAAGCGGATTATCATTGGGGAACATGGCAGGCCTTCTACCATGTGTTTTTTAAGCGTTTCTGCAGCGTTTTTGCTTAAAAAATGCATCGTGGGCACACAGCCTTAAGGGAACCTGTCACCTGTTTTTCCCCATATAAAGTACGACCACCACCTGTATGCCCTAGAGTGCTGTAAAGAAGTCGGACGGTACTAGATTGTGCCTGCCGTGCCTCAGACCACACGAGAGGACGGTACTAGATTGTGCCTGCCGTGCCTCAGACCGCACGGGAGGACGGTACTAGATTGTGCCTGCCGTGCCTCAGACCACACGGGAGGACTGTACTAGATTGTGCCTGCCATGCCTCAGAGCGCACGGGAGGACGGTACTAGATTGTGCCTGCCGTGCCTCAGACCACACGGGAGGACGGTACTAGATAGTGCCTGCCGCTCTTCAGACCACACGGGAGGACTGTACTAGATTGTGCCTGCCGTGCCTCAGACCACACGGGAGGACTGTACTAGATTGTGCCTGCCGTGCTTCAGACCGCACGGGAGGACGGTACTAGATTGTGCCTGCCGTGCCTCAGAGCACACGGGAGGACGGTACTAGATAGTGCCTGCCGCTCTTCAGGCCGCACGGGAGGACGGTACTAGATAGTGCCTGCCGTGCCTCAGACCACACGAGAGGACGGTACTAGATTGTGCCTGCCGTGCTTCAGACCGCACGGGAGGACGGTACTAGATTGTGCCTGCCGTGCCTCAGAGCACACGGGAGGACGGTACTAGATAGTGCCTGCCGCTCTTCAGACCGCACGGGAGGACGGTACTAGATAGTGCCTGCCGCTCTTCAGACTGCACGGGAGGACGGTACTAGATAGTGCCTGCCGCTCTTCAGACCACACGGGAGGACGGTACTAGATTGTGCCTGCCGTGCCTCAGACCACACGGGAGGACGGTACTAGATTGTGCCTGCCGTGCTTCAGACCACACGAGAGGACGGTACTAGATTGTGCCTGCCGTGCCTCAGACCGCACGAGAGGACGGTACTAGATAGTGCCTGCCGTGCCTCAGACCACACGAGAGGACGGTACTAGATTGTGCCTGCCGTGCCTCAGACCACACGGGAGGACGGTACTAGATTGTGCCTGCCGTGCCTCAGACCACACGGGAGGACGGTACTAGATTGTGCCTGCCGTGCCTCAGACTGCACGGGAGGACGGTACTAGATTGTGCCTGCCGTGCCTCAGACCACACGGGAGGACGGTACTAGATTGTGCCTGCCGTGCCTCAGACTGCACGGGAGGACGGTACTAGATTGTGCCTGCCGTGCCTCAGACCGCACGGGAGGACGGTACTAGATTGTGCCTGCCGTGCCTCAGACCACACGGGAGGACGGTACTAGATTGTGCCTGCCGTGCCTCAGACTGCACGGGAGGACGGTACTAGATTGTGCCTGCCGTGCCTCAGACCACACGGGAGGACGGTACTAGATTGTGCCTGCCGCTCTTCAGACCGCACGGGAGGACGGTACTAGATTGTGCCTGCCGTGCCTCAGACCACACGGGAGGACGGTACTAGATTGTGCCTGCCGCTCTTCAGACCACATGCTGCAGATAAAAAAATAAATCAAAATATGACTGAAAGAGCACCACAGCAACAAAATATAGTACATTGATAAACAGTGTTATAATTATATCTATAATATAATCAGCTAAGCGTCCCTCTGTCTGAAGCCTCGATAGACTGCGCATGTGTGACGCGCAGTCTGGCTCTAGACAGAAGAACGCATGGAGCCGTTACAGGTAAGAGCAGTGTATGGCGCCGGAGATCGCGGTATGCCTAGACACTGAATGCATACTCATATACTTACCTGACCGGGAGGAGCGTTGTCGCGGCGCCTCTCTCTTCGCCAGAGACCGGGGCAGGAGTGAGGCGTCGGATCGGCGCATGCGCATAGCGCTATCCAGCGCCATTTTACTGAAGACACATTTGCAGTGTCTCTTCAGCAAAGTGGCGCCGGACAGCGCGGTATGGGCACGCACGTACTCCGGCGCCGCACTCCTCCCCCGGCAGAGCAGGACACAGCAGCGCTGGAGCACAGGGAAGAAAGGTGAGTATAAGTGTTTATTTTTTTGTATGTGTGTGCAGCGTGAAAGAGATGAGGGGGCCACACATACCAGGATTGGGGGGTGAGGGACGCCATGCATACCAGGATTGGGGGGGTGAGGGACGCCATGCATATCAGGATTGGGGGATGAGGGACGCCATGCATACCAGGATTGGGGGATGAGGGACGCCATGCATACCAGGATTGGGGGATGAGGGACGCCATGCATACCAGGATTGGGGGATGAGGGACGCCATGCATACCAGGATTGGGGGATGAGGGATGCCATACATACCAGGATTGGGGGGTAAGGGGCCCATACATACCAGGATTGGGGGGTGAGGGGCCCCATCCATACCAGGATTGGGGGATGAGGGGCCCTATGCATACCAGGATTAGAGGATGAGGGATGCCATACATACCAGGATTGGGGGATGAGGGGTGCCATGCATACCAGGATTGGGGATGAGGGGTGCCATGCATACCAGGATTGGGGATGAGGGGTGCCACGCATACCAGCATTGGGCAATGAGGAGGGCCACGCATACCAGGATTGGGGGATGAGGGGTACTATGCATACCAGGATTGGGGGATGAGGGGGCCACACATACCAGCATTGGGGGATGAGGGGGGCCACGCATACCAGGATTGGGGGGTGAGAGGTGCCATGCATCCCAGTATAGGATGATAGGGGCAGCACAAATACCAGGAGGGGGGCAGCACATACCAGCATGGGAGACCATATACCAATAAAGATGCTCGCCACCCAGGTGTAGAACGGATTCAGTAGTGTGAGAGAAAAGAATCCATCTTGTTTCTCTGTGGTATCCATTTTGTTTTCACTCTTATGTAATGGTCATCAGGTAACACTGATGGGTAGTGAGGTTTCACATTACTATTCACTCCCTTAAGGTTACTATTGGTTCATAGGTCAGAGGGAACTATTCCTTTGTCTCTGACCCTATTTAAAGTGCCACATGTGCTAATAAAGCAGAAGTCTTTTCTAGTACACCATACAAGGCTGTGCTGTATTAATTTCCCGAGCGCTCGTAAAACAAATCTTATTAATTTGGAGTTCGGAAGGTATAGAAGAGAGCGTATTTCGCTCACAGTAGCTAGTTTATTTATACGGGGCTGTTCACCGTATCCGGGACAGTTGGAACTAGAGCTGAGAGGATCAATTCATGGGACGCTGGACAGGAGGCCACGAATCTCTTACCTATAGTGTTGCACGAGCATGCTCGGTTTACCCTTTCACCGTGCACGCTCGGTTGCTGCCCGAGTATTTTCGGCGTGCTCGGTGTCTATGCTCGGGCCGCTGGGGCTGTTAGACAGCTGTGACACATGCAGGGATTGCCTAACAAACATGCAATCCCTGCATGTGTCACAGCTGTCTAACAGCTGCGACACATGCAGCCGCGGCGGCTCGAGCATAGATGCCGAAAATACTCAGGCAGCACCTGAGCGTGCTCTGTGAGAGGGTTAAGAGAACACGCTCATGCGTCACTACTAACCTTACCTCATCCGGCGTGACTTTTGATGAAGCTGGCATGATGTCATCTGTGCGTCGTGCTTCTTTCACTTGGGATCTATGGATTTATTTTCTGTCCATTCAACTTTCTCATCTTTATGTAGCTTCACTATTTGACATTGGCTTTTTTGTGTCTGCAAGGCCGTGTTCACATGTTGAATAAATACTGTATTTTTTTTTGGTTTTCTGCAGATGTCCACACCAAACTACACAATAACAATCTTCTCTGATTATTACGTACTTGCTGCATTTTTTATGCCTTTTCCCCCTTATTTGATGTTTTTTGGTGCAGATGTGAAGCCGCATTGTTCATTTTTTGTTATAATACAGAATGGCTTTGATTCTGCACTTAAGGTACCTGCAGTCTTTTTACCTGCGTTTTCTCTCTTTTTAGGCTCCACATAGAAGCCTCTAGACGTAAAATAAACCATAACCGTACAGATCAGCAGCGTCTTTAGACCACAGAGCCGTTTTCATGAAATCACATCCACTTTTCTTGGCCATTTAAATGCTGCAAAATGACTGTTCCAAAAAAGCAGCTGAAAAAACACAGCACTTATGCTACATCTGAACACGGCCTAAATGTGCAAGTGCAGTGGATGTGATTTAATGAAATCTACGCCTGCAGTGAGTCTAAAGACGCTGCTGAACTGTGCGGATTTCATGCATTTTTTTTTTATATATATATATATAAGCCTCTGTGGAGCCTGTAAAAAAAAAAAACATTTTTAAGCTCAAAAATCTAAGTTTTTCTGTAGTATTAAAAATGTAGATTCACAGCTTCACCAAAACACATTTTAAGGGGGAAAACTCAAAAGAAACTCAGCAAACACACAATAATAAGATTGTTATTTTGTTGTATGGTGCGGACATAAAAAAATGCAGTCTTCATGTTGTGTGAACTTGGCTTTAGTGTTACATTTTATTCAACTTTTTATTTATTTTTTATGGCTTTAATAAATATATTTTTATAATTTGCCAGTGTGATAGCGCAAGCTATAGTAGCCCACCTTATCATTTTTTGGGGGTGAAATTGATTTGTATGCACAGTAAAAAAAATATAATTTTTTTTCTGTTGCTAGCCAGAGTCCACCTAGTCCTTTTGTGGTGGTAAAATTCAGCTGTATGCAGAGACACCTCGTAAACGTGCGGCTCCGCTCGGTACACCTCGTACACGGGCGGCTCCGCTCCACACACTCGTACACGCGCGGCTCTGCTTCGTACACCTCGTACACGTGCAGCTCTGCTTTGTACACGCGTGACTCTGCTCCGTACACCTCGTACACACGCGACTCCGCTCCGCACACTCGTACACGCGCGGCTCCGCTCTGTACACCTCGAACACGCGCGGCTCTGCTCCGTACACTTCGTAAACGCGTGGCTCCGGTCCGTACTCTTCATACAAGCGTGGCTCCACTCCGTACACCTCGTACATGCGCGGCTCCGCTCCACTCTGAACACTCGTACACGCGCTGCTCTGCTCTGCACACCTTGTACACGCACGTCTACGCTCCGTACACCTCGTACTTGCGCAGTTTTGCTCCGTACACCTCGTACTTGGCGGCGTCTCTCCGTACACCTTGTACACGTGCGGCTCCACTCCGCTCCGCACACATCGTAGACGTGCGGTTCCGCTCCGTACACCTCGTACACGCGCTGCTCTGCTCACCTTGTAAATGCGCGACTCTGCTCCGCACACCTCATACACGCACGGTTTCGCTCCATCTCGTACACGCGTGGCTCCGCTCCTTACACGTCGTACATGCGCTGCTCTGCTCTGTACACCTCGTACACGTATGGCTCTGCTCTGCACACCTCGTACATGCGCGGCTCCGCTCTGCACACCTCATACACGTGCGGCTCCGCTCCATACACCTCGTACACGCGTGGCTCCGCTCCTTACACGTCGTACACTCGCTGCTCTGCTCTGTACACCGCGTACACGTGCGGCTCTGCTCTGCACACCTCGTACATGCGCGGCTCCGCTCTGCACACCTCATACACGGGCGGCTCCGCTCCATACACCTCGTACACGCGTGGGTCCGCTCCTTACACGTCGTACACTCGCTGCTCTGCTCTGTACACCTCGTACACGTGCGGCTCTGCTCTGTACACCTCGTACACGCGTGGCTCCGCTCCGCACACTCGTACACGCGCGGCTCTGCTCTGTACACCTCGTACACGCGTGGCTCCGCTCCGCACACTCGTACACGCGCGGCTCTGCTCCGTACACCTCGTACACGCGCGGCTCTGCACCGTACACCTCATACACGCGTGACTGCTCCGAACACCTCGTACACTCGCGGCTCCGCTCCGCACACTCATACACGCGCAGCTCTGCACCTTACATCTCGTACACACGCGGCTCCGCTCCGCACACTCGTACACGCGCGGCTCTGCTATGTACACTTCGTACACCCGCGGCTCCGCACACTCGTATACGCGCGGCTCTGCACACTCGTATACGCGCGGCTCTGCTCCATACACCTCGTACACGCGCGTCTCTGCTCCGTACACCTCGTACACTCGCGGCTCCGCTCCGCACACTCGTACACGCGTGGCTCCGCTCCGCACACTCGTACATGCGCGGCTCTGCTCCGTACACCTCGTACATGCGCAGCTCTGCTCCGTACCCCTCATACACGTGTGACTCTGCTCTGTACACCTCGTACACTCACGGCTCCGCTCCGCACACTCGTACATGCGCGGCTCTGCTCCTTACATCTCATACACACGCGGCTCCGCTCCGCACACTCGTAGACTGGAGACTCTGCTCCATACACCTCCTACACGCGTGGCTCCGCTCCGTACACCTCGTACACGCACGGTTCCGCTCCGTACACCTCGTACACGCGCGGCTCCGCTCCGTACACCTCGTACACGCGCGGCTCCGCTCCGTACACCTCGTACACGCGCGGCTCCGCTCCGTACACCTCGTACACGCGCGGCTCCGCTCCGTACACCTCGTACACGCGCGGCTCCGCTCCGTACACCTCGTACACGCGCGGCTCCGCTCCGTACACCTCGTACACGCGCGGCTCTGCTCCTCACACCATGCACACGCGCGGCTCTGCTCCTTACACCATGCACACGCGCGGCTCCGCTCCGTACACCTTGTACACGTGCGAATCCGCTCCGCTCCGCGCACCTCATACACGCGCGGCTGTGCTTCACACACCTCGTACACGCACGGCTCAGCTCCACACACCTCGTACACGCGTGTCTTCAGCTCCACACACCTCGTACATGCGCTGCTTTACTCTGCACATTTCGTACACGCGCGGCTCCTCTGCGCACACTCGGACACGCGCGGATCCGCTCCGCACACTCGTACACGCAGTGCTCTGCTCTGTGCACCTCGAACACGCACTGCTCCGCTCCACACACCTCGTACACGCACTGCTCCGCTCCACACACCTCGTACACGCGCGGCTCCGCTCCGCACACCTTTTACACGCGCGGCTCCGCACGCCTTGTACACGTGCGGCTCTGCTCCGTACACCTCATACACGCTTGGCTCCGCTCCGTACACCTCATACACGCGTGTCTCCGCTCCACACACATCGTACACGCTCGACTCCGCTCCACACACCTCGTACACGCGCGGCTCTGCTCCACACACCTCGTACATGCGTGTCTCTGCTCCACACACCTCGTACACGTGCGGCTCCGCTCCGCACACCTCGTACACGCACGGTTCCGCTCCGTACAGCTCGTACACGCACGGCTCCTCTCCGTACAGCTCGTACACGCGCGGCTCCTCTCCGTACAGCTCGTACACGCGCGGCTCCGCTCCATACACCTTGTACACGTGCGGATCCGCTCCGCGCACCTCATACATGCGCGGCTGTGCTCCACACACCTCGTACACGCGCGGCTCAGCTCCACACACCTCGTACACGTGCGGCTCTGCTCCACACACCTCGTACATGCGTGTCTCTGCTCCACACACCTCGTACACGTGCGGCTCCGCTCTGCACACCTCGTACACGCACGGTTCCGCTCCGTACAGCTCGTACATGCGCGGCTCCTCTCCGTACAGCTCGTACACGCGCGGCTCCGCTCCGTACACCTTGTACACGTGCGGATCCGCTCCGCGCACCTCATACATGCGCGGCTGTGCTCCACACACCTCGTACACGCGCGGCTCAGCTCCACACACCTCGTACACGCGCTGTTCTGCTCTGCACATTTCGTACACGTGCGGCTCCGCTGCGCACACTCGTACACGCGCGGATCCACTCCGCACACTCGTACACGCAGTGCTCTGCTCTGTACACCTCGAACACGCACGGCTCCGCTCCACACACCTCGTACACGCGCGGCTCCACTCCGCACACCTTGTACACGCACGGCTCCGCTCCACACACCTCGTACACGCGTGTCTCCGCTCCACACACCACGTACACTCGCGGCTCCGCTCCACACACCTCATACACGTGCGGCTCTGCTTTGCACACCTTGTACACGTGCGGCACCGCACACTTGTACACGCGCAGCTCTGCTCCGCACACCTCATACACGCACGGTTCCGCTCGATACACTTTGTACACGCGCAGCTCCGCTCTGCACACGTCGTATACGCACGGCTCCGCTCCGTACAGTTCGTACACGCGCGGCTCGGCTCCTTACAGCTCCTACACGCGCGGCTCCACTCCGTACACCTTGTACACGCATGGATCCGCTCCGCACACCTCATACACGCGTGTCTCCGCTCCATACACCTCGTACATGAGCGGCTAAGCTCCACACACTCGTACACGTGCGGCTCTGCTCCGCACACCTCGTACACGCGTGGCTCCGCTCAGCACACCTCGTACACGCGTGGCTCCACTCAGCACACCTCGTACACGCGCGGCTCCGCTCTGCACACCTCGTACATGCACGGCTCTGGTCCGTACAGCTCGTACACGCGCGGCTCCGCTCCGTACAGCTCGTACACGCGCAGCTCCGCTCCGTACACTTTGTAGACGCGCGGATCCGCTCCACTCTGCACACCTCGTACACGCGCGGCTCCGCTCCGTACACCTCGTACACGATTGTCTCCTCTCCGTACACCTCGTACACGATTGGCTCTGCTCCACAGACCTCGTACACGCGTGTCTCCGCTCCACACACCTCGTACAAGCGTGTCTCCACTCCACACACCTCGTACACGCGCAGCTCCACTCCGCACACTCGTACACGCGCGGCTCTGCTCCGTACACCTCGTACACGCGCGTCTCTGCTCCGTACACCTCGTACACTCGCGGCTCCGCTCCGCACACTCGTACACGCGTGGCTCCGCTCCGCACACTCGTACATGCGCGGCTCCGCTCCGCACACTCGTACATGCGCGGCTCTGCTCCGTACCCCTCATACACGTGTGACTCTGCTCTGTACACCTCGTACACTCGCGGTTCCGCTCCGCACACTCGTACATGCGCGGCTCTGCTCCTTACATCTCATACACACGCGGCTCCGCTCCGCACACTCGTAGACTGGAGACTCTGCTCCATACACCTCCTACACGCGTGGCTCCGCTTTGTACACCTCGTACAAGCGTGGCTCCGCTCCGTACACCTCGTACACGCACGGTTCCGCTCCGTACACCTCGTACACGCGCGGCTCCGCTCCGTACAGCTCGTACACGTACGGCTCTGCTCCTTACACCTTGTACACGTGCGAATCCGCTCCGCTCCGCGCACCTCATACACGCGCGGCTGTGCTTCACACACCTCGTACACGCACGGCTCAGCTCCACACACCTCGTACACGCGTGTCTTCAGCTCCACACACCTCGTACATGCGCTGCTTTACTCTGCACATTTCGTACACGTGCGGCTCCTCTGCGCACAATCGGACACGCGCGGATCCGCTCCGCACACTCGTACACGCAGTGCTCTGCTCTGTGCACCTCGAACACGCACGGCTCCGCTCCACACACCTCGTACACGCGCGGCTCCGCTCCGCACACCTTGTACACGCGCGGCTCCGCACGCCTTGTACACGTGCGGCTCTGCTCCGTACACCTCATACACGCTCGGCTCCGCTCCGTACACCTCGTACACGCGCGGCTCAGCTCCACACACCTCATACACGCGTGTCTCCGCTCCACACACATCGTACACGCTCGACTCCGCTCCACACACCTCGTACACGTGCGGCTCTGCTCCACACACCTCGTACATGCGTGTCTCTGCTCCACACACCTCGTACACGTGCGGCTCCGCTCTGCACACCTCGTACACGCACGGTTCCGCTCCGTACAGCTCGTACACGAGCGGCTCCTCTCCGTACAGCTCGTATACGCGCGGCTCCGCTCCATACACCTTGTACACGCGCGGCTCCGCTCCGTACACCTTGTACACGTGCGGATCCGCTCCGCGCACCTCATACATGCGCGGCTGTACTCCACACACCTCGTACACGCGCGGCTCAGCTCCACACACCTCGTACACGTGCGGCTCTGCTCCACACACCTCGTACATGCGTGTCTCTGCTCCACACACCTCGTACACGTGCGGCTCCGCTCTGCACACCTCGTACACGCACGGTTCCGCTCCGTACAGCTCGTACACGCGCGGCTCCTCTCCGTACAGCTCGTACACGCGCGGCTCCGCTCCGTACACCTTGTACACGTGCGGATCCGCTCCGCGCACCTCATACATGCGCGGCTGTGCTCCACACACCTCGTACACGCGTGGCTCAGCTCCACACACCTCGTACACGCGTGTCTTTGCTCCACACACCTCGTACACGCGCTGTTCTGCTCTGCACATTTCGTACACGTGCGGCTTCGCTGCGCACACTCGTACACGCGCGGATCCACTCCGCACACTCGTACACGCAGTGCTCTGCTCTGTACACCTCGAACACGCACGGCTCCGCTCCACACACCTCGTACACGCGCGGCTCCACTCCGCACACCTTGTACACGCACGGCTCCGCTCCACACACCTCGTACACGCGTGTCTCCGCTCCACACACCACGTACACTCGCGGCTCCGCTCCACACACCTCATACACGTGCGGCTCTTCTTTGCACACCTTGTACACGTGCGGCACCGCACACTCGTACACGCGCAGCTCTGCTCCGCACACCTCGTACACGCACGGTTCCGCTCGATACACTTTGTACACGCGCAGCTCCGCTCTGCACACGTCGTATACGCACGGCTCCGCTCCGTACAGTTCGTACACGCGCGGCTCGGCTCCTTACAGCTCCTACACGCGCGGCTCCACTCCGTACACCTTGTACACGCATGGATCCGCTCCGCACACCTCATACACGCGTGTCTCCGCTCCATACACCTCGTACATGCGCGGCTCCGCTCCGTACACCTCGTACACGAGCGGCTAAGCTCCACACACTCGTACACGCGTGGCTCCGCTCAGCACACCTCGTACACGCGCGGCTCCGCTCTGCACACCTCGTACATGCACGGCTCCGCTCTGTACAGCTTGTACACGTGCGGCTCTGGTCCGTACAGCTCGTACACGCGCGGCTCCGCTCCGTACAGCTCGTACACGCGCGGCTCCGCTCCGTACACTTTGTAGACGCGCGGATCCGCTCCACTCTGCACACCTCGTACACGCGCGGCTCCGCTCTGTACACCTCGTACACGATTGTCTCCTCTCCGTACACCTCGTACACGATTGGCTCTGCTCCACAGACCTCGTACACGCGTGTCTCCGCTCCACACACCTCGTACAAGCGTGTCTCCACTCCACACACCTCGTACACGCGCGGCTCCACTCCGCACACCTCGTACACGCGCAGCTCCACTCCGCACACTCGTACACGCGCAGCTCCACTCTGCACACCTCATACACGCTGGCCTCCACACACTCGTACATGTGCGGCTCCGCACACCTCGTACACGCACAGCTCTGCTCCATACACTTCATACACGCGCGCCTCCGCTATGCACACCTCGTACACGCACGGCTCTGCTCCGTACAGCTCATACACTCGCTGCTCCGCTCCATACTCCTTGTACACGCGTGGATCCACTCCGCACACCTCATACACGCGTGTCTCCGCTCCATACATCTCGTACACGCGAGGTTCCGCTCCAGCTCCGCACACTCGTACACGCGCTGCTCTGCTCTGTACACTTCGTACACGCGCGGCTCCGCTCTGCACATCTCATACACGCGCGGCTCCGCTCTGCACATCTCGTACACGGGCGGCTCCGCTCCGCATACTCGTACACGCGCGTCTCTGCTCCGCACACATCGTACACACACGACGCTGCTCCGTACGTCTTGTACACGCGCGGCACCACTCTGTACACCTAGTACACACGCGGCTCCGCTCCGTACACCTCCTACACGCGTGGCTCCGCTCCGTACACCTCGTACACGTCCGACTCTGCTCTGCACACTCGGACACGCGCTGCTCTGCTCTGTATACCTCGTACACGCGTGGCTCCGCTCCGCACACATCATACAAGCACGACTCCGCTCCGTACACCTTGTACACACTCGGCTCCACTCTGTACACTCGTACACGCGCAACTCAGCTCCGTACACGCTCGGCTCCGCTCCGTGCAGGTCGTACACGCGCGGCTCCGCTCTGTACACCTCGTACACGCGTGGCTCCTCTCCGTACACCTCGTAAACGCGTGGCTTCGCTCCGTACATCTCGTACACGTGCGGCTCCGCTCCAGCTCTGCACACTCGTACACGCGCTGCTCTGTACACCTCGCACACGCGCGGCTATGCTCTGCAAAAATCATACAAGCGCGACTCAGCTCCGTACACCTCGTACACACTCGGCTCCACTCTGTACACCTCGTACACACACAGCTCCGTTTCGCACACTCGTACACGCGCGACTCTGCTCCATACAGTTCGTACACGCGCGACTCTGCTCCATACAGTTCGTACACACGCGACTCAGCTCCGTACACCTCGTACACACTCGGCTCCACTGTGTACACCTCTTACACACGCAGCTCCGCTTCAAACACTCGTACATGCGCGACTCCGCTCCGTACAACTCGTACACGCTCGGCTCCGCTCCGTGCAGCTCGTACACGCGCGGATCTGCTCTGTACACCTCGTACATGCATGTCTCTGCTCCACACATCTCGTACACGTGCGGCTCCGCTCTGCACACCTCGTACACGCACGGTTCCGCTCCGTACAGCTCGTACACGCGCGGCTCTGCTCCGTACACCTTGTACACGTGCGGATCCGCTCAGCTCCGCGCACCTCATACATGCGCGGCTGTGCTCCACACACCTCGTACACGCGCGGCTCAGCTCCACACACCTCGTACACGCGTGTCTCCGCTCCACACACCTCGTACACGCGCTGCTCTGCTCTGCACATTTCGTACACGTGCGGCTCCGCTGCGCACACTCGTACACGCAGTGCTCTGCTCTGTACACCTCGAACACGCACGGCTCCGCTCCACACACCTCGTACACGCGCGGCTCCGCTCCGCACACCTTGTACACGCACGGCTCCGCTCCACACACCTCATACACGTGCGGCTCTGCTTTGCACACCTTGTACACGTGCGGCATCGCACACTCGTACACGCGCAGCTCTGCTCCGCACACCTCGTACACGCACGGTTCCACTCTATACACTTTGTACACGCGCAGCTCCGCTCTGCACACGTCGTATACGCACGGCTCCGCTCCGTACAGTTCGTACACGCGCGGCTCCGCTCCTTACAGCTCCTACACGCGCGGCTCCACTCCGTACACCTTGTACACGCATGGATCCGCTCCGCACACCTCATACACGCGTGTCTCCGCTCCATACACCTCGTACATGCGCGGCTCCGCTCCGTACACGAGCGGCTAAGCTCCACACACTCGTACACGTGCGGCTCTGCTCCGCACACCTCGTACACGCGTGGCTCTGCTCAACACACCTCGTACACGCGCGGCTCCGCTCTGCACACCTCGTACATGCACGGCTCCGCTCTGTACAGCTTGTACACGTGCGGCTCTGCTCCGTACAGCTCGTACACGATTGGCTCTGCTCCATAGACCTCGTACACGCGTGTCTCCGCTCCACACACCTCGTACAAGCGTGTCTCCGCTCCACACACCTCGTACACGTGCGGCTCCACTCCGCACACCTCGTAGACGCGCGGCTCCGCTCCGTACACCTCGTACACGATTGGCTCTGCTCCATAGACCTCGTACACGCGTGTCTCCGCTCCACACACCTCGTACAAGCGTGTCTCCGCTCCACACACCTCGTACACGTGCGGCTCCACTCCGCACACCTCGTAGACGCGCAGCTCCACTCCGCACACTCGTACACGCGCGGCTCCGCTCTGCACACCTCATACACGCTGGCCTCCACACACTCGTACATGTGCGGCTCCGCACACCTCGTACACGCACAGCTCCGCTCCATACACCTCATACACGCGCGCCTCCGCTCTGCACACCTCGTACACGCACGGCTCTGCTCCGTACAGCTCATACACTCGCTGCTCCGCTCCATACTCCTTGTACACGCGTGGATCCACTCCGCACACCTCATACACGCGTGTCTCCGCTCCATACATCTCGTACACGCGAGGTTCCGCTCCAGCTCCGCACACTCGTACACGCGCTGCTCTGTACACTTCGTACACGCGCGGCTCCGCTCTGCACATCTCGTACACGCGCGGCTCCGCTCTGCACATCTCGTACATGGGCGGCTCCGCTCCGCATACTCGTACACGCGCGTCTCTGCTCCGCACACATCGTACACACACGACGCTGCTCCATACGTCTTGTACACACGCGGCTCAGCTTCGTACAAATCGTACATGCGCGGCACCACTCTGTACACCTAGTACACACGCGGCTCCGCTCCGTACACCTCCTACACGCGTGGCTCCGCTCCGTACACCTCGTACACGTCCGACTCTGCTCTGCACACTCGGACACGCGCGGCTCCGCTCTGTACACCTCGTACACGCGTGGCTCCTCTCCGTACAGCTCATACACTCGCTGCTCCGCTCCATACTCCTTGTACACGCGTGGATCCACTCCGCACACCTCATACACGCGTGTCTCCGCTCCATACATCTCGTACACTCGAGGTTCCGCTCCAGCTCCGCACACTCGTACACGCGCTGCTCTGCTCTGTACACTTCGTACACGCGCGGCTCCGCTCTGCACATCTCGTACACGCGCGGCTCCGCTCTGCACATCTCGTACATGGGCGGCTCCGCTCCGCATACTCGTACACGCGCGTCTCTGCTCCGCACACATCGTACACACACGACGCTGCTCCGTACGTCTTGTACACACGCGGCTCAGCTTCGTACAAATCGTACATGCGCGGCACCACTCTGTACACCTAGTACACACGCGGCTCCGCTCCGTACACCTCCTACACGCGTGGCTCCACTCCGTACACCTCGTACACGTCCGACTCTGCTCCGCACACTCGGACACGCGCGGCTCCGCTCTGTACACCTCGTACACGCGTGGCTATGCTCTGCACACATCATACAAGCGCGACTCAGCTCCGTACACCTCGTACACACTCGGCTCCACTCTGTACACCTCGTACACACGCAGCTCCGTTTCGCACACTCATACACGCGCGACTCTGCTCCATACACTTCGTACACGCGCGACTCTGCTCCGCACACTCGTACAAGCACGACTCAGCTCCGTACACCTCGTACACACTCGGCTCCACTGTGTACACCTCTTACACACGCAGCTCCGCTTCAAACACTCGTACATGTGCGACTCCGCTCCGTACAACTCGTACACGCTCGGCTCAGCTCCGTGCAGCTCGTACATGCGCGGCTCCGCTCTGCACACTTCGTACACGCGCGACTATGCTCCTTACACGTAGTACACGTGCGGCTCCGCTCCGTACACCTCCTACACGCGTGGCTCCGCTCCGTACACCTCGTACACGTCCGACTCTGCTCCGCACACTCGGACACGCGCGGCTCCGCTCTGTACACCTCGTACACGCGTGGCTCCTCTCCGTACACCTCGTAAACGCGTGGCTTCGCTCCGTACATCTCGTACACGTGCGGCTCCGCTCCAGCTCTGCACACTCGTACACGCGCGGCTATGCTCTGCACACATCATACATCCGTACAGCTCGTACACGCACGGCTCCGCTCCGTACAGCTCCTACACGCGCGGCTCCACTCCGTACACCTTGTACACACACGGATCCGCTCCACACACCACATACACGCGCGGCTCTGCTCCGTACACCTTGTACACGAGCGGCTAAGCTCCGCACACTCGTACACTTGCGGCTCTGCTCCGCAAACCTCGTACACGCGTGGGTCCGCTTAGCACACCTCGTACACGCATGTCTGCGCTCTGCACACCTTGTACATGCACGGCTCCGCTCTGTACAGCTCGTACACGTGCGGCTCCGCTCCGTACAGCTCGTCCACGCGCGGCTCCGCTCCGTACAGCTCGCACACGCGCGGCTCCGCTCCGTACACTTTGTACACTCGCGGATCCGCTCCGCACACCTCGTACACGCGCGGCTCCGCTCCATACACTTTGTACACGCGCAGCTCTGCTCTGCACACCTCGCACATGCGCGGCTCCGCTCCATACACTTTGTACACGCGCGGATCCGCTCCGCACACCTCGTACACGATTGGCTCCGCTCCGCATACTCGTACATGTGCGGCTCTGCTCTGCACACCTCGTACACGCGCGACTCCGCTCCGCACACCTCGTACACGCGCGACTCCGCTCCGCACACTTCGTACACGCGCGGCTGTACTCCACACACCTCGTACACGCGTGTCTCCTCTCCACACCTTGTACTTGCGCGGCTCTGCTCCACATACCCCGTACACGCACGGCTCCGCTCTGCACACCTCGTACACGCTAAGCTCCGCTCCGTACACCCTGTACACGCGTGGATCCGCTCCGCACACTCGTACATGCGCTGCTCTGCTCCGTACAGCTCGTACACGCGCGGCTTTTCTCTGTACACTTTGTACACGCGCGGATCCGCTCCGCACACCTCGTACACATGCGGCTCCGCTCCGTACAACTCATACACGATTAGCTCTGCTCCGTACACCTTGTACACGCATGGTTCCGCTCCATACACTTTGTACACGTGCAGCTCCGCTCTGCACACCTCGTACATGCACGGCTCCGCTCTGTACAGCTCATACACGCGCGGCTCCGCTCCGTACACTTTGTACACGTGTGGATCCGCTCCACTCCGCACACTTTGTACACCATTGGCTCCCCTCCGCACACTCGTACATGTGCGGCTCTGCTCCGCACACCTTGTACACGCACGGCTCCGCTCCGCACACCTCTTACACGCGCGGCTCTGCTCCACACCTTGTACACGCGTGTCTCCGCTCCATACACCTCGTACACACGCGGCTCCGCTCCGCACACCTCGTACACGCGCAGCTCCACTCTGCACACCTTGTACACGCGCAGCTCCACTCCACACACCTAGTACACGCGCGGCTCTGCTCTGCACACCTCATACATGCTCGGCTCCGCACACTCTTACACGCGCGGCTCCGCTCCGCACACTTGTACACGCGCTGCTCTGCTCCGTACACCTCGTACACGTTCGGCCCGCTCCGTACAGCTCGTACACGCGCAGCTTTTCTCTGTACACTTTGTACACGCGCGGCTCCGCTCCGCACAACTCGTACACGCACAGTTCCGCTCTATACACCTCAAACACGCGCGCCTCCGCTCTGCACACCTCGTACACGCACAGCTCCGCTCAGTATACCTTGTACAAGCGCGGATCCGCTCCGCACACTCGTAAATGCGCAGCTCTGCTCCATACACCTCGTACACGCGCGGCTCCGTTTCGCACACATCATACACGCTCGGCTCCGCTCCGTACAACTCGTACATGCGCGGCCCCTCTCCGCACACCTCGTATACGCGCGGCTCCACTCCGCACACCTCGTATACGCGCGGCTCCACTCCGCACACCTCGTGCACGCGCGGCTCCACTCCGCACACCTCGTGCACGCGCGGCTCCGCGCCGTACACCTCGTACTTGCGCGGTCTCGCTCCGTACACATTGTACACGTGCGGCTCCACTCCGCTCCGCACACCTCGGACACGTGCGGCTCCGCTCCGTACACCTCGTACATTCACGGCTCTGCTCTGCACACCTCGTACACGCGCATCTCCGCTCCTTACACGTCGTACATGCGCTGCTCTGCACACCTCGTAAACGCACGACTCTGCTCCGCACACCTCGTACACGCGCGTCTCCGCTCCTTACACGTCGTACATGCGCTGCTCTGCTCTGCACACCTCGTACACGTGTGGCTCTGCTCCGCACACCTCATATACGCGTGGTTCCGCACACCTCGTACACGCTCGACTCCGCTCCGCATACCTCATACATGCGCGGCTCTGCTCTGTACACCTCGTACACCCGCGGCTCCGCTCCGCACATCTAGTACACGAGCGGCTCCGCTCCATACACCTCGTACACGCGGGGCTCTGCTCCGCACACCTAGTACACGCGCGGCTCCGCTCCGTACACCTAGTACACGCGCGGCTCCGCTCCACACACCTAGTACACGTGCGGCTCCGCTCCGCACACCTCGTACACGCGGGGCTCTGCTCCGCACACCTCGTACACGCGCGGCTCCACTCACCTCGTACACGCGCGGCTCCGCTCCGCACACCTTGTCCTCGCGCGGCTCCGCTTCATATACCTCGTACATTACTGAGTTGATCAAAAATGCTGTGACGTTTGGTGTTTTCACGTCAGTTTTGCCCAGCTTCACCAAAATGGGCAGAGTTGGGGCAGGATGGAAGTGTGGCACCACAGCTTGTCTAATTCATAGCGAACTGTGGCTTCCCTTACACCAGAAATCTTACTCCAGTCCGTGACTGGAGTAAGATTTGTGGCAAGGTGCACACACCACTTGTCAGAAGCGCATAATTCATGCGCCACTTAATGAATCTGGACCGTCTGACTCCAGCACGCTCCCTCATCAAGAGCAGCTTGAATATGGCCAGTCTTAATGAATCCGTGTCCTAAGTGCTTTATTAGTTAAAGAATCCGTGTCCTAAGTGCTTTATTAGTTAAAGAATAACCGTTGTTTTAATTTTTGTTTTGTAAATTAATATTACACATGAAAACAAGTAATTTTATAATCTTATCAGAGAAGTCTTCTTTTTCCTGCTGGATTGATCTTTCAGTCTCAATTCGCGGTAACATCTGTAAAATCTGTATTCAGTGAAGACAAACTTTCCTATTAGTGAGATAGATGACAGTTAGTGCTATTAATACTCTTTACAGAAGGAAGGGGAGGAGCTAGCGGAAGGGGGAGGAGCTAGCGGAAGGCACAGACCTTCTGCTGCAAGTTCTCCTGAAACCACAGTTACTTCTCCATGGAAGATTGCAGCTGGTGTTTATACATAGAATCCTAGAACATTAGAATTGGAGGAACCTCCAGGGTCCTAGTGTCCAACCCCTGCTCAATGCAGGATTCACTAAACCATCTCAGACAAATGTCTGTCCAGCCTCTGTTTGAAGACTTCCATTGAAGGAGAATTCACCACCTCTCGTGGCAGCCTGTTCCATTGAAAAACGCACCAAATCTGCAGCGTGTGCACACAGCCTTGTTGTTCTTTTGGTCACAGGCAGGTCTTTGCACAGTCCTGAATGATAAGTACAGCACATACACGCTAAGGCTAAGTGCCCACGTAGCAGATTTGATGCAGAGCGTTTTTGCCTCTCTCTGGCAGAAAAAAACGCATGCAGATTTACATGCAGATTTACATGCAGAGAGAAGTTTTTTTCAGCATTTTTTCAGCGTTTTTTCAAGCACTTTTCCAAGTGATTTTGAGCATCACCTGGAAAGTGCTTGACAAGTTGGTCACACAATATAAATTCATGCAACCGGCAACCGGCATGGATTTATATTGTGTGACCAACTTAGATGCTTTAAATGCTGCATCTATAGTAAAAAAAAAAGAATTAAAAAGTTAAAAATAAAAAACCCTGTATACTCACCTCTCCAGTCTCCTCCCGGCGGCGTTCTCTCTCTTCAGCGTCCCGCGGTATACTGGCAGAACCTGCGGTGACGTCATCTAGTCAGCTGGTCACGCGACCATCACCTGACCTCTGACGTCAGCGGTCGCGTGACCATCAGCTGACTAGATGACGTCACCGCAGGTCCTGCCAGTACACCGCTGGACGCCGAGGAGAGAGGACGCCGCCGGGAGCAGACCGGAGAGGGGAGTATACAGGTTTTTTTTATTTTTAACTTATTTATTTCTTTTTTTCACCGCTTGGTAGCCGGGATGAAGAGGAGTTGTAGTCTCTTCTTCATCCTGGGTGCCACACGCACCCCGATTACGCTGCAAATTCTCGGCCATTGAATTTAATTGAAACGCAGTAAATCCACATATACCTGCGGGTTTGCTGCTTTTCAATGGCCGCGTAATCGCGGTAGAAATGGTCATGCTGCGTTTTGCAACGCAATGTGAATTCGGCGCGCTAATTAGCGCATCATGTGCACAGCACATCCCAATTCACATTGCTTTGCATGGCAGACGGTTTTACATGGGCACATAGCCTAAGAGCGGGGAGCGGCTCTAGTGTCACCTGCTGGGATGGCACAATCACTGTCAGCAGGATACAGGGGACATTATCAGAAAGGAGGAGATGACGTCTCTTCCCTCTCGCCTATCAGAGAATAGATTACTGTATACGGGGGCCTTATCCTCCTCTATTACACATCACTCAGCTCCTAAAGGGAATGATTTCACCATAATACAATATATTTGAGTGGGGCCAGTGCTCCAGGTTTACCTTCATAATGTTGAATGGAGATTGATCAGTTCCAGTGTGTCTGAACAGGGTCCGAGCCCACATCTCCTGAGCTCAGGCTTTACACTGAGCATCACTGTCACGGAGGTCAGATTAGAAGGGCATGGAGCACGATGTGGATGGTTGCCTCCGTATCCGCCATTACCTGGACTGCTAGCTTTACCTGGACGCTCTGGATCAGCTCCTCCGTCTTGTCGAGACCTCTAAGGGCCTGTTCACACAAGCAGATAAAATATCATTCAGAGTTTCATCCAGAAAAGTGGGAGAATTCTTTCCTCACTTGTCGTCCATGTGCAGTCCAGATCTAATCTGGCTTTTTAACCATTTACAGTTTCCAGGGCTACAGGATTGCAATGTATCTGTAAAAAGCAGATTTTTTTCTGTACCCATAGACTTGAATGGGTGAATCTTGTCTGACGGATGAAACGAGGACATGCTGCCATTTTCTTTCTTTATTTTTTGCTCACACACAGATTCGATCAGTGACAAAAAAGAAAAATGACTCCTCTGCACTTTCCCATTGAATCCCATTGGTCTGAGTGCCGTCCATTTGTTCCACAGACAACTTTCCTACTGAAAATACATTCGTGTGAACGAGTCCTAAGAAAGACATTGGAATTGGTTATTAGATGTTGACTGAAGTTTGGCTCTGAAAATGCAGGGCTCTTAAAGACGTTCTCTAATACTTTAATGCAGATGATTTATGCATAAAATAGGTGGTCTATATCAGATCGTTGTAGGTCCGACTCTTGGCTCCCCACCAATAAGCTGTTTATAGCTCTGGCAACGGCCGGATGTAACTTGTGAACAGAGCGCACCCCAGTGGCCACTGCCTGGTGCTGCAGATCACCTCCGGTACTCCTCAATAGCTGGTCTGCACCCGGCAGCGGCCGCAGTGTACGGAGCGGTTTTGTTCCACTTTGAACATTGCCTGCATCTTGCCAGAGGTGATGACAGCTGATCATCGGGGGGCCGATGGTTGGACCCCCACCTGTCTTATATTAATGACCTATCCAGTGGAGTATAAAAGTGTTTGATAACTCCTTTTAAAATCTTGTTTCCATCCCATTGTCTTATACAGCGTGTATCTGTGTTCTTTCTGTAACCAGATGGGCCTGACCTCTGATGGTTCTTCTAGGCTTCTATTACAGCTCTTACAGCCCCAGCATGCATCATTTGTGCTGGAGAGGAATATGAGGACGCAGGAGCAAATAGAAGAACAATTAGGAAAGCTTGGATTATTAGAAGAGCAAAAAATGCTCATAGTGGAGGTGAGACTATTATTATTTTTTTGTAACTTTCATTTTTATATTTTTGAATTTTTAGGACATTTGTTTCCTCTCTTCAGAAAATAACAGTAGATAAGATTGATTAAAGCTTCTGGAAAGGTGTTCAATAACGTCTGATCAGGTGGCTGGTTTGTAATGGTTGTCCCATCTTACCAATCCCTCTCTTCTACCATGAATGTCACATTGTGGGATGAATATATATATATACAGGGGCGTACATAGGAATCAGGGGGCCCCATAGCAGAAGCTCTGATTGGGCCCTCCCCCCCCAAAAAATAAATAAATAAAATAATTGTCGGGGTCACCAAAGATCAGATCTCACAACTTTCCATCTTTTACATAGTAATTTTCCTCCTGCTGACGTCCTAGATCCCTTTCATTGCCCCATAAAGTGTGATGCCAATAAAAGGGCCCCCCAAACAGTATGATACCCCCATGGTGAATTCCTCCATATGCGCAGCATAATGACCCTACTGTACCCCACCTCAACTCCCAGGGTAAAGTATGCTGACCCCAACACAGTATGATCCCCCAACTGTGAGCCCCTAGAGCTAGAGATGATGGTACATAATAAGGGAGGGTGTTATACATAATAAAAGAGGAAACTATATAACTAAGGATGGCGCTATACATAATAAGTGAGTACACCATATACTAAGGGACTGTGCTATACATAATAAGGCTACATTCCTGCAACTGTGTGCAGTGTCGGAGTGCTGCCCTGTTTTACCGACGCATTGAGCATGTCCTATTCTAATCCTCAATATCGGATCAGAACAGGACATTCTCTGACCCTCTTAGATCTCATTCTCAGATCCGTGATTTTCATGGATGTGTGAATGGATCTATAAAACTCTACGAGTCCGTGGACCATCCGACAAAAAGATCTGGCAGCACACGGACATTTCACACAAATGTGAGAATGCAGCCTAAGGGATTTTACAGATAACATTATCACTCCAAGTCACACAGTGCAGATACAGAATAATATTTACATCCAGGCACTTACCGCTGACGTCTCATCTGATCAGAGTCGGTTTCTGCTGCTTCTTCTCCATCTGGTCAGACCTTCATGTCGACATCTCCCAGCCACGACTCGTCTTGTCACGATGATCTCCAGCCTAGAAAATAACAAGGTCACATATTGTATGTATACATGTGTCTCCCCCGCTCTGCGTCCTCGAATACAGATATGTAACCCCCCCATTAATATACTATTAACCACCTAGTAATCAAAATATAAAGTGATAAGCAGCACTGTGCCCCCCACTAACTATAATCTGCACCGGCCAATAATATAAATTATTCAGTCTCTGTGACTCTCCCCAATTAACTGTAAGGCTATGTGCACACAGAAAATATGTGTGACACCCCAGGGGTCTGGTTGTCACAGTGATAGAGATATTACGTCTGAGAGCAGGTGGGAGGTCCTTTGGTCAGGGATCCTGTGCATGCCACACCTCCTGCCCAGCCTTGGGAGGGGAAGAACTTCCCCTGTATAAACCCGGGGCTGAGGCAGGGTTAGTGAGTCCAGGAAGAGGAGAGACAAGAGCAGCATAGGAAGCAGCAGAGTCACAAGGAGTCAGGGGCTGGCAGCTAAAGAGCTCGCCCTGACTAAGAAGATTCTTTACCGGACCCGGAGTCCGAGGCTGTGGGGACTAACTTCTACCCAGCAGCAGAATCCGTCAGGCAGGGGATTTCAGGTCCCCTGGCCCAGAAGCCCGAAGGCCCGGTCACACGCGTGGGACCAGCACCGCCATCGTGGAGCGGAAGCCATTAGAAGGCCCCGAGTCACCGGCCATACGGGTGAGCACCACACGGTACACTCAGGGACGTGGGCTACTTACATCAGCTTCTAGCAAGGTAGCCAGAAGAGTACAGTCAGCTTGGGAGGCCTACAACTACGCCTGGCCAGGGGAGATCCCATCTGCTCAAGGACTGACCAGGCCCCGTTCGCTAGCAAGTACTCCGGGAGGGTCTATCGTTGTTACCAGTAAAGACCCTGAACGCTACCATACCGTCTCTGAGTGGTTCCTGCTACCCCCATCATCCACGTCGGCTGCCCTGAGGCCATACCCCTCCCGTTGGGGGTTATACTATCACGCTGCACCATCCTTCCACCGGCCTCAGCGGTCTGCCCTGCAGCAGCAGCCCCCTGGCTGCATTCAACGGGTGGCGTAGTCATCAACTATTTACTACTAATAGACTGCCGTCTAGTTTGACTCCCTGGGCACGGACCGGGTCACCGCCACGAGACTACAACCCTCTACCGATCCGGCTCCGGGTAGGCTCCCGCATGCGCAACGCAGCGCGACACAGGCCCAGGGGCGCGTCAACTTTGGCGTAGTCGGCAGGATTTCGTGCCCGCAACCACCGGGTACTGCGTGCCTGAAAAGCAAAGACTGTTCAAACTTACCAGTGGTGAAGATTCCCGCTATCCGTGGAGGTTTCCCGCCATCCGGCGCCATCTTCTACCTTCTTCCCGCCATCGGTGAAGTTTCCCGCCATCCGGCGCCATCTTCGGCCTTCTTCCCGCCATCCGTGGAGTTTTCCCGCCGTTGGACGCCATCTTGGGGACGCCGCGCAGGAAGAAGAGGGGCGTGGACTCCGAAAGCGCGCGAGAACTGAAGCCCCGCCTCACGTCCGGACGTTGCGTAAGGTCCTGGAAGGAGCCCAGCAGACGCCGACGTCACAGGAGCGCGACGGAAGGTCCTCAACCCTGACGATCCACTGCGGAGCCGCGGCCTACGGAAGAGGATCATCGCAAGGTAGGCCACGGTCCACTAGGGGGGAGGAAGATGTCGGATACGGAGGAGAGCTTCACTGCCCCAACCCCCGCCAGCGCTACCGCTGCTGCAGTTATGCCCTTCACCATGCCCTATATCCCGGGAGCAGCTTGGCTACCCCAGTATTCAGGGGAGTCACATACCCTGCATGACTTTAGAGAAAAGCTGGATAGCCTCTTCCAGGTGTACCCCCTCACAGAAGAGCAAAAAGTGAGCATCCTGGTGGCCCAACTAACCGGGGCAGCCAAAAGGGAAGTAAAATCCTGGCCACCTGGGAGGAAGACTGTCGCAGGGATACTAACCCGGCTGAAGGACACCTTTGATACCCGCACCTCAGCCGAGATTAAGCTTAGATTCTACGGGTGCAAGCAGCGAGCGCATGAGAGTATAAGGGACTATGCACTAAACCTACAAGAGGCCCTGAGGGCCATAAAGCAGACCGACCCTGATGGGGTGGGAAACGAGGACAGGCTGTTGACTGAACAATTTATAGAGGGTTTATATTGCAATGCCCACCGAACCCAGTTGCGGGCAATGGCCTTACAGGATCCCCATCTGGACTTTGCACAGTTCAAGGACAGAGCCATCCGGGTGCTCCGAGAACCGGCACCAGGTGGCGTTGTGACCCACAGACGCCCCACTACCACTTACTACCAGGAGGCGGCGCCCTTGTCAGCAGGGCCTGTGGGAGCTGATGCGCAGGCTTTGGACAATGACCCGGCTCCAGACCTACACCATCAGGTCCAAGAGCTAGCTAAGAGCGTTGCTGCGCTAACCCGAACTGTGCAGTCTTTACAGGTTTCCACCCCAGGGAAGATCCAGCTGGCATCCGGACCGGAGGACATCCCGTGGCGTCGACCAAGGAGGACCCCACCGGCCAGAGGAAGACCCAGTGACCGATACAGCGAGGACGGACGACCCATCTGCCGCCGCTGCAATCAACCCGGACATATGGAAAGGTACTGTTCTTTAAACGGGCACAACCTGGGGTAGAGGGCCAACCCCCAGGAAAAAGATCACCAGGCCCATCGAACTGGCGCGACAGATATGTGGGAGGACGTCCAGTCTTGCCTGTGGTACTGGATGGCATTCCCATGAGTGCCCTACTGGATACCGGGTCACAGGTCACCACCATCCCGTACGTGCTCTTCAAGCAGTACTGGAATGACTCGGATATTACCCACTACCCTGACGACGACTTGAGTATCATCGCCAGCAATGGCCAGCCCGTGCCACAGATCGGATTTAAGGAGGTGGCCCTCAAAATCGGTAGAGTCGAACTGGCCGCACAGGGACTGATCATTGTAGATATTGATAAACATGAGAGTCACCCAAAAATAACTCTAGGAACTAACGTAATGGAAAATTGTCTTGCAGAGGTGATTTTCCTTTTACAGCAGGTTGCCAAGAACGCCAGCTCCGGCGAGCAGCGGGTGCTCCAGAAAGAGATCCGGGCACTGATGCAACGGCAACAAGTGGAACTCTCCGGCGGTGAGATTGGTAGCGTAAGAATGTGTGACCCTTTTCCTATTGCCATGCCCCCAAAAAGTGAAATGATGATTTGGTGCCGGGCAGCTATTGGTCTGAGAGGAAGAGATTACCAGGCAATGGTAGAACCAGTTTACTCAGACAGTAGGCCCACCATTTTGACAGCACGGGGGGTGGTCAATGTACGCCATGGGAGGGTGCCCATTCGCATAATAAATATCGGGGAGAGGGAAGTGTACCTGCCCCGGTATGCCACGCTAGCCAAATTATATACCACTAATCAAAATTCTATACAATCTGTGGAACCCTTGCCTCCATCTCACCCGGAGGAAGGTAACGGCTCTAAGAAAGACATGGAGGACTGGTGTCAGCAACTACATCTGGGTACTGACTCCACTCCCTCACACCAGAAACAAGGAGTCTATCGGGTGGTTCAAGAGTATGAGAGAGTGTTTAGTAAACACCCGTTAGACTTCGGGCGAGTCAAGGGGGTAGAACACCGCATCCCCACGGGAGATCATCCTCCCATAAAAGAGAGGTATCGACCCGTACCCCCTGCACATTACCAACACGCCAAGGGGATGCTTAGAGACATGAAGGAGGCTGGGGTAATCCGGGATAGCTGTAGCCCCTGGGCAGCCCCACTAGTTTTAGTCAAAAAGAAAGACAACACCATGAGGATGTGTGTAGATTACCGGAAAATCAACCGTATCACACACAAGGATGCGTACCCCTTACCAAGGATAGAGGAGTCATTGGCTGCTTTAAGATCTGCTAACTTCTTCTCTACCTTGGATCTCACTAGCGGGTACTGGCAGGTTCCTGTAGCAGAGGCGGACCGGGAGAAGACCGCATTCACCACCCCGATGGGACTTAGCGAGTTCACCTGCATGCCGTTCGGACTCTGCAACGCCCCAGGAACCTTCCAACGATTAATGGAGTGCTGTCTGGGCCACAGAAACTTCGAGACGGTCCTGTTGTACCTGGACGATGTCATCGTATACTCCAAAACTTATGAGGACCACCTGAAACACCTGGCGGAGGTGTTCGAAGCTCTGGCGAGTTACGGCCTAAAGGTGAAACCCTCCAAGTGTCACCTCCTGAAACCAAAGGTGCAATACCTGGGACACGTGGTGAGCGCTGACGGAGTGGCTCCCGACCCCGATAAGATCACCGCAATTAAGGGATGGCCAAGCCCCTCCAGCGTAAAAGAAGTGCGGCAGTTCCTAGGGTTGGTAGGCTACTACCGAAGGTTTATTCCCGGTTTCACCAAAAAGGCAGCACCTATGCAGGACCTCCTGATAGGCCAGTCCCGGAAGGCCAAGAACCAGAAGCCGCCCTTCAAATGGGAAAAGCTAGAAGAAGAGTCCTTCCGCCAGCTGAAGATGGCCCTCACGGGGGATGAAATCTTGGCGTACCCGGACTATAGCCAGCCCTTCATCCTCTACACCGACGCCAGTAACATCGGGCTAGGAGCCGTACTGTCCCAGATTCAGCAGGGGAGAGAACGAGTAATCTCCTATGCCAGCCGAAAACTGCGACCCACCGAAAGGAACCCCGAAAATTACAGCTCATTTAAGCTAGAGTTCCTGGCCGTGGTATGGGCAGTCACCGAGCGCTTTAGGCATTACCTCGCTTCTTCCCGGTTCACCGTATACACGGATAACAACCCGCTGACACACCTGGACACGGCAAGACTCGGTGCCCTGGAGCAGAGGTGGATGGCCCGTCTGTCCAACTACGAGTTCACAATTAAATACCGGGCAGGGCGCTCCAATACCAACGCGGACGCCCTGTCCAGGATGCCCAACCTGCCGGACGGAGGAGAAGATCCGGAGGGACTGGAAGAAGTTGAACTCCCTGCGTTCCACCGTCATGGGACTATCCAGTATTCCCACCGGGTAAGGAGTAAGCAGGCTGCTACGTTGAACCCCTTACCTCACTACAACTGGGCGGAAACGCAAGACAGCGACCCTGCCGTCCGACTGGTGAAGGAGATGCTGACTCGCCCGGAGGCTAGCCTGGAATCAGACGCTCCAGAGGAAGCCAAACAACTATGGGCAGAGAAGAGTCGACTGTTCCTTTACAAGGGGAAGTTGTGCCGCAGAATGGTTAACTCCAGGACGCATGAACTACTCTGGCAAGTAGTGGTGCCACGAAGAGACGCAGCCATGGTGATGGAGGCATACCACGACGGAGCTGGACACTTCGGGTGGAAAAAGCTGGAGTTCCTGCTGCGCGAGCGGTTCCACTGGGTAGGCATGAGGGGAACCATCGAGAAGTGGTGCAGAGACTGTGGCCCGTGCAATCTGAGAAGGAAGGACCGGGCCAGCCAGAAGACTCCCCTGCAGTCCATCGTCACCCGGCAACCGTTGGAACTGGTAGCCTTGGATCATGTAAAACTGACCCCCAGCAGAATTGGCTACGTCTACGCGTTAACCATCGTGGATCATTACTCCCGGTTTCTGGTTGTCGTCCCCGTCAAGGACTTAACGGCTCGAACAGCAGCTAGAGCCTTCCAGCAGCACTTTTGCCGTCCACACGGGTACCCGGACCAAGTGCTGACGGACCAGGGACCTGCCTTTGAAGCGGAGGTCTTCCAGGAATTCTGCAATCTGTATGGCTGCCGGAAGATAAGGACGACACCCTACCATCCGCAAACTAATGGACTTTGTGAAAAAATGAACCAGGTGGTAATGGATCTGCTAAAAACATTGCCCCTGGAAGAACGCAGTCTGTGGCCTGAGAAGTTGCCCGATCTGGTGGACCTATACAACCACATCCCGGTAGGTTCCACCAACTGTACCCCGGCTTACCTAATGAGGGCGAGACCTGGTAAGTTACCTGTTGACCTGGAAATGGGAGTCCTGACACCTGAGGACACTTCACCAGAAACAGACTGGGACACAGAGAGGCAGCAGCAGTACCGGAGAGTACAAGAGAGCGTGGAGCGAAGTCTCTGTCAGGCTAGGGAAAGACAAGAGAAGACTTACAACCAGTATGCTCCCGCTGTTCCCCTGGTACCCGGAGAGCAGGTCTTGAAGAGGAAAAGACGGCTCCACAAGTTGGATGACCAGTGGGAGGAGGACCCGTACACCGTACTGCCCTCAAGCCACGAGAACCCGAAGGTCTGTACCATCAGTAAAGACGGAGGGGAAACCACAGCCATTGTATCCCGGGACCACCTGAAGAAGTGTCCCGAACAACTGAGGAACCCTGAAGAGGAACAAGAAGACCATCGACCCGTGGAAGAAAGGGAAGATATGGTTAGTACCGTGCTCGGGGACTTCCCTCAGTCTTGGACTCAAGTCAATGGTGCAGTTGTGGTACCCGTACTCACCTTCCTCCAACCATCATCCCAAGAACCTACGGAGCAACGGGTAGAGCTGGAAGAGCAGCCGGTCCAGGAGGCAGAAGACTCCACCCAAGCGGAACAGGAGAATCCACCCTCTGCTTATAGTGAGCCTGCCGTACCCCTAGTGAGACAAAGAGCCGGTAGACAGCTGCCCAGTTTACCCTTGACAGCTCCTACACCCTGTAGTTCAGGGCCAGACAGTCAGCTCCGTAGGTCCACTAGGGCCACTAGAGGCCAGTTACCCGCACGTTGGAGGATCTAAATGTTTAAGTTGTTTTACAATGTTTACCTGTTTATTGTTGCTTGTGTGTAATTTTGTGTTTCTAGTTGTTTTTAGGAGTCTTCGGTGGATTTACCGGGAATCCTTTGTATATAGTTGGAGCGTAACCCAGGATGGACTAGAGACTGTTAAGGACTCGGGGTAGGACAGACCCCTACCTGGTTACGTCTCCCTGTGTTGGTGAAATGGACACCTTTGCTTTTCTTCAAAGACTGCACCCGGTTGCGGACATCCGTGACCATCTTATTGTGTTTCCTTATTGTATTTTATTGTTCTTTGATATACCTTGTTATATTTTTCTAAAAAGTGTTTAGTCCCGGAGTACTAAATTTCACTAGGGGGGAGTGTGACACCCCAGGGGTCTGGTTGTCACAGTGATAGAGATATTACGTCTGAGAGCAGGTGGGAGGTCCTTTGGTCAGGGATCCTGTGCATGCCACACCTCCTGCCCAGCCTTGGGAGGGGAAGAACTTCCCCTGTATAAACCCGGGGCTGAGGCAGGGTTAGTGAGTCCAGGAAGAGGAGAGACAAGAGCAGCATAGGAAGCAGCAGAGTCACAAGGAGTCAGGGGCTGGCAGCTAAAGAGCTCGCCCTGACTAAGAAGATTCTTTACCGGACCCGGAGTCCGAGGCTGTGGGGACTAACTTCTACCCAGCAGCAGAATCCGTCAGGCAGGGGATTTCAGGTCCCCTGGCCCAGAAGCCCGAAGGCCCGGTCACACGCGTGGGACCAGCACCGCCATCGTGGAGCGGAAGCCATTAGAAGGCCCCGAGTCACCGGCCATACGGGTGAGCACCACACGGTACACTCAGGGACGTGGGCTACTTACATCAGCTTCTAGCAAGGTAGCCAGAAGAGTACAGTCAGCTTGGGAGGCCTACAACTACGCCTGGCCAGGGGAGATCCCATCTGCTCAAGGACTGACCAGGCCCCGTTCGCTAGCAAGTACTCCGGGAGGGTCTATCGTTGTTACCAGTAAAGACCCTGAACGCTACCATACCGTCTCTGAGTGGTTCCTGCTACCCCCATCATCCACGTCGGCTGCCCTGAGGCCATACCCCTCCCGTTGGGGGTTATACTATCACGCTGCACCATCCTTCCACCGGCCTCAGCGGTCTGCCCTGCAGCAGCAGCCCCCTGGCTGCATTCAACGGGTGGCGTAGTCATCAACTATTTACTACTAATAGACTGCCGTCTAGTTTGACTCCCTGGGCACGGACCGGGTCACCGCCACGAGACTACAACCCTCTACCGATCCGGCTCCGGGTAGGCTCCCGCATGCGCAACGCAGCGCGACACAGGCCCAGGGGCGCGTCATATGCAAGGCTTCACAGTACAAGCAAAGAGACCCACATCATTGCTCTCTCCTAGCACCCCCATCATTGCTCTCTCCCAGCACCCCAATCATTGCTCTCTCCCAGCACCCTCATCATTGCTCTCTCCCAGCACCCTCATCATTGCTCTCTCCCAGCACCCCGATCATTGCTCTCTCCCAGCACCCTCATCATTGCTCTCTCCCAGCACCCTCATCATTGCTCTCTCCCAGCACCCCAATCATTGCTCTCTCCCAGCACCCTCATCATTGCTCTCTCCCAGCACCCTCATCATTGCTCTCTCCCAGCACCCCGATCATTGCTCTCTCCCAGCACCCCCATCATTGCTCTCTCCCAGCACCCCCGTCATTGCTCTCTCCCAGTACCCCCGTCATTGCTCTGTCCCAGCACCCCCGTCATTGCTCTGTCGCAGCACCCCCGTCATTGCTCTGTCCCAGCACCCCCGTCATTGCTCTGTCCCAGCACCCCCGTCATTGCTCTCTCCCAGCACCCTCATCATTGCTCTCTCCCAGCACCCCAATCATTGCTCTCTCCCAGCACCCTCATCATTGCTCTCTCCCAGCACCCTCATCATTGCTCTCTCCCAGCACCCCGATCATTGCTCTCTCCCAGCACCCCCATCATTGCTCTCTCCCAGCACCCCCGTCATTGCTCTCTCCCAGTACCCCCGTCATTGCTCTGTCCCAGCACCCCCGTCATTGCTCTGTCGCAGCACCCCCGTCATTGCTCTGTCCCAGCACCCCCGTCATTGCTCTGTCCCAGCACCCCCGTCATTGCTCTGTCCCAGCACCCCCGTCATTGCTCTGTCCCAGCACCCCCGTCATTGCTCTGTCCCAGCGCCTCCATATTGCTCTGACCCAGCGCCCCCGTCATTGCTCTGTCCCAGCGCCCTCGTCATTGCTCTGTCCCAGCGCCTCCATATTGCTCTGTCCCAGCGCCTCCATATTGCTCTGTCCCAGCGCCACCATATTGCTCTGTCCCAGCGCCACCATATTGCTCTCTCCCAGCACCACCATATTGCTCTGTCCCAGCGCCTCCATATTGCTCTGTCCCAGCGCCTCCATATTGCTCTCTCCTAGCGCCTCCATATTGCTCTGTCCCAGCGCCTCCATATTGCTCTGTCCCAGCGCCTCCATATTGCTCTGTCCCAGCGCCTCCATATTGCTCTGTCCCAGCGCCTCCATATTGCTCTGTCCCAGCGCCACCACATTGCTCTCTCCCAGCGCCACCATATTGCTCTGTCCCAGCGCCACCATATTGCTCTGTCCCAGCGCCTCCATATTGCTCTGTCCCAGCGCCTCCATATTGCTCTCTCCTAGCGCCTCCATATTGCTCTGTCCCAGCGCCTCCATATTGCTCTGTCCCAGCGCCTCCATATTGCTCTGTCCCAGCGCCTCCATATTGCTCTGTCCCAGCGCCTCCATATTGCTCTGTCCCAGCGCCTCCATATTGCTCTCTCCTAGCGCCTCCATATTGCTCTGTCCCAGCGCCTCCATATTGCTCTGTCCCAGCGCCTCCATATTGCTCTGTCCCAGCGTCTCCATATTGCTCTGTCCCAGCGCCTCCATATTGCTCTGTCCCAGCACCTCCATATTGCTCTGTCCCAGCGCCACCATATTGCTCTGTCCCAGCGCCACCATATTGCTCTGTCCCAGCGCCTCCATATTGCTCTGTCCCAGCGCCTCCATATTGCTCTGTCCCAGCGCCTCCATATTGCTCTGTCCCAGCGCCTCCATATTGCTCTGTCCCAGCGCCTCCATATTGCTCTGTCCCAGCGCCACCATATTGCTCTCTCCCAGCACCACCATATTGCTCTCTCCCAGCACCACCATATTGCTCTGTCCCAGCGCCTCCATATTGCTCTGTCCCAGCGCCTCCATATTGCTCTCTCCTAGCGCCTCCATATTGCTCTGTCCCAGCGCCTCCATATTGCTCTGTCCCAGCGCCTCCATATTGCTCTGTCCCAGCGCCTCCACATTGCTCTGTCCCAGCGCCTCCATATTGCTCTGTCCCAGCGCCTCCATATTGCTCTCTCCTAGCGCCTCCATATTGCTCTGTCCCAGCGCCTCCATATTGCTCTGTCCCAGCGCCTCCATATTGCTCTGTCCCAGCGCCTCCATATTGCTCTGTCCCAGCGCCTCCATATTGCTCTGTCCCAGCACCTCCATATTGCTCTGTCCCAGCGCCACCATATTGCTCTGTCCCAGCGCCACCATATTGCTCTGTCCCAGCGCCTCCATATTGCTCTGCCCCAGCGCCTCCATATTGCTCTGCCCCAGCGCCTCCATATTGCTCTGTCCCAGCGCCTCCATATTGCTCTGCCCCAGCGCCTCCATATTGCTCTGCCCCAGCGCCTCCATATTGCTCTGTCCCAGCGCCTCCATATTGCTCTGTCCCAGCGCCTCCATATTGCTCTGTCCCAGCGCCACCATATTGCTCTGTCCCAGCGCCTCCATATTGCTCTGTCTCAGCGCCTCCATATTGCCCTGTCCCAGCGCCTCCATATTGCTCTCTCCCAGCACCACCATATTGCTCTGTCCCAGCGCCTCCATATTGCTCTGTCCCAGCGCCTCCATATTGCTCTCTCCTAGTGCCTCCATATTGCTCTGTCCCAGCGCCTCCATATTGCTCTGTCCCAGCGCCTCCATATTGCTCTCTCCTAGCGACTCCATATTGCTCTGTCCCAGCGCCTCCATATTGCTCTGTCCCAGCGCCTCCCCTCCCCAGCGTTTCAGTAAAAAAAATAAATAAAATAAAAACTTACCTGAGCAGCTCAGCTCGCTCCCCTGCAGCATTCCCCTGGTTGCCGGCAGCTTTCTTCCTGACCCCAGGCACGCGCTGGATGATGACGTCATGAAGCTGCGCGCGCCTGGGTCAGGGAGGAAGCAGAGGACGATCCCTGCAACTCCGCTGCTATTCTTCTCCTGACAGCAGTGGAGCTGCAGGGATCGCTCCCTGCGCGCTGCGTGCAGGGAGCAGCTGCACCTTGCGGGCCTCTTGGTGCAGCTCCATGGTGGGGACACGGCACAGCTGCACCGGCGTCGGTATGTCCGCCCTTGGACTGCTATGGGGCCCTCTCGGCTCACGGGCCCCATAGCAGTCGCGTGGTCTGCCGCCATTGTCGGTACGCCACTGTATATATATGTATATGTATATGTTAGAAAAGTTGTTTGACCCTTCCTGATTTCTCATTCTTTTGCATGTTTGTCATACTTAAATATTTCAGATCTCAAAACAAATTTTAATATTAGACAAAGATAACACAAGTAAACACAAAATGCAGTTTTTAAATGAAGATCCTAATTATTAAGGGAAAAAGAAATCCAAACCTACAGGGCCCTGTGTGAAAAAGTGATTGCCCTCTAAACCTAATAACTGGTTGAAGCACCCTCAGCAACAACAACTACAATCAAGTGTTTGGGATAATTGGCAATGAGTCTTTTACAACACTCTGGAGGAATTTTTGCCCACTCATCTTTGCAAAATTGTTGTAATTTAGCCACATTGGAGGGTTTCCGAGCATGAACCGCTTTCTTAAGGTCAGGACTTTGACTAAGCCACTGCAAAGTCTTAATTTTGTTTTCCTTAAGCCATTCAGAGGTGGACTTAATGGTGTGTTTTGGATCATTGTCCTGCTGCATAACCCAAGTGCACTTCAGCTTGAGGTCATGAACAGATGGCTGGACATTCTCTTTCAGGATTTTTTGGTTAACCAGCAGAATTCATGGTTCCATTTACCACAGCAAGTCTTCCAGGTCCTGAAGCAGCATAACAGTCCCAGACCATCACGCTACCGCCACCATATTTTACTGTTGGTATGATGTTCCTTTTTTGAAATGCAGTGTTACTTCTACGCCAGATGTAATGGGACATACACCTTCCAAAAAGTTCAACTTTTGTCTTGTCAGTCCACAGAGTATTCTCCCAAAAGTCTTTGGCGATCATCAAGATGTTTTCTGCCAAAACTGAGATGAGCCTTTGTTCTTATTGCTCAGCAGTGGTTTTTGTCTTGGAACTCTGCTATGCGTGTCATTTTTGCCCAGTCTCTTTCTTATGGTGTAGTCATGAACACTGTCCTTAACTGAGGCAAGTGAGACCTGCAGTTCTCTGGATGTTGTTGTGGGGTCTTTTCTGACCTCTTGGATGAGTCGTTGCTGCGCTCTTGGGGTAATTTTGATCAGCCGGCCACGCCTAGGAAAGTTCACCATTGTTCCATATTTTCGCCTATTGTGGATAATGACTCCCACTGTGGTTCGCTGGAGTCCCAAATCTTTAGAAATGGCTTTAGAACTTTTTCCAGACTGATAGATCTCAATTACTTTGTTTCTCATTTGGTCCTGAATTTCTTTGGATCGCAGCATGATGTCTAGCTTTAGAGGATCTTTTGTTCTAGGGTTAAGATAATTGTGTAAATTCGCGCTAATGGTAGTGGGTTTGGAGAAAGAAAACCAGAGGTGGATAACTTAATTTGCTTGAAGCTTTTATTAAGAAGATATAAAATATAAAATATATGGGGGTGGGGAAAAAAAATGTTTTAAAAGGGTGATATGTATCACCAGGATTAGTGTACAAATTTCTTTAAAAATGCTCCAGGCTAATATGATAAAAACATAAAACATAGAAAGAAATTTGATGATTGAAATTAATCTTCCTTCTCAGGTGCGACGGGTAGGTTAGATCGGCTGGGCCTGTTGTTGAGTACTTGTAGAATGTGGATAGGGACTCTCGTAGGAGAGGATTAGATACACAGCTCAGCAGAGAGTATCACACAGGAGAGGATTAGATACACAGTTCATCAGACAGTATCACATAGGAGAGGATTAGATACACAGCTCAGCAGAGAGTATCACACAGGAGAGGATTAGATACACAGTTCATCAGACAGTATCACACAGGAGAGGATTAGATACACTGCTCAGCAGACAGTATCACACAGGAGAGGATTAGATACACAGCTCAGCACACAGTATCACACAGGAGAGGATTAGATACCCAGCTCAGCAAACAGTATCACACTGGAGAGGATTAGATACACGGCTCAGCAGACAGTATCACACAGGAGAGGATTAGATACACGACTCAGCAGACAGTATCACACTGGAGAGGATTAGATACACGGCTCAGCAGACAGTATCACACAGGAGAGGATTAGATACACAGCTCAGCAGACAGTATCACACAGGAGAGGATTAGATACACGGCTCAGCAGACAGTATCACACAGGAGAGGATTAGATACACGGCTCAGCAGACAGTATCACACAGGAGAGGATTAGATACACAGCTCAGCAGACAGTATCACACAGGAGAGGATTAGATACACGGCTCAGCAGACAGTATCACACAGGAGAGGATTAGATACACAGCTCAGCAGACAGTATCACACTGGAGAGGATTAGATACACGGCTCAGCAGACAGTATCACACAGGAGAGGATTAGATACACAGCACAGCAGACAGTATCACACAGGATAGGATTAGATACACGGCTCAGCAGACAGTATCACACAGGAGAGGATTAGATACACGGCTCAGCAGAGAGTATCACACAGGAGAGGATTAGATACACAGTTCATCAGACAGTATCACATAGGAGAGGATTAGATACACGGCTCAGCAGACAGTATCACACAGCATAGGATTAGATACACAGCTCAGCAGACAGTATCACACAGCATAGGATTAGATACACAGCTCAGCAGACAGTATCACACAGGAGTGGATTAGATACACAGCTCAGCAGACAGTATCACACAGGAGTGGATTAGATACACAGCTCAGCAGACAGTATTACACAGGAGAGGATTAGATACACAACTCAGCAGATGGTATCACACAGGATAGGATTAGATACACTGCTCAGCTGATGGTATCACACAGGATAGGATTAGATACACGGCTCAGTAGGCAGTATCACACAGGATAGGATTAGATACACCCCTCAGCAGACAGTATCACACAGGATAGGATTAGATACACAGCTCAGCAGATGGTATCACACAGGATAGGATTAGATACACTGCTCAGCAGATGGTATCACACAGGATAGGATTAGATACATAGCTCAGCAGACAGTACCACACAGGAGAGGATTAGATACACAGCTCAGCAGACTATCACACAGGAGACGATTAAATACACAGCTCAGCAGATAGTATCACACAGGAGAGGATTAGATACACGGCTCAGTAGACAGTATCACACAGGAGAGGATTAGATACACAGCTCAGCAGACAGTATCACACAGGATATGATTAGATACACAGCTCAGCAGACAGTATCACACAGGATATGATTAGATACACAGCTCAGCAGACAGCGTCACACAGGAGTGGATTAGATACACAGCTCAGCAGACAGTATCACACAGGAGAGGATTAGATACACAACTCAGCAGATGGTATCACACAGGATAGGATTAGATACACTGCTCAGCAGATGGTATCACACAGGATAGGATTAGATACACGGCTCAGTAGGCAGTATCACACAGGATAGGATTAGATACACAGCTCAGCAGATGGTATCACACAGGATAGGATTATATACACTGCTCAGCAGATGGTATCACACAGGATAGGATTAGATACACAGCTCAGCAGACAGTATCACACAGGAGAGGATTAGATACACAGCTCAGCAGACTATCACACAGGAGAGGATTAAATACACAGCTCAGCAGATGGTATCACACAGGATAGGATTAGATACATGGCTCAGCAGACAGTACCACACAGGAGAGGATTAGATACACGGCTCAGCAGACAGTATCACACAGGAGAGGATTAGATACACAGCTCAGCAGACAGTATCACACAGGAGAGGATTAGATACACAGCTCAGCAGATAGTATCACACAGGAGAGGATTAGATACATGGCTCAGTAGACAGTATCACACAGGAGAGGATTAGATACACAGCTCAGCAGACAGTATAACACGGGATAGGTTTAGATACACTGCTCAGCAGATGGTATCACACAGGATAGGATTAGATACACTGCTCAGCAGACAGTATCACACAGGATAGGATTAGATACACAGCTCAGTAGACAGTATCACACAGGAGAGGATTAGATACACAGCTCAGCAGACAGTATCACACAGAACAGGATTAGATACACTGCTCAGCAGACAGTATCACACAGGATAGGATTAGATACACAGCTCAGTAGACAGTATCACACAGGAGAGGATTAGATACACGGCTCAGCAGACATTATCACACAGGAGAGGATTAGATACACAGCATAGGATTAGATACACAGCTCAGCAGACAGTATCACACAGCATAGGATTAGATACACGGCTCAGCAGACAGTATCACACAGGAGGTGATTAGATACACAGCTCAGCAGACAGTATCACACAGGAGAGGATTAGATGCACAGCTCAGCAGACAGTATCACACAGGACAGGATTAGATACACAGCTCAGCAAACAGTATCACACAGGAGAGGATTAGATACACAGCTCAGCAAACAGTATCACACAAGATAACATTAGATACACAGCTCAGCAGAAGGTGTCACACAGGAGAGGATTAGATACGCAGCTCAGAAGACAGTATCACACAGGAGAGGATTAGATACACAGCTCAGCACACAGTATCTCACAGGAGAGGATTAGATACACAGCTCAGCAGACAGTATCACACAGGATAGGATTAGATACAAGGTTCAGCAGACAGTATCACACAGGAGGGGATTAGATACACAGCTCAGCAGACAGTTTCTCACAGGAGAGGATTAGATACACAGCTCAGCAGACAGTATCACACAGGAGAGGATTAGATACACAGCTCAGCAGACAGTATCACACAGGAGAGTATTAGATACAAGGCTCAACAGACAGTATCACACAGCAGAGGATTAGATACACAGCTCAGCAGACAGTATCACACAGGACAGGATTAGATACACTGCTCAGCAGACAGTATCACACAGGACAGGATTAGATACAAGGCTCAGCAGACAGTATCACACAGGATAGGATTAGATACACGGCTCAGCAGACAGTATCACACAGGACAGGATTAGATACACAGTTCATCAGACAGTATCACACAGGAGAGGATTAGATACACAGCTCAGCTGACAGTATCACACAGGAGGGGATTAGATACACAGCTCAGCAGACAGTATCACGCAGGAGAGGATTAGATACACAGCTCAGCAGACAGTACCACAAAGGAGAGGATTAGCTACACGGCTCAGCAGACAGTATCACACAGGAGAGGATTAGATAAACGGCTCAGCAGACAGTATCACACAGGAGAGGATTAGATACATAGTTCAGCAGACAGTATCACACAGGAGAGGATTAGATACACAGCTCAGCAGACAGTATCACACAGGAGAGGATTAGATAAACGTCTCAGCAGACAGTATCACACAGGAGAGGATTAGATACACAGCTCAGCAGACAGTGTCACAGGGTAGGATTAGAGATACAGCTCAGCAGACAGTATCACACAGCATAGGATTAGATACACGGCTCAGCACACAGTATCACACAGGAGAGGATTAGATACACGGCTCAGCAGACAGTATCACACAGGAGGATTAGATACACAGCTCAGCAGACAGTGTCACAGGGTAGGATTAGAGATACAGCTCAGCAGACAGTATCACACAGCATAGGATTAGATACATAGCTCAGCAGACAGTATCACACAGGAGGATTAGATACACAGCTCAGCAGACAGTATCACACAGGAGAGGAGCAGATACACAGCTCTGCAGAGAGTATCACACAGGAGATGATTAGATACACAGTTCATCAGACAGTATCACACAGGAGAGGATTAGATACACAGCTCAGCAGACAGTATCACACAGCATAGGATTAGATACATAGCTCAGCAGACAGGATCACACAGGAGTGGATTAGATACACGGCTCAGCAGACAGTATCGCACAGGACGGGATTAGATACACGGGTCAGCAGACAGTATCACACAGGAGAGGATTAGATACACAGTTCATCAGACAGTATCACACAGGAGAGGATTAGATACACAGCTCAGCAGACAGTATCACACAGGAGAGGATTAGATACACAGCTCATCAGACAGTATCACACAGGAGAGGATTAGATGCACAGCTCAGTAGACAGTATCACACAGGAAAGGATTAGATACACAGCTCAGCAGACAGTATCGCACAGGATAGGATTAGATACACAGCTCAGCAGCCGGTATGACACAGGAGAGGATTAGATACACTGCTCAGCAGACAGTATCACATAGCATAGAATTAGATACACAGCATAGGATTAGATACACCGCACAGCAGTCAGTATCAAACAGGAGAGGAATAGATACACTGCTCAGCAGACGGTATCACACAGCAGAGGATTAGATACACAGCTCAGCAGACAGTATCACACAGGAGAGTATTAGATACAAGGCTCAGCAGACAGTATCACACAGGAAAAGATTAGATACACGGCTCAGCAGACAGTATCACACAGGAGAGGATTAGATACACGGCTCAGCAGACAGTATCACACAGGAGAGGATTAGATACACAGCTCAGCAGACAGTATCGCACAGAACAGGATTAGATACACTGCTCAGCAGACAGTATCACACAGGAGAGTATTAGATACAAGGCTCAGCAGACAGTATCACACAGGATAGGATTAGATACACAGCTCAGCAGACAGTATCACACAGGAGAGGATTAGATACACGGCTCAGCACACAGTTTCTCACAGGAGAGGATTAGATACACGGCTCAGCAGACAGTACCACACAGGAGAGGATTAGATACACAGCTCAGCAGACAGTATCACACAGGAGAGTATTAGATACAAGGCTCAAAAGACAGTATCACACAGCAGAGGATTAGATACACAGCTCAGCAGACAGTATCACACAGAACAGGATTAGATACACTGCTCAGCAGACAGTATCACACAGGAGAGTATTAGATACAAGGCTCAGCAGACAGTATCACACAGGATAGGATTAGATACACAGCTCAGCAGACAGTATCACACAGGAGAGGATTAGATACACGGCTCAGCAGACAGTACCACACAGGAGAGGATTAGATACACAGCTCAGCTGACAGTATCACACAGGAGAGGATTAGATACACGGCTCAGCACACAGTTTCTCACAGGAGAGGATTAGATACACAGCTCAGCAGACAGTATCACACAGGAGAGTATTAGATACAAGGCTCAACAGACAGTATCACACAGCAGAGGATTAGATACACAGCTCAGCAGACAGTATCACACAGAACAGGATTAGATACACTGCTCAGCAGACAGTGTCACACAGCAGAGGATTAGATACACGGCTCAGCAGACAGTACCACACAGGAGAGGATTAGATACACAGCTCAGCAGACAGTACCACACAGGAGAGGATTAGATACACAGCTCAGCAGACAGTATCACACAGGAGAGGATTAGATACACAGCTCAGCTGACAGTATCACACAGGAGAGGATTAGATACACAGCTCAGCAGACAGTATCACACAGGAGAGGATTAGATACACAGCTCAGCAGACAGTACCACAAAGGAGAGGATTAGATACACGGATCATCAGACAGTATCACACAGGAGAGGATTAGATACACAGCTCAGCAGACAGTATCACACAGGAGAGGATTAGATACACAGCTCAGCAGACAGTATCACACAGGAGAGGATTAGATACACAGCTCAGCAGACAGTATCACACAGGAGAGGATTAGATACATACACAGCTCAGCAGACAGTATCACACAGGAGAGGATTAGATACACAGCTCAGCAGACAGTATCACACAGGAGAGGATTAGATACATACACAGCTCAGCAGACAGTATCACACAGGATAGTATTACATACACAGCTCAGTAGACAGTATCACACAGGAGAGGATTAGATACACAGCTCAGCAGACAGTATCACACAGAACAGGATTAGATACACTGCTCAGCGGACAGTATCACACAGGATAGGATTAGATACACAGCTCAGTAGACAGTATCACACAGGAGAGGATTAGATACACAGCTCAGCAGACATTATCACACAGGAGAGGATTAGATACACAGCATAGGATTAGATACACAGCTCAGCAGACAGTATCACACAGCATAGGATTAGATACACGGCTCAGCAGACAGTATCACACAGGAGGGGATTAGATACACAGCTCAGCAGACAGTATCACACAGGAGGTGATTAGATACACAGCTCAGCAGACAGTATTACACAGTATAAGATTAGATACACTGCTCTGCAGACAGTATCACATAGGAGAGGATTAGATGCACAGCTCAGCAGACAGTATCACACAGGACAGGATTAGATACATAGCTCAGCAGAAGGTGTCACACAGGAGAGGATTAGATACACAGCTCAGAAGACAGTATCACACAGGAGAGGATTAGATACACAGCTCAGCACACAGTATCTCACAGGAGAGGATTAGATACACTGCTCAGCACACAGTATCTCACAGGAGAAGATTAGATACACAGCTCAACAGACAGTATCGCACAGGAGAGGATTAGATACACAGCTCAGCAGACGGTATCACACAGGGAAGGATTAAAGATACAGCTCAACAGACAGTATCTCACAGGAGAGGATTAGATACACTGCTCAGCAGACAGTATCACACAGGATAGGATTAGATACAAGGTTCAGCAGACAGTATCACACAGGAGAGGATTAGATACACTGCTCAGCAGACACTATCACACAGGAGAGGATTAGATACATGGCTCAGCAGACAGTTTCTCACAGGAGAGGATTAGATACAAGGATCAGCAGACAGTATCACACAGGAGAGGATTAGATACACTGCTCAGCAGACACTATCACACAGGAGAGGATTAGATACATGGCTCAGCAGACAGTTTCTCACAGGAGAGGATTAGATACAAGGATCAGCAGACAGTATCACACAGGAGAGGATTAGATACACTGCTCAGCAGACACTATCACACAGGAGAGGATTAGATACATGGCTCAGCAGACAGTTTCTCACAGGAGAGGATTAGATACAAGGATCAGCAGACAGTATCACACAGGAGAGGATTAGATACATGGCTCAGCAGACAGTATCACACAGGAGAGTATTAGATACAAGGATCAGCAGACAGTATCACACAGGAGAGGATTAGATACACGGCTCAGCAGACAGTATGACACAGGAGAGGATTAGATACACGGCTCAGCAGACAGTATCACACAGCAGAGGATTAGATACACAGCTCAGCAGACAGTATCACACAGGAGAGGATTAGATACACAGCTCAGCACACAGTATCACACAGGAGAGGATTAGATACACAGCTCAGCAGACAGTATCACACAGGAGAGGATTAGATACAAGGCTCAGCAGACAGTATCACACAGCAGAGGATTAGATACACAGCTCAGCAGACAGTATCACACAGGAAAAGATTAGATATACGGCTCAGCAGACAGTATCACACAGGAGAGGATTAGATACAAGGCTCAACAGACAGTATCACACAGGAGAGTATTAGATACAAGGCTCAGCAGACAGTATCACACAGGATAGGATTAGATACACAGCTCAGCAGACAGTATCACACAGGAGAGGATTAGATACAAGGCTCAGCAGACAGTATCACACAGGATAGGATTAGATACACAGCTCAGCAGACAGTATCACACAGGAGAGGATTAGATACACGGCTCAGCACACAGTTTCTCACAGGAGAGGATTAGATACACGGCTCAGCAGACAGTATCATACAGGAGAGGATTAGATACACAGCTCAGCAGACAGTATCACACAGGAGAGGATTAGATACACAGCTCAGCTGACAGTATCACACAGGAGAGGATTAGATACACAGCTCAGCAGACAGTATCACACAGGAGAGGATTAGATACACAGCTCAGCAGACAGTACCACAAAGGAGAGGATTAGATACACGGCTCAGCAGACAGTATCACACAGGAGAGGATTAGATACACTGCTCAGCAGACAGTATCACACAGGAGAGGATTAGATACACAGCTCAGCAGACAGTATCACACAGGATAGGATTAGATACACAGCTCAGTAGACAGTATCACACAGGAGAGGATTAGATACACAGCTCAGCAGACAGTATCACACAGGAGAGGATTAGATACACTGCTCAGCAGACAGTATCACACAGGATAGGATTAGATACACAGCTCAGTAGACAGTATCACACAGGATAGGATTAGATACACAGCTCAGCAGACAGTATCACACAGGAGAGGATTAGATACACGGCTCAGCACACAGTTTCTCACAGGAGAGGATTAGATACACGGCTCAGCAGACAGTATCATACAGGAGTGGATTAGATACACAGCTCAGCAGACAGTATCACACAGGAGAGGATTAGATACACAGCTCAGCTGACAGTATCACACAGGAGAGGATTAGATACACAGCTCAGCAGACAGTATCACATGGTAGGATTAGAGATACAGCTCAGCAGACAGCATCACACAGCATAGGATTAGATACACGGCTCAGCACACAGTATCACACAGGAGAGAATTAGATACACGGCTCAGCAGACAGTATCACACAGGAGGATTAGATACACAGCTCAGCAGACAGTATCACACAGGAGAGGATTAGATACACAGCTCAGCAGACAGTATCACACAGGAGAGGATTAGATACACAGCTCAGCTGACAGTATCACATAGGAGAGGATTAGATACACAGCTCAGCTGACAGTATCACACAGGAGATGATTAGATACACAGCTCAGCAGACAGTATCACACAGGAGAGGAGCAGATACACAGCTCTGCAGAGAGTATCACACAGGAGATGATTAGATACACAGTTCATCAGACAGTATCACACAGCATAGGATTAGATACATAGCTCAGCAGACAGGATCACACAGGAGTGGATTAGATACACGGCTCAGCAGACAGTATCGCACAGGGCGGGATTAGATACACGGCTCAGCAGACAGTATCACACAGAATATGATTAGATACACAGTTCATCAGACAGTATCACACAGGAGAGGATTAGATACACAGCTCAGCAGACAGTATCACACAGGAGAGGATTAGATACACAGCTCATCAGACAGTATCACACAGGAGAGGATTAGATGCACAGCTCAGCAGACAGTATCGCACAGGATAGGATTAGATACACAGCTCAGCAGCTGGTATGACACAGGAGAGGATTAGATACACTGCTCAGCAGACAGTATCACATAGCATAGAATTAGATACACAGCATAGGATTAGATACATAACACAGCAGTCAGTATCACACAGGAGAGGAATAGATACACAGCTCATCAGACAGTATCACACAGGAGAGTATTAGATACAAGGCTCAGCAGACAGTATCACACAGGAAAAGATTAGATATACGGCTCAGCAGACAGTATCACACAGGAGAGGATTAGATACACAGCTCAGCAGACAGTATCACACAGGAGAGTATTAGATACAAGGCTCAACAGACAGTATCACACAGCAGAGGATTAGATACACAGCTCAGCAGACAGTATCACACAGAACAGGATTAGATACACAGCTCAGCAGACAGTATCACACAGGATAGGATTAGATACACAGCTCAGCAGACAGTATCACACAGGAGAGGATTAGATACACGGCTCAGCACACAGTTTCTCACAGGAGAGGATTAGATACACAGCTCAGCAGGCAGTATCACACAGGAGAGGATTAGATACACGGCTCAGCAGACAGTTTCTCACAGGAGAGGATTAGATACACAGCTCAGCAGACAGTATCACACAGGAGAGTATTAGATACAAGGCTCAACAGACAGTATCACACAGCAGAGGATTAGATACACAGCTCAGCAGACAGTATCACACAGAACAGGATTAGATACACTGCTCAGCAGACAGTATCACACAGGAGAGGATTAGATACACGGCTCAGCAGACAGTACCACACAGGAGAGGATTAGATACACAGCTCAGCAGACAGTACCACACAGGAGAGGATTAGATACACAGCTCAGCAGACAGTATCACACAGGAGAGGATTAGATACACAGCTCAGCTGACAGTATCACACAGGAGAGGATTAGATACACAGCTCAGCAGACAGTATCACACAGGAGAGGATTAGATACACAGCTCAGCAGACAGTACCACAAAGGAGAGGATTAGATAAACGGCTCAGCAGACAGTATCACACAGGAGAGGATTAGATACACAGCTCAGCAGACAGTATCACACAGCATAGGATTAGATACATGGCTCAGCAGACAGTATCACACAGGAGGGGATTAGATACACGGCTGAGGAGACAGTATCACACAGGAGAGGATTAGATACACTGCTCAGCATACAGTATCACACAGCATAGGATTAGATACACAGCTCAGCAGGCAGTATCACACAGTATAAGATTAGATACACAGCTCAGCAGACAGTATCACACAGCATAGGATTAGATACACGGCTCAGCAGACAGTATCACACAGGAGAGGATTAGATAAACGGCTCAGCAGACAGTATCACACAGGAGAGGATTAGATACACAGCTCAGCAGACAGTATCACACAGGAGAGGATTAGATACACAGTTCAGCAGACAGTATCACACAGGAGAGGATTAGATAAACGGCTCAGCAGACAGTATCACACAGGAGAGGATTAGATACACAGCTCAGCAGACAGTATCACACAGGAGAGGATTAGATACACAGCTCAGCAGACAGTATCACACAGGAGAGGATTAGATAAACGGCTCAGCAGACAGTATCACACAGGAGAGGATTAGATACACAGCTCAGCAGACAGTATCACACAGGAGAGGATTAGATAAACGGCTCAGCAGACAGTATCACACAGGAGAGGATTAGATACACAGCTCAGCAGACAGTATCACACAGGAGAGGATTAGATACACAGCTCAGCAGACAGTATCACACAGCATAGGATTAGATACACAGCTCAGCAGACAGTATCACACAGGAGAGGATTAGATACACAGCTCAGCAGACAGTATCACACAGGAGAGGATTAGATACATACACAGCTCAGCAGATAGTATCGCACAGGAGAGGATTAGATACACAGCTCAGCAGACAGAGTCACACAGGAGAGGATTAGATACACAGCTCAGCAGACAGTATCACACAGGAGAGGATTAGATACACAGCTCAGCAGACAGTATCACACAGGAGAGGATTAGATACACAGCTCAGCAGACAGTATCACACAGGAGAGGATTAGATACACAGCTCAGCAGACAGTATCACACAGGAGAGGATTAGATACACTGCTCAGCAGACAGTATCACACAGCATAGGATTAGATACACGGCTCAGCAGACAGTATCACACAGTATAAGATTACATACACAGCTCAGCAGACAGTATCACACAGGAGAGGATTAGATACACAGCTCAGCAGACAGTATCACACAGAACAGGATTAGATACACTGCTCAGCAGACAGTATCACACAGGATAGGATTAGATACACAGCTCAGTAGACAGTATCACACAGGAGAGGATTAGATACACAGCTCAGCAGACATTATCACACAGGAGAGGATTAGATACACAGCATAGGATTAGATACACAGCTCAGCAGACAGTATCACACAGCATAGGATTAGATACACGGCTCAGCAGACAGTATCACACAGGAGGGGATTAGATACACAGCTCAGCAGACAGTATCACACAGGAGGTGATTAGATACACAGCTCAGCAGACAGTATTACACAGTATAAGATTAGATACACTGCTCTGCAGACAGTATCACATAGGAGAGGATTAGATACACGGCGCAGAAGACAGTATCACACAGGAGAGTATTAGATACACAGCTCAGCAGACAGTATCACACAGGACAGGATTAGATACATAGCTCAGCAGAAGGTGTCACACAGGAGAGGATTAGATACACAGCTCAGAAGACAGTATCACACAGGAGAGGATTAGATACACAGCTCAGCACACAGTATCTCACAGGAGAGGATTAGATACACGGCTCAGCAGACAGTATCTCACAGGAGAGGATTAGATCCATAGCTCAACAGACAGTATCACACAGGAGAGGATTAGATACACGGCTCAGCAGACAGTATCACACAGAATAGGATTAGATACACAGTTCATCAGACAGTATCACACAGGAGAGGATTAGATACACAGCTCAGCAGACAGTATCACACAGGAGAGGATTAGATACACAGCTCATCAGACAGTATCACACAGGAGAGGATTAGATGCACAGCTCAGCAGACAGTATCGCACAGGATAGGATTAGATACACAGCTCAGCAGCCGGTATGACACAGGAGAGGATTAGATACACTGCTCAGCAGACAGTATCACATAGCATAGAATTAGATACACAGCATAGGATTAGATACATAACACAGCAGTCAGTATCACACAGGAGAGGAATAGATACACAGCTCATCAGACAGTATCACACAGGAGAGTATTAGATACAAGGCTCAGCAGACAGTATCACACAGGAAAAGATTAGATATACGGCTCAGCAGACAGTATCACACAGGAGAGGATTAGATACACAGCTCAGCAGACAGTATCACACAGGAGAGTATTAGATACAAGGCTCAACAGACAGTATCACACAGCAGAGGATTAGATACACAGCTCAGCAGACAGTATCACACAGAACAGGATTAGATACACAGCTCAGCAGACAGTATCACACAGGATAGGATTAGATACACAGCTCAGCAGACAGTATCACACAGGAGAGGATTAGATACACGGCTCAGCACACAGTTTCTCACAGGAGAGGATTAGATACACAGCTCAGCAGACAGTATCACACAGGAGAGGATTAGATACACGGCTCAGCAGACAGTTTCTCACAGGAGAGGATTAGATACACAGCTCAGCAGACAGTATCACACAGGAGAGTATTAGATACAAGGCTCAACAGACAGTATCACACAGCAGAGGATTAGATACACAGCTCAGCAGACAGTATCACACAGAACAGGATTAGATACACTGCTCAGCAGACAGTATCACACAGGAGAGGATTAGATACACGGCTCAGCAGACAGTACCACACAGGAGAGGATTAGATACACAGCTCAGCAGACAGTACCACACAGGAGAGGATTAGATACACAGCTCAGCAGACAGTATCACACAGGAGAGGATTAGATACACAGCTCAGCTGACAGTATCACACAGGAGAGGATTAGATACACAGCTCAGCAGACAGTATCACACAGGAGAGGATTAGATACACAGCTCAGCAGACAGTACCACAAAGGAGAGGATTAGATAAACGGCTCAGCAGACAGTATCACACAGGAGAGGATTAGATACACAGCTCAGCAGACAGTATCACACAGCATAGGATTAGATACATGGCTCAGCAGACAGTATCACACAGGAGGGGATTAGATACACGGCTGAGGAGACAGTATCACACAGGAGAGGATTAGATAAACTGCTCAGCATACAGTATCACACAGCATAGGATTAGATACACAGCTCAGCAGGCAGTATCACACAGTATAAGATTAGATACACAGCTCAGCAGACAGTATCACACAGCATAGGATTAGATACACGGCTCAGCAGACAGTATCACACAGGAGAGGATTAGATAAACGGCTCAGCAGACAGTATCACACAGGAGAGGATTAGATACACAGCTCAGCAGACAGTATCACACAGGAGAGGATTAGATACACAGTTCAGCAGACAGTATCACACAGGAGAGGATTAGATAAACGGCTCAGCAGACAGTATCACACAGGAGAGGATTAGATACACAGCTCAGCAGACAGTATCACACAGGAGAGGATTAGATACACAGCTCAGCAGACAGTATCACACAGGAGAGGATTAGATAAACGGCTCAGCAGACAGTATCACACAGGAGAGGATTAGATACACAGCTCAGCAGACAGTATCACACAGGAGAGGATTAGATACACAGCTCAGCAGACAGTATCACACAGCATAGGATTAGATACACAGCTCAGCAGACAGTATCACACAGGAGAGGATTAGATACACAGCTCAGCAGACAGTATCACACAGGAGAGGATTAGATACATACACAGCTCAGCAGATAGTATCGCACAGGAGAGGATTAGATACACAGCTCAGCAGACAGAGTCACACAGGAGAGGATTAGATACACAGCTCAGCAGACAGTATCACACAGGAGAGGATTAGATACACAGCTCAGCAGACAGTATCACACAGGAGAGGATTAGATACACAGCTCAGCAGACAGTATCACACAGGAGAGGATTAGATACACAGCTCAGCAGACAGTATCACACAGGAGAGGATTAGATACACTGCTCAGCAGACAGTATCACACAGCATAGGATTAGATACACGGCTCAGCAGACAGTATCACACAGTATAAGATTACATACACAGCTCAGCAGACAGTATCACACAGGAGAGGATTAGATACACTGCTCAGCAGACAGTATCACACAGGATAGGATTACATACACAGCTGAGTAGACAGTATCACACAGGAGAGGATTAGATACACAGCTCAGCAGACAGTATCACACAGAACAGGATTAGATACACTGCTCAGCAGACAGTATCACACAGGATAGGATTAGATACACAGCTCAGTAGACAGTATCACACAGGAGAGGATTAGATACACAGCTCAGCAGACATTATCACACAGGAGAGGATTAGATACACAGCATAGGATTAGATACACAGCTCAGCAGACAGTATCACACAGCATAGGATTAGATACACGGCTCAGCAGACAGTATCACACAGGAGGGGATTAGATACACAGCTCAGCAGACAGTATCACACAGGAGGTGATTAGATACACAGCTCAGCAGACAGTATTACACAGTATAAGATTAGATACACTGCTCTGCAGACAGTATCACATAGGAGAGGATTAGATACACAGCTCAGCAGACAGTATCACACAGGACAGGATTAGATACATAGCTCAGCAGAAGGTGTCACACAGGAGAGGATTAGATACACAGCTCAGAAGACAGTATCACACAGGAGAGGATTAGATACACAGCTCAGCACACAGTATCTCACAGGAGAGGATTAGATACACGGCTCAGCAGACAGTATCTCACAGGAGAGGATTAGATCCATAGCTCAACAGACAGTATCACACAGGAGAGGATTAGATACACAGCTCAGCAGACGGTATCACACAGGGAAGGATTAAAGATACAGCTCAGCAGACAGTATCACATAGGAGAGTATTAGATACACTGCTCAGCAGACAGTATCACACAGGATAGGATTAGATACAAGGTTCAGCAGACAGTATCACACAGTATAAGATTACATACACTGCTCAGCAGAGAGTATCACACAGGAGAGGATTAGATACACAGCTCAGCAGACAGTATCACACAGGAGAGGATTAGATACACAGCTCAGCAGACAGTATCACACAGGAGAGGATTAGATACACGGCTCAGCAGACAGTATCACACAGGACAGGATTAGATACACAGCTCAGCAGACAGTATCACACAGGAGAGGATTAGATACACTGCTCAGCAGACAGTATTACACAGGATAGGATTAGATACACAGCTTAGTAGACAGTATCACACAGGATAGGATTAGATACACAGCTCAGCAGACAGTATCACACAGGAGAGGATTAGATACACGGCTCAGCACACAGTTTCTCACAGGAGAGGATTAGATACACGGCTCAGCAGACAGTATCATACAGGAGAGGATTAGATACACAGCTCAGCAGACAGTATCACACAGGGGAGGATTAGATACACAGCTCAGCTGACAGTATCACACAGGAGAGGATTAGATACACAGCTCAGCTGACAGTATCACACAGGAGAGGATTAGATACACAGCTCAGCAGACAGTATCACACAGGAGAGGATTAGATACATGCTCAGCAGATAGTATCGCACAGGAGAGGATTAGATACAGAGCTCAGCAGACAGTATCACACAGGAGACGATTAGATACACAGCTCAGCAGACAGTATCACACAGGAGAGGATTAGATACACAGCTCAGCAGACAGTATCACACAGGAGAGGATTAGATACACAGCTCAGCAGACAGTATCACACAGGAGAGGATTAGATACACAGCTCAGCAGACAGTATCACACAGGAGAGGATTAGATACACTGCTCAGCAGACAGTATCACACAGCATAGGATTAGATACACGGCTCAGCAGACAGTATCACACAGTATAAGATTACATACACAGCTCAGCAGACAGTATCACACAGGAGAGGATTAGATACACTGCTCAGCAGACAGTATCACACAGGATAGGATTACATACACAGCTCAGTAGACAGTATCACACAGGAGAGGATTAGATACACAGCTCAGCAGACAGTATCACACAGAACAGGATTAGATACACTGCTCAGCAGACAGTATCACACAGGATAGGATTAGATACACAGCTCAGTAGACAGTATCACACAGGAGAGGATTAGATACACAGCTCAGCAGACATTATCACACAGGAGAGGATTAGATACACAGCATAGGATTAGATACACAGCTCAGCAGACAGTATCACACAGCATAGGATTAGATACACGGCTCAGCAGACAGTATCACACAGGAGGGGATTAGATACACAGCTCAGCAGACAGTATCACACAGGAGGTGATTAGATACACAGCTCAGCAGACAGTATTACACAGTATAAGATTAGATACACTGCTCTGCAGACAGTATCACATAGGAGAGGATTAGATACACGGCGCAGAAGACAGTATCACACAGGAGAGTATTAGATACACAGCTCAGCAGACAGTATCACACAGGACAGGATTAGATACATAGCTCAGCAGAAGGTGTCACACAGGAGAGGATTAGATACACAGCTCAGAAGACAGTATCACACAGGAGAGGATTAGATACACAGTTCAGCACACAGTATCTCACAGGAGAGGATTAGATACACGGCTCAGCAGACAGTATCTCACAGGAGAGGATTAGATACATGGCTCAGCAGACAGTTTCACACAGGAGAGGATTAGATCCATAGCTCAACAGACAGTATCACACAGGAGAGGATTAGATACACAGCTCAGCAGACGGTATCACACAGGGAAGGATTAAAGATACAGCTCAGCAGACAGTATCACATAGGAGAGTATTAGATACACTGCTCAGCAGACAGTATCACACAGGATAGGATTAGATACAAGGTTCAGCAGACAGTATCACACAGGAGAGGATTAGATACACAGCTCAGCAGACAGTATCACACAGGAGAGGATTAGATACACTGCTCAGCAGACAGTATTACACAGGATAGGATTAGATACACAGCTCAGTAGACAGTATCACACAGGATAGGATTAGATACACAGCTCAGCAGACAGTATCACACAGGAGAGGATTAGATACACTGCTCAGCACACAGTTTCTCACAGGAGAGGATTAGATACACGGCTCAGCAGACAGTATCATACAGGAGAGGATTAGATACACAGCTCAGCAGACAGTATCACACAGGGGAGGATTAGATACACAGCTCAGCTGACAGTATCACACAGGAGAGGATTAGATACACAGCTCAGGAGACAGTATCACACAGGAGAGGATTAGATACACAGCTCAGCTGACAGTATCACACAGGAGAGGATTAGATACACAGCTCAGCAGACAGTATCACACAGGAGAGGATTAGATACATACACAGCTCAGCAGATAGTATGACACAGGAGAGGATTAGATACACAGCTCAGCAGACAGTATCACACAGGAGAGGATTAGATACACAGCTCAGCAGACAGTATCACACAGGAGAGGATTAGATACATACACAGCTCAGCAGACAGTATCACACAGTATAAGATTACATACACAGCTCAGCAGACAGTATCACACAGGAGAGGATTAGATACACTGCTCAGCAGACAGTATCACACAGGAGAGGATTAGATACATACACAGCTCAGCAGACAGTATCACACAGTATAAGATTACATACACAGCTCAGCAGACAGTATCACACAGAACAGGATTAGATACACTGCTCAGCAGACAGTATCACACAGGATAGGATTAGATACACAGCTCAGTAGACAGTATCACACAGGAGAGGATTAGATACACAGCTCAGCAGACATTATCACACAGGAGAGGATTAGATACACAGCATAGGATTAGATACACAGCTCAGCAGACAGTATCACACAGCATAGGATTAGATACACGGCTCAGCAGACAGTATCACACAGGAGGGGATTAGATACACAGCTCAGCAGACAGTATCACACAGGAGGTGATTAGATACACAGCTCAGCAGACAGTATTACACAGTATAAGATTAGATACACTGCTCTGCAGACAGTATCACATAGGAGAGGATTAGATACACGGAGCAGAAGACAGTATCACACAGGAGAGTATTAGATACACAGCTCAGCAGACAGTATCACACAGGAGAGGATTAGATACATAGCTCAGCAGAAGGTGTCACACAGGGGAGGATTAGATACACAGCTCAGAAGACAGTATCACACAGGAGAGGATTAGATACACAGCTCAGCACACAGTATCTCACAGGAGAGGATTAGATACACGGCTCAGCAGACAGTATCTCACAGGAGAGGATTAGATACATGGCTCAGCAGACAGTTTCACACAGGAGAGGATTAGATCCATAGCTCAACAGACAGTATCGCACAGGAGAGGATTAGATACACAGCTCAGCAGACGGTATCACACAGGGAAGGATTAAAGATACAGCTCAGCAGACAGTATCACATAGGAGAGTATTAGATACACTGCTCAGCAGACAGTATCACACAGGATAGGATTAGATACACTGCTCAGCAGAGAGTATCACACAGGAGAGGATTAGATACACAGCTCAGCAGACAGTATCACACAGGAGAGGATTAGATACACTGCTCAGCAGACAGTATCACACAGGATAGGATTAGATACACAGCTCAGTAGACAGTATCACACAGGATAGGATTAGATACACAGCTCAGCAGACAGTATCACACAGGAGAGGATTAGATACACGGCTCAGCACACAGTTTCTCACAGGAGAGGATTAGATACACGGCTCAGCAGACAGTATCACACAGGAGAGGATTAGATACACAGCTCAGCAGACAGTATCACACAGGAGAGGATTAGATACACTGCTCAGCAGACGGTATCATACAGGAGAGGATTAAATACACAGCTCAGCAGATAGTATCACACAGGAGAGGATTAGATACACAGCTCAGCTGACAGTATCACACAGGAGAGGATTAGATACACAGCTCAGCAGACAGTATCACACAGGAGAGGATTAGATACACTGCTCAGCAGACGGTATCACACAGGAGAGGATTAGATACACGGCTCAGCAGACAGTATCACAGGGTAGGATTAGAGATACAGCTCAGCAGACAGCATCACACAGCATAGGATTAGATACACGGCTCAGCACACAGTATCACACAGGAGAGGATTAGATACACGGCTCAGCAGACAGTATCACACAGGAGGATTAGATACACAGCTCAGCAGACAGTATCACACAGGAGATGATTAGATACACAGCTCAGCAGACAGTATCACACAGGAGAGGATTAGATACACAGCTCAGCTGACAGTATCACATAGGAGAGGATTAGATACACAGCTCAGCAGACAGTATCACACAGGAGAGGAGCAGATACACAGCTCAGCAGACAGTATCACACAGGAGAGGACTAGATACACAGCTCAGCAGACAGTATCACACAGGAGAGGATTAGATACACAGCTCAGCAGACAGTATCACACAGGAGAGGACTAGATACACAGCTCAGCAGACAGTATCACACAGGAGAGGATTAGATACACAGCTCAGCAGACAGTATCACACAGGAGAGGATTAGATACACAGCTCAGCAGACAGTATCACACAGGAGAGGATTAGATACATACACAGCTCAGCAGATAGTATCGCACAGGAGAGGATTAGATACACTGCTCAGCAGACAGTATCACACAGGAGAGGATTAGATAAACAGCTCAGCAGACAGTATCACACAGGAGAGGATTAGATACACAGCTCAGTAGACAGTATCACACAGGAGAGGATTAGATACACAGCGCAGCAGACAGTATCACACAGAACAGGATTAGATACACGGCTCAGCAGACAGTATCACACAGGAGAGGATTAGATACACAGCTCAGCAGACAGTATCACACAGGATAGGATTAGATACACAGCTCAGTAGACAGTATCACACAGGAGAGGATTAGATACACAGCTCAGCAGACATTATCACACAGGAGAGGATTAGATACACAGCATAGGATTAGATACACAGCTCAGCAGACAGTATCACACAGCATAGGATTAGATACACGGCTCAGCAGACAGTATCACACAGGAGGGGATTAGATACACAGCTCAGCAGACAGTATCACACAGGAGGTGATTAGATACACAGCTCAGCAGACAGTATTACACAGTATAAGATTAGATACACTGCTCTGCAGACAGTATCACATAGGAGAGGATTAGATACACGGCGCAGAAGACAGTATCACACAGGAGAGTATTAGATACACAGCTCAGCAGACAGTATCACACAGGACAGGATTAGATACATAGCTCAGCAGAAGGTGTCACACAGGAGAGGATTAGATACACAGCTCAAAAGACAGTATCACACAGGAGAGGATTAGATACACAGCTCAGCACACAGTATCTCACAGGAGAGGATTAGATACACGGCTCGGCAGACAGTATCTCACAGGAGAGGATTAGATACATGGCTCAGCAGACAGTTTCACACAGGAGAGGATTAGATACACAGCTCAGCAGACAGTATCACACAGGAGAGGATTAGATACACAGCTCAGCAGACAGTATCACACAGGAGAGGATTAGATACATACACAGCTCAGCAGATAGTATCGCACAGGAGAGGATTAGATACACAGCTCAGCAGACAGTATCACACAGGAGAGGATTAGATACACAGCTCAGCAGACAGTATTACACAGTATAAGATTAGATACACTGCTCTGCAGACAGTATCACATAGGAGAGGATTAGATACACGGAGCAGAAGACAGTATCACACAGGAGAGTATTAGATACACAGCTCAGCAGACAGTATCACACAGGAGAGGATTAGATACATAGCTCAGCAGAAGGTGTCACACAGGGGAGGATTAGATACACAGCTCAGCACACAGTATCTCACAGGAGAGGATTAGATACACGGCTCAGCAGACAGTATCTCACAGGAGAGGATTAGATACATGGCTCAGCAGACAGTTTCACACAGGAGAGGATTAGATCCATAGCTCAACAGACAGTATCGCACAGGAGAGGATTAGATACACAGCTCAGCAGACGGTATCACACAGGGAAGGATTAAAGATACAGCTCAGCAGACAGTATCACATAGGAGAGTATTAGATACACTGCTCAGCAGACAGTATCACACAGGATAGGATTAGATACACAGCTCAGCAGACAGTATTACACAGGAGAGGATTAGATACACAGCTCAGCAGACAGTGTCACACAGGAGAGGATTAGATACACTGCTCAGCAGACAGTATCACACAAGATAGGATTAGATACACAGCTCAGTAGACAGTATCACACAGGATAGGATTAGATACACAGCTCAGCAGACAGTATCACACAGGAGAGGATTAGATACATGGCTCAGCACACAGTTTCTCACAGGAGAGGATTAGATACACGGCTCAGCAGACAGTATCATACAGGAGAGGATTACATACACAGCTCAGCAGACAGTATCACACAGGAGAGGATTAGATACACAGCTCAGCTGACAGTATCACACAGGAGAGGATTAGATACACGGCTCAGCAGACAGTATCACACAGGAGAGGATGAGATACACTGCTCAGCAGACAGTATCACACAGGAGAGGATTAGATACACGGCTCAGCAGACAGTATCACAGGGTAGGATTAGAGATACAGCTCAGCAGACAGCATCACACAGCATAGGATTAGATACACGGCTCAGCACACAGTATCACACAGGAGAGGATTAGATACACGGCTCAGCAGACAGTATCACACAGGAGGATTAGATACACAGCTCAGCAGACAGTTTCACACAGGAGAGGATTAGATACACAGCTCAGCAGACAGTATCACACAGGAGAGGATTAGATACACAGCTCAGCTGACAGTATCACATAGGAGAGGATTAGATACACAGCTCAGCTGACAGTATCACAAAGGAGATGATTAGATACACAGCTCAGCAGACAGTATCACACAGGAGAGGAGCAGATACACAGCTCAGCAGACAGTATCACACAGGAGAGGATTAGATACACAGTTCATCAGACAGTATCACACAGGAGAGGATTAGATACACAGCTCAGCAGACAGTATCACACAGGAGAGGATTAGATACACAGTTCATCAGACAGTATCACACAGGAGAGAATTAGATACACAGCTCAGCAGACAGTATCACACAGGAGAGGACTAGATACACAGCTCAGCAGACAGTATCACACAGGAGAGGATTAGATACACTGCTCTGCAGACAGTATCACATAGGAGAGGATTAGATACACGGCGCAGAAGACAGTATCACACAGGAGAGTATTAGATACACAGCTCAGCAGACAGTATCACACAGGACAGGATTAGATACATAGCTCAGCAGAAGGTGTCACACAGGAGAGGATTAGATACACAGCTCAGAAGACAGTATCACACAGGAGAGGATTAGATACACAGCTCAGCACACAGTATCTCACAGGAGAGGATTAGATACACGGCTCAGCAGACAGTATCTCACAGGAGAGGATTAGATACATGGCTCAGCAGACAGTTTCACACAGGAGAGGATTAGATCCATAGCTCAACAGACAGTATCACACAGGAGAGGATTAGATACACAGCTCAGCAGACGGTATCACACAGGGAAGGATTAAAGATACAGCTCAGCAGACAGTATCACATAGGAGAGTATTAGATACACTGCTCAGCAGACAGTATCACACAGGATAGGATTAGATACAAGGTTCAGCAGACAGTATCACACAGGAGAGGATTAGATACACAGCTCAGCAGACAGTATCACACAGGAGAGGATTAGATACACTGCTCAGCAGACAGTATTACACAGGATAGGATTAGATACACAGCTCAGTAGACAGTATCACACAGGATAGGATTAGATACACAGCTCAGCAGACAGTATCACACAGGAGAGGATTAGATACACGGCTCAGCACACAGTTTCTCACAGGAGAGGATTAGATACACGGCTCAGCAGACAGTATCATACAGGAGAGGATTAGATACACAGCTCAGCAGACAGTATCACACAGGGGAGGATTAGATACACAGCTCAGCTGACAGTATCACACAGGAGAGGATTAGATACACAGCTCAGGAGACAGTATCACACAGGAGAGGATTAGATACACAGCTCAGCTGACAGTATCACACAGGAGAGGATTAGATACACAGCTCAGCAGACAGTATCACACAGGAGAGGATTAGATACATACACAGCTCAGCAGATAGTATGACACAGGAGAGGATTAGATACACAGCTCAGCAGACAGTATCACACAGGAGAGGATTAGATACACAGCTCAGCAGACAGTATCACACAGGAGAGGATTAGATACATACACAGCTCAGCAGACAGTATCACACAGTATAAGATTACATACACAGCTCAGCAGACAGTATCACACAGGAGAGGATTAGATACACTGCTCAGCAGACAGTATCACACAGGAGAGGATTAGATACATACACAGCTCAGCAGACAGTATCACACAGTATAAGATTACATACACAGCTCAGCAGACAGTATCACACAGAACAGGATTAGATACACTGCTCAGCAGACAGTATCACACAGGATAGGATTAGATACACAGCTCAGTAGACAGTATCACACAGGAGAGGATTAGATACACAGCTCAGCAGACATTATCACACAGGAGAGGATTAGATACACAGCATAGGATTAGATACACAGCTCAGCAGACAGTATCACACAGCATAGGATTAGATACACGGCTCAGCAGACAGTATCACACAGGAGGGGATTAGATACACAGCTCAGCAGACAGTATCACACAGGAGGTGATTAGATACACAGCTCAGCAGACAGTATTACACAGTATAAGATTAGATACACTGCTCTGCAGACAGTATCACATAGGAGAGGATTAGATACACGGAGCAGAAGACAGTATCACACAGGAGAGTATTAGATACACAGCTCAGCAGACAGTATCACACAGGAGAGGATTAGATACATAGCTCAGCAGAAGGTGTCACACAGGGGAGGATTAGATACACAGCTCAGAAGACAGTATCACACAGGAGAGGATTAGATACACAGCTCAGCACACAGTATCTCACAGGAGAGGATTAGATACACGGCTCAGCAGACAGTATCTCACAGGAGAGGATTAGATACATGGCTCAGCAGACAGTTTCACACAGGAGAGGATTAGATCCATAGCTCAACAGACAGTATCGCACAGGAGAGGATTAGATACACAGCTCAGCAGACGGTATCACACAGGGAAGGATTAAAGATACAGCTCAGCAGACAGTATCACATAGGAGAGTATTAGATACACTGCTCAGCAGACAGTATCACACAGGATAGGATTAGATACACTGCTCAGCAGAGAGTATCACACAGGAGAGGATTAGATACACAGCTCAGCAGACAGTATCACACAGGAGAGGATTAGATGCACTGCTCAGCAGACAGTATCACACAGGATAGGATTAGATACACAGCTCAGTAGACAGTATCACACAGGATAGGATTAGATACACAGCTCAGCAGACAGTATCACACAGGAGAGGATTAGATACACGGCTCAGCACACAGTTTCTCACAGGAGAGGATTAGATACACGGCTCAGCAGACAGTATCACACAGGAGAGGATTAGATACACAGCTCAGCAGACAGTATCACACAGGAGAGGATTAGATACACTGCTCAGCAGACGGTATCATACAGGAGAGGATTAAATACACAGCTCAGCAGATAGTATCACACAGGAGAGGATTAGATACACAGCTCAGCTGACAGTATCACACAGGAGAGGATTAGATACACAGCTCAGCAGACAGTATCACACAGGAGAGGATTAGATACACTGCTCAGCAGACGGTATCACACAGGAGAGGATTAGATACACGGCTCAGCAGACAGTATCACAGGGTAGGATTAGAGATACAGCTCAGCAGACAGCATCACACAGCATAGGATTAGATACACGGCTCAGCACACAGTATCACACAGGAGAGGATTAGATACACGGCTCAGCAGACAGTATCACACAGGAGGATTAGATACACAGCTCAGCAGACAGTATCACACAGGAGATGATTAGATACACAGCTCAGCAGACAGTATCACACAGGAGAGGATTAGATACACAGCTCAGCTGACAGTATCACATAGGAGAGGATTAGATACACAGCTCAGCAGACAGTATCACACAGGAGAGGAGCAGATACACAGCTCAGCAGACAGTATCACACAGGAGAGGACTAGATACACAGCTCAGCAGACAGTATCACACAGGAGAGGATTAGATACACAGCTCAGCAGACAGTATCACACAGGAGAGGACTAGATACACAGCTCAGCAGACAGTATCACACAGGAGAGGATTAGATACACAGCTCAGCAGACAGTATCACACAGGAGAGGATTAGATACACTGCTCAGCAGACAGTATCACACAGGAGAGGATTAGATAAACAGCTCAGCAGACAGTATCACACAGGAGAGGATTAGATACACAGCTCAGTAGACAGTATCACACAGGAGAGGATTAGATACACAGCTCAGCAGACAGTATCACACAGAACAGGATTAGATACACGGCTCAGCAGACAGTATCACACAGGAGAGGATTAGATACACAGCTCAGCAGACAGTATCACACAGGATAGGATTAGATACACAGCTCAGTAGACAGTATCACACAGGAGAGGATTAGATACACAGCTCAGCAGACATTATCACACAGGAGAGGATTAGATACACAGCATAGGATTAGATACACAGCTCAGCAGACAGTATCACACAGCATAGGATTAGATACACGGCTCAGCAGACAGTATCACACAGGAGGGGATTAGATACACAGCTCAGCAGACAGTATCACACAGGAGGTGATTAGATACACAGCTCAGCAGACAGTATTACACAGTATAAGATTAGATACACTGCTCTGCAGACAGTATCACATAGGAGAGGATTAGATACACGGCGCAGAAGACAGTATCACACAGGAGAGTATTAGATACACAGCTCAGCAGACAGTATCACACAGGACAGGATTAGATACATAGCTCAGCAGAAGGTGTCACACAGGAGAGGATTAGATACACAGCTCAAAAGACAGTATCACACAGGAGAGGATTAGATACACAGCTCAGCACACAGTATCTCACAGGAGAGGATTAGATACACGGCTCGGCAGACAGTATCTCACAGGAGAGGATTAGATACATGGCTCAGCAGACAGTTTCACACAGGAGAGGATTAGATACACAGCTCAGCAGACAGTATCACACAGGAGAGGATTAGATACACAGCTCAGCAGACAGTATCACACAGGAGAGGATTAGATACATACACAGCTCAGCAGATAGTATCGCACAGGAGAGGATTAGATACACAGCTCAGCAGACAGTATCACACAGGAGAGGATTAGATACACAGCTCAGCAGACAGTATTACACAGTATAAGATTAGATACACTGCTCTGCAGACAGTATCACATAGGAGAGGATTAGATACACGGAGCAGAAGACAGTATCACACAGGAGAGTATTAGATACACAGCTCAGCAGACAGTATCACACAGGAGAGGATTAGATACATAGCTCAGCAGAAGGTGTCACACAGGGGAGGATTAGATACACAGCTCAGCACACAGTATCTCACAGGAGAGGATTAGATACACGGCTCAGCAGACAGTATCTCACAGGAGAGGATTAGATACATGGCTCAGCAGACAGTTTCACACAGGAGAGGATTAGATCCATAGCTCAACAGACAGTATCGCACAGGAGAGGATTAGATACACAGCTCAGCAGACGGTATCACACAGGGAAGGATTAAAGATACAGCTCAGCAGACAGTATCACATAGGAGAGTATTAGATACACTGCTCAGCAGACAGTATCACACAGGATAGGATTAGATACACAGCTCAGCAGACAGTATTACACAGGAGAGGATTAGATACACAGCTCAGCAGACAGTGTCACACAGGAGAGGATTAGATACACTGCTCAGCAGACAGTATCACACAAGATAGGATTAGATACACAGCTCAGTAGACAGTATCACACAGGATAGGATTAGATACACAGCTCAGCAGACAGTATCACACAGGAGAGGATTAGATACATGGCTCAGCACACAGTTTCTCACAGGAGAGGATTAGATACACGGCTCAGCAGACAGTATCATACAGGAGAGGATTAGATACACAGCTCAGCAGACAGTATCACACAGGAGAGGATTAGATACACAGCTCAGCTGACAGTATCACACAGGAGAGGATTAGATACACGGCTCAGCAGACAGTATCACACAGGAGAGGATGAGATACACTGCTCAGCAGACAGTATCACACAGGAGAGGATTAGATACACGGCTCAGCAGACAGTATCACAGGGTAGGATTAGAGATACAGCTCAGCAGACAGCATCACACAGCATAGGATTAGATACACGGCTCAGCACACAGTATCACACAGGAGAGGATTAGATACACGGCTCAGCAGACAGTATCACACAGGAGGATTAGATACACAGCTCAGCAGACAGTTTCACACAGGAGAGGATTAGATACACAGCTCAGCAGACAGTATCACACAGGAGAGGATTAGATACACAGCTCAGCTGACAGTATCACATAGGAGAGGATTAGATACACAGCTCAGCTGACAGTATCACAAAGGAGATGATTAGATACACAGCTCAGCAGACAGTATCACACAGGAGAGGAGCAGATACACAGCTCAGCAGACAGTATCACACAGGAGAGGATTAGATACACAGTTCATCAGACAGTATCACACAGGAGAGGATTAGATACACAGCTCAGCAGACAGTATCACACAGGAGAGGATTAGATACACAGTTCATCAGACAGTATCACACAGGAGAGAATTAGATACACAGCTCAGCAGACAGTATCACACAGGAGAGGACTAGATACACAGCTCAGCAGACAGTATCACACAGGAGAGGATTAGATACACAGCTCAGCAGACAGTATCACACAGGAGAGGATTAGATACACAGCTCAGCAGACAGTATCACACAGGAGAGGATTAGATACATACACAGCTCAGCAGATAGTATCGCACAGGAGAGGATTAGATACACAGCTCAGCAGACAGTATCACACAGGAGAGGATTAGATAAACAGCTCAGCAGACAGTATCACACAGGAGAGGATTAGATACACAGCTCAGCAGACAGTATCACACAGGAGAGGATTAGATACATACACAGCTCAGCAGACAGTATCACACAGGAGAGGATTAGATACACTGCTCAGCAGACAGTATCACACAGGATAGGATTACATACACAGCTCAGTAGACAGTATCACACAGGAGAGGATTAGATACACAGCTCAGCAGACAGTATCACACAGAACAGGATTAGATACACGGCTCAGCAGACAGTATCACACAGGAGAGGATTAGATACACAGCTCAGCAGACCGTATCACACAGGATAGGATTAGATACACAGCTCAGTAGACAGTATCACACAGGAGAGGATTAGATACACAGCTCAGCAGACATTATCACACAGGAGAGGATTAGATACACAGCATAGGATTAGATACACAGCTCAGCAGACAGTATCACACAGCATAGGATTAGATACACGGCTCAGCAGACAGTATCACACAGGAGGTGATTAGATACACAGCTCAGCAGACAGTATTACACAGTATAAGATTAGATACACTGCTCTGCAGACAGTATCACATAGGAGAGGATTAGATACACGGCGCAGAAGACAGTATCACACAGGAGAGTATTAGATACACAGCTCAGCAGACAGTATCACACAGGACAGGATTAGATACATAGCTCAGCAGAAGGTGTCACACAGGAGAGGATTAGATACACAGCTCAAAAGACAGTATCACACAGGAGAGGATTAGATACACAGCTCAGCACACAGTATCTCACAGGAGAGGATTAGATACACGGCTCAGCAGACAGTATCTCACAGGAGAGGATTAGATACATGGCTCAGCAGACAGTTTCACACAGGAGAGGATTAGATACACAGCTCAGCAGACAGTATCACACAGGAGAGGATTAGATACACAGCTCAGCAGACAGTATCACACAGGAGAGGATTAGATACATAGCTCAGCAGACAGTATCACACAGGAGAGGATTAGATACACAGCTCAGCAGACAGTATCACACAGGAGAGGATTAGATACATACACGGCTCAGCAGACAGTATCTCACAGGAGAGGATTAGATACACAGCTCAGCAGATAGTATCGCACAGGAGAGGATTAGATACACAGCTCAGCAGACAGTATCACACAGGAGAGGATTAGATACACAGCTCAGCAGACAGTATCACACAGGAGAGGATTAGATACACAGCTCAGCAGACAGTATCACACAGGAGAGGATTAGATACATACACAGCTCAGCAGACAGTATCACACAGGAGAGGATTAGATACACAGCTCAGCAGACAGTATCACACAGAACAGGATTAGATACACTGCTCAGCAGACAGTATCACACAGGGTAGGATTAGATACACAGCTCAGTAGACAGTATCACACAGGAGAGGATTAGATACACAGCTCAGCAGACATTATCACACAGGAGAGGATTAGATACACAGCATAGGATTAGATACACAGCTCAGCAGACAGTATCACACAGCATAGGATTAGATACACGGTTCAGCAGACAGTATCACACAGGAGGGGATTAGATACACAGCTCAGCAGACAGTATCACACAGGAGGTGATTAGATACACAGCTCAGCAGACAGTATCACACAGGAGAGTATTAGATACAAGGCTCAACAGACAGTATCACACAGCAGAGGATTAGATACACAGCTCAGCAGACAGTATCACACAGAACAGGATTAGATACACTGCTCAGCAGACAGTATCACACAGGAGAGGATTAGATACACAGCTCAGCAGACAGTATCACACAGGAGAGGATTAGATACACAGCTCAGCAGACAGTATCACACAGGAGAGGATTAGATACACAGCTCAGCAGACAGTATCACACAGGAGAGGATTAGATACACAGCTCAGAAGACAGTATCACACAGGAGAGTATTAGATACACAGCTCAGCAGACAGTATCACACAGGACAGGATTAGATACATAGCTCAGCAGAAGGTGTCACACAGGAGAGGATTAGATACACAGCTCAGAAGACAGTATCACACAGGAGAGGATTAGATACACAGCTCAGAAGACAGTATCACACAGGAGAGGATTAGATACACAGCTCAGCACACAGTATCTCACAGGAGAGGATTAGATACACGGCTCAGCAGACAGTATCTCACAGGAGAGGATTAGATACATGGCTCAGCAGACAGTTTCACACAGGAGAGGATTAGATACACAGCTCAGAAGACAGTATCACACAGGAGAGGATTAGATACACAGCTCAGAAGACAGTATCACACAGGAGAGGATTAGATACACAGCTCAGCATACAGTATCTCACAGGAGAGGATTAGATACACGGCTCAGCAGACAGTATCACACAGGAGAGGATTAGATACTCGGCTCAGCAGACAGTATCTCACAGGAGAGGATTAGATACACAGCTCAACAGACAGTATCGCACAGGAGAGGATTAGATACATGGCTCAGCAGACAGTATCACATAGGAGAGTATTAGATACACTGCTCAGCAGACAGTATCACACAGGATAGGATTAGATACAAGGTTCAGCAGACAGTATCACACAGGAGAGGATTAGATACACAGCTCAGCAGACAGTATCACACAGGAGAGGATTAGATACACTGCTCAGCAGACAGTATCACACAGGATAGGATTAGATACACAGCTCAGTAGACAGTATCACACAGGATAGGATTAGATACACAGCGCAGCAGACAGTATCACACAGGAGAGGATTAGATACACAGCTCAGCACACAGTTTCTCACAGGAGAGGATTAGATACACGGCTCAGCAGACAGTATCATACAGGAGAGGATTAGATACACAGCTCAGCAGACAGTATCACACAGGAGAGGATTAGATACACAGCTCAGCTGACAGTATCACACAGGAGAGGATTAGATACACAGCTCAGCAGACAGTATCACACAGGAGAGGATTAGATACACTGCTCAGCAGACGGTATCACACAGGAGAGGATTAGATACACGGCTCAGCAGACAGTATCACAGGGTAGGATTAGAGATACAGCTCAGCAGACAGCATCACACAGCATAGGATTAGATACACGGCTCAGCACACAGTATCACACAGGAGAGGATTAGATACACGGCTCAGCAGACAGTATCACACAGGAGGATTAGATACACAGCTCAGCAGACAGTATCACACAGGAGAGGATTAGATACACTGCTCAGCAGACAGTATCACACAGGAGAGGATTAGATACACAGCTCAGCTGACAGTATCACATAGGAGAGGATTAGATACACAGCTCAGCTGACAGTATCACACAGGAGATGATTAGATACACAGCTCAGCAGACAGTATCACACAGGAGAGGAGCAGATACACAGCTCTGCAGAGAGTATCACACAGGATAGGATTAGATACACAGCTCAGCAGACAGTATCACACAGGAGAGGATTAGATACACAGCTCAGCAGACAGTACCACAAAGGAGAGGATTAGATACACGGATCAGCAGACAGTATCACACAGGAGAGGATTAGATAAACGGCTCAGCAGACAGTATCACACAGGAGAGGATTAGATACACAGCTCAGCAGACAGTATCACACAGGAGAGGATTAGATACACAGCTCAGCAGACAGTATCACACAGGAGAGGATTAGATACACAGCTCAGCAGACAGTATCACACAGGAGAGGATTAGATACATACACAGCTCAGCAGATAGTATCGCACAGGAGAGGATTAGATACACAGCTCAGCAGACAGTATCACACAGGAGAGGACTAGATACACAGCTCAGCAGACAGTATCACACAGGAGAGGATTAGATACACAGCTCAGCAGACAGTATCACACAGGATAGGATTAGATACACAGTTCATCAGACAGTATCACACCGGATAGGATTAGATACATGGCTCAGCAGACAGTTTCACACAGGAGAGGATTAGATACACTGCTCAACAGACAGTATCGCACAGGAGAGGATTAGATACACAGCTCAGCAGACGGTATCACACAGGGAAGGATTAAAGATACAGCTCAGCAGACAGTATCACATAGGAGATTATTAGATACACTGCTCAGCAGACAGTATCACACAGGATAGGATTAGAAACAAGGTTCAGCAGACAGTATCACACAGGAGAGGATTAGATACACAGCTCAGCAGACAGTATCACACAGGAGAGGATTAGATACACAGCTCAGCAGAGAGTATCACACAGGAGAGGATTAGATACACAGCTCAGCAGACAGTATCACACAGGAGAGGATTAGATACACTGCTCAGCAGACAGTATCACACAGGATAGGATTAGATACACAGCTCAGTAGACAGTATCACACAGGAGAGGATTAGATACACAGCTCAGCAGACAGTATCACACAGGATAGGATTAGATACACAGTTCAGCAGACAGTATCACACAGGAGAGGATTAGATACACGGCTCAGCAGACAGTATCACACAGGAGAGGATTAGATACACAGCTCAGCAGACAGTATCACACAGGAGAGGATTAGATACACAGCTCAGCAGACAGTATCACACAGGAGAGGATTAGATACACAGCTCAGCAGACAGTATCACACAGGAGAGGATTAGATACATACACAGCTCAGCAGACAGTATCACACAGGAGAGGATTAGATACACAGCTCAGCAGACAGTATCACACAGGAGAGGATTAGATACACTGCTCAGCAGACAGTATCACACAGGGTAGGATTAGATACACAGCTCAGTAGACAGTATCACACAGGAGAGGATTAGATACACAGCTCAGCAGACATTATCACACAGGAGAGGATTAGATACACAGCATAGGATTAGATACACAGCTCAGCAGACAGTATCACACAGCATAGGATTAGATACACGGTTCAGCAGACAGTATCACACAGGAGGGGATTAGATACACAGCTCAGCAGACAGTATCACACAGGAGGTGATTGGATACACAGCTCAGCAGACAGTATTACACAGTATAAGATTAGATACACTGCTCTGCAGACAGTATCACATAGGAGAGGATTAGATACACGGCGCAGAAGACAGTATCACACAGGAGAGTATTAGATACACAGCTCAGCAGACAGTATCACACAGGACAGGATTAGATACATAGCTCAGCAGAAGGTGTCACACAGGAGAGGATTAGATACACAGCTCAGAAGACAGTATCACACAGGAGAGGATTAGATACACAGCTCAGAAGACAGTATCACACAGGAGAGGATTAGATACACAGCTCAGCACACAGTATCTCACAGGAGAGGATTAGATACACAGCTCAGCACACAGTATCTCACAGGAGAGGATTAGATACACGGCTCAGCAGACAGTATCTCACAGGAGAGGATTAGATACATGGCTCAGCAGACAGTTTCACACAGGAGAGGATTAGATACACAGCTCAGAAGACAGTATCACACAGGAGAGGATTAGATACACAGCTCAGAAGACAGTATCACACAGGAGAGGATTAGATACACAGCTCAGCATACAGTATCTCACAGGAGAGGATTAGATACACGGCTCAGCAGACAGTATCACACAGGAGAGGATTAGATACACGGCTCAGCAGACAGTATCTCACAGGAGAGGATTAGATACACAGCTCAACAGACAGTATCGCACAGGAGAGGATTAGATACATGGCTCAGCAGACAGTATCACATAGGAGAGTATTAGATACACTGCTCAGCAGACAGTATCACACAGGATAGGATTAGATACAAGGTTCAGCAGACAGTATCACACAGGAGAGGATTAGATACACAGCTCAGCAGACAGTATCACACAGGAGAGGATTAGATACACTGCTCAGCAGACAGTATCACACAGGATAGGATTAGATACACAGCTCAGTAGACAGTATCACACAGGATAGGATTAGATACACAGCGCAGCAGACAGTATCACACAGGAGAGGATTAGATACACAGCTCAGCAGACAGTATCACACAGGAGAGGATTAGATACACAGCTCAGCTGACAGTTTCACACAGGAGAGGATTAGATACACAGCTCAGCAGACAGTATCACACAGGAGAGGATTAGATACACTGCTTAGCAGACGGTATCACACAGGAGAGGATTAGATACACGGCTCAGCAGACAGTATCATACAGGAGAGGATTAGATACACAGCTCAGCAGACAGTATCACACAGGAGAGGATTAGATACACAGCTCAGCTGACAGTATCACACAGGAGAGGATTAGATACACAGCTCAGCAGACAGTATCACACAGGAGAGGATTAGATACACTGCTCAGCAGACAGTATCACACAGGAGAGGATTAGATACACAGCTCAGCTGACAGTATCACACAGGAGAGGATTAGATACACAGCTCAGCAGACAGTATCACACAGGAGAGGATTAGATACACTGCTCAGCAGACGGTATCACACAGGAGAGGATTAGATACACGGCTCAGCAGACAGTATCACAGGGTAGGATTAGAGATACAGCTCAGCAGACAGCATCACACAGGAGAGGATTAGATACACGGCTCAGCACACAGTATCACACAGGAGAGGATTAGATACACGGCTCAGCAGACAGTATCACACAGGAGAGGATTAGATACACGGCTCAGCACACAGTATCACACAGGAGAGGATTAGATACACGGCTCAGCAGACAGTATCACACAGGAGGATTAGATACACAGCTCAGCAGACAGTATCACACAGGAGAGGATTAGATACACTGCTCAGCAGACAGTATCACACAGGAGAGGATTAGATACACAGCTCAGATGACAGTATCACATAGGAGAGGATTAGATACACAGCTCAGCTGACAGTATCACACAGGAGATGATTAGATACACAGCTCAGCAGACAGTATCACACAGGAGAGGAGCAGATACACAGCTCTGCAGAGAGTATCACACAGGATAGGATTAGATACACAGCTCAGCAGACAGTATCACACAGGAGAGGATTAGATACACAGCTCAGCAGACAGTACCACAAAGGAGAGGATTAGATACACGGATCAGCAGACAGTATCACACAGGAGAGGATTAGATAAACGGCTCAGCAGACAGTATCACACAGGAGAGGATTAGATACACAGCTCAGCAGACAATATCACACAGGAGAGGATTAGATACACAGCTCAGCAGACAGTATCACACAGGAGAGGATTAGATACACAGCTCAGCAGACAGTATCACACAGGAGAGGATTAGATACACAGCTCAGCAGACAGTATCACACAGGATAGGATTAGATACACAGTTCATCAGACAGTATCACACCGGATAGGATTAGATACATGGCTCAGCAGACAGTTTCACACAGGAGAGGATTAGATACACTGCTCAACAGACAGTATCGCACAGGAGAGGATTAGATACACAGCTCAGCAGACGGTATCACACAGGGAAGGATTAAAGATACAGCTCAGCAGACAGTATCACATAGGAGATTATTAGATACACTGCTCAGCAGACAGTATCACACAGGAGAGGACTAGATACACAGCTCAGCAGACAGTATCACACAGGAGAGGACTAGATACACAGCTCAGCAGACAGTATCACACAGGAGAGGATTAGATACACAGCTCAGCAGACAGTATCACACAGGATAGGATTAGATACACAGTTCATCAGACAGTATCACACCGGATAGGATTAGATACATGGCTCAGCAGACAGTTTCACACAGGAGAGGATTAGATACACTGCTCAACAGACAGTATCGCACAGGAGAGGATTAGATACACAGCTCAGCAGACGGTATCACACAGGGAAGGATTAAAGATACAGCTCAGCAGACAGTATCACATAGGAGATTATTAGATACACTGCTCAGCAGACAGTATCACACAGGAGAGGATTAGATACACAGCTCAGCAGACAGTATCACACAGGAGAGGATTAGATACACAGCTCAGCAGAGAGTATCACACAGGAGAGGATTAGATACACAGCTCAGCAGACAGTATCACACAGGAGAGGATTAGATACACTGCTCAGCAGACAGTATCACACAGGATAGGATTAGATACACAGCTCAGTAGACAGTATCACACAGGAGAGGATTAGATACACAGCTCAGCAGACAGTATCACACAGGATAGGATTAGATACACAGTTCAGCAGACAGTATCACACAGGAGAGGATTAGATACACGGCTCAGCACACAGTTTCTCACAGGAGAGGATTAGATACACGGCTCAGCAGACAGTATCATACAGGAGAGGATTAGATACACAGCTCAGCAGACAGTATCACACAGGAGAGGATTAGATACACAGCTCAGCTGACAGTATCACACAGGAGAGGATTAGATACACTGCTCAGCAGACGGTATCACACAGGAGAGGATTAGATACACGGCTCAGCAGACAGTATCACAGGATAGGATTAGATACACAGCTCAGTAGACAGTATCACACAGGATAGGATTAGATACACAGCTCAGCAGACAGTATCACATAGGAGATTATTAGATACACTGCTCAGCAGACAGTATCACACAGGATAGGATTAGAAACAAGGTTCAGCAGACAGTATCACACAGGAGAGGATTAGATACACAGCTCAGCAGACAGTATCACACAGGAGAGGATTAGATACACAGCTCAGCAGAGAGTATCACACAGGAGAGGATTAGATACACAGCTCAGCAGACAGTATCACACAGGAGAGGATTAGATACACTGCTCAGCAGACAGTATCACACAGGATAGGATTAGATACACAGCTCAGTAGACAGTATCACACAGGAGAGGATTAGATACACAGCTCAGCAGACAGTATCACACAGGATAGGATTAGATACACAGTTCAGCAGACAGTATCACACAGGAGAGGATTAGATACACGGCTCAGCACACAGTTTCTCACAGGAGAGGATTAGATACACGGCTCAGCAGACAGTATCATACAGGAGAGGATTAGATACACAGCTCAGCAGACAGTATCACACAGGAGAGGATTAGATACACAGCTCAGCTGACAGTATCACACAGGAGAGGATTAGATACACTGCTCAGCAGACGGTATCACACAGGAGAGGATTAGATACACGGCTCAGCAGACAGTATCACAGGATAGGATTAGATACACAGCTCAGCAGACAGTATCACACAGGAGGATTAGATACACAGCTCAGCAGACAGTATCACACAGGAGAGGATTAGATACACAGCTCAGCAGACAGTATCACACAGGAGAGGATTAGATACATAGCTCAGCAGACATTATCACACAGGAGAGGATTAGATACACAGCATAGGATTAGATACACAGCTCAGCAGACAGTATCACACAGCATAGGATTAGATACACAGCTCAGCAGACAGTATCACACAGGAGAGGATTAGATACACGGCTCAGCACACAGTTTCTCACAGGAGATGATTAGATACACGGCTCAGCAGACAGTACCACACAGGAGAGGATTAGATACACAGCTCAGCTGACAGTTTCTCACAGGAGAGGATTAGATACACAGCATAGGATTAGATACACGGCTCAGCAGACAGTATCACACAGGAGAGGATTAGATACACGGCTCAGCAGACAGTTTCTCACAGGAGAGGATTAGATACACAGCTCAGCAGACAGTATCACACAGGAGAGGATTAGATACACGGCTCAGCAGACAGTTTCTCACAGGAGAGGATTAGAAACAAGGTTCAGCAGACAGTATCACACAGGAGAGGATTAGATACACAGCTCAGCAGACAGTATCACACAGGAGAGGATTAGATACACAGCTCAGCAGAGAGTATCACACAGGAGAGGATTAGATACACAGCTCAGCAGACAGTATCACACAGGAGAGGATTAGATACACTGCTCAGCAGACAGTATCACACAGGATAGGATTAGATACACAGCTCAGTAGACAGTATCACACAGGATAGGATTAGATACACAGCTCAGCAGACAGTATCACACAGGAGAGGATTAGATACACGGCTCAGCACACAGTTTCTCACAGGAGAGGATTAGATACACGGCTCAGCAGACAGTATCATACAGGAGAGGATTAGATACACAGCTCAGCAGACAGTATCACACAGGAGAGGATTAGATACACAGCTCAGCTGACAGTATCACACAGGAGAGGATTAGATACACTGCTCAGCAGACGGTATCACACAGGAGAGGATTAGATACACGGCTCAGCAGACAGTATCACATGATAGGATTAGATACACAGCTCAGTAGACAGTATCACACAGGATAGGATTAGATACACAGCTCAGCAGACAGTATCACACAGGAGAGGATTAGATACACGGCTCAGCACACAGTTTCTCACAGGAGAGGATTAGATACACGGCTCAGCAGACAGTATCATACAGGAGAGGATTAGATACACAGCTCAGCAGACAGTATCACACAGGAGAGGATTAGATACACAGCTCAGCAGACAGCATCACACAGCATAGGATTAGATACACGGCTCAGCACACAGTATCACACAGGAAAGGATTAGATACACGGCTCAGCAGACAGTATCACACAGGAGGATTAGATACACAGCTCAGCAGACAGTATCACACAGGAGAGGATTAGATACACAGCTCAGCAGACAGTATCACACAGGAGAGGATTAGATACATAGCTCAGCAGACATTATCACACAGGAGAGGATTAGATACACAGCATAGGATTAGATACACAGCTCAGCAGACAGTATCACACAGCATAGGATTAGATACACAGCTCAGCAGACAGTATCACACAGGAGAGGATTAGATACACGGCTCAGCACACAGTTTCTCACAGGAGATGATTAGATACACGGCTCAGCAGACAGTACCACACAGGAGAGGATTAGATACACAGCTCAGCTGACAGTTTCTCACAGGAGAGGATTAGATACACAGCATAGGATTAGATACACGGCTCAGCAGACAGTATCACACAGGAGAGGATTAGATACACGGCTCAGCAGACAGTTTCTCACAGGAGAGGATTAGATACACAGCTCAGCAGACAGTATCACACAGGAGAGTATTAGATACAAGGCTCAACAGACAGTATCACACAGCAGAGGATTAGATACACAGCTCAGCAGACAGTATCACACAGAACAGGATTAGATACACTGCTCAGCAGACAGTATCACACAGGAGAGGATTAGATACACGGCTCAGCAGACAGTACCACACAGGAGAGGATTAGATACACAGCTCAGCAGGCAGTACCACACAGGAGAGGATTAGATACACAGCTCAGCAGACAGTATCACACAGGAGAGGATTAGATACACAGCTCAGCTGACAGTATCACACAGGAGAGGATTAGATACACAGCTCAGCAGACAGTATCACACAGGAGAGGATTAGATACACAGCTCAGCAGACAGTACCACAAAGGAGAGGATTAGATACACGGATCATCAGACAGTATCACACAGGAGAGGATTAGATAAACGGCTCAGCAGACAGTATCACACAGGAGAGGATTAGATACACAGCTCAGCAGACAGTATCACACAGGAGAGGATTAGATACACAGCTCAGCAGACAGTATCACACAGGAGAGGATTAGATACACAGCTCAGCAGACAGTATCACACAGGAGAGGATTAGATACATACACAGCTCAGCAGATAGTATCGCACAGGAGAGGATTAGATACACAGCTCAGCAGACAGTATCACACAGGAGAGGATTAGATACACAGCTCAGCAGACAGTATCACACAGGAGAGGATTAGATACATACACAGCTCAGCAGACAGTATCACACAGGAGAGGATTAGATACACAGCTCAGCAGACAGTATCACACAGAACAGGATTAGATACACTGCTCAGCAGACAGTATCACACAGGAGAGGATTAGATACACTGCTCAGCAGACAGTATCACACAGGATAGGATTACATACACAGCTCAGTAGACAGTATCACACAGGAGAGGATTAGATACACAGCTCAGCAGACAGTATCACACAGAACAGGATTAGATACACTGCTCAGCAGACAGTATCACACAGGATAGGATTAGATACACAGCTCAGTAGACAGTATCACACAGGAGAGGATTAGATACACAGCTCAGCAGACATTATCACACAGGAGAGGATTAGATACACAGCATAGGATTAGATACACAGCTCAGCAGACAGTATCACACAGCATAGGATTAGATACACGGCTCAGCAGACAGTATCACACAGGAGGGGATTAGATGCACAGCTCAGCAGACAGCATCACACAGGAGAGGATTAGATGCACAGCTCAGCAGACATTATCACACAGGAGAGGATTAGATACACAGCATAGGATTAGATACACAGCTCAGCAGACAGTATCACACAGCATAGGATTAGATACACGGCTCAGCACACAGTATCACACAGGAGGTGATTAGATACACAGCATAGGATTAGATACACAGCTCAGCAGACAGTATCACACAGCATAGGATTAGATGCACAGCTCAGCAGACAGTATCACACAGGAGAGGATTAGATACACAGCTCAGAAGACGGTATCACACAGGAGGGGATTAGATGCACAGCTCAGCAGACATTATCACACAGGAGAGGATTAGATACACAGCATAGGATTAGATACACAGCTCAGCAGACAGTATCACACAGCATAGGATTAGATACACGGCTCAGCACACAGTATCACACAGGAGGTGATTAGATACACAGCTCAGCAGACAGTATTACACAGTATAAGATTAGATACACTGCTCTGCAGACAGTATCACATAGGAGAGGATTAGATACACTGCTCAGCAGACAATATCACACAGGAGAAGATTAGATACACAGCTCAGCAGACAGTATCACACAGGACAGGATTAGATACATAGCTCAGCAGAAGGTGTCACACAGGAGAGGATTAGATACACAGCTCAGAAGACAGTATCACACAGGAGAGGATTAGATACACAGCTCAGCACACAGTATCTCACAGGAGAGGATTAGATACATGGCTCAGCAGACAGTATCGCACAGGAGAGGATTAGATACATGGCTCAGCAGACAGTTTCACACAGGAGAGGATTAGATACATGGCTCAGCAGACAGTTTCACACAGGAGAGGATTAGATACACAGCTCAGCAGACAGTATCACACAGGAGAGGATTAGATACACAGCTCAGCAGACAGTATCACACAGGGAAGGATTAAAGATACAGCTCAGCAGACATTATCACATAGGAGAGTATTAGATACACTGCTCAGCAGACAGTATCACACAGGATAGGATTAGATACAAGGTTCAGCAGACAGTATCACACAGTATAAGATTACATACACTGCTCAGCAGAAAGTATCACACAGGAGAGGATTAGATACACAGCTCAGCAGACAGTATCACACAGGAGAGGATTAGATACACTGCTCAGCAGCCGGTATCACACAGGAGAGGAATAGATACATACACAGCTCAGCAGACAGTATCACACAGGATAGGATTAGATACACAGCTCAGTAGACCGTATCACACAGGATAGGATTAGATACACAGCTCAGCAGACAGTATCACACAGGAGAGGATTAGATACACGGCTCAGCACACAGTTTCTCACAGGAGAGGATTAGATACACGGCTCAGCAGACAGTATCATACAGGAGAGGATTAGATACACAGCTCAGCAGACAGTATCACACAGGAGAGGATTAGATACACAGCTCAGCTGACAGTATCACACAGGAGAGGATTAGATACACAGCTCAGCAGACAGTATCACACAGGAGAGGATTAGATACACTGCTCAGCAGACGGTATCATACAGGAGAGGATTAGATACACAGCTCAGCAGACAGCATCACACAGCATAGGATTAGATACACGGCTCAGCACACAGTATCACACAGGAGAGGATTAGATACACAGCACAGCAGACAGTATCACACAGGATAGGATTAGATACACAGCTCAGCAGACAGTATCACACAGGAGAGGATTAGATACACAGCACAGCAGACAGTATCACACAGGAGAGGATTAGATACACAGCTCAGCAGACAGTATCACACAGGAGAGGATTAGATACACAGCTCAGCTGACAGTATCACATAGGAGAGGATTAGATACACAGCTCAGCTGACAGTATCACACAGGAGATGATTAGATACACAGCTCAGCAGACAGTATCACACAGGAGAGGATTAGATACACAGCTCAGCAGACAGTATCACACAGGAGAGGATTAGATACACAGCTCAGCTGACAGTATCACATAGGAGAGGATTAGATACACAGCTCAGCTGACAGTATCACACAGGAGATGATTAGATACACAGCTCTGCAGAGAGTATCACACAGGAGATGATTAGATACACAGTTCATCAGACAGTATCACACAGGAGAGGATTAGATACACAGCTCAGCAGACAGTATCACACAGCATAGGATTAGATACATAGCTCAGCAGACAGGATCACACAGGAGTGGATTAGATACACGGCTCAGCAGACAGTATCGCACAGGGCGGGATTAGATACACGGCTCAGCAGACAGTATCACACAGAATAGGATTAGATACACAGTTCATCAGACAGTATCACACAGGAGAGGATTAGATACACAGCTCAGCAGACAGTATCACACAGGAGAGGATTAGATACACAGCTCATCAGACAGTATCACACAGGAGAGGATTAGATGCACAGCTCAGCAGACAGTATCACACAGGAAAGGATTACATACACAGCTCAGCAGATAGTATCACACAGGAGAGGATTAGATACACAGCTCAGCAGCCGGTATGACACAGGAGAGGATTAGATACACTGCTCAGCAGACAGTATCGCATAGCATAGAATTAGATACACAGCATAGGATTAGATACACAGCACAGCAGTCAGTATCACACAGGAGAGGAATAGATACACAGCTCAGCAGACAGTATCACACAGGAGAGTATTAGATACACGGCTCAGCAGACAGTATCACACAGGAAAAGATTAGATATACGGCTCAGCAGACAGTATCACACAGCAGAGGATTAGATACACAGCTCAGCAGACAGTATCACACAGAACAGGATTAGATACACTGCTCAGCAGACAGTATCACACAGGAGAGTATTAGATACAAGGCTCAGCAGACAGTATCACACAGGATAGGATTAGATACACGGCTCAGCAGACAGTACCACACAGGAGAGGATTAGATACACAGCTCAGCAGACAGTACCACACAGGAGAGGATTAGATACAAGGCTCAACAGACAGTATCACACAGCAGAGGATTAGATACACAGCTCAGCAGACAGTATCACACAGAACAGGATTAGATACACTGCTCAGCAGACAGTATCACACAGGAGAGGATTAGATACACGGCTCAGCAGACAGTACCACACAGGAGAGGATTAGATACACAGCTCAGCAGACAGTACCACAAAGGAGAGGATTAGATACACGGATCAGCAGACAGTATCACACAGGAGAGGATTAGATAAACGGCTCAGCAGACAGTATCACACAGGAGAGGATTAGATACACAGCTCAGCAGACAGTATCACACAGGAGAGGATTAGATACACAGCTCAGCAGACAGTATCACACAGGAGAGGATTAGATACACAGCTCAGCAGACAGTATCACACAGGAGAGGATTAGATACATACACAGCTCAGCAGATAGTATCGCACAGGAGAGGATTAGATACACAGCTCGGCAGACAGTATCACACAGGAGAGGATTAGATACACAGCTCAGCAGACAGTATCACACAGGAGAGGATTAGATACACAGCTCAGCAGACAGTATCACACAGGAGAGGATTAGATACATACAAAGCTCAGCAGACAGTATCACACAGTATAAGATTACATACACAGCTCAGCAGACAGTATCACACAGGAGAGGATTAGATACACAGCTCAGCAGACAGTATCACACAGAACAGGATTAGATACACTGCTCAGCAGACAGTATCACACAGGATAGGATTAGATACACAGCTCAGTAGACAGTATCACACAGGAGAGGATTAGATACACAGCTCAGCAGACATTATCACACAGGAGAGGATTAGATACACAGCATAGGATTAGATACACAGCTCAGCAGACAGTATCACACAGCATAGGATTAGATACACGGCTCAGCAGACAGTATCACACAGGAGGGGATTAGATACACAGCTCAGCAGACAGTATCACACAGGAGGTGATTAGATACACAGCTCAGCAGACAGTATTACACAGTATAAGATTAGATACACTGCTCTGCAGACAGTATCACATAGGAGAGGATTAGATACACGGCGCAGAAGACAGTATCACACAGGAGAGTATTAGATACACAGCTCAGCAGACAGTATCACACAGGACAGGATTAGATACATAGCTCAGCAGAAGGTGTCACACAGGAGAGGATTAGATACACAGCTCAGAAGACAGTATCACACAGGAGAGGATTAGATACACAGCTCAGCACACAGTATCTCACAGGAGAGGATTAGATACACGGCTCAGCAGACAGTATCTCACAGGAGAGGATTAGATACATGGCTCAGCAGACAGTTTCACACAGGAGAGGATTAGATCCATAGCTCAACAGACAGTATCGCACAGGAGAGGATTAGATACACAGCTCAGCAGACGGTATCACACAGGGAAGGATTAAAGATACAGCTCAGCAGACAGTATCACATAGGAGAGTATTAGATACACTGCTCAGCAGACAGTATCACACAGGATAGGATTAGATACAAGGTTCAGCAGACAGTATCACACAGGAGAGGATTAGATACACAGCTCAGCAGACACTATCACACAGGAGAGGATTAGATACACGGCTCAGCAGACAGTTTCTCACAGGAGAGGATTAGATACACAGCTCAGCAGACAGTATCACACAGGAGAGTATTAGATACAAGGATCAGCAGACGGTATCACACAGGATAGGATTAGATACACGGCTCAGCAGACAGTATCACACAGGAGAGGATTAGATACAAGGCTCAACAGACAGTATCACACAGCAGAGGATTAGATACACAGCTCAGCAGACAGTATCACACAGAACAGGATTAGATACACTGCTCAGCAGACAGTATCACACAGGAGAGTATTAGATACACAGCTCAGCAGACAGTATCACACAGCAGAGGATTAGATACACAGCTCAGCAGACAGTATCATACAGGAGAGGATTAGATACACAGCTCAGCAGACAGTATCACACAGGAGAGGATTAGATACACAGCTCAGCAGACATTATCACACAGGAGATGATTAGATACACGGCTCAGCAGACAGTATCACACAGGAGAGGATTAGATACACTGCTCAGCAGACAGTATCACACAGGATAGGATTAGATACACAGCTCAGCAGACAGTATCACACAGGAGAGGATTAGATACACGGCTCAGCAGACAGTATCATACAGGAGAGGATTAGATACACAGCTCAGCAGACAGTATCACACAGGAGAGGATTAGATACACAGCTCAGCTGACAGTATCACACAGGAGAGGATTAGATACACAGCTCAGCAGACAGTATCACACAGGAGAGGATTAGATACACAGCTCAGCAGACAGTACCACAAAGGAGAGGATTAGATACACAGCTCAGCAGACAGTATCACACAGGACAGGATTAGATACACAGCTCAGCAGACAGTATCAAACAGGAGAGGATTAGATAAACGGCTCAGCAGACAGTATCACACAGGAGAGGATTAGATACACAGCTCAGCAGAGAGTATCACACAGGAGAGGATTAGATACACAGCTCAGCAGACAGTATCACACAGGAGAGGATTAGATACACTGCTCAGCAGACAGTATCAAACAGGATAGGATTAGATACACAGCTCAGTAGACAGTATCACACAGGAGAGGATTAGATACACAGCTCAGCAGACAGTATCACACAGAACAGGATTAGATACACTGCTCAGCTGACAGTATCACACAGGAGAGGATTAGATACACAGCTCAGCAGACAGTATCTCACAGGAGAGGATTAGATACATGGCTCAGCAGACAGTAGCACACAGGAGAGGATTAGATACACAGCTCAGCAGACAGTATCACACAGGACAGGATTAGATACATAGCTCAGCAGAAGGTGTCACACAGGAGAGGATTAGATACACAGCTCAGCAGACATTATCTCACAGGAGAGGATTAGATACATGGCTCAGCAGACAGTATCGCACAGGATAGGATTAGATACAAGGTTCAGCAGACAGTATCACACAGGAGAGTATTAGATACACTGCTCAGCAGACAGTATCACACAGGAGAGGATTAGATACACGGCTCAGCAGACAGTTTCTCACAGGAGAGGATTAGATACACAGCTCAGCAGACAGCATCACACAGGAGAGTATTAGATACACAGCTCATCAGACAGTATCACACAGGAGAGTATTAGATACAAGGCTGAGCAGACAGTATCACACAGGAAAAGATTAGATATACGGCTCAGCAGACAGTATCACACAGGAGAGGATTAGATACACAGCTCAGCAGACAGTATCACACAGGAGAGGATTAGAAACACAGCTCAGCTGACAGTATCACACAGGAGAGGATTAGATACACAGCTCAGCAGACAGTATCACACAGGATAGGATTAGATACACAGTTCAGCAGACAGTATCACACAGGAGAGGATTAGATACACGGCTCAGCACACAGTTTCTCACAGGAGAGGATTAGATACACGGCTCAGCAGACAGTATCATACAGGAGAGGATTAGATACACAGCTCAGCAGACAGTATCACACAGGAGAGGATTAGATACACAGCTCAGCTGACAGTATCACACAGGAGAGGATTAGATACACTGCTCAGCAGACGGTATCACACAGGAGAGGATTAGATACACGGCTCAGCAGACAGTATCACAGGATAGGATTAGATACACAGCTCAGTAGACAGTATCACACAGGATAGGATTAGATACACAGCTCAGCAGACAGTATCACATAGGAGATTATTAGATACACTGCTCAGCAGACAGTATCACACAGGATAGGATTAGAAACAAGGTTCAGCAGACAGTATCACACAGGAGAGGATTAGATACACAGCTCAGCAGACAGTATCACACAGGAGAGGATTAGATACACAGCTCAGCAGAGAGTATCACACAGGAGAGGATTAGATACACAGCTCAGCAGACAGTATCACACAGGAGAGGATTAGATACACTGCTCAGCAGACAGTATCACACAGGATAGGATTAGATACACAGCTCAGTAGACAGTATCACACAGGAGAGGATTAGATACACAGCTCAGCAGACAGTATCACACAGGATAGGATTAGATACACAGTTCAGCAGACAGTATCACACAGGAGAGGATTAGATACACGGCTCAGCACACAGTTTCTCACAGGAGAGGATTAGATACACGGCTCAGCAGACAGTATCATACAGGAGAGGATTAGATACACAGCTCAGCAGACAGTATCACACAGGAGAGGATTAGATACACAGCTCAGCTGACAGTATCACACAGGAGAGGATTAGATACACTGCTCAGCAGACGGTATCACACAGGAGAGGATTAGATACACGGCTCAGCAGACAGTATCACAGGATAGGATTAGATACACAGCTCAGCAGACAGTATCACACAGGAGGATTAGATACACAGCTCAGCAGACAGTATCACACAGGAGAGGATTAGATACACAGCTCAGCAGACAGTATCACACAGGAGAGGATTAGATACATAGCTCAGCAGACATTATCACACAGGAGAGGATTAGATACACAGCATAGGATTAGATACACAGCTCAGCAGACAGTATCACACAGCATAGGATTAGATACACAGCTCAGCAGACAGTATCACACAGGAGAGGATTAGATACACGGCTCAGCACACAGTTTCTCACAGGAGATGATTAGATACACGGCTCAGCAGACAGTACCACACAGGAGAGGATTAGATACACAGCTCAGCTGACAGTTTCTCACAGGAGAGGATTAGATACACAGCATAGGATTAGATACACGGCTCAGCAGACAGTATCACACAGGAGAGGATTAGATACACGGCTCAGCAGACAGTTTCTCACAGGAGAGGATTAGATACACAGCTCAGCAGACAGTATCACACAGGAGAGGATTAGATACACGGCTCAGCAGACAGTTTCTCACAGGAGAGGATTAGAAACAAGGTTCAGCAGACAGTATCACACAGGAGAGGATTAGATACACAGCTCAGCAGACAGTATCACACAGGAGAGGATTAGATACACAGCTCAGCAGAGAGTATCACACAGGAGAGGATTAGATACACAGCTCAGCAGACAGTATCACACAGGAGAGGATTAGATACACTGCTCAGCAGACAGTATCACACAGGATAGGATTAGATACACAGCTCAGTAGACAGTATCACACAGGATAGGATTAGATACACAGCTCAGCAGACAGTATCACACAGGAGAGGATTAGATACACGGCTCAGCACACAGTTTCTCACAGGAGAGGATTAGATACACGGCTCAGCAGACAGTATCATACAGGAGAGGATTAGATACACAGCTCAGCAGACAGTATCACACAGGAGAGGATTAGATACACAGCTCAGCTGACAGTATCACACAGGAGAGGATTAGATACACTGCTCAGCAGACGGTATCACACAGGAGAGGATTAGATACACGGCTCAGCAGACAGTATCACAGGATAGGATTAGATACACAGCTCAGTAGACAGTATCACACAGGATAGGATTAGATACACAGCTCAGCAGACAGTATCACACAGGAGAGGATTAGATACACGGCTCAGCACACAGTTTCTCACAGGAGAGGATTAGATACACGGCTCAGCAGACAGTATCATACAGGAGAGGATTAGATACACAGCTCAGCAGACAGTATCACACAGGAGAGGATTAGATACACAGCTCAGCAGACAGCATCACACAGCATAGGATTAGATACACGGCTCAGCACACAGTATCACACAGGAAAGGATTAGATACACGGCTCAGCAGACAGTATCACACAGGAGGATTAGATACACAGCTCAGCAGACAGTATCACACAGGAGAGGATTAGATACACAGCTCAGCAGACAGTATCACACAGGAGAGGATTAGATACATAGCTCAGCAGACATTATCACACAGGAGAGGATTAGATACACAGCATAGGATTAGATACACAGCTCAGCAGACAGTATCACACAGCATAGGATTAGATACACAGCTCAGCAGACAGTATCACACAGGAGAGGATTAGATACACGGCTCAGCACACAGTTTCTCACAGGAGATGATTAGATACACGGCTCAGCAGACAGTACCACACAGGAGAGGATTAGATACACAGCTCAGCTGACAGTTTCTCACAGGAGAGGATTAGATACACAGCATAGGATTAGATACACGGCTCAGCAGACAGTATCACACAGGAGAGGATTAGATACACGGCTCAGCAGACAGTTTCTCACAGGAGAGGATTAGATACACAGCTCAGCAGACAGTATCACACAGGAGAGTATTAGATACAAGGCTCAACAGACAGTATCACACAGCAGAGGATTAGATACACAGCTCAGCAGACAGTATCACACAGAACAGGATTAGATACACTGCTCAGCAGACAGTATCACACAGGAGAGGATTAGATACACGGCTCAGCAGACAGTACCACACAGGAGAGGATTAGATACACAGCTCAGCAGGCAGTACCACACAGGAGAGGATTAGATACACAGCTCAGCAGACAGTATCACACAGGAGAGGATTAGATACACAGCTCAGCTGACAGTATCACACAGGAGAGGATTAGATACACAGCTCAGCAGACAGTATCACACAGGAGAGGATTAGATACACAGCTCAGCAGACAGTACCACAAAGGAGAGGATTAGATACACGGATCATCAGACAGTATCACACAGGAGAGGATTAGATAAACGGCTCAGCAGACAGTATCACACAGGAGAGGATTAGATACACAGCTCAGCAGACAGTATCACACAGGAGAGGATTAGATACACAGCTCAGCAGACAGTATCACACAGGAGAGGATTAGATACACAGCTCAGCAGACAGTATCACACAGGAGAGGATTAGATACATACACAGCTCAGCAGATAGTATCGCACAGGAGAGGATTAGATACACAGCTCAGCAGACAGTATCACACAGGAGAGGATTAGATACACAGCTCAGCAGACAGTATCACACAGGAGAGGATTAGATACATACACAGCTCAGCAGACAGTATCACACAGGAGAGGATTAGATACACAGCTCAGCAGACAGTATCACACAGAACAGGATTAGATACACTGCTCAGCAGACAGTATCACACAGGAGAGGATTAGATACACTGCTCAGCAGACAGTATCACACAGGATAGGATTACATACACAGCTCAGTAGACAGTATCACACAGGAGAGGATTAGATACACAGCTCAGCAGACAGTATCACACAGAACAGGATTAGATACACTGCTCAGCAGACAGTATCACACAGGATAGGATTAGATACACAGCTCAGTAGACAGTATCACACAGGAGAGGATTAGATACACAGCTCAGCAGACATTATCACACAGGAGAGGATTAGATACACAGCATAGGATTAGATACACAGCTCAGCAGACAGTATCACACAGCATAGGATTAGATACACGGCTCAGCAGACAGTATCACACAGGAGGGGATTAGATGCACAGCTCAGCAGACAGCATCACACAGGAGAGGATTAGATGCACAGCTCAGCAGACATTATCACACAGGAGAGGATTAGATACACAGCATAGGATTAGATACACAGCTCAGCAGACAGTATCACACAGCATAGGATTAGATACACGGCTCAGCACACAGTATCACACAGGAGGTGATTAGATACACAGCATAGGATTAGATACACAGCTCAGCAGACAGTATCACACAGCATAGGATTAGATGCACAGCTCAGCAGACAGTATCACACAGGAGAGGATTAGATACACAGCTCAGAAGACGGTATCACACAGGAGGGGATTAGATGCACAGCTCAGCAGACATTATCACACAGGAGAGGATTAGATACACAGCATAGGATTAGATACACAGCTCAGCAGACAGTATCACACAGCATAGGATTAGATACACGGCTCAGCACACAGTATCACACAGGAGGTGATTAGATACACAGCTCAGCAGACAGTATTACACAGTATAAGATTAGATACACTGCTCTGCAGACAGTATCACATAGGAGAGGATTAGATACACTGCTCAGCAGACAATATCACACAGGAGAAGATTAGATACACAGCTCAGCAGACAGTATCACACAGGACAGGATTAGATACATAGCTCAGCAGAAGGTGTCACACAGGAGAGGATTAGATACACAGCTCAGAAGACAGTATCACACAGGAGAGGATTAGATACACAGCTCAGCACACAGTATCTCACAGGAGAGGATTAGATACATGGCTCAGCAGACAGTATCGCACAGGAGAGGATTAGATACATGGCTCAGCAGACAGTTTCACACAGGAGAGGATTAGATACATGGCTCAGCAGACAGTTTCACACAGGAGAGGATTAGATACACAGCTCAGCAGACAGTATCACACAGGAGAGGATTAGATACACAGCTCAGCAGACAGTATCACACAGGGAAGGATTAAAGATACAGCTCAGCAGACATTATCACATAGGAGAGTATTAGATACACTGCTCAGCAGACAGTATCACACAGGATAGGATTAGATACAAGGTTCAGCAGACAGTATCACACAGTATAAGATTACATACACTGCTCAGCAGAAAGTATCACACAGGAGAGGATTAGATACACAGCTCAGCAGACAGTATCACACAGGAGAGGATTAGATACACTGCTCAGCAGCCGGTATCACACAGGAGAGGAATAGATACATACACAGCTCAGCAGACAGTATCACACAGGATAGGATTAGATACACAGCTCAGTAGACCGTATCACACAGGATAGGATTAGATACACAGCTCAGCAGACAGTATCACACAGGAGAGGATTAGATACACGGCTCAGCACACAGTTTCTCACAGGAGAGGATTAGATACACGGCTCAGCAGACAGTATCATACAGGAGAGGATTAGATACACAGCTCAGCAGACAGTATCACACAGGAGAGGATTAGATACACAGCTCAGCTGACAGTATCACACAGGAGAGGATTAGATACACAGCTCAGCAGACAGTATCACACAGGAGAGGATTAGATACACTGCTCAGCAGACGGTATCATACAGGAGAGGATTAGATACACAGCTCAGCAGACAGCATCACACAGCATAGGATTAGATACACGGCTCAGCACACAGTATCACACAGGAGAGGATTAGATACACAGCACAGCAGACAGTATCACACAGGATAGGATTAGATACACAGCTCAGCAGACAGTATCACACAGGAGAGGATTAGATACACAGCACAGCAGACAGTATCACACAGGAGAGGATTAGATACACAGCTCAGCAGACAGTATCACACAGGAGAGGATTAGATACACAGCTCAGCTGACAGTATCACATAGGAGAGGATTAGATACACAGCTCAGCTGACAGTATCACACAGGAGATGATTAGATACACAGCTCAGCAGACAGTATCACACAGGAGAGGAGCAGATACACAGCTCTGCAGAGAGTATCACACAGGAGATGATTAGATACACAGTTCATCAGACAGTATCACACAGGAGAGGATTAGATACACAGCTCAGCAGACAGTATCACACAGCATAGGATTAGATACATAGCTCAGCAGACAGGATCACACAGGAGTGGATTAGATACACGGCTCAGCAGACAGTATCGCACAGGGCGGGATTAGATACACGGCTCAGCAGACAGTATCACACAGAATAGGATTAGATACACAGTTCATCAGACAGTATCACACAGGAGAGGATTAGATACACAGCTCAGCAGACAGTATCACACAGGAGAGGATTAGATACACAGCTCATCAGACAGTATCACACAGGAGAGGATTAGATGCACAGCTCAGCAGACAGTATCACACAGGAAAGGATTACATACACAGCTCAGCAGATAGTATCACACAGGAGAGGATTAGATACACAGCTCAGCAGCCGGTATGACACAGGAGAGGATTAGATACACTGCTCAGCAGACAGTATCGCATAGCATAGAATTAGATACACAGCATAGGATTAGATACACAGCACAGCAGTCAGTATCACACAGGAGAGGAATAGATACACAGATCAGCAGACAGTATCACACAGGAGAGTATTAGATACACGGCTCAGCAGACAGTATCACACAGGAAAAGATTAGATATACGGCTCAGCAGACAGTATCACACAGCAGAGGATTAGATACACAGCTCAGCAGACAGTATCACACAGAACAGGATTAGATACACTGCTCAGCAGACAGTATCACACAGGAGAGTATTAGATACAAGGCTCAGCAGACAGTATCACACAGGATAGGATTAGATACACGGCTCAGCAGACAGTACCACACAGGAGAGGATTAGATACACAGCTCAGCAGACAGTACCACACAGGAGAGGATTAGATACAAGGCTCAACAGACAGTATCACACAGCAGAGGATTAGATACACAGCTCAGCAGACAGTATCACACAGAACAGGATTAGATACACTGCTCAGCAGACAGTATCACACAGGAGAGGATTAGATACACGGCTCAGCAGACAGTACCACACAGGAGAGGATTAGATACACAGCTCAGCAGACAGTACCACAAAGGAGAGGATTAGATACACGGATCAGCAGACAGTATCACACAGGAGAGGATTAGATAAACGGCTCAGCAGACAGTATCACACAGGAGAGGATTAGATACACAGCTCAGCAGACAGTATCACACAGGAGAGGATTAGATACACAGCTCAGCAGACAGTATCACACAGGAGAGGATTAGATACACAGCTCAGCAGACAGTATCACACAGGAGAGGATTAGATACATACACAGCTCAGCAGATAGTATCGCACAGGAGAGGATTAGATACACTGCTCAACAGACAGTATCACACAGGAGAGGATTAGATACACAGCTCGGCAGACAGTATCACACAGGAGAGGATTAGATACACAGCTCAGCAGACAGTATCACACAGGAGAGGATTAGATACACAGCTCAGCAGACAGTATCACACAGGAGAGGATTAGATACATACAAAGCTCAGCAGACAGTATCACACAGTATAAGATTACATACACAGCTCAGCAGACAGTATCACACAGGAGAGGATTAGATACACAGCTCAGCAGACAGTATCACACAGAACAGGATTAGATACACTGCTCAGCAGACAGTATCACACAGGATAGGATTAGATACACAGCTCAGTAGACAGTATCACACAGGAGAGGATTAGATACACAGCTCAGCAGACATTATCACACAGGAGAGGATTAGATACACAGCATAGGATTAGATACACAGCTCAGCAGACAGTATCACACAGCATAGGATTAGATACACGGCTCAGCAGACAGTATCACACAGGAGGGGATTAGATACACAGCTCAGCAGACAGTATCACACAGGAGGTGATTAGATACACAGCTCAGCAGACAGTATTACACAGTATAAGATTAGATACACTGCTCTGCAGACAGTATCACATAGGAGAGGATTAGATACACGGCGCAGAAGACAGTATCACACAGGAGAGTATTAGATACACAGCTCAGCAGACAGTATCACACAGGACAGGATTAGATACATAGCTCAGCAGAAGGTGTCACACAGGAGAGGATTAGATACACAGCTCAGAAGACAGTATCACACAGGAGAGGATTAGATACACAGCTCAGCACACAGTATCTCACAGGAGAGGATTAGATACACGGCTCAGCAGACAGTATCTCACAGGAGAGGATTAGATACATGGCTCAGCAGACAGTTTCACACAGGAGAGGATTAGATCCATAGCTCAACAGACAGTATCGCACAGGAGAGGATTAGATACACAGCTCAGCAGACGGTATCACACAGGGAAGGATTAAAGATACAGCTCAGCAGACAGTATCACATAGGAGAGTATTAGATACACTGCTCAGCAGACAGTATCACACAGGATAGGATTAGATACAAGGTTCAGCAGACAGTATCACACAGGAGAGGATTAGATACACAGCTCAGCAGACACTATCACACAGGAGAGGATCAGATACACGGCTCAGCAGACAGTTTCTCACAGGAGAGGATTAGATACACAGCTCAGCAGACAGTATCACACAGGAGAGTATTAGATACAAGGATCAGCAGACGGTATCACACAGGATAGGATTAGATACACGGCTCAGCAGACAGTATCACACAGGAGAGGATTAGATACAAGGCTCAACAGACAGTATCACACAGCAGAGGATTAGATACACAGCTCAGCAGACAGTATCACACAGAACAGGATTAGATACACTGCTCAGCAGACAGTATCACACAGGAGAGTATTAGATACACAGCTCAGCAGACAGTATCACACAGCAGAGGATTAGATACACAGCTCAGCAGACAGTATCATACAGGAGAGGATTAGATACACAGCTCAGCAGACAGTATCACACAGGAGAGGATTAGATACACAGCTCAGCAGACATTATCACACAGGAGATGATTAGATACACGGCTCAGCAGACAGTATCACACAGGAGAGGATTAGATACACTGCTCAGCAGACAGTATCACACAGGATAGGATTAGATACACAGCTCAGCAGACAGTATCACACAGGAGAGGATTAGATACACGGCTCAGCAGACAGTATCATACAGGAGAGGATTAGATACACAGCTCAGCAGACAGTATCACACAGGAGAGGATTAGATACACAGCTCAGCTGACAGTATCACACAGGAGAGGATTAGATACACAGCTCAGCAGACAGTATCACACAGGAGAGGATTAGATACACAGCTCAGCAGACAGTACCACAAAGGAGAGGATTAGATACACAGCTCAGCAGACAGTATCACACAGGACAGGATTAGATACACAGCTCAGCAGACAGTATCAAACAGGAGAGGATTAGATAAACGGCTCAGCAGACAGTATCACACAGGAGAGGATTAGATACACAGCTCAGCAGAGAGTATCACACAGGAGAGGATTAGATACACAGCTCAGCAGACAGTATCACACAGGAGAGGATTAGATACACTGCTCAGCAGACAGTATCAAACAGGATAGGATTAGATACACAGCTCAGTAGACAGTATCACACAGGAGAGGATTAGATACACAGCTCAGCAGACAGTATCACACAGAACAGGATTAGATACACTGCTCAGCTGACAGTATCACACAGGAGAGGATTAGATACACAGCTCAGCAGACAGTATCTCACAGGAGAGGATTAGATACATGGCTCAGCAGACAGTAGCACACAGGAGAGGATTAGATACACAGCTCAGCAGACAGTATCACACAGGACAGGATTAGATACATAGCTCAGCAGAAGGTGTCACACAGGAGAGGATTAGATACACAGCTCAGCAGACATTATCTCACAGGAGAGGATTAGATACATGGCTCAGCAGACAGTATCGCACAGGATAGGATTAGATACAAGGTTCAGCAGACAGTATCACACAGGAGAGTATTAGATACACTGCTCAGCAGACAGTATCACACAGGAGAGGATTAGATACACGGCTCAGCAGACAGTTTCTCACAGGAGAGGATTAGATACACAGCTCAGCAGACAGCATCACACAGGAGAGTATTAGATACACAGCTCATCAGACAGTATCACACAGGAGAGTATTAGATACAAGGCTGAGCAGACAGTATCACACAGGAAAAGATTAGATATACGGCTCAGCAGACAGTATCACACAGGAGAGGATTAGATACACAGCTCAGCAGACAGTATCACACAGGAGAGGATTAGAAACACAGCTCAGCTGACAGTATCACACAGGAGAGGATTAGATACACAGCTCAGCAGACAGTATCACACAGGATAGGATTAGATACACAGCTCAGCAGACAGTACCACAAAGGAGAGGATTAGATACACGGCTCAGCAGACAGTATCACACAGGATAGGATTAGATACACGGCTCAGCACACAGTTTCTCACAGGAGAGGATTAGATACACAGCTCAGCAGACAATATCACACAGGAGAGTATTAGATACACGGCTCAGCAGACAGTATCACACAGGATAGGATTAGATACACAGCTCAGCACACAGTTTCTCACAGGAGAGGATTAGATACACGGCTCAGCAGACAGTATCACACAGGAGAGGATTAGATACACAGCTCAGCTGACAGTATCACACAGGAGAGGATTAGATACACAGCTCAGCAGACAGTATCACACAGGAGAGGATTAGATACACAGCTCAGCAGACAGTACCACAAAGGAGAGGATTAGATACACGGCTCAGCAGACAGTATCACACAGGAGAGGATTAGATACACAGCTCAGCAGACAGTATCACACAGGAGAGGATTAGATACACAGCTCAGCAGACAGTACCACAAAGGAGAGGATTAGATACACGGCTCAGCAGACAGTATCACACAGGAGAGGATTAGATAAACGGCTCAGCAGACAGTATCACACAGGAGAGGATTAGATACACAGCTCAGCAGACAGTATCACACAGGAGAGGATTAGATACACAGCTCAGCAGACAGTATCACACAGGAGAGGATTAGATACACAGCTCAGCAGACAGTATCACACAGGAGACGATTAGATACACAGCTCAGCAGACAGTATCACACAGGAGAGGATTAGATACACTGCTCAGCAGACGGTATCACACAGGAGAGGATTAGATACACGGCTCAGCAGACAGTATCATAGGGTAGGATTAGAGATACAGCTCAGCAGACAGCATCACACAGCATAGGATTAGATACACGGCTCAGCAGACAGTATCACACAGGAGGATTAGATACACAGCTCAGCAGACAGTATCACACAGGAGAGGATTAGATACACAGCTCAGCAGACAGTATCACACAGGAGAGGATTAGATACACAGCTCAGCTGACAGTATCACATAGGAGAGGATTAGATACACAGCTCAGCTGACAGTATCACACAGGAAAGGATTAGATACACAGCTCAGCAGACAGTATCACACAGGAGAGGATTAGATACACAGCTCAGCTGACAGTATCACATAGGAGAGGATTAGATACACAGTTCATCAGACAGTATCACACAGGAGAGGATTAGATACACAGCTCAGCAGACAGTATCACACAGGAGTGGATTAGATACACGGCTCAGCAGACAGTATCGCACAGGGCGGGATTAGATACACGGCTCAGCAGACAGTGTCACACAGAATAGGATTAGATACACAGTTCATCAGACAGTATCACACAGGAGAGGATTAGATACACAGCTCAGCAGACAGTATCACACAGGAGAGGATTAGATACACAGCTCATCAGACAGTATCACACAGGAGAGGATTAGATGCACAGCTCAGTAGACAGTATCACACAGGAAAGGATTAGATACACAGCTCAGCAGACAGTATCACACAGGATAGGATTAGATACACAACTCAGCAGCCGGTATCACACAGCATAGAATTAGATACACAGCATAGGATTAGATACACAGCACAGCAGTCAGTATCACACAGGAGAGGAATAGATAGACTGCTCAGCAGACGGTATCACACAGCAGAGGATTAGATACACAGCTCCGCAGACAGTATCACACAGGAGAGTATTAGATACAAGGCTCAGCAGACAGTATCACACAGGAAAAGATTAGATATACGGCTCAACAGACAGTATCACACAGGAGAGGATTAGATACAAGGCTCAACAGACAGTATCACACAGCAGAGGATTAGATACACAGCTCAGCAGACAGTATCACACAGGACAGGATTAGATACACTGCTCAGCAGACAGTATCACACAGGAGAGTATTAGATACACAGCTCAGCAGACAGTATCACACAGGAGAGGATTAGATACACGGCTCAGCACACAGTTTCTCACAGGAGAGGATTAGATACACGGCTCAGCAGACAGTATCACACAGGAGAGGATTAGATACACAGCTCAGCAGACAGTATCACACAGGAGAGGATTAGATACACAGCTCAGCAGACAGTATCACACAGGAGAGGATTAGATACACAGCTCAGCAGACAGTATCACACAGGAGAGGATTAGATACACAGCTCAGCAGACAGTATCACACAGGAGAGGATTAGATACACAGCTCAGCAGACAGTACCACAAAGGAGAGTATGAGATACACGGCTCAGCAGACAGTATCACACAGGAGAGGATTAGATACACAGCTCAGCTGACAGTATCACACAGGAGAGGATTAGATACACAGCTCAGCAGACAGTATCACACAGGAGAGGATTAGATACACAGCTCAGCAGACAGTACCACAAAGGAGAGGATTCGATACACGGCTCAGCAGACAGTATCACACAGGAGAGGATTAGATACACAGCTCAGCAGACAGTATCACACCGGATAGGATTAGATAAACGGCTCAGCAGACAGGATCACACAGGAGAGGATTAGATACACAGCTCAGCAGACAGTATCACACAGGAGAGGATTAGATACACAGCTCAGCAGACAGTATCACACAGGAGAGGATTAGATACACAGCTCAGCAGACAGTATCACACATTAGAGGATTAGATACACAGCTCAGCAGACAGTATCACACAGGAGAGGATTAGATACAAGGTTCAGCAGACAGTATCACACAGGAGAGGATTAGATACACAGCTCAGCTGACAGTATCACACAGGAGAGGATTAGATACACAGCTCAGCAGACAGTATCACACAGGAGAGGATTAGATACACAGCTCAGCAGACAGTACCACAAAGGAGAGGATTAGATACACGGCTCAGCAGACAGTATCACACAGGAGAGGATTAGATACACAGCTCAGCAGACAGTATCACACAGGAGAGGATTAGATACATACACTGCTCAGCAGAGAGTATCACACAGGAGAGGATTAGATACACAGCTCAGCAGACAGTATCACACAGGAGAGGATTAGATACACTGCTCAGCAGACGGTATCACACAGGAGAGGATTAGATACACGGCTCAACAGACAGTATCACACAGGAGAGGATTAGATACACGGCTCAGCAGACAGTATCACACAGGAGGATTAGATACACAGCTCAGCAGACAGTATCACACATGAGAGGATTAGATACACAGCTCAGCAGACAGTATCACACATGAGAGGATTAGATACACAGCTCAGCACACAGTATCACACAGGAGAGGATTAGATACACGGCTCAGCACACAGTATCACACAGGAGAGGATTAGATACACGGCTCAGCAGACAGTATCACACAGGAGGATTAGATACACAGCTCAGCAGACAGTATCACACAGGAGAGGATTAGATACACAGCTCAGCAGACAGTATCAGACAGGAGAGGATTAGATACACGGCTCAGCAGACAGTATCACACAGGAGAGGATTAGATACACGGCTCAGCAGACAGTATCACACAAGAGAGGATTAGATACACAGTTCATCAGACAGTATCACACAGGGCAGGATTAGATACACGGCTCAGCAGACAGTCCCACACAGGAGAGGATTAGATACACAGCTCAGCAGACAGTATCATACAGGGTAGGATTAGATACACAGCTCAGCAGACAGTATCATACAGGAGAGGATCAGATACATGGCTCAGCAGACAGTATCAGACAGGAGAGGATTAGATACACGGCTCAGCAGACAGTATCACACAGGATAGGATTAGATACACGGTTCAGCAGAGATTATCACACAGGAGAGGATTAGATACACAGTTCATCAGACAGTATCACATAGGAGAGGATTAGATACACGGCTCAGCAGACAGTATCACACAGCATAGGATTAGATACACAGCTCAGCAGACAGTATCACACAGCATAGGATTAGATACACAGCTCAGCAGACAGTATCACACAGGAGTGGATTAGATACACAGCTCAGCAGACAGTATCACACAGGAGAGGATTAGATACACAACTCAGCAGATGGTATCACACAGGATAGGATTAGATACACTGCTCAGCAGACAGTATCACACAGGAGAGGATTAGAGATACAGCTCAGCAGACAGTATCACACAGGAGAGGATTAGATACAAGGTTCAGCAGACAGTATCACACAGGAGAGTATTAGATACACTGCTCAGCAGACAGTATCACACAGGATAGGATTAGATACAAGGTTCAGCAGACAGTATCACACAGGAGAGGATTAGATACACGGCTCAGCAGACAGTTTCTCACAGGAGAGGATTAGATACACAGCTCAGCAGACAGTATCACACAGGAGAGGATTAGATACAAGGCTCAGCAGACAGTATCACACAGGAAAAGATTAGATATACGGCTCAGCAGACAGTATCACACAGGAGAGGATTAGATACAGAGCTCAGCAGACGGTATCACACAGGAGAGTATTAGATACAAGGCTCAACAGACAGTATCACACAGCAGAGGATTAGATACACGGCTCAGCAGACAGTATCACACAGAACAGGATTAGATACACTGCTCAGCAGACAGTATCACACAGGAGAGTATTAGATACAAGGCTCAGCAGACAGTATCACACAGGATAGGATTAGATACACAGCTCAGCAGACAGTATCACACAGGAGAGGATTAGATACACGGCTCAGCACACAGTTTCTCACAGGAGAGGATTAGATACACGGCTCAGCAGACAGTACCACACAGGAGAGGATTAGATACACAGCTCAGCAGACAGTACCACACAGGAGAGGATTAGATACACGGCTCAGCAGACAGTACCACACAGGAGAGGATTAGATACACAGCTCAGCAGACAGTACCACACAGGAGAGGATTAGATACACAGCTCAGCAGACAGTATCACACAGGAGAGGATTAGATACACAGCTCAGCTGACAGTATCACACAGGAGAGGATTAGATACAAGGTTCAGCAGACAGTATCACACAGGAGAGTATTAGATACACTGCTCAGCAGACAGTATCACACAGGATAGGATTAGATACAAGGTTCAGCAGACAGTATCACACAGGAGAGGATTAGATACACGGCTCAGCAGACAGTTTCTCACAGGAGAGGATTAGATACACAGCTCAGCAGAGAGTATCACACAGGAGAGTATTAGATACAAGGATCAGCAGACAGCATCACACAGCAGAGGATTAGATACACGGCTCAGCAGACAGTTTCTCACAGGAGAGGATTAGATACACAGCTCAGCAGACAGTATCACACAGGAGAGGATTAGATACACAGCTCAGCAGACAGTATCACACAGGAGGGGATTAGATACAAGGCTCAGCAGACAGTATCACACAGGAGGGGATTAGATATACGGCTCAGCAGACAGTATCACACAGGAGAGGATTAGATACAGAGCTCAGCAGACGGTATCACACAGGAGAGTATTAGATACAAGGCTCAACAGACAGTATCACACAGCAGAGGATTAGATACACAGCTCAGCAGACAGTATCACACAGAACAGGATTAGATACACTGCTCAGCAGACAGTATCACACAGGAGAGTATTAGATACAAGGCTCAGCAGACAGTATCACACAGGATAGGATTAGATACACAGCTCAGCAGACAGTATCACACAGGAGAGGATTAGATACACGGCTCAGCACACAGTTTCTCACAGGAGAGGATTAGATACACAGCTCAGCAGAGAGTATCACACAGGAGAGTATTAGATACAAGGATCAGCAGACAGTATCACACAGCAGAGGATTAGATACACAGCTCAGCAGACAGTATCACACAGAACAGGATTAGATACACTGCTCAGCAGACAGTATCACACAGGAGAGTATTAGATACAAGGCTCAGCAGACAGTATCACACAGGATAGGATTAGATACACAGCTCAGCAGACAGTATCACACAGGAGAGGATTAGATACACGGCTCAGCACACAGTTTCTCACAGGAGAGGATTAGATACACGGCTCAGCAGACAGTACCACACAGGAGAGGATTAGATACACAGCTCAGCAGACAGTACCACACAGGAGAGGATTAGATACACAGCTCAGCAGACAGTATCACACAGGAGAGGATTAGATACACAGCTCAGCTGACAGTATCACACAGTAGAGGATTAGATACACAGCTCAGCAGACAGTATCACACAGGAGAGGATTAGATACACAGCTCAGCAGACAGTACCACAAAGGAGAGGATTAGATACACGGCTCAGCAGACAGTATCACACAGGATAGGATTAGATACACAGCTCAGCAGACAGTATCACACAGGAGAGGATTAGATACACAGCTCAGCAGACAGTATCACACAGGAGTGGATTAGATACACAGCTCAGCAGACAGTATCACACAGGAGAGGATTAGATACACAACTCAGCAGATGGTATCACACAGGATAGGATTAGATACACTGCTCAGCAGACAGTATCACACAGGAGAGGATTAGATACAAGGTTCAGCAGACAGTATCACACAGGAGAGTATTAGATACACTGCTCAGCAGACAGTATCACACAGGAGAGGATTAGATACACGGCTCAGCAGACAGTTTCTCACAGGAGAGGATTAGATACACAGCTCAGCAGAGAGTATCACACAGGAGAGTATTAGATACAAGGATCAGCAGACAGCATCACACAGCAGAGGATTAGATACACGGCTCAGCAGACAGTATCACACAGGAGAGGATTAGATACAAGGCTCAGCAGACAGTATCACACAGGAAAAGATTAGATATACGGCTCAGCAGACAGTATCACACAGGAGAGGATTAGATACAGAGCTCAGCAGACGGTATCACACAGGAGAGTATTAGATACAAGGCTCAACAGACAGTATCACACAGCAGAGGATTAGATACACAGCTCAGCAGACAGTATCACACAGAACAGGATTAGATACACTGCTCAGCAGACAGTATCACACAGGAGAGTATTAGATACAAGGCTCAGCAGACAGTATCACACAGGATAGGATTAGATACACAGCTCAGCAGACATTATCACACAGGAGATGATTAGATACACGGCTCAGCACACAGTTTCTCACAGGAGAGGATTAGATACACGGCTCAGCAGACAGTACCACACAGGAGAGGATTAGATACACAGCTCAGCAGACAGTACCACACAGGAGAGGATTAGATACACGGCTCAGCACACAGTTTCTCACAGGAGAGGATTAGATACACGGCTCAGCAGACAGTACCACACAGGAGAGGATTAGATACACAGCTCAGCAGACAGTACCACACAGGAGAGGATTAGATACACAGCTCAGCAGACAGTACCACACAGGAGAGGATTAGATACACAGCTCAGCTGACAGTATCACACAGGAGAGGATTAGATACAAGGTTCAGCAGACAGTATCACACAGGAGAGGATTAGATACACGGCTCAGCAGACAGTATCACAGGAGGGGATTAGATACAAGGTTCAGCAGACAGTATCACATAGGAGAGTATTAGATACACAGCTCAGCAGACAGTATCACACAGGATAGGATTAGATACAAGGTTCAGCAGACAGTATCACACAGGAGAGGATTAGATATACGGCTCAGCAGACAGTTTCTCACAGGAGAGGATTAGATACACAGCTCAGCAGAGAGTATCACACTGGAGAGTATTAGATACAAGGATCAGCAGACAGTATCACACAGCAGAGGATTAGATACACGGCTCAGCAGACAGTTTCTCACAGGAGAGGATTAGATACACAGCTCATCAGACAGTATCACACAGGAGAGGATTAGATACAAGGCTCAGCAGACAGTATCACACAGGAAAAGATTAGATATACGGCTCAGCAGACAGTATCACACAGGAGAGGATTAGATACAGAGCTCAGCAGACGGTATCACACAGGAGAGTATTAGATACAAGGCTCAACAGACAGTACCACACAGGATAGGATTAGATACACAGCTCAGCAGACAGTATCACACAGGAGAGGATTAGATATACGGCTCAGCAGACAGTATCACACAGCAGAGGATTAGATACACAGCTCAGCAGACAGTATCACACAGAACAGGATTAGATACACTGCTCAGCAGACAGTATCACACAGGAGAGTATTAGATACAAGGCTCAGCAGACAGTATCACACAGGATAGGATTAGATACACAGCTCAGCAGACAGTATCACACAGGAGAGGATTAGATACACGGCTCAGCACACAGTTTCTCACAGGAGAGGATTAGATACACGGCTCAGCAGACAGTATCACACAGGAGAGGATTAGATACACAGCTCAGCAGACAGTATCACACAGGAGAGGATTAGATACACAGCTCAGCAGACAGTATCACACAGGAGAGGATTAGATACACAGCTCAGCAGACAGTATCACACAGGAGAGGATTAGATACACAGCTCAGCTGACAGTATCACACAGGAGAGGATTAGATACACAGCTCAGCTGACAGTATCACACAGGAGAGGATTAGATACACAGCTCAGCAGACAGTACCACAAAGGAGAGGATTAGATACACGGCTCAGCAGACAGTATCACACAGGATAGGATTAGATACACAGCTCAGCAGACAGTATCACACAGGAGAGGATTAGATACACAGCTCAGCAGACAGTATCACACAGGAGAGGATTAGATACACGGCTCAGCAGACAGTATCACACAGGAGAGGATTAGATACACAGCTCAGCAGACAGTATCACACAGGAGAGGATTAGATACACAGCTCAGCAGACAGTATCACACAGGAGAGGATTAGATAAACGGCTCAGCAGACAGTATCACACAGGAGAGGATTAGATACACAGCTCAGCAGACAGTATCACACAGTAGAGGATTAGATACACAGCTCAGCAGACAGTATCACACAGGAGAGGATTAGATACACAGCTCAGCAGACAGTATCACACAGGAGAGGATTAGATACACGGCTCAGCACACAGTTTCTCACAGGAGAGGATTAGATACACGGCTCAGCAGACAGTATCATACAGGAGAGGATTAGATACACAGCTCAGCAGACAGTATCACACAGGAGAGGATTAGATAAACGGCTCAGCAGACAGTATCACACAGGAGAGGATTAGATACACAGCTCAGCAGACAGTATCACACAGGAGAGGATTAGATACACAGCTCAGCTGACAGTATCACATAGGAGAGGATTAGATACATAGCTCAGCTGACAGTATCACACATGAGAGGATTAGATACACAGCTCAGCAGACAGTATCACACAGGAGAGGAGTAGATACACAGCTCTGCAGAGAGTATCACACAGGAGATGATTAGATACACAGTTCATCAGACAGTATCACACAGGAGAGGATTAGATACACAGCTCAGCAGACAGTATCACACAGCATAGGATTAGATACACAGCTCAGCAGACAGTATCACACAGGAGTGGATTAGATACACGGCTCAGCAGACAGTATCACACAGGGCGGGATTAGATACACGGCTCAGCAGACAGTATCACACAGAATAGGATTAGATACACTGCTCAGCACACAGTATCACACAGAATAGGATTAGATACACAGCTCAGCAGATAGTATCACACAGGAGTGGATTAGATACACAGCTCAGCAGACAGTATCACACAGAATAGGATTAGATACACAGCTCAGCAGATAGTATCACACAGGAGTGGATTAGATACACAGCTCAGCAGACAGAATCACACAGCATAGGATTAGATACACAGCTCAGCAGACAGTATCACACAGGAGTGGATTAGATACACGGCTCAGCAGACAGTATCGCACAGGGCTGGATTAGATTCACGGCTCAGCAGATAGTATCACACAGGATAGGATTAGATACACAGTTCATCAGACAGTATCACACAGGAGAGGATTAGATACACAGCTCAGCAGACAGTATCACACAGGATAGGATTAGATACACAGCTCAGCAGACAGTATCACACAGGAAAGGATTAGATACACGGCTCAGCAGACAGTATCACACAGGAGAGGTTTAGATACACGGCTCAGCAGACAGTATCACACAGGGTAGGATTAGATACACAGCTCAGCAGAAAGTATCGCAAAGGAGAGGATTAGATACACTGCTCAGCTGACTGTATCACACAGCATAGGATTAGATACACAGCTCAGCAGAAAGTATCACACAGGAGAGGATTAGATACACAGCTCAGGAGAAAGTATCGCACAGGAGAGGATTAGATACACGGCTCAGCTGACTGTATCACACAGCATAGGATTAGATACACAGCTCAGCAGACAGTATCACACAGGAGAGGATTAGATACACTGCTCAGCAGCCGGTATCACACTGGAGAGAATTAGATACACAGATCAGCAGAGAGTAACACACAGGAGAGGATTAGATACACTGCTCTGCAGATAGTATCATACAGGACTGGATTAGATACACAGCTCAGCAGACAGTATCACACAGGAGAGGATTAGATACATACACAGCTCAGCAGAGAGTATCACACAGGAGAGGATTAGATACACTGCTCAGCAGACGGTATCACACAGGAGAGGATTAGATACACGGCTCAGCAGACATTATCACACAGGGTAGGATTAGATACACAGCTCAGCAGAAAGTATCGCAAAGGAGAGGATTAGATACACTGCTCAGCTGACTGTATCACACAGCATAGGATTAGATACACAGCTCAGCAGAAAGTATCACACAGGAGAGGATTAGATACACAGCTCAGCAGAAAGTATCGCACAGGAGAGGATTAGATACACGGCTCAGCTGACTGTATCACACAGCATAGGATTAGATACACAGCTCAGCAGACAGTATCACACAGGAGAGGATTAGATACACTGCTCAGCAGCTGGTATCACACAGGAGAGGATTAGATACACAGCTCAGCAGACAGTATCACACAGGAGAGGATTAGATACACAGCTCAGCAGACAGTATCACACAGGAGAGGATTAGAGATACAGCTCAGGAGACAGTATCACACAGGAGAGGATTAGATACACTGCTCTGCAGATAGTATCATACAGGACTGGATTAGATACACAGCTCAGCAAACAGTATCACACAGGAGAGGATTAGATACACAGCTCAGCAGACAGTATCACACAGGAGAGGATTAAATACATACACAGCTCAGCAGACAGTATCACACAGTATACGATTACATACTCTCTGCTGAGCAGTGTATCACACAGGAGAGGATTAGATACACTGCTCAGCAGACGGTATCACACAGGAGAGGATTAGATACACGGCTCAGCAGACAGTATCACACAGGGTAGGATTAGAGATACAGCTCAGCAGTAGTGTTGAGCCACCCCCCGTAGTGTTCGAGTTCGGTTCGGTTCGTCGAACACCTTCGAACACCGTTAAAACCAATGGCAGGCAAACAAAAACACATAGAAACACATAGAAAACACCTTTAAAGGTGTCCAAAAGCTGACAAACTGCTCAGAAGACACAACTAACACATGGAAAAGTGACAAGTACATATAGTCATGAGAAAAGAAAAGAGGTGGAGGAGTAAAAGGAGGGGGAGACACAGATATAGGCATGTCATGCCCTTCTAAAATCCAAAAAGTGAGAAGCCGACACGTTCAGTCCGCTCCTGCCCGTGCCACCTCCGCGTCGCCGGGTTTGTGCCAGAGCCGCGGTGAACCCTGACGGCCAGCCCCCCTCTCCCAATACTGGTGCCTGTCCCCTGGTGGGTCGAGCGAGCCCCCCTGTGGTGGAGGCAGCTCTAAGCTTTTTAATTTAAATTGTCTCTCTAATTTGAATAAATACACTTTAAATCCATTTACAAGGATCTATTGGAGGGCAAGTCTCATGCCAGCAGCCGCGTAATTCCAGCTCCAGTAGCGTCCACTAAAGCTGCTGCAGTTAAAAAGCTTTTATAAGGATCGAGCTCGGCTGTCCACCGCAAGGCATCCTACTGCCAGTCCCAGCCCCTATGCCTTGGGGTGCCTCCTGATGCTCTTCACTGAGTATCCCGTGGTCCCGAAGCATTTCCTTTGAAAAAATGAAGTGTCCAAACTACAGGTGGTGTAGCTTGCTTAACAGCCGGGATAATCCGCTGACTAGCAGACACTGCTACTAGGCACAAAGTATTTCCTGGGCTAGATGCAGTTAAAAATTTGTAATTAGATACTCTCGTTGGATGCTGAGAAAGCATTCCATAGAGTCTCCTGGCACGCCATATATGATTCTCTTAAAAAGCTTGGGGTAGGGGTCTAGGGGACCCTTTTATAGCCAAAATCACGGCCCTGTATCACAATACGTCACCTAGGCTGAAGATAAATGGAACTGTAGCACCCTGAGGGCTCGGTTGCTACAGAGGTATTGCACCTCACCCAGAGGTGTGATATCTCACTCTCAGGTAAGGATGGAGTGTGGATCAGGACCCGACACCTGCATGCATTACACCACATTGCCGTGGGGCAGGGCGACCAATATGCCCCTGAGATGGGCACGACAGTCCCTGTCTCTGGCTGGAGTGGGGGGAGGGAACACTGAGGAAGGGGAACCCTGTAGTTCAGGAGCAGGGAGGAAGCAGTTCCTGGGTGCATTGAGAAGGGAGTATAAAAGGTGGGCACCATCTTAGTTCAGTGCAGAGAAGTCTGAGCAGAAGTGGCAGGGAGCAGGGGCTCTGCATGAGCTCTGCTCCGGAGGCGGGCCTAGTAACAGAGGCCCAGGCCTGGAAGAGGGAGAAGGAAGGAAGAGGAGCGGAGAAGGCTCCAGGAACGAGGAATGAAGGGATCCCAGGGGTGCGGACGGGCGAGTCGCCACCGCACGCCCGAATCCACCTGCGTGGACGGGTCAGGCCAAAGGGGGAGACCGGTCCCCGAAACTAGTGGAGGCAGGAAACGACCCTCAGCTAGAAACCGGAGGCTGTGACATTTTATGTGGCGCAGCCCCTCGCTACACCCGCTAGGAAGGCACCACATAGGGTCAGGGAAACTGGCGCCAAGTTTACCAAGAGGAGGCCCGAGGCAGCCGGACAGAAGGGTTGGTAAGAAAGGCCAGAGAAAGGACACACAAAGGGGGTCCTGTGAAGCGCTCCAAAGTTATCTGGGAGTTGTCTGAGCCCCTCACCTGGTGAGCACAGTACGACGTGGGCAGCCGTTACCTGCAGACGTGGTCGGGATAATAAGAACTGTGAGAAAAGGCCCTGGACTGCATCACTGACTCCGTGTCGTTACTGCTGCTGCCCTGCACCATCACCCCCATCCTCCGCATACACTGCCCTGAGGCTATACTCCTCCCGTGGGGAGTTATGCTACGCTCTGCTGCACCCACAACACCAGCCTCAGCGGTCTGCCCTGCAGCGGCGGTTCACTCTGACCGCAATCCACGGGTGGCGTAGTCGGACATTTAAACATCAAAACCACATAAATAGTTCCGCCACTGGTTTGACCACCCTGAGCCACGGAACCGGGTCGCCGCCACGGAGACTACAACCACCAGCATCCACCAAAAAGGGTCCGGCTCCGGGTGTCCCAAGGCCCAGGGGGTGCATCAGAACATTTTCATCACCTTTCACGATCACCAATGGGACAAGGCAGGGATGTCCTCTGTCCCCTCTCTTATACATCCTAGTGACGGAGCACCTGCTCTCATCAATTCGCCATAACCCCAATATTAGGTGGATTGAGGTGGGAGGCACCGAGTACAAGTGCTCTCTATTTGCTGATGATGTCCTAGTATATATCACTCAATCACATATATCCATCCCTGCTGTTATGGCTGAAATAGATCACTTTGTTACATGGTCAAATTTTAAAATCAATGCAGCGAAGTCTGAGGCCCTCGATGTCTCCCTCCCCAAATCCATATAGGATTCCATCCAGTCCAACTTTCCCTTTGCCTGGCCCTCACAGGGTATCAAATACTTAGGAATTCCTATTCATAGAGACCTCTCCCATCTATGTTATCTTAATTTTGGGCCCTTTATTGAACAACTCCATACAGACCACGGTTGGCAAGTTAGAACTGTAAGATTCACTACGTGAACCACTGGTGTTTTGTGGAAAAGCACATGTACACTGCGTTCCAAATTATTATGCAAAAAGTGTTTAGGAGTGATAAGGGAAGAATTTGTTTGTTTGTCAGTTAAACTCATTGATGGTGATGTGTGTCAGGGCTCTTTATATCACTGTAAGCAATTGCAGACACCTGTGCTAATTAGTTTGGCAGGTGTGTCCAATGAAAGGCAAGACTACTTAAGAAGGCTGTCTCACATTATTAAGCAGCCTACATTTTCTGCCAAAATGGGAAAGAAAAAGGATGTGTCGGCTGCTGAGAAGCAACAAATTGTGGAGTGTTTAGGTCAAGGCATGACTACAATCAACATTGTGCGATGATCGGGATGAAGTGTCTTGGCAATCAAGAAGTATGTAGCTGATTCACAGTACACACGTGTGCGTGCTGATAAGGGCAAATTGAGGACTCTTTCCTACAGGCAATTACGTCAGGTTAAAAGAGCAGCGGCAAAAAAGCCTTGTCATAGCAGCAGACAAGTTTTTGAAGCTGCTGGTGCCTCCAACGTCCCCCGAACAACAAGATGCAGGGTCCTTCAGAGGTTTGCAGCTGTGCATACGCCATCCTGTCGACCTCCTCTATCCACTTCACACAAGCAGAAACGGCTCCAGTGGGCCAAACATTACATGAAGACTGATTTCAAAACTGTTTTGTTCATGGATGAGTGCCGTGCAGCGCTCGATGGTCCAGATGGATGGAGTGGAGGATGGCTGGTTGATGGACACCCCACGCAAACACGGCTACAGCGCCAACAAGGAGGAGGTGGAGTAATGTTTTGGGCTGGAATCATGGGGAGAGAGATTGTCGGCCCCTTTAGGATCCCTGAAGGCGCTAAAGATGAACTCCATAATGTATGTGGATTTTCTCAAACAGCACTTCCTGCCATGGTTCAAGAAGAAGAACCGTGTATTTCACAGCAAGATCATTTTTTTGCATGATAATGCACCATCTCATGCTGCACATAAAACATCTGCATCTCTGGCTGATATGGGCATAAAAGGGGACAAACTTATGGTGTGACCCCCATGCTCCCCTGACCTCTACCCCATTCAGAACCTCTGGGGCATCATCAAAAGGAGTGTCTATGATGGCGGGAGGCAGTTCACATCTAAGCAACAGCTCTGGGAGGGTATTCTGTCCTCATGCAAAACAATTGAAGCAGAAACCATCCAAAACCTGACAAATTCAATGGACGAGAGAGTTCAGAAGCTCCTTTCGAACAAGGGGTCCTATGTGAAAATGTAACATCACCTAGAATAAAGTTTTGAGTTGAAAACTGTTTGATTTCAGTTTCTAATAACCTGCTAATGCTTATAATTTCAAAAATGACCATTTTTTTGGTCTTTATTAAAATGAAAAGGTTGATCGAAAAGTTTGGGGGATCTAAGAGTGTGGCAACCCAGTAGTCATGATTACTTCGAATTCTGACAATATGAGGGTCATGTTGCAGGTAGTGCAGCAAGAAGGCACTTATGTGTCTTGCGCATCTCGGAGCCCCAAAATTATTTTCCGGGCTAGATGCAACTAAAAATTATTATTAATTTTAAATCTGGTGGAGCTTAGTATAGATGGCCTAATAGGATCAGTGCTGCACACTGCTACAAAGCCCAAATTATTTTCCAGTCAAGATACAGATAAACATGATTAGTAATTTTAAATCTGGTGAAGCTTATTATAGATGGCCTAATAGAATCAGTGCTGCACACTGCTACAAAGCCCAAATTATTTTCTAGCCAAGATACAGATAAACATGATTAGTAATTTGAAAGCTTAAAACGGTTGGTAGGGTGATTTTAACCAATCATCAAGCTTTTACTCTCCCCAGGATGACACAGGGGTAAAAAAGTCGTTTCGGATCCATGATTTGTTCATCTTTATGAACGTGAGTCTGTCTACATTATCAGTGGAGAGCCGCGTGCGCTTATCTGTCAGCACACCACCAGCAGCGCTGAACACACGTTCAGACAGAGCGCTGGCTGCGGGGCATGACAAGATCTCCAAGGCGTAAGTGGCTAGCTCCGGCCATTTATCCAGATTGGAAGCCCAAAAAGAGCAAGGTTCCAGTGACACAGTCATGGCTTCAATGTTTACTTGGAGATACTCCTGTACCATCGTCTCTAGGCGTTGACTATGTGTCAGACTTCTTGTCTCCTGTGGCCTTGCAAAGGATGGGCTAAAAAAGTGGTGAAATGATTCCGCAAAATTGATGTTACCAGCAGATACTGTGGTTCTGTTACGGTTTGAGTGCTGAACACTTGACGCTCCCACGGTTGGCAAGTTGGAACTGTGAGATTCACTACGTGCACCACTGGTGTTTTGTGGAAAAGCACATGTAAGATTCTGCAACAGTCTCTGCTGATACTCCTGCATGCGTGCATCCCTTTCTATGGCAGGAATAATTTCTGCAAATTTACTTTTGTATCGGGGTTCTAACAGTGTGGCAACCCAGTAGTCAGGATTATTTCTAATTCTCACAATTCGAGGGTCATGTTGCAGGTAGTGCAGCAAGAAGGCACTCATGTGTGTTGCGCATCCAGGAGCACCAAGTCCCTGTTGTGTTGGTGGCGAGGTAACAATCATGCTTCCTTCCTCTGTCCTCTCCCCCCAACCTCGCACAACAGAAATGTGATCAAGGTCTCCCTCATCTGATGAGTCTTCCATCAGTTCGTCCTCCACTTCTTCCTGGGCTCCTGCACCTTCCTCACTAGTTTGGCTGCTACCATGCGCCCTGGTAAAACCATCTCCCCCACCCTCACATGCCTGCCGCCTTGGTGCTGCCGACCGTCTGGACCTTGCAGATGTTAGCCCTTCCGCATACAACTCCTCCTCCTCTACTTCCTCCACCTCCTCTTGTGCCACCACCTGACTCCGAATTCTGTTTAACATGTGCTCCAGCATGTAAATCACCGGAATAGTCATGCTGATAATGGCATCGTCAGCACTAAACATCTTCGTCGCCATTTCAAAACTGTGCAGAAGGGTGCATAGGTCCCTGATCTGAGACCACTCCTCCAGCATGATTTGCCCCACCTCTGGATCTCGTTGGCCCAGGCTATACGTCAGAACGTATTGCACCAGGGCTTGTCGGTGCTGCCACAGTCACTGCAACATGTGCAGAGTTGAATTCCACCGGGTAGGCACATCGCATTTTAGCCGGTGAAGTGGCAGGCCCAACGACTTCTGTAGAGATGTAAGTCGCTGAGCTGCGGGATGCGAACGGCGGAAGTGAGCACACAGCGACCGTGCCCTCTGCAGAAGGCCATCTAGTCTGGGATAGTGGGCTAAAAATTGCTGGACAACCAGGTTCAACACGTGAGCCATACAAGGCACGTGTGTGACATTGCCCCGGCGAAGGGCCGCACCCAGGTTTGCAGCATTGTCGCACACGGCCTTCCCTGGTTTCAGGTCCAGTGGAGACAACCATTCATGAAATTGGTTCTCCAGAGCTGACCACAACTCCTCAGCTGTGTGACTCACATTTCCCAGACATTTCAAAGTAAAAACCGCCTGATGACGTTGAGCCCTACTGCCAGCATAGTAAGGAGGTGTGCAGGATCCCTTCTGCGCAGTTAGAAAGCTTGTGGCATGACCAGACAGGCTTTGGGTGCAGGTGGAAGACCGAGAGGAGGTTGAGGAGGCAGAAGCAGTGGAGGAACTTTGACATAAAGAGGATTGACGCACAACTCGTGGGGACGGCAAGACTTGGACAGCAGCCCCTTGTCCTGCTGTCACCATAGTTACCCAGTGCCCAGTCAGCGACATGTAACGCCCCTGTCCATGCCTACTCGTCCAAGTGTCTGTGGTGAAATGCACCCTGTCACACACAGAGTTTCTCAAAGAAGCGGTGATGTTGTGTGCGACATGCTGGTGGAGCGCAGGCACACCTTTCTTTGAGAAGTAGTGCCGACTGGGCATCTGGTACTGGGGCACTGCGACGGACATAAGGTCTCGAAAATCCTCTGTGTCCACCAGGCGGAAAGGCAGCATTTCTGTAGCCAAGAGCTTGCAGATGGTGAAATTCAACCTCTTAGCTTTCTCATGGCTAGGAGGAAATGGTCTTTTACTTGTCCACATCTGAGGGACCGAGGGCTGGCTATTGTGCTTAGACGGGGTTGATAAGGGTGTCCCCGGCAAACTGCCGGTCTGTGAGGAAGATGCAGGCGGACATGTTAGGTTGCCTTGATCCAAAGGTGGTGCTATCGATGTCGGACAGCGCTCAACTGTTATGTTCTGCTACCAAAGCTAAGGAAAGAGAGGAGATCTGTCCCTACTATGAGACTCAGCTGAATCCCTACGATGTAACAGGGAACCTGATCCTGCGATCAGACCTGCTAAAGTCCTAATCTAGTCTGTACGAAGACCTATAGATGTGGGGAGGGAATCCCTACAAGTACTAAGGACTGGGAGGAATATGGGACACCTCCTAACAGAAATAGTAGCAGACAGACGAACAAACAAAATAGATAGAACATAGAGGTCCGTAGACCAAGCAAACTAACAGAGTTAGATACAGAGCACAGGCTAGCTAGAAAGTAGATATACAATGAAGTCCAGCAAAGCCAGAAGGGCGGAGCAGGACTAAATAGGCCAACAAGGTCATGTGACCAGCAAAGGAAAAAAAACCTAACAGCAAGGTTCTAACAGTACCCCCCCTTCTAAGAGGATCCTCCGGATCCCCTAGGACCAGGCTTATCAGGAAATCTCCTGTGAAACGCTCTGATAAGTCTGGACGCGGAAACATCATCTGACCTCACCCAAGAGTTATCCTCGGGTCCGAAACCTTTCCAGGCCACAAGATACTGCAAACTACCTCTATACCGTCTAGAGTCAAGGATGCAAGAAATTTCATATTCCCCGTCCTCCACCACCGGAGGAACAGAGGCAGAGGCGTCACCATCCGACACAACAGCTTTTTTTAACAGAGAGACATGAAAGACCGGATTAATTCTCCAGGAGGTAGGAACCTCCAACCTAACAGCAGATTGGTTGACAACCTGAAGCACCTTAAAGGGCCCTACAAACTTGGGACCCAATTTCTTAGAAGGAATCCTCAACCGCAGATTCCTAGAGGACAACCAAACCATGTCACCAACAGCGAACAAAACCTCCTGTCGTTTCCTATCAAAGTAGTCTTTAGATTTTCTGTTGGCCTCCTGAAGATTACCACGCACATCCGTCCAAACTCTTTCCAAATCACCGGAAAAATTCTCCTCCTCAGGCACGGCAGATCCCAACTTGGAGAACGACCCAAACGACGGATGTCTCCCAGAACAACAAAAAAAAGGCGAACAACCAGCAGAAGAAGATGTATGATTGTTCAGAGCAAATTCGGCAAGTGGCAGAAACTCAGACCACCCCTCTTGATTGTCTGCCACAAAACAACGCAAGAACTGCTCAACATCCTGGTTTTTCCTTTCTGTCTGGCCATTAGATTCAGGATGATATCCGGACGAAAACGACAAATGAATTCCCAACCTGTCACAAAAGGCACGCCAAAAACGAGCCACAAACTGAGGACCCCTATCAGAAACAATGTCAGTAGGAACGCCATGAAGTCTGACAATTTCCTTGACAAAGGCCTTAGCGAGAGTTTTAGCGCAGGGCAGTTTGACGAAGGGAACCAAGTGACACATCTTGCTAAAGCGGTCCACGACCACCCAGATGACAGTAAAACCCTCAGAGGGGGGAAGGTCAGTTATAAAGTCCATAGCCAAATGTGTCCAAGGAGCACTGGGGACCTCCAAAGGACAAAGCAACCCCGCAGCAGGAGTATGTGAGGACTTAGATCTAGCACATATAGTACATTGGCGCACCCACTTAATGACTTCCTTCTGCCATCCAGGCCACCAAAAACTGCGACCCACCAGTCTCTTGGTCTCAGAGATTCCGGGATGACCTGCCAACCGAGATTCGTGACACTCAACAAACAAATCTCTCCTAAAGGTCTCAGGCACAAACAACCTCCCATGAGGAGTGTTAGATGGGGCATTCTCCTGAGCTTTAAGAATCTCATCTTCCAAAACGGAGTCTAAAGCAGCTATCACAACACCTTCTTGTAAAATGTTTTCCTCTTTCTCAGCACCGACTATGGGAGAAAAACTGCGAGACAAGGCATCCGCCTTAACATTCTTAGTACCAGGGATGTAAGTAACGGAGAAATTAAACCGCGAGAAAAACAGTGCCCACCTAGCCTGACGGGCATTCAGGCGCTTGGCAGCATCAAGATATACCAGATTTTTATGATCCGTAAGAACCTGAACGGGAAATTCCGCACCTTCCAAGAAGTGGCGCCAGTGTTCAAATGCGAGTTTAATAGCCAATAATTCCCGATTACCAATATCGTAATTCAATTCAGTCTCCGAAAATTTTTTTGAAAAAAAGGCACAGGGATGTAATCCATCCCCGTTATCCTGAGACAATACTGCGCCAACCCCCACAGAGGAAGCATCAACCTCAACCAAAAACGGCCTAGTAACATCAGGCTGCATAAGGATGGGAGCAGAGGTGAACCTCTCCTTGAGATACACAAAAGCTTCAATGGCCTCAGAAGACCACTGAACCGCATCAGCACCTTTCCTGGTGAGATCAGTCAGAGGTTTGACAATACTAGAAAAATTTTTTATGAACTTTCTATAGTAATTGGCGAAACCCAAAAACCTCTGTATCGATTTCAAACCAATAGGCCTAGGCCATTCCTGCACAGCCTGAACCTTAACCGGATCCATCTCAAAACCTTTGCTGGAGATAATGTAGCCCAAAAAACTAATTCTCTGTACAGCGAACTCACATTTCTCCAGCTTAGCAAAAAGCGAATTGTCCATTAATAACTGTAATACCTCACGCACGCTCCGCCAATGAGACTCCAGATCTGGCGAATAAATCAAAATGTCATCCAAATACACAACCACATTTTTACCGATCAAAGGTCTAAGGATGTCATTAATCAGATTCTGAAAAAATGCAGGAGCATTAGTGAGACCAAAAGGCATAACCAGATTCTCAAAATGACCCACAGGAGTGTTAAAAGCAGTCTTCCATTCATCACCCGCCTTCATGCGCAACAGATTGTATGCCCCCTTAAGGTCAATTTTAGAGAACCACTTGGCCCCCAATAACTGGTTAAACAGATCAGGAATCAATGGCAGTGGGTAAGGATTGCGTACCGTAATTTTGTTAATCTCACGAAAATCCAGACAAGGACGTAAACCGCCGTCCTTTTTTTTTACAAAAAAAAATCCAACCGCCACAGGAGACTTAGAGGGCCTAATGTGACCGGCGGCCAAACTTGTCTGTATGTATTCCTCCAAAGCCTTCCTCTCAGGAATAGTAAGGTTAAATAAACGACTCTTAGGAACAGTCGCTCCAGGGACAAATTCAATAGAACAATCATAGTCTCTATGGGGAGGCAAAACCTGCGATTCCTTCTCAGAAAAAACTCTCCAAAAATCCTGAATAGGAACAGGCAATTCTCCCCTATCCAAAGCTGCAATACGCCCGTTACAACACTTGTCATAACATTTATGGCTCCAGGATTTAATTTCACTGGTAGACCAATCCAGTACAGGATTGTGAAATTTTAACCAGGGCAAACCCAATATTACTGGAGAAGGCAAGTTATTCAACACTACCAAATCCAATTTCTCATGGTGAACACCATTAATAGTGAGAGGAAATTCACTGACCTTGAGAGTAATATTCTTCAAAGGGGAGCCATCCACAGAAACCACAGCAATGGGGGATGACAAAGGTTCAGGTTTTAAATTGAGTTTTTCCACGAATCCCCCATCAATTACATTCAGTGTAGACCCGCAATCAACAAATACCCGAAATTCCATTAATTTTTCCTGAGCAATCGTGGAAGCAGCTAAAAATATACCCTTGGAATTTAAACAGGCAATACGGGCGTGACTGACCATTTTTTTTTCTTTCTTCATACGAAGCTCACAGCCTTTAATCAAATGACCAGATTTTCCGCAGTAGAAACACAAGCCTTGCGAAAAACGACGGTCTTTTTCTTGAGAGCGAGGTGCCACCGATCCAATCTCCATCGGTTCACCACTGTTAGTACACACATTATCATAACCAGAAACTGACATAGCAGAGGATTTGCTCTCATTAACCCTAGCACGCAGTCTTCTATCCACCCGTATAGCTAATTGCATAGCCTGTTGCAAATCTTCAGGTGTAGGATAAGCAATTAGCAGGTCTTTAACCCTTTCACTGAGCCCAGCAAGAAATAGACTTTTCAGAGCAGAATCGTTCCACCCTGTTTGAGTGGACCAACGACGAAAATGTGTACAATATTTTTCCACATTACCCGATCCTTGTTTTAGACGTCTCAACTCAGTCTCAGCTGATGCGACACGGTCAGGATCATCATATAATAGTCCCAAAGCAGAAAAAAAACTATCCACTGATCAGAAGCATGAATCACTAGGTTGCAAAGAAAAGGCCCACTCCTGAGGCTCTTTGCGCAAAAGTGACATTATGAACCCTACGCGCTGGGATTCATCCCCAGAGGACTTAGGTCTCAAACGAAAATACAATAAGCAAGCATTTTTAAATGAAAAAAATTCTCGGTGTTCACCAAAAAACAAATCCGGCAAACATACCTTAGGCTCCAAGAAATGTGCTCCAGGACAGTTACTCACGTGCTGACGGAGCTCGGCCACCTCCAGAGAGAGTCCCTGCAGGCGATGAGCCAAATCCTGAACCGACACCATGATGGAACAGAAAAATCTTTCCTTAGAGAATTTGCGGGCTGGACTTACTGTTATGTTCTGCTACCAAAGCTAAGGAAAGAGAGGAGATCTGTCCCTACTATGAGACTCAGCTGAATCCCTACGATGTAACAGGGAACCTGATCCTGCGATCAGACCTGCTAAAGTCCTAATCTAGTCTGTACGAAGACCTATAGATGTGGGGAGGGAATCCCTACAAGTACTAAGGACTGGGAGGAATATGGGACACCTCCTAACAGAAATAGTAGCAGACAGACGAACAAACAAAATAGATAGAACATAGAGGTCCGTAGACCAAGCAAACTAACAGAGTTAGATACAGAGCACAGGCTAGCTAGAAAGTAGATATACAATGAAGTCCAGCAAAGCCAGAAGGGCGGAGCAGGACTAAATAGGCCAACAAGGTCATGTGACCAGCAAAGGAAAAAAAACCTAACAGCAAGGATCTAACATCAACACCAGCTGGTGTTACCACCTCCAAAGAAAATGATGACCTGCCAATCACGCTGGCTGTTGCGGGTAAAGAGGTGGCAGGTCTGCGCCCCAAAACAGGTGTGACTGCTGTCCCCCCAGTCACAGAGGATGAAGAGGCCGCGGATGCACAAGATATGGCAGACGACGGTTGGCCCGGCCGGCTAGGCCGCATTGTAGCACACTGAGCTTCCCACTGCAACTTATGCTTCATGTCCATGTGCCGGTTCATGCATGAAGTACTCAAACTATGTATTTTTTGGCCTCTACTTAGCTTTTGCTGACAAATGTTACAGATAACACGAGTTGGGTCATCTTTATCAATCTGAAAAAATGCCCAGGCTATGCAAGGCGTAGCACCCATGCGACCTGAAGAGCCACCACGACTTGTGGTGAGAGGCAGAGTTGTGTTTGAGGATGCAGTTGTTGACGTGCTTCCAGTACTACGTCTCTGTCCAGGAAGGCGCAACCTGACCTCGTCGTCACTAGCATCTTCCTCCACCTCCTCTGCTGACCTCATCTCTTGGCTGACTGTGGGTTGACAGTAAGTGGGATCTCCAACCTCATCATCATCACCCTGTGCGTTATCACACCCGTCGTCCTCAGAGCCAACCTGTTCCTGCCCTGACAAAAAACTAAAGTTGTCGCTCCAATCAGGTATTTGAGTCTCATCATCGTCTTCCTCATTGTCTCCACCAACAGGAGTTACAGTTTGGGAATGAGGGTCTACATTATGGTCAGAACCTTCTGCGTCTGGTCCTGGATCCGACTCATAAAGATTCTGGGCATCAGTGCAGATCATTTCCTCGTCTGGATTCACAGAAGCGCTGGAGTCGACCTCTGATTCCCAGGCTATAGTATGAGTAAACAGCTCTGCAGACTCAACCATCTGTTCTACCTCATACTCAGACGGGCAGCTGGAGATTTGGGAGCTGTGAGGAAGCAAGTGCGATTGGGGTGACACCTTTGAGGACTGGAGTATTTGTGATGTTGAAGTTGATGTGGAGGAGAGCCCACTTAAAGGAGCACTTGATATCCGTTGAAGCACCTGCTGTTTTTGTGCCTCATCTGGAATTTGTAGCGATTGGCGTGGCCGTAAGAAAGGGATCTTATCACATTGTCCGCTAAAAGAAGTAGACATTTTAGTTTGGCTGGAAGATGGTCTTTCTTCTGCAGATGTTACTGTTGCTTTAACACCTACCCCACGGACACAACCTTTTTTCCCCTTCCCAACACGCCTATTCCCCTTTCCACCAGCAGCAGGCCTTTTTCCACTCATTTTGGTGGTTAACTAATTCACAACTCTGGAGTTGTTTGCACAAAAAAACAATGGATGGGAACCGAGCAGAGCTGAGTGGCCAAACTGTGGTATTAGGCCAAAACTATTGGCTGGGTTAGATGCAGAAAAAAATTATATTCAATTTGCAACCTGATGGAGGTCAGTATAGATGGACTAATAGAACAAGTCCCACACACAGCTAGAAGCCCAAATATTTTTTCAGAGGTAGATGCAGAAAAATTTTTTATTCAGTTTGCAACCTGATGGAGGTCAGTATAGATGGACTAATAGAGAAAGTCCCACACACTGCTAGAAGGCCAAATATTTTTTCAGAGCTAGATGCAGATATAAATTATTTTTAATTTGCAACCTGATGGAGGTCAGTATAGATGGACTAATAGAGAAAGTCCCACACACTGCTAGAAGGCCAAATATTTTTTCAAAGCTAGATGCAGACAAAAAATTATTTTTAATTTGCAACCTGATGGAGGTCAGTATAGATGGACTAATAGAGAAAGTCCCACACACTGCTAGAAGGCCAAATATTTTTTCAGAGCTAGATGCAGATATAAATTATTTTTAATTTGCAACCTGATGGAGGTCAGTATAGATGGACTAATAGAGAAAGTCCCACACACTGCTAGAAGGCCAAATATTTTTTCAGAGCTAGATGCAGACAAAAAATTATTTTTAATTTGCAACCTGATGGAGGTCAGTATAGATGGACTAATAGAGAAAGTCCCACACACTGCTAGAAGGCCAAATATTTTTTCAGAGCTAGATGCAGATATAAATTATATTTAATTTGCAACCTGATGGAGGTCAGTATAGATGGACTAATAGAGAAAGTCCCACACACTGCTAGAAGGCCAAATATTTTTTCAGAGCTAGATGCAGAAAAAAATTATATTCAGTTTGCAACCTGATGGAGGTCAGTATAGATGGATTAATAGAACAAGTCCCACACACAGCTAGAAGGCCAAATATTTTTTCAGAGGTAGATGCAGATAAAAATTATTTTTAATTTGCAGCCTGATGGAGGTCAGTATAGATGGAGTAATAGAGAAAGTCCCACACACTGCTAGAAGGCCAAATATTTTTTCAGAGCTAGATGCAGACAAAAAATTATTTTGAATTTGCAACCTGATGGAGGTCAGTATAGATGGACTAATAGAGAAAGTCCCACACACTGCTAGAAGGCCAAATATTTTTTCAGAGCTAGATGCAGATAAAAATTATTTTTAATTTGCAACCTGATGGAGGTCAGTATAGATGGACTAATAGAGAAAGTCCCACACACTGCTAGAAGGCCAAATATTTTTTCAGAGCTAGATGCAGATAAAAATTATTTTTAATTTGCAACCTGATGGAGGTCAGTAATGATGGACTAATAGAGAAAGTCCCACACACTGCTAGAAGGCCAAATATTTTTTCAGAGCTAGATGCAGAAAAAAATTATATTCAGTTTGCAACCTGATGGAGGTCAGTATAGATGGACTAATAGAGAAAGTCCCACACACTGCTAGAAGGCCAAATATTTTTTCAGAGCTAGATGCAGATAAAAATTATTTTTAATTTGCAACCTGATGGAGGTCAGTATAGATGGACTAATAGAGAAAGTCCCACACACTGCTAGAAGGCCAAATATTTTTTCAGAGCTAGATGCAGACAAAAAATTATTTTGAATTTGCAACCTGATGGAGGTCAGTATAGATGGACTAATAGAGAAAGTCCCACACACTGCTAGAAGGCCAAATATTTTTTCAGAGGTAGATGCAGATAAAAATTATTTTTAATTTGCAACCTGATGGAGGTCAGTATAGATGGACTAATAGACCAAGTCCCACACACTGCTAGAAGGCCAAATATTTTTTCAGAGGTAGATGCAGATAAAAATTATTTTTAATTTGCAACCTGATGGAGGTCAGTATAGATGGACTAATAGAGAAAGTCCCACACACTGCTAGAAGGCCAAATATTTTTTCAGAGCTAGATGCAGACAAAAAATTATTTTGAATTTGCAGCGTGATGGAGGTCAGTATAGATGGACTAATAGAGAAAGTCCCACACACTGCTAGAAGGCCAAATATTTTTTCAGAGCTAGATGCAGAAAAAAATTATATTCAGTTTGCAACCTGATGGAGGTCAGTATAGATGGACTAATAGAGGAAGTCCCACACACTGCTAGAAGGCCAAATATTTTTTCAGAGCTAGATGCAGAAAAAAATTATATTCAATTTGCAACCTGATGGAGGTCAGTATAGATGGACTAATAGAATGATGCTATGCCCAAAAGATTTTACTTCACTAGGTGCAGTAAAAAAATTGGTGTTCTATACACAGGTGGTATATCTTGCAACACAGATAGGCTACTCCACTGACTAACACACTCTGCAATAGGCCAAAAAGGATTAGCTTTGCTAGATTCAGCCAAATGCTGTGAAAAAAACTTGCACAGCACTGGCACAGACCTGCCTGGCAAAAACTGATAGGAACTGATGTAACCTAGTCCTGAAAAGGACTCCAATTACAATTAGTCTTTACTCCCACAATCTATCTATTTAAGAGCACAGACCTGCCTGATAAAAGTCGTAGGAAATGCTGTAACCTAGTCCTTAAAAGGACTGCAATCACAACTATTCCCTACTCCCAAGCTATCTGTATATTTGTGCGAAAATTGGCTTGAAATTAACAAGGTATAGCGCACACAGCAACAGCGGTGCCGTCTAACACGCAGCTGCAGCAGTGAGAAAATGGTGGCGACGGGGAAAATGGCTTGGTCTTATAGGGCAAGGACATGTGACATACACTGCCAATGACACATGCCCTTGCTTGTGTGAAAAAAAGCAGTTCGCTCCGTGTGTGCGCTGCTGATAGGCTGACAGATTGCACCTCCCCACTGTAAATGCGGGAAAGAGAAAAAAAAATGGAGATCTTCATTATTCCTGCAGAGATCCATCCCCTGCCCCTCCCCCCGCCCCGCTGTACACTCAAACTGCGTATTAACATTAATTTTCATCATTACTGAGAAAAAATCCAGTTATGATTTTGGTGCACGAACAGTTATCGAACATAACCTCGAACAGCCGAATTTTTCTCAAATCGTTCGTGTTCGCCGAACGGCTCGAACACCGCCCAAAACAGCTCGAATTTGAGATTGGCGAACAGTTCGAGTCGAACAACGCTCATCTCTACTGGGATAACAGCAGGCTTGAAAGGATTGTTAAGAAAAGCCCATTCAAAAATTTGGGGGAGATTCGTAAGGAGTGGACTGCTGCTGGAGTCATTGCTTCAAGAGCCACCACACACAGACGTGTCGCATTCCCTGTGTCAAGCCACTCATGACCAATAGACAACGTCAGAAGCGTCTTACCTGGGCCAAGGAGAAAAAGACCTGGACTGATGCTCAGTGGTCCAAGGTATTGTTTTCAGATTAAAGTAAATTTTGCATTTCATTTGGAAATCAATGTCCCAGAGTCTGGAGGAAGAGTGGAGAGGCCACAATCCAAGCTGCTTGAGGTCTAGTGTGAAGTTTCCACAATCAGTGATGGCTTTGGGAGCCATGTCATCTGCTGGTGTAGGTCCACTGTGTTTTATCAAGACCAAAGTCAGAACAGCCATCTACGTGGAAATTTTAGAGCACTTCATGCTTCCCTCTGCCGACAAGTTTTTTGGAGATGGAAATGTCATTCTCCAGCAGGACTTGGCCCCTGTCCACACGGCCAAAAGTACCAATACCTGGTGTAAAAACAACAGTATCACTGTGCTTGATTGGCCAGTAAACTCGCCTGACCTTAACCCCATAGAGAATCTATTATAGAGAATCTATGGGGTATTGTCAAGAGGAAGATGAGAGACACCAGACCCAACAATGCAGACGAGCTGAAGGCTGCTATCAAAGCAACCTGGGCTTCCATAACACCTCAGCAGTGCCACAGGCTGATCGCCTCCATGCCACATTGCCGCATTGATGCAGTAATTGATGCAAAAGGAGCCCCGACCAAGTACTGAGTGCATTTACTGAACATACATTTCGTAGGCCAACATTTCGGATTTTAATAACATTTTTCAAGCTGTTGTTGTAAAGTATTCTAATTTACTGAGATAATGACTGCTGTGTTTTCATTGGCTGTAAGCCATAATCATCAACATTAACAGAAATAAACACGTGAAATAGATCACTCTGTGTGTAATGACTCTATATAATATAGGAGTTTCACTTTTTGTATTGAAGAACTCAAATTAACAGTTTGATGATATTCTAATTTAGTGAGAAGCACTTGTACCTTAAATAAATAGCAGTGTGATTTGTGTTAACACTGAGGACCAGGAATCACTGCAATATACTGCAGATAATGAAAAGCAGATGAGAAATGAACTCACCATTTACTGTGCGTCACGTGTCAGCCATAGGTTTATGTAGAGTTCTGACGATGTAATATGCAGCTGCACCATTTCTGCAAACACTGTGGCCTGTAATATAATCAGCAGCTTGTAATAAGTAGCAATGTGATTCCTAGAAACATTGAGGACTGGGATAACACCGGACACTAATATGCTACAGACAGAAAACTTGTAAGAAATGAACTCGCCATTTAATGTGCTCCGTGTGTTTTCCATAAATAATAAGTACAGATACAGCCCTGAAAACTGTACTGTACATCTGCATGGTTTACATACACACTGTGGACTGTAATATAAGAAGCAGCCTGTAATAAGCAGCAATGTCATTTGTAGAAACAATGAAGACCAGGAATACAGTGGCTTTGAAAGTATTCAACCCCTCGACTTTTTACTTATTTTGTTACATTACAACCTGTGCTTAAATACTTTTGTAATCCGATTTGTGTGTGATACATCCGCACTAAATAGTCTAAATTAATGAAGTGAGAAAAATATAGGCATACATTTAAATTTATGGGATCAAATAAACAAAAATTGGCATGTGCATATGTATTCCCCCTTTTGCTATGTAGTCTCTTAAAACGTCTGGTGCAAGCAATTACTTTCATAGGTCACGTGCTTAGTAAAAGGAAGTCCGCCTGTGTGCAATGTAAGTGTCACATGGTCTGTCAGTATATACACTTTACCTTTTCTGAAAAGTAACAGAGGCTTCAACACCATTAAGCAAGAGGCACCGCTAACCAAACAACACCATGAAGACCAAGGAGATCCCCAAACATGTCAGGGACAAAGTTGTTGAGAAGTACAAGTCAGGGTTGGGTTATAGAAAAAATATCCCAATCTCCAAGGATTACCCGGAGCACCATCTAATCCATTATAATCAAATGGAAAAAACCTGGTACCACAACAAACCTGCCAAGAGAGGGTCACCCACCAAAACTCTCAGCCCGGACAAGGAGGGCATTAATCCGAGAGGCAGCACAGAGGCCGAATGTAACCCTGAAGGAGCTGCAGAGTTCCCAAGCAGAGACTGGAGTATCTGTGCATATGACCACAATAAGCCGTACGCTCCATAGAGTAGGCCTTTATGAAAGAGTGAGCAGAAAAAAATCTTTACAAACATACAAAAATTGTAATGCTCAGTTGAGTTTGCTTAAAGACATGTCGGAGGCTCCCCGAATGAATGGAGGAAGGTGCTGTGGTCAGATGAGACCAAAATTTAACTTTTTGGCCACCAAGGCAAACGCTATGTGTGGCACCAAACCAACAAAGGTCATCACCCCAAGACCATCAACCATGTTTTTTGGCAGCAAGGACAGGGAAAATGTTCTGAGTCGAGGGGAAAGATGGATGGTAAGAAATACAGGGAGATTCTTTAGCAAAACCTGTTTCAGTCTGTCAGTAATTTGAAACTAGGACGGAGGTTCACTTTCCAACAAGACAATGACCTAAAGCATACTGGTAAAGTAACACTCGAGTGGTTTAAGGGGAAACGTGTAAATGTTTTGGAGTGGCCTAGTCAAAGCCCAGACCTTAATCCAATTGAGAATCTATGGTCAGACTTGAAGATTGCTGTTCACCAGAGGAAACCATCTAACTTGAAGGAGCTGAAGCCGTTTTGCCTTAAGGAATAGGCAACAATCCAGTGGCAAGATGTGGAAAGCTCATAGAGACGTATCCAAAGCAACTTGCAGCTATAATTGCCGCAAAAGGAGGCTCTACAAAGTACTGACTTTAGGGGGGTGAATAGTTATGCACGCTGAAGTTTTCAGTTATTTTGTTCTATTTGTTTGCTTCACAATAAAAAGAACACCAAATGTTCACAATTGTAGTCATGTTCTTTACATGAACTGATGTAAACCCTCAGAAAAAAAAAAGAGATTCCCGGTGGTGAGGTAGTAAAACATGAAAAATGCCGGGGAGGAGGGGGGCCGTTGAATACATTTGCAAGCCACTGTAACTACGGACACAGTAATATGCTGCAGAACAACAAAAACGCAAGAGAAAATGAACTCACCATTTAGTGTACTGCATGTTTTCTCCATAACTCTATGTACAGGGACAGCCGTGATACTGTAATTTACATGCAATGTGCAGCAGCGTGATTTCCATACACACTACGGACTGTAATTTAAGCAGCAGCATTTAATGAGCAGCAATGTAATTTACATATGCACTGAGGACCAGGATCACTCCCGACACTGGAAAATGCTTCAGACAAGAAAAGGCACATGGATAATGCCCTCACTATTTAATATGTTGCACGTTTTCCACCAGCACTGAACAGCCTTGACATTGCAAAATACATGTAATAACATCAGCATGATTTCCATACATTATGCATAGGGCGCCCCCCCTGCCACAGTAATATACATGTAATGCACAGTGAAACTTCCTTACTCTGTAGACAAGGCACCCCCTTGGCAGTGTGATATACGTGTAGTATGCAGGAATGGGATTTAAATGCATTGTCCACAGGGCACCCACCCCCTGCTCTGTGTAATATGCTAAAGACATCAAAAAGCAAATGGTAAAATGAATATCCCATTTTACTTGCTGCAGTGTATTATCTATAGCTGCTGTGAAGTGGGAAACACTCATATAATACATATATACTCGATAAGACAACAAAGGAACACTCCACTTTGAAAAATGGACCATACAATGGGGAAAAAAAGTATTTTGTCAGCCACCAATTGTGCAAGTTCTCCCACTTTAAAAGATGAGCAAGGCCTGTAATTGACATCATAGGTCGACCTCAACTATGAGAGACAAAATGAGAAAACAAATCCTGAAAATCACATTGTCTGATTTGGAAAGAAATTGTTTTCAAATTTTGGTGGAAAATAAGTATTTGGTCAATAACAAACAAGCAAGATTTCTGGCTCTCACAGACCTGTAACTTCTTTAAGAGGCTCCTCTGTCCTCCACTCATTACCTGTAGTACTGGCTCCTCTGTCCTCCACTCATTACCTGTAGTACTGGCTCCTCTGTCCTCCACTCATTACCTGTAGTACTGGCTCCTCTTTCCTCCACTCATTACCTGTAGTACTGGCTCCTCTGTCCTCCACTCATTACCTGTAGTACTGGCTCCTCTGTCCTCCACTCATTACCTGTAGTACTGGCTCCTCTTTCCTCCACTCATTACCTGTAGTACTGGCTCCTCTGTCCTCCACTCATTACCTGTAGTACTGGCTCCTCTGTCCTCCACTCATTACCTGTAGTACTGGCACCTGTTTGAACTTGTTATCAGTATAAAAGACGCCTGTCCGCAACCTCAAACAGTCACACTCCAAACTCCACTATGGTGAAGACCAAAGAGCTGTCGAATGACACCAGAAACAAAATTGTAGCCCTGCACCAGGCTGGGAAGACTGAATCTGCAATAGGCAAGCAGCTTGGTGTGAAGAAATCAACTGTGGGAGCAATAATTAGAAAATGGGACAATCTCCCTCGATCTGGGGCTCCACACAAGACCTCACCCCGTGGGGTCAAAATGATCTCAAGAACAGTGAGCAAAAATCCCATAACCACACATGGGACCTAGTGAATGACCTGCAGAGAGCCGGAACCAACATTACACAGGCTCAGATCCTGCAGTGCCAGACGTGTCCACCTGCTTAAGCCATTACATGTCCGGGCACGTCTGAAGTTTGCTAGAGAGGATTTGGATGATCCAGAAGAGTATTGGGAGAATGTCATATGGTCAGATGAAACCAAAGTAGAACTGTTTGGTAAAAACACAACTCGTCGTGTTTGGAGGAGAAAGAATGCTGAGTTGCATCCAAAGAACACCATACCTACTGTGAAGCATGGGGGTGGCAACATCATGCTTTGGGGCTATTTCTGTGCCAAGGAACCAGGACGACTGATCCATGTACATGAAAGAATGAATGGGGCCATGTATCGTGAGATTTTGAGTGCAAACCTCCTTCCATCAGCAAGGGCATTGAAGATGAAATGTGGCTGGGTCTTTCAGCATGACAATGATGCCAAGTACACCGCCAAGGCAACGAAGGACTAGCTTCGAAAGAAGCATTTCAAGGCCCTGGAGTGGCCTAGCCAGTGTCCAGATCTATACCCTATAGAAAACTTTGGAGGGAGTTGAAAGTCTGTGTTGCCCAGCGACAGCCCCAAAACATCACTGCTCTAGAGGAGATCTGCATAGACGAATGGGCCAACATACCAGCAACAGTGTGTGCCAACCTTGTGAAGACTTACAGAAAACGTTTGACCTCTGTCATTGCCAACAAAGGATATATAACAAAGTATTGAGATGAACTTTGGTAATTGACCAAATACTTATTTTCCACCAAAATTTGAAAAAAAATTCTTTCCAAATCAGACAATGTGATTTTCAGGATTTTTTCTCTCATTTTGTCTCATAGTTGAGGTCGACCTATGTCAATTACAGGCCTCGCTCATCTTTTTAAGTGGGAGAACTTGCACAATTGGTGGCTGACTAAATACTTTTTTCCCCACTGTAGCTTGTAAATGCAAGATGCACCCTCCTGAAATAGCTACACGTCCTAGTCCACACCACCATATAAAGAACCACGCTGAGTAAAATGTAAAGAAAACAAGAATGCAATGCTCTAAAACTCTCTTATAGCCATATCTTATTCAAAACATACAACACAGATCAGAAGTTGAAAATGTTTCCATTTTAGCTGTAAAAATTTAATTATTTAGAAATTGATGGCAACAACACATCCCTAAAAGTTGGGACAGGGCCATGTCTACCATTGTGTAGCATGCACTCACTCTTCTTTTTACAACAGTCTGTAAACATCTGGGAAGTGAGGAGAACAATTGCTGGAGATTTGAGAAAGGAATGTCGTCCTATTCTTGTCTGTTGTAGGATTCTATTCCACAGTCCTGGGTCATCTCTGCTGGATTTTTCATTTCATAATGCCCTGGACTGCAGGCAGGTAAGTTCATCATCTGAACTCTTTTTCTGTGAAGAGTCCAGATGGATGCAGTATGGGATTTAGCATTGTCTTGCTGAATTATATGTTGCTTGGATGGTAGCATATGTTGTACTAAAACCTTTATATAATACTCAACATTGATGGTACCTATCAAGATGTGACACCTGTGCATGCCATAGGCACTAATGCAATCCCATACCATAAGAATGCAGTGGCAAACCTATGGTAAGCAGTGCCCTCCTGGTGGGCACGAGCGTCATTTCCCCAGCACTGCTGCCGTCACCACTTTCCTCAGCCCGCGCGCCATCCCTCTTTCATTAGCGCACAGCCTGATGGGAGGGCACACGGCCTGATGGGAAGGCACGCGTACAGAGGAGAGTGGCAGCGGCACTAATTCTGCGGTAACGTGCGCGCTGGAGAGATGGTGTGTAGGCCCACAGTCAGGACTGCGCTATATGAAGAGACCAGATAGTGTTGTGAGGGGCAGAGGTATTTAATCTGGGGCCTTTAAACAGTATGGAGAATCATGTGGGGCCATTGTACAGTATGGAGCATCATGTGGGGCCATTATACAGTATGGAGCATAATGTGGGGCCATTGTACAGCATGGAGCATCATGTGGGGCCATTATACAGTATGGAGCATCATTAGGGGCTTTTATACAGTATGGAGCACTATGTGGGGCCATTATACAGTATGGAGCATCATGTGGGGCCATTATACTGTATGGAGCATCATGTGGGGCTGTTATACAGTATGGAGCATCATATGGGGCCATTATACAGAATGGAGCATCATGAGGGGCCATTATACAGTACGGAGCATCTTGTGGGGCCATTATACTGTATGGAGCATCATGTGGGGCCGTTATACAGTATGGAGCATCATGTGTGGCCATTATACAGTATGGCGCATCATTAGGGGCTTTTATACAGTATAGAGCACTATGTGGGGCCATTATACAGTATGGAGCATCATGTGGGGCCATTATACAGTATGGAGCATCATGTGAGGCCATTATACAGTATGGAGCATCATGCGGGGCCGTTATACACTATGGAGCATCATGTGGGGCCATTATACAGTATGGAGCATCATTAGGGGCTTTTATACAGTATGGAGCACTATGTGGGGCCATTATACAGTATGGAGCATCATGTGGGGCCATTATACTGTATTGAGCATCATGTGGGGCCGTTATACAGTATGGAGCATCATGTGGGGCCATTATAAAGTATGGAGCATCATGTGGGGCCTTTATAAAGTATGGAGCACTATATGGGGCTATTATACAGTATGGAGCATCATATGGGGTCATTATACAGTATGGAACATCATGTAAGGCCATTATACAGTATGGAGTATCATGTGGGGCCATTATACTGTATGGAGCATCATATGGGGCCGTTATACAGTATGGAGCATCATGTGGGGCCATTATACTGTATGGAGCATCATGATGGGCCATTATACTGTATGGAGCATCATGTGGGGCAGTTATAAAGTATGGATCATCATGTGGGGCCATTATACAGTATGGAGCATCATTAAGGGCTTTTATACAGTATAGAGCACTATGTGGGGCCATTATACAGTATGGAGCATCATGTGGGGCCATTATACTGTATGGAGCATCATGTGGGGCCGTTATACAGTATGGAGCATCATGTGGGGCCATTATACAGTATGGAGCATCATTTGGGGCCATTATAAAGTATGGAGCATCATGTGGGGTCGTTATACAGTATGGAGCATCATGTGGGGCAATTATACAGTATGAAGCATCATGAGGGGCCATTATACAGTATGGAGCATCATGTGGGGCCATTATACAGTATGGAGCATCATGTGGGGCAATTATACAGTATGGAGCATCATCTGGGATCATTATACAGTATGGAGCATCATGTGGGGCCATTATACAGTATGGAGCATCATGTGGGGCCATTATACAGTATAGAGCATCATGTGGGGCCATTATACAGTATGGAACACTATGTGGGACCATTATACAGTATGGAGCATCATGTGGGGCCTTTATAAAGTATGGAGCACTATATGGGGCTATTATACAGTATGGAGCATCATATGGGGTCATTATACAGTATGGAACATCATGTAGGGCCATTATACAGTATGGAGCATCATGTGGGGCCATATTACAGTATGGAGCATGATGAGGGGCCATTATACAGTATGGAGCATCATGTGGGGCCATTATAAAGTATGGAGCATCATGTGGGGCCTTTATAAAGTATGGAGCACTATATGGGGCTATTATACAGTATGGAGCATCATAAGGGGTCATTATACAGTATGGAACATCATGTAGGGCCATTATACAGTATGGAGCATCATGAGGGGCCATTATACAGTATGGAGCATCATGTGGGGCCATTATAAAGTATGGAGCATCATGTGGGGCCGTTATACACTATGGAGCATCATGTGGGGCCATTATACAGTATGGAGCATCATTAAGGGCTTTTATACAGTATGGAGCACTATGTGGGGCCATTATACAGTATGGAGCATCATGTGGGGCCATTATACTGTATTGAGCATCATGTGGGGCCGTTATACAGTATGGAGCATCATGTGGGGCCATTATACAGTATGGAGAATGATGAGGGGCCATTATACAGTATGGAGCATCATGTGGGGCCATTATAAAGTATGGAGCATCATGTGGGGCCTTTATAAAGTATGGAGCACTATATGGGGCTATTATACAGTATGGAGCATCATATGGGGTCATTATACAGTATGGAACATCATGCAGGGCCATTATACAGTATGGAGCATCATGTGGGGCCATTATATAGTATGGAGCACTATATGGGGCTATTATACTGTATGGAGCATCATCTGGGGTCATTATATAGCATGGAGCATCATGTGGGGCCATTAGACTGTATGGAGCATCATGTGGGGCCATTATACAGTATGGAGCATCGTATGGGGCCATTATACTGTATGGAGCATCATCTGGGGTCATTATACAGTATGGAGCATCATGTGGGGCCATTATACAGTATGGAGCATCATGTGGGGCCCATTATTCTGTATGGAGGACTATGTGAGGCCATTAAACTGTATGGAGGACTACGTGGGGCCCATTACACTGTATGGAGTACTATGTGGGGCCCATTATACTGTATGGAGGACTATGTGGGGCCATTACACTGTATGAAGCACGTTTTGTGGCAATTATACTGTATGGAAGACTATGTGGGGCCCATTTGTATGGAGCACTATGTGAGGTCCATTATACTCTTTGGAGCATCATGTGGGGCCCATTACACTGTATGGAGGACTGTGTGGGGCCATTATACTGTATGGAGCACTATGTGGGGCCATTATACAATATGGAACATCATGTGGGGCTTTTATACAGTATGGAGCACTATGTGGGGCCATTATACAGTATGGAGTATCATGTGGGGCCATTATACTGTATGGAGCATCATGTGGGGCCGTTATACAGTATGGAGCATCATGTGGGGCCATTATACTGTATGGAGTATCATGATGGGCCATTATACAGTATGGAGCATCATGTGGGGCCATTATACTGTATGAAGCATCATGTGGGGCAGTTATAAAGTATGGATCATCATGTGGGGCCATTATACAGTATGGAGCATCATTAAGGGCTTTTATACAGTATAGAGCACTATGTGGGGCCATTATACAGTATGGAGCATCATGTGGGGCCATTATACTGTATGGAGCATCATGTGGGGCCGTTATACAGTATGGAGCATCATGTGGGGCCATTATACAGTATGGAGCATCATTTGGGGCCATTATAAAGTATGGAGCATTATGTGGGGTCGTTATACAGTATGGAGCATCATGTGGGGCAATTATACAGTATGGAGCATCATGAGGGGCCATTATACAGTATGGAGCATCATGTGGGGCCATTATAAAGTATGGAGCATCATGTGGGGCCATTTTATAGTATGGAGCACTATATGGGGCTATTATACTGTATGGAGCATCATCTGGGATCATTATACAGTATGGAGCATCATGTGGGGCCATTATACAGTATGGAGCATCATGTGGGGCCATTATACAGTATGGAGCATCATGTGGGGCCATTATACAGTATGGAACACTATGTGGGACCATTATACAGTATGGAGCATCATGTGGGGCCCATTATTCTGTATGGAGGACTATGTGAGGCCATTATACTGTATGGAGGACTATGTGGGGCCCATTATACTGTATGGAGGACTATGTGGGGCCATTACACTGTATGAAGCACTTTTTGTGGCAATTATACTGTATGGAGGACTATGTGGGGCCCATTTGTATGGAGCACTATGTGAGGTCCATTTTGCTGTATGGAGGACTATGTGGGGCCCATTACACTGTATGGAGGACTGTGTGGGGCCATTATACTGTATGGAGCACTATGTGGGGCCATTATACAGCATGGAACATCATGTGGGGCCATTACACTATATGACAGACTATGTGGGGCCATTATACTGTATGGAGCACTATGTGGGGCCTATTACACTGTATGGAGGACTATGTGAGGCCCATTACACTATATGGAGGACTATGTGGGGCCATTAGACTGTATGGAGGACTATGTGGGGCCATTACACTTGTATGAAGCACTTTTGTGGCAATTATACTGTATGGAGCACTATGTGGGGCCAATACAGTGTATGGAGGACTATGTGGGGCCATTACACTATATGGAGCACTGTGTGGGGAAATTACTGTATGGAGCACTTTTTGTGGCCATTATACTGTATGGCGGACTATGTGGGGCCATTATACTGTATTGAGCACTATGTGGGGCCCATTATACTGTATGGAGGACTATGTGGGGCCATTATACTGTATGGAGGACTATGTGGGGCCCATTATACTGTATGGAGGACTTTTTGTGCCCATTATACTGTATGGAGGACTATGTCGGGCCCATTATATTGTATGGAGGACTATGTGGGGTCCATTATACTGTATGGAGGACTATGTGGGGCCATTATACTGTATGGAGGACTTTTTGTGCCCATTATACTGTATGGAGGACTATGTGGGGTCCTTATACCATATGGAGGACTATGTGAGGCCATTATACTGTATGGAGGACTGTGTGGGGATTACAGTTGGAGAATAATACTGTGATGGGGGTCACCATTAGAGTCGTTGTCAAGGGTTCCTGCTGAAAGCTCCCTAGTCATCCTAGTCATCAATTAGGGCTAGGGGAATGCTGTGAGCAGCACGCTCTACCGTGTTGGTTCACCGGTTGGTGTCCACGCCACGGAGGCGTCCTTGCTACCGATCCAGCATCCCAGGGTCCGCCATTGTATGTGTGGTCACACTGCCACTTTTACACCCATGTGTTGGGTGCTGCCGAGATCCTCCTCCTCTTTAGGCCTGCAGCTATCTGCAGCTCTATACGCCGCCACCTAGTGCTCAGACATTTCATGCTGCCAAATCCTTCCTGCTCTGCACAGCGGTATCTTGCAGTGCAGAAGTTTATTAGTTTCATTTTTGGAGTGTTGCTAACTCCCAGCATTGTACCTTGTTAGTTACTACTTGTGTGTGCACTTAACACACTAGTTCATTTCTTTCTCTGTGCTTAGCTGAACATTCCTCCGGGACTCAGCTGCTGCAGCTCCTCTGCAGTCCGATGGACCCCCGATGTGTCCTTTAAGTTTTATTTTATTAAAGGACACGCCAGCATAACATTAGACTAGGCCAGGGTCTGGCTGAGTGTGACGGCTACTGCACAGAGTCAGAACGGCTCATCCTCGATGCAACGCCATATCCAGCAGCTGGAGTCTCGGTTGCAACGAGTAGAACAATGTCCGCCGACTCTGGACATTCCGACTCTGACCGCTCAGGCTGTGGGCCAGACGGTACCCGCCCTAATACCCTCCCCTGTCCCATCTCCTCGCCTAGCGCTTCCAAGTAAGTTTTCTGGGAGCGCTCGGACCTGTCAGGGGTTTCTCAATCAATGTGCGGTGCACTTCGAGTTACAACCGCAGGTGTACCCCACTGATAGGTCTAGGGTGGGATTTATATTTTCCTTGCTTTCTGAGCGGGCGCTGGAGTGGGCTACTCCACTCTGGGAATGGTCGGATCCAGTTGTGTAGACTGTAGCCGGTTTCGCAACAGCCCTCAAACAGGTTTTCTTGGGTCCTGAGGTCACCAATGACACTGCCATGCGTATTCTCGTTATTAGTCAGGCTACGTCGTCCGTAAGCGACTATGCGGTGAGTTTCCGCACCCTAGCAGCTGAGTTGGATTGGCCAGACAAAGCTCTGATTCTCATTTTCTGGAGAGGTCTGGCCTCCCATGTAAAAGATGCATTGGCTACCCGAGAGCTGCCAGTAACGACTGAGGCATTGATTAATCTCGCTACCAGAATTGACCTTCAGTTTGCCGAGAGACGACTGGAGGTGACTGCTGAGAAGCTACAGAAGCGTTCTGCTCTAACCTTCTCAGAGCCTCTGAGTGAGGGTTCGGGCAATTTCGACCCTTCTGTGCCCATGGAGGTGTCACGCACGGAGGGTCTTTGTCTTCCCAAACAGTCAATAAAATCCAGTCTATTGTCCCACACCCCTCGGGTGTCTGGGCGATGCGCCAGTCGCTCTCCGCATGTTAAACGGGGAGTTCTAGTGTCTGTTGGAGGCGAGTCACAAGAAAATGAATTTGTTTCCTCCAAAATTCTGTTGCCTTCCTCAGTCATTCTTGATCAGAAGACTGTGGAGATAGGAGCTTGTGTGGACTCGGGAGCAGAGGCAAACTTTATGTCCGCGTCTTTCGCTCAGAGCCACTGTGGGTGTGTGGGGGTGCATTGCTGGTGACACTGTTGGGGATTTATTCAAAATTGAAGGCATACTGAACCAGCATGGCTACCACAGCATCTTGCAGCAGCATGCTATTCCTTCCGGTTTGCGTTTTGTTGGCCCATCATTTATTTATCAACAGGACAATGACCCCTAACACACCTCCAGGCTGTGTAAGGGTTATTTGACCAAGAAGGAGAGTGATGGGGTGCTACGCCAGATGACCGGGCCTCCACAGTCACCAGACCTGAACCCAATCGAGATGGTTTGGGGTTAGCTGCACCGCAGAGTGAAGGCAAAAGGGCCAACAAGTGCTAAGCATCTCTGGGAACTCCTTCGAGATTGTTGGGAGACCATTTCCTGTGACTACCTCTTGAAGCTCATCAAGAGAATGCCAAGAGTGTGCAAAGCAGTCATCAAAGCAAAAGGTGGCTACTTTGAAGAACCTAGAATATAAGCCATATTTTCAGTTGTTTCACACTTTTTTGTTAAGTATATAATTCCACATGTGTTAATTCATAGTTTTGATGCCTTCAGTGTGAATGTCCAATTTTCATAGTCAAGAAAATACAGAAAAATCTTTAAATGAGAAGGTGTGTCCAAAATTTTTGTCTGTACTGTATGTATATATATATATATATATATATATATATATATATATATATATATATATATATATATCTATATCTCTATATATATCTATATATATATACATATATATATATAGAATGTCAGCTCTTTTGTCACAAAATGTAATGGATAAACATCACTGTAATCTAAACAATATAAATAAAATCAAAAGCCTACAATGAAGATGATACACAAAGGTGGCCTTTCGCTGTAGTAGTGTGACTTGAATGGACGGTCTCCAGCTTCATGTGCCCCTCTTGACTGCAGTGAAGCTTCCAGGCTGCAGGTGACTGGTGTTACCCTCTATAATTCCAGATTTACATGTCACAGATTCTCATTTTACCTCTCGTTTCATTTCTGGTTAGACCTATTGGTGGAGGCTTCTGAATACCTGATTTTTGGTATTTTTATTTTTAGGTTTTTAACTATCCTTCTTGCAATGAGGTTTCTAAAAGAAAGATGGAGTTGCAGTTACATACGGTCACACACAGGAGTAACGCCTTATACGTTTAGCGACAGTATATCATGTCATGCTATACAATGCAGTCACATAGGGAAGCTGTACATTTTTTGTGAACAGCTGGACAACTCCTTGAACTATTACAGGAATCACATGTAAGTTGCTATTGTTGTGTTTGTCCGTTGAGAATGATATCTATTGCTAAGATAGTTCTAAGCATTTCTTCTTTGATTATCTTTTATGCATTATTATATATCATGCCCTTTGGAAGTGCATTGAGCTGTGGGTTGAATTGCTGCAAAAAGGGAAAAAAAAAACTCTTTAAATCTTCTTCTTTAGCGAGTGTAAACAAGCTGAGTGTGACCGGAGCGTAAGTGCAAACGGAAGTAAGTGCGTGACTTGTTTTTCAGTGAAGAGGTATTTGGGAATCCTGCAGAAAATACCTGTGTGAATTGCTGTGAGTTGTTGAATTGTGACCTGCTGAGTGCTTTTCTACCTGTTTAGTTTTATTGGGCTTTTTAAAACCTATTTTCTCTCTACAGTTTTACAGTCTCCTATTTTACTACCTGTGTATTTAAGGGTTAACTAAATTGCACTTAAATCCTGACTTGTAGCTATACTCACAAGGTGTTACTTAAGGGTGAGGGGTCATAATTAAGGGTTTATAAGGAGCAGCTGGTTGGGGCATCCAGTCCTTTGGAAGTGCATTGAGCTGTGGGTTGAATTGCTGCTAAAAGGGGAAAAAAAAAACCTCTTTAAATCTTCTTCCTTAGCCAGTATGAAGGAGCTGAGTGTGACTGGAGTGTAAGTGCAAACGGAAGTAAGTGAGTGACTTGTTTTTCAGTGACTTGGATTCAGGGAGTTTGGAAGGGAGGAATTTGGACTGAATGGCTGTCTGTATTTTATTAATTCTTTACATTTCTTTTTACTTAACATTTCTATCTAGTGCAATCCCCATTAGGAAATGAGCTCCATTATTGACAATGCTATCCAGTGTACATCTTGCCACATATATGTGTGGCACCCCAGGGGTCTGGTTTCCACAGTAATAGCAGTATTACGTCTGTGAGCAGGTGGGAGGTCTCCTGGGCAGGAATCCTAAGCATGCCACACCTCCTGCCCAGTCCTGGGAGGGGAAGAACTTCCCCTACATAAACTGGGGCTGAGGCAGGGTTAGAGAGAGGAGTTCCAGACAGAGACGGAGTCTGGTCTGGACACGCAGAAACAGGGACAGATAGACATCAGGAGCTCTGTAGGAGCCAAGGAGAAGCGCCAGGGGCTGGAGCTGTGCAGAGCTCGCCCTGGGAGAAGGTACTAAAACCGGACACAGGAGTCCGAGGCTGTGGGGACTAAGATATACCCAGCAGCAGAATCCATCCGGCAGGGGATTCCAGGTCCTCTGGCCATAAAAGCCCGGAGGCTCAGTCACAACGAAGGGACCAGCACCGCCATCCCGGAGCGGAGGCTAACAGGAGGCCCCAGGTCACCAGCCATACGGGTGAGCACCACACGGTATACCCAGGGACGTGGGCTACTTGTAACCGCCGAAAGCAGGGTAGCCAGGAAGGGTACAGACTAATGGGAAGGCCTACAACTCCACCTGGACAGGGGAACTCCGGCTTACTCGCAGACTAACCAGGCCCCAACTACTAGCCAGTACTCCCGGGGGAATTTGCCTTGTACCATCAGTAAAGGCCCTGAACTGTACCCTCGCGTCTCCGTGCTTCCTTGTCGCACCGTTAGTGCTGGGACATCCACACCATCACTCCCAACATCACCCACATCCGCTGCCCTGAGGCCATACCTCTCCCGTTGGGGGTTATATCAACATTGCTGCACACCTATACCACCGGCCTCAGCGGTCTGCCCTGCAGCGGCGGTTTCATAACCGCATTCAACGGGTGGCGTAGTCGGACACTAATACCATCATACCAATAACTGCCACTTAGTTTGACCACCCTGGGCACGGACCGGGTCACCGCCACACGAAGACTACTACCCCATCGGATCCGGCTCCGGGTATCCCCCGCGTGCACGCGCGCCGCACTACAGCACTGGCCCAGGGGGTGAGTCAACTTTGGCGTAGTCGGCAGGATTACGTGCCCGCAACCACCGGGTACTGCGTGCCTGAAAAAAAGAGACTTTTATACTTACCTGTGGTGAAGTTTCCCGCCGTCCGGAGTCGTTTCCCGCCATCTGGAGCCGATTCCCGCCATCCGACGCCATCTTCTGCCTTCTTCCTGCCATCCGTGGAGTTTTCCCGCCATTGGACGCCATCCTGAGGGCGCCGCGTGGGAAGAAGAGGGGCGTGGACTCCGAAAGCCCGCGAGAACTGAAGCCCCGCCTCACGTCCAGACGTTGCGTAAGGTCCTGGAAGGAGCCCAGCAGACGCCGACGTCACAGGAGCGCGACGGAAGGTCCTCAACCCTGACGATCCACTGCGGAGCCGCGGCCTACGGAAGAGGATCATCGCAAGGTAGGCCACGGTCCACTAGGGGGGAGGAGGATGTCGGATACGGAGGAGAGCTTCACCGCCACAGCCGCCGCCAGCGCCACCGCTGCTGCGGTCATGCCTTTCACCATGCCCTATATCCCGGGGGCAGCCTGGCTACCCCAGTACTCAGGGGAGTCACATACCCTAAATGACTTCAGAGAAAGGCTGGATAGCCTCTTCCAGGTGTATCCCCTCACGGAGGCGCAAAAAGTGAGCATCCTGGTGGCCCAATTAATCGGGGCAGCCCAAAGGGAGGTAAAGTCCTGGCCACCTGGGAGGAAGAGTACTGTCAGAGACATACTAACCCGGCTGAAAGACACATTTGACACCCGCACCTCAGCCGAAATAAAACTAAGATTTTATGGGTGCAAACAACGGGCACATGAGAGTATAAGAGACTATGCTCTAAACCTACAAGAGGCCCTGAGAGCCATTAAGCAGGCAGACCCTGACAGCGTGGGAAATGAAGATAAGCTGTTGACTGAACAATTCATTGAGGGTCTACTGTGCAATGCCCACCGAACCCAGTTGCGGGCGATGGCCTTACAGGACCCTGACCTGGACTTTGCACAGTTCAAGGACAGAGCCATCCGGGTGCTCCGAGAACCGGCACCAGGTGGTGCTGTGACCCACAGGCGCCCTGCTATCACTTATCACCAGGAGACGGCGCCCTTGTCTGCAGGGCCTGTGGGAGCTGATGCGCAGGCTTTAAACAGTGACCCGGCTACAGACCTGCACCATCAGGTCCAAGAGCTAACTAAAAGCGTTGCCGCGCTAACCCGAACTGTGCAGTCTTTACAGGTTTCTACTGCAGGGAAGATCGAGCTGGCATCCGGACCGGAGGACATCCCGTGGCGCCGACCAAGGAGGACCCCACCGGCCAGAGGAAGACCCAGCGATCGATACAACGAGGACGGACGACTTATTTGCCGCCGCTGCAATCAACCCGGACATGTGGCAAGGTACTGTCATTTAAACGGGCACAACCTGGGGTAGAGGGCCAACCCCCAGGCATAAGACCATCAGGCCCATCAAACTGGCGTGATAAATACGTAGGGGGACGTCCAATCTTGCCTGTGGTACTGGATGGCATTCCTATGAGTGCCCTACTAGACACTGGGTCACAGGTCACCACCATCCCGTACGTGCTCTTCAAGCAGTACTGGAATGATTCGGACATAACCCACTACCCAGACGACGACCTGAGTATCATCGCCAGCAATGGTCAGCCCGTGCCGCAGGTGGGATTCAAGGAGGTGACCATTAAAATCGGTAAAGTCGAACTGGCGGCACAAGGACTGATTATAGTGGACATAGACCGTCATGAGAGTCACCCTAGAATCACCCTGGGAACCAATGTAATTGAAAATTGTCTTGCAGAGGTGATTCTCATTTTACAGCAGGTTGCCAAGAACGCCAGTTCCGGCCAGCAGCGTGTGCTCCAAAAAGAGATCCGGGCACTGATGAAGCAGCAACAGGTGGAACTATCTGGTGGTGAGATAGGTAGCGTGAGAATGTGTGACCCGTTCCCTATTGCCATGCCCCCAAAAAGTGAGATGATGATTTGGTGCCGGGCAGCTATTGGTCTAAGAGGTAGAGACTACCAAGCAATGGTAGAACCAGTCTACTCAGACAGTAGGCCCACCATTTTGACAGCACGGGGGGTGGTCGATGTACGCCATGGGAGGGTGCCCGTTCGCATCATAAATATCGGTGAGAGAGAAGTACACCTGCCCCGGTATGCCACGCTAGCTAAATTGTTCACCATAAACCAGAATTCTGTACAGGCCGTGGAACCCTTGCCTCCATCTCAACCAGAGGAAGGTAACGGCTCTAAGAAACCAGTGGAGGACTGGTGTCAGCAACTACATCTGGGTACTGACTCCACTCCCTCACACCAGAAACAAGGAGTCTATCGGGTGGTTCAAGAGTACGAGAGAGTGTTTAGTAAACACCCGTTAGACTTCGGGCGAGTAAAGGGGGTAGAACACCACATCCCCACGGGAGACCATCCTCCCATAAAGGAGAGATACCGACCCGTACCCCCTGCACACTACCAACACGCCAAGGGGATGCTTAGAGACATGAAGGAGGCTGGGGTAATCAGGGACAGCTGTAGCCCCTGGGCAGCTCCACTAGTCTTAGTGAAAAAGAAGGACAACACTATGAGAATGTGTGTAGACTACAGGAAGGTCAACCGTATCACACACAAAGATGCGTACCCGTTACCAAGGATAGAAGAGTCCTTAGCTGCATTAAAATCTGCTAACTTCTTCTCTACTTTGGATCTCACTAGCGGGTACTGGCAGGTTCCTGTAGCAGAGGCAGACCGAGAGAAGACCGCATTCACCACCCCGATGGGTCTCAGCAAATTTAACTGTATGCCGTTCGGGCTCTGCAACGCACCAGGAACCTTCCAACGGTTGATGGAATGCTATCTGGGACACCGGAACTTCGAGACGGTCCTGTTATACCTGGACGATGTCATAGTCTATTCCAAGACCTACGAGGACCACCTGAAACACCTGGCAGAAGTGTTCGAAGCTCTGGCAAACTACGGCCTAAAGGTGAAACCCTCCAAGTGTCACCTCCTGAAACCAAAGGTGCAATACCTGGGACACGTGGTGAGTGCTGACGGAGTGGCTCCTGACCCTGATAAGATCACCGTGATTAAGGACTGGCCAAGACCCTCCAGCATAAAGGAAGTGCGGCAGTTCCTCGGGTTGGTAGGCTACTATCGAAGATTCATTCCCGGTTTCACCAAAATGGCAGCTCCTATGCAGGACCTCCTGATAGGTCAATCTCGAAAAGCCAAAAACCAGAAGCCGCCCTTCAGGTGGGAAAAGCTGGAAGAGGAGTCCTTTTGCCAGCTGAAGATGGCCCTCACGGGGGATGAAATCCTGGCATATCCAGACTACAGCCAGCCCTTTATCCTCCACACAGACGCAAGTAACATCGGGCTAGGAGCCGTGCTGTCCCAGATCCAGCAAGGAAAAGAACGAGTAATCGCTTACGCTAGCCGAAAGCTACGACCCACCGAGAGGAACCCTGAGAATTATAGCTCATTCAAGCTGGAGTTCCTGGCAGTAGTGTGGGCAGTGACCGAACGTTTCAAGCATTACCTTGCCTCCTCCAAATTCATCGTGTACACGGATAACAACCCGTTGACACACCTGGACACTGCAAGGCTTGGTGCTCTGGAACAGAGATGGATGGCTCGCCTGTCCAACTTTGAATTCACCATCAAATACCGGGCAGGACGCTCAAATGCCAACACGGATGCCCTGTCTAGAATGCCGAACTTACCGGATGTAGGGGAAGATCCAGAAGATCTGGAAGAAGTTGAGCTCCCTGCGTTCCACCGTCATGGGATTACCCTGTATTCCCACCGTGTGAAGGACAGACGCTCCGCGACGTTCAATCCCTTGCCCCACTACAACTGGGCGGAGACGCAAGATAGTGATCCTGCAGTCCGTCTGGTGAAGGAAATGCTGACCCAAGCCGATGCCAGTCTGGACCCAGACGCCCCAGAGGAGACTAAGCAACTGTGGAAGGAGAAAAGTAGGCTGTTCCTCTACAGGGAGAAGTTGTGCCGGAGAATGGTTAACTCTCGAACACATGAGTTGACCTGGCAGGTAGTGGTCCCCAGACGAGACGCGGCTATGATTCTGGAGGCGTACCACAACGGAGCAGGACATTTCGGGTGGAAGAAGCTGGAGTTCTTATTGCGTGAATGGTTCTACTGGGTAGGCATGAGAGGAGCCATCGAGAGGTGGTGCAGAGACTGTGGACCGTGCCACCTAAGAAGGAAGGACCGTGCCAGCCAGAAGACTCCCTTGCAGCCCATCATCACCCGACAGCCACTGGAACTGGCAGCCCTGGACCATGTGAAACTGGCTCCAAGCAGATCTGGGTATGTCTACGCCCTCACAATCGTAGATCATTACTCCCGGTTCCTGGTGGTGGTCCCGGTCAAGGACTTAACGGCTCAAACAGCAGCTAGAGCCTTCCAGCAGCACTTCTGCCGTCCACACGGGTACCCGGACCAAGTGCTAACAGACCAAGGGCCAGCCTTCGAAGCGGAAGTCTTCCAGGAGTTCTGCAACCTGTATGGCTGCACGAAGATAAGAACAACGCCCTATCACCCACAGACTAATGGACTCTGCGAGAAGATGAACCAGGTGGTGATAGACCTCCTGAAAACATTGCCCCTGGAAGAACGCAGTCTGTGGCCTGAGAAGCTGCCTGATCTGGTGGACCTATACAACCACATCCCTGTAGGTTCTACCAACTGTACCCCGGCTTACCTAATGAGAGCGAGGCCTGGTAAGCTGCCTATCGACCTGGATATGGGAGTCCTGACGCCCGAGGACACCTCGCCAGAGGCAGACTGGGATACAGGACGGCAGCAGCAGTATCGGAAAGTGCAGGAGAGCGTGGAGCGAAGTCTGTCTCAAGCTAGAGAAAGGCAAGAGAGGGCTTATAATCAGTATGCTCCCGCTGTTCCCCTGGTACCTGGAGAGCAGGTCTTGAAGAGGAAAAGACGGCTCCACAAGTTGGACGACCAGTGGGAGAAGGACCCGTACACCGTACTGCCATCAAGCCATGAGAACCCAAAGATTTGCGTGATCAGTAAGGATGGAGGAGAAACCACAGCCGTTGTCTCCAGAGACCACCTGAAGAAGTGTCCCGAGCAGCTGCAAAACCCTGAAGAGGAAGATCAAGAAAACCCTCGACCCGCAGAGGAAAGGGAAGAAATGATCAGGACTGTACTCGGAGACTTCCCCCGGTCTTGGACACAAGTAAACGGTGCTGTCGTGGTACCCGTCCTCACCTTTCTCCAGCCGGTCCCGCAAGTGCCTACAGAGGAACCAGTAGAGCTGGAAGAGCAGCCGACCCAAGAGGCAGAAGAGTCCACGCCAGCAGTACAGGAGGATCAACCCTCTGCTAGTAGTGAGCCTGCCGTGCCCCTAGTGAGCCAAAGAGTGCGCAGAAAGCTGCCCAGCCTGCCCATAACACCTCCTACACCCTGTAGTGCAGGACCAGTTAGTGAGCTCCGTAGGTCCACTAGGGTTACCAGAGGCCAGATGCCCGTACGTTGGAGAATCTAAGTTGGCTAGTTGCTTTAACTATTTTATGTTTACCTGTTTTGTTGTAGCCGTTGCTAATTATGTTTTTCAGTTACAGATTTCTTTATATGGACTGACAGGTTATGGACAGTGAGTAACCGGAACTCTGTTGTAAATATGTTTGGAGTGTAACCCAGGAATGGACTAAAGACTGTTAAAGACTCGGGGCAGGACAGACCCCTACCTGGTTACGGCTCCCTGTTCTTTGGTGAAATGGACACCCTTATTGCTTCCCGGTTACGGACACGCCGTGACCATCTCATGTATTTAATTGTTATTGTTTATACCCTGTTATGTTTTGAAAAAAAAAAAATATGTTTAGTCCGGGAGTACTAAATTTCACTAGGGGGGAATGTGGCACCCCAGGGGTCTGGTTTCCACAGTAATAGCAGTATTACGTCTGTGAGCAGGTGGGAGGTCTCCTGGGCAGGAATCCTAAGCATGCCACACCTCCTGCCCAGTCCTGGGAAGGGAAGAACTTCCCCTACATAAACTGGGGCTGAGGCAGGGTTAGAGAGAGGAGTTCCAGACAGAGACGGAGTCTGGTCTGGACACGCAGAAACAGGGACAGATAGACATCAGGAGCTCTGTAGGAGCCAAGGAGAAGCGCCAGGGGCTGGAGCTGTGCAGAGCTCGCCCTGGGAGAAGGTACTAAAACCGGACACAGGAGTCCGAGGCTGTGGGGACTAAGATATACCCAGCAGCAGAATCCATCCGGCAGGGGATTCCAGGTCCTCTGGCCATAAAAGCCCGGAGGCTCAGTCACAACGAAGGGACCAGCACCGCCATCCCGGAGCGGAGGCTAACAGGAGGCCCCAGGTCACCAGCCATACGGGTGAGCACCACACGGTATACCCAGGGACGTGGGCTACTTGTAACCGCCGAAAGCAGGGTAGCCAGGAAGGGTACAGACTAACTGGAAGGCCTACAACTCCACCTGGCCAGGGGAACTCCGGCTTACTCGCAGACTAACCAGGCCCCAACTACTAGCCAGTACTCCCGGGGGAATTTGCCTTGTACCATCAGTAAAGGCCCTGAACTGTACCCTCGCGTCTCCGTGCTTCCTTGTCGCACCGTTAGTGCTGGGACATCCACACCATCACTCCCAACATCACCCACATCCGCTGCCCTGAGGCCATACCTCTCCCGTTGGGGGTTATATCAACATTGCTGCACACCTATACCACCGGCCTCAGCGGTCTGCCCTGCAGCGGCGGTTTCATAACCGCATTCAACGGGTGGCGTAGTCGGACACTAATACCATCATACCAATAACTGCCACTTAGTTTGACCACCCTGGGCGCGGACCGGGTCACCGCCACACGAAGACTACTACCCCCATCGGATCCGGCTCCGGGTATCCCCCGCGCGCACGCGCGCCGCACTGCAGCACTGGCCCAGGGGGTGAGTCATATGAAATCCTTGAAAGGCCGGTCGTGGATGCATACTGCTGTGCTAGATGTGTGCACATTGTGCATTTGGAAGCCCAGGTACTGGATCTAAATGAGCAGCTGGCAACACTGAGATCCATTGACAATATGGAAAGGAGTCTGCTGCTCACTGAGGAGCTGCTCACTGGGGTAGATGTGGGGGAGGGTGGTAGTAGGGAGCTGCAGGACAGTGAGGCAGCTAGCTGGGTGACAGTTAGAAGGTGGGGTAGAGGGAAGAGTGCCAGGGAGGCTAGTCCTGATCTGGCACACCCCAATAAGTTTGCAAAGTTGGCAGATGAGGGGGGTGTCAGTACAGGGGTAGTACTGCTGCAGCAAGGCATGTCCTCTGAAAGCCGGAGGAGTGTTAGCTCCAGTAAGGGGGGAGATAAGAGAGCAGGGCAAGCAAGGCAGGTGCTGGTAGTGGGGGACTCAATTATTAGGGGAACAGATAGGGCAATCTGTCACAAAGACAGGGATCGTCGAACAGTGTGCTGCCTACCTGGCGCTCGAGTCCGGCACATCGCTGATCGGGTTGACAGATTAATGGGAGGGGCTGGTGAGGACCCAGCGGTCATGGTGCACATTGGCACAAATGACAAAGTTAGAGGTAGGTGGAAGTTCCTTAAAGATAATTTCAGGGAATTAGGCTGCAAGCTTAAAGCTAGGACCTCCAAGGTGGTATTCTCTGAAATACTACCTGTACCACGTGCCACGCCAGAGAGGCAATGGGAGATTAGGGAGATAAATAAGTGGCTCAAGAACTGGTGTAGGAAGGAGGGGTTTGGGTTCCTGGAGAACTAGGCTGACTTCTCAGTTGGCTACAGATTCTACGCTAGAGACGAGCTGCACCTCAATGGGGAGGGTGCAGCTTCGCTGGGGGAGAAAGGTTGGAGGAGTGTTTAAACTAGTGATTGGGGAGGAGGGTATTCATTTTATAGGTGGGGAAGATAGTGTAGATAGTGACCTGGGCACATATAAAGACATTGGGGGTGGGGTTAGAACAGTCAATATAGTAAGAAGGAATAGAGGTACAGAGAGATGCATAAAATACATGTACACTAATGCCAGAAGCCTCGCCAACAAAATGGAGGAATTAGAATTAATTTTGTTGGAAAATAATTATGACATGGTGGGGATATCTGAGACATGGCTGGACGAGAGCCATGACTGGTCAGTTAATTTACAGGGCTATAGTCTGTTCAGAAATGACCATACAAACAAGCGAGGGGGGGTGTGTGTTTATATGTAAAATCATCCTTAAAACCCATCTTGCGTGAGAATATATGTGAATCTAATGAAAACGTAGAGTCCCTGTGGGTGTAGATAAAGGGAGGGGGGAAAAATAATAAATTACTGATAGAGGTTTGCTATAAGTCTCCAAAAATAATGGAAGCAGCGGAGAATATCCTCATAAAGCAAATAGATGAAGCAGCGACTCAAGGAGAAATCATTATTCTGGGGGACTTCAACTACCCTGAAATACATTGGGGAACGGAAACCTGTAGTTCAAGCAAAGGTAATAGGTTTTTGACAACTATGAGAGACTTTCACAACTGGTGCAGGACCCAACAAGAAGGGGGGCACTGCTAGACCTAATATTAAACAACAGGCCAGACTGCATATCAAATATACGAGTTGAGGGTCACTTGGGTAATATTGATCACAAAATAATAAGTTTTCATGTATCCTTTAATAAGATGTGTAGTAGAGGGGTTACAAGGACACTAAACTTCAGGAAGGCAAATTTCCAATGGTTGAGAGATGATCTTAGTGCAATAAACTGGGACGATATCCTGAGACATAAAACTACACAAAGCAAATGGGAGACATTTATTAGCATCCTGAATAGGACCTGTGCACAATATATACCCTATGGGAATAAACATGCTAGAAATAGGAGGAAACCACTATGGCTAAATAGAGCTGTAAGGGGTGAAATAAGTGACAAAAATAAAGCATTTAGAGAACTAAAGCAAGTAGGTGTTAGAACTATCCTGTTTGTTTTTTCCATCTTGTGTTTTGCGCTCATGTGACCATCTGCCTTTATATTCCAGCTCTGCCCTTTTGGCTGTGCTGGACTTCAGTGTTTGACTGTTTGTCTAGTCAGGTGCTTCTGTGCCTTTCTCTGTCAGTTTGTTTGGTCCTTCTGGGACTTCTTGCACTTTCTTGTCTGTTTGTCTTTTTGTGTTCTGCAACAACTTCTCTATTTAGGAGGTGTCCCATTTTTTGTCCCAGTCCTTAGTTCTTTTGGGGACCCCTCCCCTTATGCTATAGGTCTTCATTCAGACTAGCCAAGGACTTAGGCGGGTCTGTTCGCTAGGAACAGGCAGCCCGCTACATCGTAAGGATTCAGCTTAGTTTTACTGTAGGGACAATTTTCCGTTAGCTTTCCTTAGTACATGTTGCAGATCATAACAGTAAGTTCAGCCCAAAAAAACTAAAAGGAAAGAAATTCGGGGATCAGTATAGTTTCCGTCCAGGATTTGGCTCAACGCCTGCAGAGATTGTCTCTGGAGGTGGCCAAGCTCCAGCAACACGTGAGTGGCTGTTCTGAAGCGCATTTTGTGGAACCCAAGGTAGGACTGCCTGATGTTTTTTATGGTAAACAGCAAGATTTTTTTTCCTTTAAAAATGCTTGTTTGTTATATTTTCGTTTGAGAGCAAGGTCCTCTGGGAATGAATCACAGCGCATTGGTTTTATTATGTCACTTTTGCGCAAAGAAACAACAGGGGTGGGCCTGTTCTCTCCAACCTAATGATCCATGTTTAAGGTCTGTAGAAGAATTTTTTTCTGCTATGGGGCTATTATATGACGATCCTGATCGAATCTCATCTGCTGAGGCAGACCTCAGGTGTTTGAATCAGGTGTCAGGTGATGTTGAAAATTATTGCACACACTTCAGAAGATTGGCCTCAGAAGTTAAATGGAATGATCCAGCTCTGAAATGTCTATTTCTTGCTGGTCTGAGTGAAAGGGTTAAGGATTTGCTAATTGCATTCCCCGCACCTGAGACTTGGCAGGATGCCATGTAATTAGCTGTTCGTGTGGATAGAGACTGAGATTTAGACGGAATGAGGTAAAGACTCCTGTAATGCCAGGTCCTAGTCCCCAGAAAATCTGCTCCTCTCAGGAAAGAGATCGGAGGTTTGCTGAGGGATTGTGTCTTTATTGTGGTAAAGCTGACCATTTGATTAAGTATTCTGAGCTTCGTTTAAGTAAAGAAAAAAAAAAGTTCAGTTACGCCCGTATAGCTTGTTTATGCTCTGCAGGAGTATTTCTTTCTGGGAGTACTACTTTATAGGAAAATTTGATTGAATTTCAGGTATTTGTGGATTGTGGTTCAACACTTAATGTGATTGATAAAGGGTTTTTGGAAAACCTTAAATTGAAATCCAAACTTTTGTCATCACCTATTTCTGTGATTGCAATTTATAACACTCCCTTGAAATGTATTACTCACAAGGTTGCTGCATTTCCCCTCACTATCAATGGAGTTCACCAAGAAATTTTGGACTTGGTGTATTAGATACTTTACCCTCTCCGGTCATTCTAGGATTGCCTTGGTTAAAACTGCACAATCCTTTGCTGGACTGGTCTACTAATGTGATTAAGTCTTGGAGTCTGAAGTGCTATGATAAATGTTGTAATGGTCGCATTGCGGCTGTGGAAAAAGGGAAATTACCTGTACCTATTCAAGATTTTTGGAGGGTTTTTTCAGAGTAGGAATCGCAAGTTTTACCTCCTCATAGGGATTATGATTGCACCATTGAGTTTGTTCCTGGAACTACTCTTCCCAAGAGTCGCTTGTTTAATCTGACTATCCCTGAAAGAAAGGCCTTGGAGGAGTACATACAGACTAGCCTGGCTGCAGGTCACATTAGACCTTCTAAGTCGCCTGTGGCAGTTGGATTTTTCTTTGTTAAAAAAAAGGACAGGGGTTTACATCCATGTCTGGATTTTCGGGAAATTAATAAGATTACCGTACGCAATTCCTACCCATTCCCGTTAATTCCTGACTTGTTTAACCAGTTGGTGGGGCCAAGTGGTTCTCTAAAATTGATCTCCAGGGTGCAAACAATTTGTTACGAGTGAAGGAGGGTGATGAATGGAAAACTGCTTTCAACACTCTGGTAGGTCATTTTGAGAATCTGGTGATGCCTTTTGGTCTTACCAATGCACCTGCATTTTTTCAGAACCTTATTAATGACATCCTGAGACCTTTGATTGGTAAGGATGTGGTTGTGTATTTGGATGACATTTTGATTTATTCACCAGATCTAGAGTCCCATTGGCAGAGTGTACGTGAAGTTTTGCAGTTATTGAGTGATAATTCACTCCTTGCTAAGCTGGAGAAATGTGAGTTCGCTGTGCAGAAAATTCGTTTTTTGGGCTACATTGTCTCCAGTGAGGGCTTTGAGATGGACCCGGTGAAGGTTCAGGCTGTGCAGGAACGGCTTAGGCCTATTGGTTTGAAATCTATACAGAGATTTTTGGGTTTTGCCAATTATTATAGGAATTTCATTAAGAATTTTTCTGCAATTGTTAAGCCTCTGACCAATCTCACCAGGAAAGGAGCGAATACAGTCCAGTGGACTACTGAGGCCATTGAAGCGTTTGAGTATCTCAAAGAGAGGTTCAGTTCTGCCCCTATCCTTATGCAGCCTGATGAGACTAAGCCTTTTTTGGTCGAGGTCGATGCTTAATCGGTGGAGGTCGGAGCAGTTTTGTCTCAGGAGAACAAAGATGGAGTACATCCTTGTGCCTTCTTTTCGAAAAAAATTTCGGAAACCAAACTGAATTATGATGTTGGAAATCGGGAGTTGCTGGCTATTAAACTTGCGTTTGAACATTGGTGTCATTTTTTGCAAGGTGCTGGATTTCATATTCAGGTTTTCACAGATCATAAGAATTTGATCTATCTGGATGCTGCCAATCGCTTGAATGCCCGTCAAGCTAGGTGGGCACTTTTTTTTTCTCGGTTTCATTTTTCTGTTACCTATTTCCCTGGTACTAAGAACGTTAAAGCTGATGCTTTATCTCGCAGCTTCTCTCCTATGGTCGGTGCCGAGGAGGAGGAGAGCATTTTACAGAAAGGAGTTGTGGTGGCGGCATTGGACTCCGTTTTGGAGAATGGGATTCTGAAAGCTCAAGATTATTCTCCATCTAACACTCCCCATGGGAGGTTGTTCGTGCCCAGAGCCTTTAGGAGAGATTTGTTTGTGGAGTGTCATGAGTCTCGGTTGGCAGGTCATCCAGGAATTTCGGAGACTAAGAGACTTGCCTAGAGCCTTTAGGAGAGATTTGTTTGTGGAGTGTCATGAGTCTTGGCTGGCAGATCATCCAGGAATTTCGGAGACTAAGAGACTTATCAGTCACAGTTTTTGGTGGCCTGGATGGCAGAAGGAAGTCATCTAGTGGGTGCCTCAATGTACTGTGTGTGCTAGGTCAAAGGCTTCACATACTCCTGCTGCGGGGTTGCTTTGCCATCTGGAGGTTCCTAGTGTGCCTTGGACGCATCTCACAATGGATTTTATTACTGATCTTCCTGTGTCCGAGGGTTTTACTGTCATCTGGGTGGTCGTGGACCGTTTTAGTAATATGTGTCATTTGGTTCCATTCATTAAGTTGCCCTGTTCCAAGACACTCGCTAAGGCATTTGTTAAGGAGATTGTCAAGCTCCATGGCGTTCCCACGGATATTGTTTCTGATAGAGGACCTCAGTTTGTGGCTCGCTTTTGGCGTGCTTTTTGTGACAGATTGGGAGTCCATTTGTCATTTTCGTCTGGGTATCATCCTGAGTCTAATGGACAGACTGAAACAAAGAACCAGGATGTTGAACAGTTTTTGCGTGGTTTTGTGGCGGACAATCAAGAGGGGTGGTCTGAGTTTCTGCCTCTCGCAGAATTTGCTCTTAACAATCATGCATCCTCCTCTGCAGGGTGTTCTCCTTTTTCTTGTAGTACTGGGAGACATCCGTCTTTTGGTTCGTTCTCCAAATTGGGGTCGGCGGTGCCGGAGGAGGAGAATTTTTCCGGTGATTTGGAGAGAGTTTGGACTAATGTACGTTGCAACCTTCAAGAGGCTAACAAAGTCCAAGAAGTATTTTGACAGGAAACGTAAGGAGGTTTTGTTTACGGTGGGTGACATGGTTTGGTTGTCCTCAAAGAACCTGCGGTTGAGGATTCCCTCTAAAAAACTGGGTCCTAAGTTTGTGGGTCCATTTAAAGTGCTTCAGATTGTTAACCCGTCTGCTGTTAGGTTGGATGTCCCTACTTACTGGAAGATTAATCCTTTGTTTCATGTTTCCTTGTTGAAAAAGGCTGATGTATCAGATAGGGATGCCACTGTCTCAGTTCCTCCTGTGGTGGAAGACGGCGAATATGAAATTTCTCGTATCTTGAATTCTAGATGGCATAGAGGGAGATTACAGTATCTTATCTCCTGGAAGGGTTTCGGTCCCGAAGACAACTCCTGGGTAAGGACGGATGAGGTCTCTGCTCCTAGGCTTGTTAAAGCTTTCCACAGGAGGCCTGGGCCAGGAGGATCCGGAGGATCCTCATAAAAGAGGGGGTACTGTTAGAACCCTCCTGTTTGTTTTTTCCTTCTTGTGTTTTGTGGTCACGTGACCATCGGCCTTTATATTCCAGCTCCGCCCTTTTGGCTGTGCTGGACTTCAGTGTTTGACTGTTTTTCTAGCCAGGTGCTTCTGTGCCTTTCTCTGTCAGTTCGTTTGGTCCTTCTGGGACCTCTAGTACTTTTTTGTCTGTTTGTCTTTTTGTGTTCTGTAACAATTTCTCTGTTTAGGAGGTGTCCCATTTTTTGTCCCAGTCATTAGTTCTTTTAGGGACCCCTCCCCTTATGCTATAGGTCCTCGTTCAGACTAGCCGAGGACTTAGGCGGGTCTGTTCGCTAGGAACAGGCAGTCCGCTACATCGTAGGGATTCAGCTTAGTTTTACTGTAGGGACAGTTTTCCCTTATCTTTCCTTAGTACATGTTGCAGATCATAACAGTCGGTAGTGATGAGGCATTAATTCAATACAGAAAATTAAATAAATTCTGTAAAAACCAAATCAAGGCAGCAAAGATTGAGACAGAGAGACTCATTGCCAGAGAAAGTAAAAATAATCTCAAAATATTCTTTAACTACATAAATAGTAAAAAACTAAAAAATGATAGCGTTGGCCCCCTTAAAAATAGTCTGGGTGAAATGGTGGATGAGGATGAGGAAAAAGCCAATATGCTAAATGATTTTTTTTCAACAGTATTTACACAAGAAAATCGCATGACAGAAAACATGATTAGTGATGACAAAAATTCTCCATTAAATGTCACTTGCTTAACCCAGCAGGAAGTCTGGCGGCATCTAAAAATCACTAAAGTTGACAAATCCCCGGGCCCGGATGGGATATACCCACGAGTACTGCAGGAATTAAGTAACGTCATAGATAGACCATTATTTTTAATCTTTAAAGATTCCATAATAACAGGGTCTGTACCACAGGACTGGTCTATTCGGGTGCTCTGAAGAAAAGAGTAATCTCAATAGCAAAAAGAACTTCGGCACTCCATACATGAAAATATAAGAAATATTGTATCTAGACTAATGTCACTTTGAAAAATGAAGGTTTTTTGCGCATAATTTGGCCAATTTATGTGTGCCCATCAACCACGACAAGGTCACCTTCGTATGATGGGAAACTACGCTATGCTACCACTGGATATGCCACTCTTGGGCTGTAAGCCTATATGGACAATATGTCTCTGCTTGGGCTTTTAACCTACAATGTATGGGCTGGTAGAGCTAGTTAAAACCACCTGTGACTGAATGGGAGGGACACATGGTCAGAAAAAAGGCTGTCAAACTTCTAATAGTGTGAACACGTACCTGCTGCAATGCTCCAGGAGCGGGATCCCAAAAATGATTAATAGAAAAAAGAGAGGGGTCGCTCACTGGTCTATTCGGGTGCTCTGAAGAAAAGAGTAATCTCAATAGCAAAAAGAACTTCGGCACTCCATACATGAAAATATAAGAAATATTGTATCTAGACTAATGTCACTTTGAAAAATGAAGGTTTTTTACGCATAATTTGGCCAATTTATGTGTGCCCATCAACCATGACAAGGTCACCTTCGTATGATGGGAAACTACGCTATGCTACCACTGGATATGCCACTCTTGGGCTGTAAGCCTGTATGGACAATATGTCTCTGCTTGGGCTTTTAACCTACAATGTATGGGCTGGTAGAGCTAGTTAAAACCACCTGTGACTGAATGGGAGGGACACATGGTCAGAAAAAAGGCTGTCAAACTTCTAATAGTGTGAACACGTACCTGCTGCAATGCTCCAGGAGCGGGATCCCAAAAATATTTCTTATATTTTCATGTATGGAGTGCCGAAGTTCTTTTTGCTATTGAGATTACTCTTTTCTTCAGAGCACCCGAATAGACCAGTGAGCGACCCCTCTCTTTTTTCTATTAATCATTTTTGGGATCCCGCTCCTGGAGCATTGCAGCAGGTACGTGTTCACACTATTAGAAGTTTGACAGCCTTTTTTCTGACCATGTGTCCCTCCCATTCAGTCACAGGTGGTTTTAACTAGCTCTACCAGCCCATACATTGTAGGTTAAAAGCCCAAGCAGAGACATATTGTCCATATAGGCTTACAGCCCAAGAGTGGCATATCCAGTGGTAGCATAGCGTAGTTTCCCATCATACGAAGGTGACCTTGTCGTGGTTGATGGGCACACATAAATTGGCCAAATTATGCGCAAAAAACCTTCATTTTTCAAAGTGACATTAGTCTAGATACAATATTTCTTATATTTTCATGTATGGAGTGCCGAAGTTCTTTTTGCTATTGAGATTACTCTTTTCTTCAGAGCACCCGAATAGACCAGTGAGCGACCCCTCTCTTTTTTCTATTAATCATTTTTGGGATCCCGCTCCTGGAGCATTGCAGCAGGTACGTGTTCACACTATTAGAAGTTTGACAGCCTTTTTTCTGACCATGTGTCCCTCCCATTCAGTCACAGGTGGTTTTAACTAGCTCTACCAGCCCATACATTGTAGGTTAAAAGCCCAAGCAGAGACATATTGTCCATACAGGCTTACAGCCCAAGAGTGGCATATCCAGTGGTAGCATAGCGTAGTTTCCCATCATACGAAGGTGACCTTGTCGTGGTTGATGGGCACACATAAATTGGCCAAATTATGCGCAAAAAACCTTCATTTTTCAAAGTGACAATAGTCTAGATACAATATTTCTTATATTTTCATGTATGGAGTGCCGAAGTTCTTTTTGCTATTGAGATTACTCTTTTCTTCAGAGCACCCGAATAGACCAGTGAGCGACCCCTCTCTTTTTTCTATTAATCATTTTTGGGATCCCGCTCCTGGAGCATTGCAGCAGGTACGTGTTCACACTATTAGAAGTTTGACAGCCTTTTTTCTGACCATGTGTCCCTCCCATTCAGTCACAGGTGGTTTTAACTAGCTCTACCAGCCCATACATTGTAGGTTAAAAGCCCAAGCAGAGACATATTGTCCATACAGGCTTACAGCCCAAGAGTGGCATATCCAGTGGTAGCATAGCGTAGTTTCCCATCATACGAAGGTGACCTTGTCGTGGTTGATGGGCACACATAAATTGGCCAAATTATGCGCAAAAAACCTTCATTTTTCAAAGTGACATTAGTCTAGATACAATATTTCTTATATTTTCATGTATGGAGTGCCGAAGTTCTTTTTGCTATTGAGATTACTCTTTTCTTCAGAGCACCCGAATAGACCAGTGAGCGACCCCTCTCTTTTTTCTATTAATCATTTTTGGGATCCCGCTCCTGGAGCATTGCAGCAGGTACGTGTTCACACTATTAGAAGTTTGACAGCCTTTTTTCTGACCATGTGTCCCTCCCATTCAGTCACAGGTGGTTTTAACTAGCTCTACCAGCCCATACATTGTAGGTTAAAAGCCCAAGCAGAGACATATTGTCCATACAGGCTTACAGCCCAAGAGTGGCATATCCAGTGGTAGCATAGCGTAGTTTCCCATCATACGAAGGTGACCTTGTCGTGGTTGATGGGCACACATAAATTGGCCAAATTATGCGCAAAAAACCTTCATTTTTCAAAGTGACATTAGTCTAGATACAATATTTCTTATATTTTCATGTATGGAGTGCCGAAGTTCTTTTTGCTATTGTACCACAGGACTGGCGTATAGCAAATGTGGTGCCAATGTTCAAAAAGGGGACAAAAACTGAACTTGGAAATTGTAGGCCAGTAAGCTTAACCTCTACTGTGGGTAAAATCCTGGAGGGTTTCCTAACAGATGCTATACTAGAGTATCTGAAGAAGAATAACCTCATGACCCAATATCAACATGGGTTTACGAGGGACCGTTCCTGTCAGACTAATCTGATCAGTTTTTATGAGGAGGCAAGTTCGGGACTGGACCAAGGAAATGCAGTGGATGTTGTGTATATGGACTTTTCAAAAGCTTTTGATACGGTTCCACACAAAAGGTTGATACATAAAATGAGAACAATGGGGATAGGGGAAAATATATGTATGTGGGTTAAGAACTGGCTTAGTGATAGGAAACTGTGGCGCCCTGCTACGCACTGGTGCTAAAGAACCCAGAAGGGTGCATGGATGGACTTCTCCACAAGAGGCCCTCACACATTCACACACCTCCACCCTACCACCTCAGACCAGCAGAGGGATCCCGTCAGGGATATACATAGGGAGGGTGGAGCTAGGCAGCTCAGATTAGAGTTCTAGTTTCAGATTAGTGTTCAGATACAGAGCGGAACACAGCTCAGAATTGAGCAGAGAGTGTGCTGATGCTCAGAGAGCAGAGAAGAGGCAGCGAGCTGGCTGCTTTGCTTAGGCGAGCCAAGGCCTACAGCACGTTTGAAAGCCTAGTGAGGGCCTTGGGTGGGCCGAAGGCAGAGAGAAGAAGGAAGAAGTAGCAAGGGGGCAGAGGAGCATACCAGGCTCACCCCGATATATATACCGGACACCGGGTCTGCACCTACAGGGACCCTTTATTCCCAGTAGGAACCACCGGAACCCCTGGAGGACTACAGGTCCCAGGTTCACCAAACGCTGACTACAGTACCAGGGCTAGGAGTCACGGAGGTCCCAGCGTCCAGGGAGAGTGATCTCCAAAGAGAAGGCCCTATCTGTTATGTTCTGCTACCAAAGCTAAGGAAAGAGAGGAGATCTGTCCCTACTATAGGACTCAGCTGAATCCCTACGATGTAACAGGGAACCTGATCCTGCGATCAGACCTGCTAAAGTCCTAATCTAGTCTGTACGGAGACCTATAGATGTGGGGAGGGAATCCCTACAAGTACTAAGGACTGGGAGGAATATGGGACACCTCCTAACAGAAATAGTAGCAGACAGACGAACAAACAAAATATATAGAACATAGAGGTCCGTAGACCAAGCAAACTAACAGAGCTAGATACAGAGCACAGGCTAGCTAGAAAGTAGATATACAATGAAGTCCAGCAAAGCCAGAAGGGCGGAGCAGGATTAAATAGGCCAACAAGGTCATGTGACCAGCAAAGGAAAAAAAACCTAACAGCAAGGTTCTAACAGTACCCCCCCTTCTAAGAGGATCCTCCGGATCCCCTAGGACCAGGCTTATCAGGAAATCTCCTGTGAAACGCTCTGATAAGTCTGGACGCGGAAACATCATCTGACCTCACCCAAGAGTTATCCTCGGGTCCGAAACCTTTCCAGGCCACAAGATACTGCAAACTACCTCTATACCGTCTAGAGTCAAGGATGCGAGAAATTTCATATTCCCCGTCCTCCACCACCGGAGGAACAGAGGCAGAGGCGTCACCATCCGACACAACAGCTTTTTTTAACAGAGAGACATGAAAGACCGGATTAATTCTCCAGGAGGTAGGAACCTCCAACCTAACAGCAGATTGGTTGACAACCTGAAGCACCTTAAAGGGCCCTACAAACTTGGGACCCAATTTCTTAGAAGGAATCCTCAACCGCAGATTCCTAGAGGACAACCAAACCATGTCACCAACAGCGAACAAAACCTCCTGTCGTTTCCTATCAAAGTAGTCTTTAGATTTTCTGTTGGCCTCCTGAAGATTACCACGCACATCCGTCCAAACTCTTTCCAAATCACCGGAAAAATTCTCCTCCTCAGGCACGGCAGATCCCAACTTGGAGAACGACCCAAACGACGGATGTCTCCCAGAACAACAAAAAAAAGGCGAACAACCAGCAGAAGAAAGATACACAGCTCAGCAGACAGTATCACACAGTATAAGATTAGATACACTGCTCAGCAGACTATCACACAGCATAGGATTAGATACACGGCTCAACAGACAGTATCACACAGGAGAGGATTAGATACACAGCTCAGCAGACAGTATCACACAGGAGGGGATTAGATACACAGCTCAGGAGACAGTATCACACAGTATAAGATTAGACACACTGCTCAGCAGACAGTATCACACAGGAGAGGATTAGATACACAGCTCAGCAGACAGTATCGCACAGGAAAGGATTAGACACACTACTCAGCAGACGGTATCGCACAGGAGAGGATTAGATACACGGCTCAGCAGACAGTACCACACAGGAGAGGATTAGATACACAGCTCAGCAGACAGTATCACACAGGAAAGGATTAGATACATAGCTCAGCAGACGGTATCACACAGGACAGGATTAGATGCACAGCTCAGCAGACAGTATCACACAGGAGAGGATTAGATGCACAGCTCAGCAGATGGTATCACACAGGATAGGATTAGATACACAGCTCAGCTGACAGTATCACACAGGGCAGGATTAGATACACAGTTCATCAGACAGTATCACACAGGAGAGGATTAGATACACAGCTCAGCAGACAGTATCACATAGGACAGGATTAGATACACAGTTCATCAGACAGTATCACACAGGAGTGGATTAGATACACGGCTCAGCAGACAGTATCGCACAGGGCGGGATTAGATATATGACACAGCAGACAGTATCACACCGGAGAGGATTAGATACACAGCTCAGCTGACAGTATCACATAGGACAGGATTAGATACACAGTTCATCAGACATTATCACACAGGAGAGGATTAGATACACAGCTCAGCAGACAGTAACGCACAGGAGAGGATTAGATACACAGCTCAGCGCACAGTATCACACAGGAGAGGATTAGATACACGGCTCAGCAGACAGTATCACACAGGAGAGGATTAGATACACAGGTCAGCAGACAGTATCACACAGGATAGGATTAGATACACTGCTCAGCAGATGGTATTACACAGGATAGGATTAGATACACAGCTCAGCTGACAGTATCACACAGGATAGGATTAGATACACGGCTCAGCAGACATTATCACACAGGAGATGATTAGATACACAGCATAGGATTAGATACACAGCTCAGCAGACAGTATGACACAGCATAGGATTAGATACACTTCTCAGCAGACAGAATCACACAGGAGGGGATTAGATACACAGCTCAGCAGACAGTATCACAGGATAAGATTAGATACACAGCTCAGCAGACAGTATCACACAGGAGAGGATTAGATACACAGCTCAGCAGACGGTATCACACAGGACAGGTTTAGATATACAGCTCATCAAACAGTATCACACAGGATAGGATAAGATACACATCTCAGCACACAGTATCACACAGGAGAGGATTAGATACACGGCTCAGCAGACAGAGTCACACAGGAGAGGATTAGATACACAGCTCATCAGACAGTATCACACAGGAGAGGATTAGATACACAGCTCAGCAGACAGTATCACACAGGAGAGGATTAGATACACAGCTCAGCAGACAGTATCACACAGGAGAGGATTAGATACACAGTTCAGCTGACAGTATCACACAGGATAGGATTAGATACACAGCTCAGCAGACTGTATCACACAGGAGAGGATTAGATACACAGCTCAGCAGACAGTATCACACAGGAGAGGATTAGATACACAGCTCAGCAGACAGTATCACACAGCATAGGATTAGATACACAGCTCAGCAGACTGTATCACACGGGTGGATTAGATACATGGCTCAGCAGACAGTATCGCACAGGGCGGGATTAGATACACGGCTCAGCAGACAGTATCACACAGGATAGGATTAGATACACAGTTCATCAGACAGTATCACACAGGAGAGGATTAGATACACAGCTCAGCAGACAGTATCACACAGGAGAGGATTAGATACACAGCTCATCAGACAGTATCACACAGGAGAGGATTAGATACACAGCTCAGCACACAGTATCACACAGGAAAGGATTAGATACACAGCTCAGCAGAGAGTATCGCACAGGAGAGGATTAGATACACAGCTCAGCAGCCGGTATCACACAGGAGAGGATTAGATACACGGTTGAGCAGACAGTATCACACAGGGTAGGATTAGATACATAGCTCAGCAGACAGTATCACACAGCATAGGATTAGATACACAGCTCAGCAGACAGTATCACACAGCATAGGATTAGATACACAGCACAGCAGTCAGTATCACACAGGAGAGTATTAGATACACGGATCAGCAGATGGTATCAAACAGGATGGAATTAGATACACTGCTCAGCAGACAGTATCACACAGGACAGGATTAGATACACAGCTCAGCTGACAATATCACACAGGAGAGGATTAGATACACAGCTCACTTGACAGTATCACACAGTAGAGGATTATATACATGGCTCAGCAGACAGTATCACACAGGATAGGCTTAGATACACAGTTCAGCAGGCAGTATCTCACAGGAAAGAATTAGATACACAGCTCAGCAAACATTATCACACAGGAGAGGATTAGATACATAGCTCAGCAGACAGTATCACACAGGAGAGGATTAGATACACGGCTCAGCAGACGGTATCACACAGGAGAGGATTAGATACACAGCTCAGCAGACAGTATCACACAGGAAAGGATTAGATACACAGCTCAGCAGATGGTATCACACAGGATAGGATTAGATACACAACTCAGCTGACAGTATCACACAGCACAGGATTAGATACAAAGCTCAGCAGATAGTATCACACAGGAGTGGATTAGATACACGGCTCAGCAGACAGTATCACACAGGGCGGGATTAGATACACGGCTCAGCAGACAGTATCACACAGGATAGGATTAGATACACAGTTCATCAGACAGTATCACACAGGAGTGGATTAGATACACGGCTCAGCAGACAGTATCGCACAGGGCGGGGTTAGATACACAGCTCAGCAGACAGTATCACACAGGAGTGGATTAGATACACGGCTCAGCAGACAGTATCACACAGGATAGGATTAGATACACAGTTCATCAGACAGTATCACACAGGAGTGGATTAGATACACGGCTCAGCAGACAGTATCGCACAGGGCGGGATTAGATACACGGCTCAGCAGATGGTATCACACAGGATAGGATTAGATACACTGCTCAGCAGATAGTATCACACAGGATAGGATTAGATGCACAGCTCAGCAGACAGTATCACACAGGAGAGGATTAGATACACAGCTCAGCAGACAGTATCACACAGGAGAGCATTAGATACACAGCTCAGCAGATGGTATCACACAAGATAGAAATTTTAAGCGCAGCAGAGTAACCAGCGCACATACCTGTTAGCTCAGGTGAGTTTAAAAGGCTGCTGTTGATAACAAGGGCATTTGCTAAATAGATGGTGTGTGTGCAACAATATACTGAAAGGTCAATTATATTGTGCAGCTTATCTCACCACCTGTAGTTATTTAGGTGAAAGCTCCAAAATGCTTGCCTAATATGTCTGTTTATCCAAAAGGAAGTAAAAAGGGAGAGCTAGAAAGATAGCATTGCATCACATTACATGGCAATGCAATGCACAGTTGCTGAAGTTGAACCAAAATGAGCTTGTAATCTGGCTTCTGCAACTTTGAACATGAAAAATCCAATGAGGAGAAGAAAAGCAAAGCCAAAGAGTCCATCCCAAAATCCGACAAACAAGCAAAATGAACAAAAAACATTGAATTCAATTCTTTCTGATTTTAGAAACTGCATTAAAGAAGGGGTGCACCGGTCCTGGAGATACTGCAATACCAGGTCAATGCGTGGAGTGGACAGAGCAAGCTCTTTTTCCATCTCCCTGTTCTAAAAATCCTTTTAATATATGGTCCCCAGATAGGGGACGTATCAGATATTAAACTGATAAGAACAGATTTTTTTTTTTTTTTTTGATTGAATATATCTTTTATTAGCACAAAAAATAAGTTAACAGACAGTGTACAGTGCCGCAGCCCAGTACACACAGAATTCTACATCATATTTACATAGCATGAGGATACGACGCACTAACTAGACACATCGCACCCCTATGCTACACAAAACACTCAATCTGAAAGAAAAAGCATGTCAATCAATACAGTACGACGAACCGTGATAAGGGATAGGGATTGGGAAAAAGGGGATGGGGAGGGGAAAATCACAGGCCCGAAGCTTTATTGAAAGACAAGACACATAAGGGGAGAGGGGGAGGAGGGGTTTAGTCCTCATCCTCGTCCTCCGGACCGTCCATGATGGAATAGTCTCTGAGCAGGCTGTGGATCAGCCTGCGGCAGTCCTGGATGGACATCCTCTCCCTCCTCAAGATGAGCCGGTTCCTGGCGACCCAAACGGCATCCTTGAAGCAGTTCATAAGGCGCCAAGCCTCCTGGATGGCTCCGACGGTATGAACCCCAGGGAAGAGTCCATAAAGCACAGAATGGTGCGATAGGCTCGCCCTGGGGACAGAGTTCCTCAGGTCGTCCTCAAGTGCAGTCAATAGGCGCTGTGCAAATCCGCAGTCCCAAAAAGTGTGCAAAGATGTTTCCTCCACGAAGGGGCACCTTGGGCAGTACCGGGTCTTGCACAGGTTCCGGGCATGCATGAATGACCGGACGGGCAGTCCGCCCTGAATCGCCATCCACGACAAGTCCTTGTGCCCGTTGGTCAGCCTGTCAGACGACACATTTGTCCACACAGTCTCCAGCGTGTCCTGGTGAAGTCCTGTGATGTTCTCCACGTCATCCTTGGCTCTGATTAGCTTGTGGATAGTTTTGGGCTTCCACAAGTCAGGCTTGAGTCCCTCCAGTTGATGCTCCCCCACAAATCGAACGACGTCTCCGTAGAACCATGGCGTCGTCCAGTTGTAGGGGAAGGAGCTGTCCCACTTGTCCCAGCCGAGTCGCCTCCAAAGAGGAAGCAGGAAGAAGTGAGACATGGACCTGCCCGCGGAGCCATTCTTGACTTGCAAAGTCCGGCGGACACAATCACACACAAAAGAGGATCGCAGGAGGGTGGGGATATCTGGAACGCCCTTCCCACCCTTGCGAGGCTCCTTGTACATGACGGCCCGCCTGACTCTGTCCATCTTGGATCCCCAGACAAAGTGAAACACTGTCTTGGTAATGGCCCTGCACACAGTGACGTGTGGGGGCCAGGCCTGCGCCGTGTACTGCAAGACGGGCAGGACCTCATTACGCAGGACGAGTGCCTTACCCTCACAAGTGAGGTGTCTGAGGCTCCAGAGTCCGATCCGTTGCTTCACCTTGGCCAAGCGTTCTTGCCAGGACTTGAGGGCCGCTCCTTCCTTCCCGAACCAGACTCCCAGCACCTTGAGGAAATCCGGTTGAATGTTGAAGGGGAAGGGGGCAGAGGAGGCCGGCTGCCAATCCCCGAAGAGCATGGCTTCCGACTTCCTGCAGTTGACTTTGGCCCCTGAAGCCCGGCCGAACCTCTCACACGTCTGGATGAGGGCGTCGACTGAACCACGATCAGCGCAGAAGACGGTGACGTCGTCCATGTAGAGCGAGCACTTGACCTCGTGTCGTCCCGGACCCGGTGCGGTGATCCCTCTGATCTCTCCATTCTGCCGGATAGCCTCTGCGAAGAGTTCTATAACACAAACAAAAAGAAGAGGTGATAGAGGGCAGCCTTGTCTGACCCCAGAGAGGACAGGGAAGGGGTCAGTCTTCCAGCCGTTCACCAACACCGAGCTGTGGATATCAAAATACATCAGACGGACATACGAACAAAACATGTTACCCAAACCTAACCGGTGCAGAGCTCGGCCCATGAACTCGTGGGAAACCCGGTCGAAGGCCTTCTCCTGATCCAAGGAGACCAGGGCCGCGTGTGCGCGGCGGACCTTGATGTACTCGACCGTGTCCCGCACGAGAGCGAGGCTGTCTGCGATGCGACGTCCAGGGATGCCGCAGGTCTGGTCCGGGTGGATGATCCGTCCGATGACCGTCTTAAGTCGTGTCGCCATCGTCTTGGCCAGGATCTTGTAGTCCACGTTGAGCAGAGTGATGGGACGCCAATTCCTCAGGTCGCACCTCTCTCCCTTCCGCTTGTACAGGATCGTGACCATTCCTTCCCTCAAAGATGGAGGCATTCTACCCTCCACCACCATCTCCTCGTACAGGTCTAACAGGTCCGGACAGATGAGGTCTCCCAGCGCTACATAGAGCTCCGCTGGAAGACCATCACTGCCCGGGGTCCTGCCGGTCCTAAAGGATTTAGCGGCAGAGAGCAATTCGCCCACCATCAGAGGTTTGTCCAAGGCTGCCGTGCCTGCAGGATCAAGATGGTTAGTGATACCTGACAGGAACTTATCAGCAGCGTCGGGGTCGGTAGTCTTGTGGGAGTAGAGTTCGCTGTAGAAGTCGCTGACGACCCTCATCACGTCCTCCTTCCCACGTCGCATGTTTCCGCTCTCGTCTCGCAGCTCGTTCAGGGGCGTGTGACCGGCATGAAGTTTCCTGAAAAAGAATGAGTTACATTTCTCACCCTTCTCCAGATTCTCCACTTTGGAACGGAAGACGATTCGCTTGGACTCCTCCTCAAAGTGCCTTTTCAGGCTCTTCTTGGTCTCCTCCAGCTCCTCCCTCACGTCCCAGCCGCAGTGAAGAAGGTCCTGCAGCGACCGCAGCTCGCGCTGCAGCCCTCTGAAGTCCCTCCTCTTCTCACACGCCTGTTGTCGACCCTTGGCCTGAAAGAAACAGCGAAACTCAAGTTTAACATATTCCCACCAATCAGAGACTGTTTGGAAGCTACCCTTGTAGGACTGCCACATTGCGTAGGCTGCTCTCAGCTCCTCCACGACTTCATCCTGAGCCAGCAGAGCACAATTCAGCTTCCAGGAGCCGGGGCCGGACGGAAAACCGTCGCCGAGGACACCTTGTAAGTGAATGGCTCTGTGGTCGGAGAAGAAGCAGGAGACCATCGAGTGCCTACTCTGCCTGACTGCCCGAGAGGTGAACACAAAGTCAATCCTGGAGCGGAGTGAGCCATCGGGTCGGCTCCACGAATAGTTCGTGGAGCCTCTCCCCATGGAGCCCACCACGTCCTGAAGAGAGGCCTCGGTTACCATCTCGATGAGCAGCTTGGACGTGATGTCCAACTTGGCAGATGTGCCAGAACTACGACCATCCTCCTCGATGGGGCAGTTGAAATCCCCGGCCATCACTAAGGTCCTGGTGGTGGCAAGCTGAAGCCGCAGGGTCTGGAAAAGCTCCAAACGCTCATTCTTCAGTGGGGACGCATACACGTTGATGAACCTGACAGGTTCTCCCGCCCAGTTGCCATCTACAACAAGAGCCCTGCCGCAGATGAGCTCCTGGACGGACTCAAGCGTGAATGCGCCCCCCCTGATCAGAATTGCGACCCCCGCAGACTTGCAGTCACCCCCACCGGACCAGTAGGATGGACCGTGGGACCACTCCCTGGCCAGATGTTTGAAGGACCTAGAGGAGGGAAGGGAACATTCCTGCAACATATAAACATCACACAACTGGGAAGTAAGGAAGGCATAAATAGTCTGACGTCTGAACTTGTCCTTGATGCTCCTGACATTAATGGAAAATAAGTTAATATTAGCCATTGTAGCACCCTGAGGATCCGGCTGCTACAGGGGTATTGCACCTCAGCCAGAGGTGTGATATTCCACTCCCGGGTAAGGATGGAGTGTGGAACTGAGCTCAGATAGACTGCATGCACTACATACATCCCATTTCCGGGGAGCAGGCCGACGGCACTCCCACTTAGAAATGTGCAGGTGCGACCGAGCCTGTTCCTGGCTGGAGTGGGAGGGGGGAGGAACATCCCGTGTAGTGTAGGGGCAGATAGGGGGAGCAGTCTGGGTAGTGATAGGAGCTCATTGGGTGCTGGTCACCTGAGCTCACACATAGAGGGATATATAAGGAGGGCACCAACTTAGATCAGGGTCAGACGCAGAGGAGCCTGTCAGACGCAGAGAGTCAGTCAGTGCAGAGGACAAGTCAGCAGGAAAGGAGGAGCGGAAGCTGGCAGAGGAGCAGCTGAAAGAAAGAGAGGCCCTGAAGAGAGAGAGTGGAGTGAAGAAAGACCCAGAGGGAGACAAAGAAGGGACCCAAGAACCCAAATTAGAGCACCGGGTGAGGAGTCAGCAAGAGGGTACCGGAACCCAAGCTGGTGGGGGTAAAGACATTCCCCAGCCAGAGACCGGAGACCGTGGGCAGTGTCTGTCACGGTCACCCACTACATTCACCCTGAAGGCACACCACAGGAAGGGTCAGGGAACCTAAGGCCAAAGGTTGCCCAACAGAAGGCCCGAGGGAGCTGGACTTAGGTGAATCACTGGTGGGGACGGCTGAAGAAAGGACAGAGGGGGAGCTCAGGGCCACGCTCCGGACTTGTTTGGGGGTTGGCTGGATCCAGGACCTGGTGGACGCAGCACGGCTCGGGTGGTCACTTGGAGCTAGAGTGACCAGGAACATCAGCAGTGAGTAAAACCCTTAACTGCACAACCCGACTCTGTCTTCCTTTATCATCTATGCTGCACCACCACAACCCCCATCCTCTGCGCCTGTCCCCTCTGAGGCTATACCCCTCCCGTTGGGGGTTATCTCACCAAGCTGCGCACCCACCATCAGCCTCAGCGGACCCTGCTGCAGCGGCGGCCACAGTGACCGCATCACAACGGGTGGCGTAGTCGACACAAAAAGAACTCTAATAACATCAGTAAGGACTGCCACATAACACATAGCTTGACGCCCTGGGCACGGGACCGGGTCACAGCCGCTCGGAGACTACAACACCCCATCTGATCCGGTGCCGGGTATTCCCCTCAAAAAGGAATATGTCCCAGGGGGCGCGTCAACTTTGGCGTAGTCGGCAGGATTCCGTGCCCGCAACACCCGGGTACTGCGTGCCTGAAGAAAAGTGCAAGTTTACCTCAGAAAGAAGTCTCCCGCCGGTTCCGGAGGGTCCACGCCATCGGACTCCATCACCAGTCGTTTCCCGCCGATTGTCCGCCATTTCCAGCTTGTTCCCGCCATCTGCCGAGTTTCCCGCCACTGGGAAGCGATTCCCGCCAAAACCGCAGATTTCCCGCCTTGGAAGAGCAGCGGACGCCATTATGGGCGTGCCAAAGGAGGGCAAGAGGCCACCTCCCATCGTGGGCCAGGACAGAAAATGGCGCCAAAAGTGGAAACCGCCCCCACCAACAGAGACTGTGATGCTGGAGGTGTCAGTCAGCGTGAAAGAACTACCCCTGGAGCTGACAGTCACCGAGTTGCCCCGGGACCGCCCTCGAAGTGGGAGGAGACGAAAGAAAAGAGCAAAGATGGGTGTCGCTTGGAGCAGTCTAGAACGAGCGCACCCGGAGGCGAGGTGTCCAGAGCAAGAGCACCCGGAGTCGAGGAGAGAAAGAGTAGACCCGGGAATGGAGCGGCAGCAGTGCAGCACCGGCCCGCTGGCCAGGAGCCTGCAAAAGGAAGAAAGAGGAGAGCAGAGCAGCACCGGCCCGCTGGCCAGGAGCCTGCCGGAAGAAGAGCAGAGCAGCACCGACCCGATGGTCAGGAGCCTGCTAGAGTCAACAACCCCGCTAGGCTTAGCGGAGATCCTGGCGCAGCTTCCCCGAGATCGGGAGTGCGCGCGGAGTGCCCTGGAGGGCCTCGCGGGAAGGATGGCCCGAGTGCAGAGGGAGATCCTGGCGGAGTGGGGCCGGGAGATGGCCCAGCAAGCTGGAACCCGTCCACGGAACCCGCTCCCTTGGAAGAATACACCGACTACCTCTGCGGATGACGCGGGAGGACCCAAGGCCGGAGACGGCGCAGAAGAGGGAGCGAGACGCATGGCAGCAGGTAAGGGGGATGCCTATACCCCATACCGGAAGACCACTTACCTGCCCCAGCTCCCCGTCGCAGAGCCCGAAAGTCCCCCTGCCGTACCCGAGACCGCCATGACACCGCCACCGACTAGGCCCCGACCGGAAGCCGCCGTCGCGACCCCAGTGACGTCACGCGTCGTGACCCGGAGCGTGGCGAAGGAAGGGAAGCCTCCGGCCTGGTCGCAAGGCCTAGCGTTTCCGGGCGCCGCATCCCCAGCAGAGCCATCTACCTCCGCGGAGCCTCCGGCCTGGTCGCAAGGCCAGGTGGCCCAGGGTGCCGCCGTGTTAACAGTTCCATTTACCTTCCAGATGCCCCCGGCCTGGCCGCAAGGCCTGGGTAACCTGGGCGCCCCCACCATCGCGCCCGCACCCGAAACACCAAGGGTGCCATATCTGGGAGAGGACCCCTTCAGCCAGCTAGCGTGGCCGGACGGGCGGCCCTTCATCTGGCCCGAAGAATTCTTGGAACGGGAGCGACAAAAGAAGTTAGGTCCCCTGTGTGAGCCCCTGATCCCGGCTCCAAAGCCCGTGACTCGGGTCTCGCCTCCACTAGAAGAAGCCCAATTCGTGTGGGACCCCACGGGAGAAGATTTGATGGGGTTCACCGGAGAGACTCGGGCAGCTGCAGCTGAACGCACCGAGTGTTGCCGTCAACAGCTGGCAGAGTTTAAGAGAGAACGGGAGGAGAGGCGGGTCAGAGAGCAATGGGCCCGGACCCGCAGCGCGGAGCAAAAGAGTCGGACCAGAAGGGACCCCTATGCAGCAGATCGTCCCCGTACCATCGGGACGGTAATAAAGTTTAATGCGCAGCATGGGTGGGGCTTCATAAAGGACCGGAACACCATGGGTGACGTCTTCGTTACCCGACGGGATGTCGAGTCCCACCTGCCAGAGGGTCACAAAGGCCGTGACCTCTACGTCGGTGACGAGGTAACGTTCACCCGGCACAAGTGTGCCAAGGGACCTTACGCCCTCCACGTGCATCGCCTGACAGAGGAGGAGTTGCGGTGTAGGGAGGAGGAGCCAGAAGACCCGGACGGGTTCAAGGCTAGAAGGTACTATGACTGAAATAGTACAAAGGACTGTATATAGTTACCTGTCGGGGTACCCAAGTAACCGTGGCTGCTTTAAAGTTTAGTCCCCGTAGGGACCAGTGAACAGTTTAACCCGTGTGTCCCCTACCCAAACCAGGCTGAGGACTGTGAGCAGCCATCCCTTTACTTGGCCGGGGACTGAGAACGGCCAAACTCCCCTGTACATAGTTGCGCTTTCTAAGGCGCCCCCTACTGGTTTTATGAGAAACTGCTTTTCGGTCGCACTTTACCTGGTCACGAGTTGCACGGTGACCAGAGGAGGAAGAAAGAAAGAGACGACGAGAATGTTATTTATATAAATATATCTACTGTTTTATATAATGTTTTATATGTTTTATATGTTTATATGAAAAAAAAAAAATTTTTGTATGTTATGGTGTTTTATGTCTTTACAGCCCGAGGACGTGCTGTGATTTGCCAGGGGGGAATGTAGCACCCTGAGGATCCGGCTGCTACAGGGGTATTGCACCTCAGCCAGAGGTGTGATATTCCACTCCCGGGTAAGGATGGAGTGTGGAACTGAGCTCAGATAGACTGCATGCACTACATACATCCCATTTCCGGGGAGCAGGCCGACGGCACTCCCACTTAGAAATGTGCAGGTGCGACCGAGCCTGTTCCTGGCTGGAGTGGGAGGGGGGAGGAACATCCCGTGTAGTGTAGGGGCAGATAGGGGGAGCAGTCTGGGTAGTGATAGGAGCTCATTGGGTGCTGGTCACCTGAGCTCACACATAGAGGGATATATAAGGAGGGCACCAACTTAGATCAGGGTCAGACGCAGAGGAGCCTGTCAGACGCAGAGAGTCAGTCAGTGCAGAGGACAAGTCAGCAGGAGAGGAGGAGCGGAAGCTGGCAGAGGAGCAGCTGAAAGAAAGAGAGGCCCTGAAGAGAGAGAGTGGAGTGAAGAAAGACCCAGAGGGAGACAAAGAAGGGACCCAAGAACCCAAATTAGAGCACCGGGTGAGGAGTCAGCAAGAGGGTACCGGAACCCAAGCTGGTGGGGGTAAAGACATTCCCCAGCCAGAGACCGGAGACCGTGGGCAGTGTCTGTCACGGTCACCCACTACATTCACCCTGAAGGCACACCACAGGAAGGGTCAGGGAACCTAAGGCCAAAGGTTGCCCAACAGAAGGCCCGAGGGAGCTGGACTTAGGTGAATCACTGGTGGGGACGGCTGAAGAAAGGACAGAGGGGGAGCTCAGGGCCACGCTCCGGACTTGTTTGGGGGTTGGCTGGATCCAGGACCTGGTGGACGCAGCACGGCTCGGGTGGTCACTTGGAGCTAGAGTGACCAGGAACATCAGCAGTGAGTAAAACCCTTAACTGCACAACCCGACTCTGTCTTCCTTTATCATCTATGCTGCACCACCACAACCCCCATCCTCTGCGCCTGTCCCCTCTGAGGCTATACCCCTCCCGTTGGGGGTTATCTCACCAAGCTGCGCACCCACCATCAGCCTCAGCGGACCCTGCTGCAGCGGCGGCCACAGTGACCGCATCACAACGGGTGGCGTAGTCGACACAAAAAGAACTCTAATAACATCAGTAAGGACTGCCACATAACACATAGCTTGACGCCCTGGGCACGGGACCGGGTCACAGCCGCTCGGAGACTACAACACCCCATCTGATCCGGTGCCGGGTATTCCCCTCAAAAAGGAATATGTCCCAGGGGGCGCGTCACCATCATGTAGGGAAAAAAGAAAAAGTTAGCGCAGGCAATACACCTTAGTTACCACTCCGGTCGGGTGGTCCCTCGTCGGTGTTGACTGCTGGTGACGGGATCACCAGCAGGCCCTCTTCCTCCATCTGGTCAAGCAGCGCGGCCTCGATCTCGGCGACCACCAGTTCCTCATCTTCTGGCTCGGCCACCAGGGTCTCAACCATGTGCTCCATCTCTTCTGGCTCAGGGAGGGTATCCTCCTTTTCGCCTACGAAATCCAGAATCTTCTTTTTGGAGGATTCAGTAGCAGGGCTGTCCTCCACCTTCCTCTTTCCCCGGGTTGGAACTGGGGAGACAAGAAGGGGAAAATCCTCCTCGGAATAGATAGCGGCGGGTGGAGGAAAGGTTAATTCCACCGCTACCATGGTCTGGGGAGGGAGAGTGGCTGCCGGGGCAGGGGAAAGGACACCTGCTGAGGAGTAGGGGAAGGAGGAAGAGGAAGTGGAATCCTCAGCAGGGGTGGCCGGGGTGGGGGGGGATTGGACGGGGGTGGCAGGGGGAGGGATCGAGAGAGGGGTGACAGAACTCTTACCCTCCTTTGACTTTTTCTTCTGCTTCGGAGCTGCTGGGACCGTCGCTGGGGCTTTGGCCACCGACTCCTTGACCGCTTTGGCCTTGGTCGTCTCGGCCTTGGCCGCTGGGGCCTTGGTCGTCGCGTCCTTGAACTTCACAGGCCTGGTCATCGGGTCCTTGTCCTCCGTAGCTGGGGTCGTCGCAACCACCGATGCCCAGGATCTCTCACGCTTGGGGCAATCCTTGTACAGATGAGCCGCCAGCCCACACAGGTTGCAGGACGTCTTCTTCGGGCAGTCCTTCGAGCTGTGTCCCGTCACTCGACAAATCCTGCAGGCATCCTCCTTGCAGTCCTTCATCTCGTGGCCGTTCTTGCCGCATCTCCTGCAGTTCCGCGGCATGTCCGGGTAATAGATGAGGCCGTAGGAGTTGCCCAGGGAGAATGTCGGGGGCAGGTGCCGAAGTCCGTCTGAGTACGCCAGGTCCCTGTGAAGTCTAACGGTCACCGACCACTTACCTGTCCAGAAGCCGAGTCCATTCAGGATGTGAGAAGGTTCCTTCACAACCAAACAGAAGCGTCTCAGGAAGGTACAGATGTCTTGGCCTGGGGTGTGCGGGTTGCGCATGGAGACCGTGATCCTCCTTTCGTCCCTCTGGATAGGGCAGCTACCTGTAAAGGCAGAGAAAGAATTATCTGGTCCTTTTGCGCTTACCATTTCCCAGAACCTCCTGCAGGTGTTCACAGTGGCGAAGGTGACGAAGAAGATCCCCGTCAAGAAGGTCTGGATGCTGAGGGTGTCCGACCTGGAGAAGCCTCGATCCAGCAGCATCTTCTGGCAGAACACGTCCGAGGACATGTCCGGCACCCTCCCATCCACTTCCTTCAGCTTCAGGGCCACCGTCTGCCGCATCCATGGCTCCAGGGCTGGAGCTTCGTGGCGGGGCTTCTGGGGTCCCTTCTGCTGGCCAGTCGTGGAGGCAGAGTCCTTGGGGTCAGAATCGGGTCCTGGCTGGGCCCTCCTGGCTGTCCCCTGCTCCAGGCTCTTCTTTTCGGCCTTCCTCGCAGCGCTTGCCATGGCTTTCCTCCTGCAGTTACTTCTTGGAGCTGGATCTGGAACTTTTCCCGGAATGGGTGGAGCTATGCAGATTCTTCTCCCGTCGTGTTCTGGACAAATTCCCCGAAAGGTCTTTGTCTCGATGATTTTCTTCCTCGAAGATTCCACAGGACAGCCCGATTCTTCTCCGAGTCTTCGTCTTCTTCTGGATTCTTTAGAGCTTCTTCCTCCCACCGATATCCGCCTTCCTTCTCCGATGTCAGCTGGGCTCCGAAGCTCTTCTCCTTCCGAGTTCGATCGCTCTCGTCAAGTGTAGATCATAGCTCTTGTGTTCTTATAAGAACAGATACTACACTTGATCTTAGCCAAAAGGCCGAGAAGCGATAACCAGAATTGGTTTCAAACTACGGAGCCACCCAAGGATCCTGAAAAGTCCATTTGTGGAGATGAGCTCCTGGACTCCCGTTAAGAAGACATGTTGTCAACCTCTAGATCCCTTACATGCCTGCACTTTTCGGCTTGCTGCTGCTGCAATCCACGCGTTTTAGATCTGCATAACTCCACCTCTTTAAACACAGCACCTTCACCCCCTGCTGTTCCCACCCGCCTCAACACCGTTGGAAGGGAGGAGAACCAATTAAGGCGGGGGGTGGGGTGGAACGAGCAGCTGTCTACCCTTAGCAGGAGGGCTCCTGATTACATACCTCTCCTGCTGCTGCTGCTGCTGGCTGTCCAGCAGCAGACTGAAGGTGGCTGCTGCTGTGCACAGGTATATAAAGGCTCAGAGCCTATTATGACACGCGCAGCCAGCGTTCCATTGCCACATTCCATCTACTGCAGGCAGGATACCTGGCTGGCTGAATGTCGCTGAGAAGCTCACAGAGACCGCCATAAGCAACAGTTTAACAGAATGCCACAGACTAATCAACCAAACTTTTTGGGTTGGGTTCTCTTTTATAGTCTGCAGGCATTAAATGAAAGAAGTCAGTGTTCCAGCAGAAGGAGACAACGTTTCAGAAAAGGCATTGTAGCAAACCAAAAAAGAAATTTTAAGCGCAGCAGAGTAACCAGCGCACATACCTGTTAGCTCAGGTGAGTTTAAAAGGCTGCTGTTGATAACAAGGGCATTTGCTAAATAGATGGTGTGTGTGCAACAATATACTGAAAGGTCAATTATATTGTGCAGCTTATCTCACCACCTGTAGTTATTTAGGTGAAAGCTCCAAAATGCTTGCCTAATATGTCTGTTTATCCAAAAGGAAGTAAAAAGGGAGAGCTAGAAAGATAGCATTGCATCACATTACATGGCAATGCAATGCACAGTTGCTGAAGTTGAACCAAAATGAGCTTGTAATCTGGCTTCTGCAACTTTGAACATGAAAAATCCAATGAGGAGAAGAAAAGCAAAGCCAAAGAGTCCATCCCAAAATCCGACAAACAAGCAAAATGAACAAAAAACATTGAATTCAATTCTTTCTGATTTTAGAAACTGCATTAAAGAAGGGGTGCACCGGTCCTGGAGATACTGCAATACCAGGTCAATGCGTGGAGTGGACAGAGCAAGCTCTTTTTCCATCTCCCTGTTCTAAAAATCCATTTAATATATGGTCCCCAGATAGGGGACGTATCAGATATTAAACTGATAAGAACAGATACTACACTTGATCTTAGCCAAAAGGCCGAGAAGCGATAACCAGAATTGGTTTCAAACTACGGAGCCACCCAAGGATCCTGAAAAGTCCATTTGTGGAGATGAGCTCCTGGACTCCCGTTAAGAAGACATGTTGTCAACCTCTAGATCCCTTACATGCCTGCACTTTTCGGCTTGCTGCTGCTGCAATCCACGCGTTTTAGATCTGCATAACTCCACCTCTTTAAACACAGCACCTTCACCCCCTGCTGTTCCCACCCGCCTCAACACCGTTGGAAGGGAGGAGAACCAATTAAGGCGGGGGGTGGGGTGGAACGAGCAGCTGTCTACCCTTAGCAGGAGGGCTCCTGATTACATACCTCTCCTGCTGCTGCTGCTGCTGGCTGTCCAGCAGCAGACTGAAGGTGGCTGCTGCTGTGCACAGGTATATAAAGGCTCAGAGCCTATTATGACACGCGCAGCCAGCGTTCCATTGCCACATTCCATCTACTGCAGGCAGGATACCTGGCTGGCTGAATGTCGCTGAGAAGCTCACAGAGACCGCCATAAGCAACAGTTTAACAGAATGCCACAGACTAATCAACCAAACTTTTTGGGTTGGGTTCTCTTTTATAGTCTGCAGGCATTAAATGAAAGAAGTCAGTGTTCCAGCAGAAGGAGACAACGTTTCAGAAAAGGCATTGTAGCAAACCAAAAAAGAAATTTTAAGCGCAGCAGAGTAACCAGCGCACATACCTGTTAGCTCAGGTGAGTTTAAAAGGCTGCTGTTGATAACAAGGGCATTTGCTAAATAGATGGTGTGTGTGCAACAATATACTGAAAGGTCAATTATATTGTGCAGCTTATCTCACCACCTGTAGTTATTTAGGTGAAAGCTCCAAAATGCTTGCCTAATATGTCTGTTTATCCAAAAGGAAGTAAAAAGGGAGAGCTAGAAAGATAGCATTGCATCACATTACATGGCAATGCAATGCACAGTTGCTGAAGTTGAACCAAAATGAGCTTGTAATCTGGCTTCTGCAACTTTGAACATGAAAAATCCAATGAGGAGAAGAAAAGCAAAGCCAAAGAGTCCATCCCAAAATCCGACAAACAAGCAAAATGAACAAAAAACATTGAATTCAATTCTTTCTGATTTTAGAAACTGCATTAAAGAAGGGGTGCACCGGTCCTGGAGATACTGCAATACCAGGTCAATGCGTGGAGTGGACAGAGCAAGCTCTTTTTCCATCTCCCTGTTCTAAAAATCCATTTAATATATGGTCCCCAGATAGGGGACGTATCAGATATTAAACTGATAAGAACAGATACTACACTTGATCTTAGCCAAAAGGCCGAGAAGCGATAACCAGAATTGGTTTCAAACTACGGAGCCACCCAAGGATCCTGAAAAGTCCATTTGTGGAGATGAGCTCCTGGACTCCCGTTAAGAAGACATGTTGTCAACCTCTAGATCCCTTACATGCCTGCACTTTTCGGCTTGCTGCTGCTGCAATCCACGCGTTTTAGATCTGCATAACTCCACCTCTTTAAACACAGCACCTTCACCCCCTGCTGTTCCCACCCGCCTCAACACCGTTGGAAGGGAGGAGAACCAATTAAGGCGGGGGGTGGGGTGGAACGAGCAGCTGTCTACCCTTAGCAGGAGGGCTCCTGATTACATACCTCTCCTACTGCTGCTGCTGCTGGCTGTCCAGCAGCAGACTGAAGGTGGCTGCTGCTGTGCACAGGTATATAAAGGCTCAGAGCCTATTATGACACGCGCAGCCAGCGTTCCATTGCCACATTCCATCTACTGCAGGCAGGATACCTGGCTGGCTGAATGTCGCTGAGAAGCTCACAGAGACCGCCATAAGCAACAGTTTAACAGAATGCCACAGACTAATCAACCAAACTTTTTGGGTTGGGTTCTCTTTTATAGTCTGCAGGCATTAAATGAAAGAAGTCAGTGTTCCAGCAGAAGGAGACAACGTTTCAGAAAAGGCATTGTAGCAAACCAAAAAAGAAATTTTAAGCGCAGCAGAGTAACCAGCGCACATACCTGTTAGCTCAGGTGAGTTTAAAAGGCTGCTGTTGATAACAAGGGCATTTGCTAAATAGATGGTGTGTGTGCAACAATATACTGAAAGGTCAATTATATTGTGCAGCTTATCTCACCACCTGTAGTTATTTAGGTGAAAGCTCCAAAATGCTTGCCTAATATGTCTGTTTATCCAAAAGGAAGTAAAAAGGGAGAGCTAGAAAGATAGCATTGCATCACATTACATGGCAATGCAATGCACAGTTGCTGAAGTTGAACCAAAATGAGCTTGTAATCTGGCTTCTGCAACTTTGAACATGAAAAATCCAATGAGGAGAAGAAAAGCAAAGCCAAAGAGTCCATCCCAAAATCCGACAAACAAGCAAAATGAACAAAAAACATTGAATTCAATTCTTTCTGATTTTAGAAACTGCATTAAAGAAGGGGTGCACCGGTCCTGGAGATACTGCAATACCAGGTCAATGCGTGGAGTGGACAGAGCAAGCTCTTTTTCCATCTCCCTGTTCTAAATATCCATTTAATATATGGTCCCCAGATAGGGGACGTATCAGATATTAAACTGATAAGAACAGATACTACACTTGATCTTAGCCAAAAGGCCGAGAAGCGATAACCAGAATTGGTTTCAAACTACGGAGCCACCCAAGGATCCTGAAAAGTCCATTTGTGGAGATGAGCTCCTGGACTCCCGTTAAGAAGACATGTTGTCAACCTCTAGATCCCTTACATGCCTGCACTTTTCGGCTTGCTGCTGCTGCAATCCACGCGTTTTAGATCTGCATAACTCCACCTCTTTAAACACAGCACCTTCACCCCCTGCTGTTCCCACCCGCCTCAACACCGTTGGAAGGGAGGAGAACCAATTAAGGCGGGGGGTGGGGTGGAACGAGCAGCTGTCTACCCTTAGCAGGAGGGCTCCTGATTACATACCTCTCCTGCTGCTGCTGCTGCTGGCTGTCCAGCAGCAGACTGAAGGTGGCTGCTGCTGTGCACAGGTATATAAAGGCTCAGAGCCTATTATGACACGCGCAGCCAGCGTTCCATTGCCACATTCCATCTACTGCAGGCAGGATACCTGGCTGGCTGAATGTCGCTGAGAAGCTCACAGAGACCGCCATAAGCAACAGTTTAACAGAATGCCACAGACTAATCAACCAAACTTTTTGGGTTGGGTTCTCTTTTATAGTCTGCAGGCATTAAATGAAAGAAGTCAGTGTTCCAGCAGAAGGAGACAACGTTTCAGAAAAGGCATTGTAGCAAACCAAAAAAGAAATTTTAAGCGCAGCAGAGTAACCAGCGCACATACCTGTTAGCTCAGGTGAGTTTAAAAGGCTGCTGTTGATAACAAGGGCATTTGCTAAATAGATGGTGTGTGTGCAACAATATACTGAAAGGTCAATTATATTGTGCAGCTTATCTCACCACCTGTAGTTATTTAGGTGAAAGCTCCAAAATGCTTGCCTAATATGTCTGTTTATCCAAAAGGAAGTAAAAAGGGAGAGCTAGAAAGATAGCATTGCATCACATTACATGGCAATGCAATGCACAGTTGCTGAAGTTGAACCAAAATGAGCTTGTAATCTGGCTTCTGCAACTTTGAACATGAAAAATCCAATGAGGAGAAGAAAAGCAAAGCCAAAGAGTCCATCCCAAAATCCGACAAACAAGCAAAATGAACAAAAAACATTGAATTCAATTCTTTCTGATTTTAGAAACTGCATTAAAGAAGGGGTGCACCGGTCCTGGAGATACTGCAATACCAGGTCAATGCGTGGAGTGGACAGAGCAAGCTCTTTTTCCATCTCCCTGTTCTAAAAATCCATTTAATATATGGTCCCCAGATAGGGGACGTATCAGATATTAAACTGATAAGAACAGATACTACACTTGATCTTAGCCAAAAGGCCGAGAAGCGATAACCAGAATTGGTTTCAAACTACGGAGCCACCCAAGGATCCTGAAAAGTCCATTTGTGGAGATGAGCTCCTGGACTCCCGTTAAGAAGACATGTTGTCAACCTCTAGATCCCTTACATGCCTGCACTTTTCGGCTTGCTGCTGCTGCAATCCACGCGTTTTAGATCTGCATAACTCCACCTCTTTAAACACAGCACCTTCACCCCCTGCTGTTCCCACCCGCCTCAACACCATTGGAAGGGAGGAGAACCAATTAAGGCGGGGGGTGGGGTGGAACGAGCAGCTGTCTACCCTTAGCAGGAGGGCTCCTGATTACATACCTCTCCTGCTGCTGCTGCTGCTGGCTGTCCAGCAGCAGACTGAAGGTGGCTGCTGCTGTGCACAGGTATATAAAGGCTCAGAGCCTATTATGACACGCGCAGCCAGCGTTCCATTGCCACATTCCATCTACTGCAGGCAGGATACCTGGCTGGCTGAATGTCGCTGAGAAGCTCACAGAGACCGCCATAAGCAACAGTTTAACAGAATGCCACAGACTAATCAACCAAACTTTTTGGGTTGGGTTCTCTTTTATAGTCTGCAGGCATTAAATGAAAGAAGTCAGTGTTCCAGCAGAAGGAGACAACGTTTCAGAAAAGGCATTGTAGCAAACCAAAAAAGAAATTTTAAGCGCAGCAGAGTAACCAGCGCACATACCTGTTAGCTCAGGTGAGTTTAAAAGGCTGCTGTTGATAACAAGGGCATTTGCTAAATAGATGGTGTGTGTGCAACAATATACTGAAAGGTCAATTATATTGTGCAGCTTATCTCACCACCTGTAGTTATTTAGGTGAAAGCTCCAAAATGCTTGCCTAATATGTCTGTTTATCCAAAAGGAAGTAAAAAGGGAGAGCTAGAAAGATAGCATTGCATCACATTACATGGCAATGCAATGCACAGTTGCTGAAGTTGAACCAAAATGAGCTTGTAATCTGGCTTCTGCAACTTTGAACATGAAAAATCCAATGAGGAGAAGAAAAGCAAAGCCAAAGAGTCCATCCCAAAATCCGACAAACAAGCAAAATGAACAAAAAACATTGAATTCAATTCTTTCTGATTTTAGAAACTGCATTAAAGAAGGGGTGCACCGGTCCTGGAGATACTGCAATACCAGGTCAATGCGTGGAGTGGACAGAGCAAGCTCTTTTTCCATCTCCCTGTTCTAAAAATCCATTTAATATATGGTCCCCAGATAGGGGACGTATCAGATATTAAACTGATAAGAACAGATTTTTTTTGATTGAATATATCTTTTATTAGCACAAAAAATAAGTTAACAGACAGTGTACAGTGCCGCAGCCCAGTACTCACAGAATTCTACATCATATTTACATAGCATGAGGATACGACGCACTAACTAGACACATCACACCCCTATGCTACACAAAACACTCAATCTGAAAGAAAAAGCATGTCAATCAATACAGTACGACGAACCGTGATAAGGGATGGGGATTGGGAAAAAGGGGATGGGGAGGGGAAAATCACAGGCCCGAAGCTTTATTGAAAGACAAGACACATAAGGGGAGAGGGGGAGGAGGGGTTTAGTCCTCATCCTCGTCCTCCGGACCATCCATGATGGAATAGTCTCTGAGCAGGCTGTGGATCAGCCTGCGGCAGTCCTGGATGGACATCCTCTCCCTCCTCAAGATGAGCCGGTTCCTGGCGACCCAAACGGCATCCTTGAAGCAGTTCATAAGGCGCCAAGCCTCCTGGATGGCTCCGACGGTATGAACCCCAGGGAAGAGTCCGTAAAGCACAGAATGGTGCGATAGGCTCGCCCTGGGGACAGAGTTCCTCAGGTCGTCCTCAAGTGCAGTCAATAGGCGCTGTGCAAATCCGCAGTCCCAAAAAGTGTGCAAAGATGTTTCCTCCACGAAGGGGCACCTTGGGCAGTACCGGGTCTTGCACAGGTTCCGGGCATGCATGAATGACCGGACGGGCAGTCCGCCCTGAATCGCCATCCACGACAAGTCCTTGTGCCCGTTGGTCAGCCTGTCAGACGACACATTTGTCCACACAGTCTCCAGCGTGTCCTGGTGAAGTCCTGTGATGTTCTCCACGTCATCCTTGGCTCTGATTAGCTTGTGGATAGTTTTGGGCTTCCACAAGTCGGGCTTGAGTCCCTCCAGTTGATGCTCCCCCACAAATCGAACGACGTCTCCGTAGAACCATGGCGTCGTCCAGTTGTAGGGGAAGGAGCTGTCCCACTTGTCCCAGCCGAGTCGCCTCCAAAGAGGAAGCAGGAAGAAGCGAGACATGGACCTGCCCGCGGAGCCATTCTTGACTTGCAAAGTCCGGCGGACACAATCACACACAAAAGAGGATCGCAGGAGGGTGGGGATATCTGGAACGCCCTTCCCACCCTTGCGAGGCTCCTTGTACATGACGGCCCGCCTGACTCTGTCCATCTTGGATCCCCAGACAAAGTGAAACACTGTCCTGGTAATGGCCCTGCACACAGTGACGTGTGGGGGCCAGGCCTGCGCCGTGTACTGCAAGACGGGCAGGACCTCATTACGCAGGACGAGTGCCTTACCCTCACAAGTGAGGTGTCTGAGGCTCCAGAGTCCGATCCGTTGCTTCACCTTGGCCAAGCGTTCTTGCCAGGACTTGAGGGCCGCTCCTTCCTTCCCGAACCAGACTCCCAGCACCTTGAGGAAATCCGGTTGAATGTTGAAGGGGAAGGGGGCGGAGGAGGCCGGCTGCCAATCCCCGAAGAGCATGGCTTCCGACTTCCTGCAGTTGACTTTGGCCCCTGAAGCCCGGCCGAACCTCTCACACGTCTGGACGAGGGCGTCGACTGAACCACGATCAGCGCAGAAGACGGTGACGTCGTCCATGTAGAGCGAGCACTTGACCTCGTGTCGTCCCGGACCCGGTGCGGTGATCCCTCTGATCTCTCCATTCTGCCGGATAGCCTCTGCGAAGAGTTCTATAACACAAACAAAAAGAAGAGGTGATAGAGGGCAGCCTTGTCTGACCCCAGAGAGGACAGGGAAGGGGTCAGTCTTCCAGCCGTTCACCAACACCGAGCTGTGGATATCAAAATACATCAGACGGACATACGAACAAAACATGTTACCCAAACCTAACCGGTGCAGAGCTCGGCCCATGAACTCGTGGGAAACCCGGTCGAAGGCCTTCTCCTGATCCAAGGGGACCAGGGCCGCGTGTGCGCGGCGGACCTTGATGTACTCGACCGTGTCCCGCACGAGAGCGAGGCTGTCTGCGATGCGACGTCCAGGGATGCCGCAGGTCTGGTCCGGGTGGATGATCCGTCCGATGACCGTCTTAAGTCGTGTCGCCATCGTCTTGGCCAGGATCTTGTAGTCCACGTTGAGCAGAGTGATGGGACGCCAATTCCTCAGGTCGCACCTCTCTCCCTTCCGCTTGTACAGGATCGTGACCATTCCTTCCCTCAAAGATGGAGGCATTCTACCCTCCACCACCATCTCCTCGTACAGGTCCAACAGGTCCGGACAGATGAGGTCTCCCAGCGCTACATAGAGCTCCGCTGGAAGACCATCACTGCCCGGGGTCCTGCCGGTCCTAAAGGATTTAGCGGCAGAGAGCAATTCGCCCACCATCAGAGGTTTGTCCAAGGCTGCCGTGCCTGCAGGATCAAGATGGTTAGTGATACCTGACAGGAACTTATCAGCAGCGTCAGGGTCAGTAGTCTTGTGGGAGTAGAGTTCGCTGTAGAAGTCGCTGACGACCCTCATCACGTCCTCCTTCCCACGTCGCATGTTTCCGCTCTCGTCTCGCAGCTCGTTCAGGGGCGTGTGACCGGCATGAAGTTTCCTGAAAAAGAATGAGTTACATTTCTCACCCTTCTCCAGATTCTCCACTTTGGAACGGAAGACGATTCGCTTGGACTCCTCCTCAAAGTGCCTTTTCAGGCTCTTCTTGGTCTCCTCCAGCTCCTCCCTCACGTCCCAGCCGCAGTGAAGAAGGTCCTGCAGCGACCGCAGCTCGCGCTGCAGCCCTCTGAAGTCCCTCCTCTTCTCACACGCCTGTTGTCGACCCTTGGCCTGAAAGAAACAGCGAAACTCAAGTTTAACATATTCCCACCAATCAGAGACTGTTTGGAAGCTACCCTTGTAGGACTGCCACATTGCGTAGGCTGCTCTCATCTCCTCCACGACTTCATCCTGAGCCAGCAGAGCACAATTCAGCTTCCAGGAGCCGGGGCCGGACGGAAAACCGTCGCCGAGGACACCTTGTAAGTGAATGGCTCTGTGGTCGGAGAAGAAGCAGGAGACCATCGAGTGCCTACTCTGCCTGACTGCCCGAGAGGTGAACACAAAGTCAATCCTGGAGCGGAGTGAGCCATCGGGTCGGCTCCACGAATAGTTCGTGGAGCCTCTCCCCATGGAGCCCACCACGTCCTGAAGAGAGGCCTCGGTTACCATCTCGATGAGCAGCTTGGACGTGATGTCCAACTTGGCAGATGTGCCAGAACTACGACCATCCTCCTCGATGGGGCAGTTGAAATCCCCGGCCATCACTAAGGTCCTGGTGGTGGCAAGCTGAAGCCGCAGGGTCTGGAAAAGCTCCAAACGCTCATTCTTCAGTGGGGACGCATACACGTTGATGAACCTGACAGGTTCTCCCGCCCAGTTGCCATCTACAACAAGAGCCCTGCCGCAGATGAGCTCCTGGACGGACTCAAGCGTGAATGCGCCCCCCCTGATCAGAATTGCGACCCCCGCAGACTTGCAGTCACCCCCACCGGACCAGTAGGATGGACCGTGGGACCACTCCCTGGCCAGATGTTTGAAGGACCTAGAGGAGGGAAGGGAACATTCCTGCAACATATAAACATCACACAACTGGGAAGTAAGGAAGGCATAAATAGTCTGACGTCTGAACTTGTCCTTGATGCTCCTGACATTAATGGAAAATAAGTTAATATTAGCCATCATGTAGGGAAAAAAGAAAAAGTTAGCGCAGGCAATACACCTTAGTTACCACTCCGGTCGGGTGGTCCCTCGTCGGTGTTGACTGCTGGTGACGGGATCACCAGCAGGCCCTCTTCCTCCATCTGGTAAAGCAGCGCGGCCTCGATCTCGGCGACCACCAGTTCCTCCTCTTCTGGCTCGGCCACCAGGGTCTCAACCATGTGCTCCATCTCTTCTGGCTCAGGGAGGGTATCCTCCTTTTCGCCTACGAAATCCAGAATCTTCTTTTTGGAGGATTCAGTAGCAGGGCTGTCCTCCACCTTCCTCTTTCCCCGGGTTGGAACTGGGGAGACAAGAAGGGGAAAATCCTCCTCGGAATAGATAGCGGCGGGTGGAGGAAAGGTTAATTCCACCGCTACCATGGTCTGGGCAGGGAGAGTGGCTGCCGGGGCAGGGGAAAGGACACCTGCTGAGGAGTAGGGGAAGGAGGAAGAGAAAGTGGAATCCTCAGCAGGGGTGGCCGGGGTGGGGGGGAATTGGACGGGGGTGGCAGGGGGAGGGATCGAGAGAGGGGTGACAGAACTCTTACCCTCCTTTGACTTTTTCTTCTGCTTCGGAGCTGCTGGGACCGTCGCTGGGGCTTTGGCCACCGACTCCTTGACCGCTTTGGCCTTGGTCGTCTCGGCCTTGGCCGCTGGGGCCTTGGTCGTCGCGTCCTTGACCTTCACAGGCCTGGTCATCGGGGCCTTGTCCTCCGTAGCTGGGGTCGTCGCAACCACCGATGCCCAGGATCTCTCACGCTTGGGGCAATCCTTGTACAGATGAGCCGCCAGCCCACACAGGTTGCAGGATGTCTTCTTCGGGCAGTCCTTCGAGCTGTGTCCCGTCACTCGACAAATCCTGCAGGCATCCTCCTTGCAGTCCTTCATCTCGTGGCCGTTCTTGCCGCATCTCCTGCAGTTCCGCGGCATGTCCGGGTAATAGATGAGGCCGTAGGAGTTGCCCAGGGAGGATGTCGGGGGCAGGTGCCGAAGTCCGTCTGAGTACGCTGTGAAGTCTAACGGTCACCGACCACTTACCTGTCCAGAAGCCGAGTCCATTCAGGATGTGAGAGGGTTCCTTCACAACCAAACAGAAGCGTCTCAGGAAGGTACAGATGTCTTGGCCTGGGGTGTGCGGGTTGCGCATGGAGACCGTGATCCTCCTTTCGTCCCTCTGGATAGGGCAGCTACCTGTAAAGGCAGAGAAAGAATTATCCGGTCCTTTTGCGCTTACCATTTCCCAGAACCTCCTGCAGGTGTTCACAGTGGCGAAGGTGACGAAGAAGATCCCCGTCAAGAAGGTCTGGATGCTGAGGGTGTCCGACCTGGAGAAGCCTCGATCCAGCAGCATCTTCTGGCAGAACACGTCCGAGGACATGTCCGGCACCCTCCCATCCACTTCCTTCAGCTTCAGGGCCACCGTCTGCCGCATCCATGGCTCCAGGGCTGGAGCTTCGTGGCGGGGCTTCTGGGGTCCCTTCTGCTGGCCAGTCGTGGAGGCAGAGTCCTTGGGGTCAGAATCGGCTCCTGGCTGGGCCCTCCTGGCTGTCCCCTGCTCCAGGCTCTTCTTTTCGGCCTTCCTCGCAGCGCTTGCCATGGCTTTCCTCCTGCAGTTACTTCTTGGAGCTGGATCTGGAACTCTTCCCGGAATGGGTGGAGCTATGCAGATTCTTCTCCCGTCGTGTTCTGGACAAATTCCCCGAAAGGTCTTTGTCTCGATGATTTTCTTCCTCGAAGATTCCACAGGACAGCCCGATTCTTCTCCGAGTCTTCGTCTTCTTCTGGATTCTTTAGAGCTTCTTCCTCCCACCGATATCCGCCTTCCTTCTCCGATGTCAGCTGGGCTCCGAAGCTCTTCTCCTTCCGAGTTCGATCGCTCTCGTCAAGTGTAGATCGTAGCTCTTGTGTTCTTAAAAGAACAGATTTTTTTTTTTTGATTGAAGCTGCATCCAAGGCACTGAAAAATGTGACCAAAGTCACACCAAAACAGCGCACGAGGCGAGGATTCATGTGGACCCTTCCCGGAGGAGAGGGTCCCCAATAAACCATCCCCATCCCTCCGAGCCAGAAGGCCACAGCGAGGGTCAGGGATCTCCGATGCTCTCCCTAGCCGAAGCCGGAGAAGAGCCGTTTTCGTGCTCCCAGCTTCCATCTAGGCTGCCACCCTAGTGGAGCTGGAGCCTGTGTTGGTTTCTCAGCCCAAAGCTGACCGGACCTCCGACCGGGTTTATAAAAATTCCCCTTCCTAGCCCGGAGGCCAGGAATAGGGGGGGTTGCTCAGAAAGTATGATTGGCAAAGGTGCGGCGTGCTACGAAGCCAAGTCTTTCTGGGGTTCCCAGTCCCAGTAAGCTTGGACTCCCACCAGGGCGCCTACTCCTGGGGCACATTGCTCCAAAGCCCTCACACTTACCCAGCCTAGTGACTTCGATCCTGGAGGGCCATGTTTTCCATCAGATAACTCTATGAGCCACCTGGCGTACTAACAAGTGCACCAAACCAGTGTGTAATATGCATCAATTTACTAGGGCAGCCCAAGGACAAAACTGCCTTTTCAAAAGATACTACACTTGATCTTAGCCAAAAGGCCGAGAAGCGATAGATACTACACTTGATCTTAGCCAAAAGGCCGAGAAGCGATAACCAGAATTGGTTTCAAACTACGGAGCCACCCAAGGATCCTGAAAAGTCCATTTGTGGAGATGAGCTCCTGGACTCCCGTTAAGAAGACATGTTGTCAACCTCTAGATCCCTTACATGCCTGCACTTTTCGGCTTGCTGCTGCTGCAATCCACGCGTTTTAGATCTGCATAACTCCACCTCTTTAAACACAGCACCTTCACCCCCTGCTGTTCCCACCCGCCTCAACACCGTTGGAAGGGAGGAGAACCAATTAAGGCGGGGGGTGGGGTGGAACGAGCAGCTGTCTACCCTTAGCAGGAGGGCTCCTGATTACATACCTCTCCTGCTGCTGCTGCTGCTGGCTGTCCAGCAGCAGACTGAAGGTGGCTGCTGCTGTGCACAGGTATATAAAGGCTCAGAGCCTATTATGACACGCGCAGCCAGCGTTCCATTGCCACATTCCATCTACTGCAGGCAGGATACCTGGCTGGCTGAATGTCGCTGAGAAGCTCACAGAGACCGCCATAAGCAACAGTTTAACAGAATGCCACAGACTAATCAACCAAACTTTTTGGGTTGGGTTCTCTTTTATAGTCTGCAGGCATTAAATGAAAGAAGTCAGTGTTCCAGCAGAAGGAGACAACGTTTCAGAAAAGGCATTGTAGCAAACCAAAAAAGAAATTTTAAGCGCAGCAGAGTAACCAGCGCACATACCTGTTAGCTCAGGTGAGTTTAAAAGGCTGCTGTTGATAACAAGGGCATTTGCTAAATAGATGGTGTGTGTGCAACAATATACTGAAAGGTCAATTATATTGTGCAGCTTATCTCACCACCTGTAGTTATTTAGGTGAAAGCTCCAAAATGCTTGCCTAATATGTCTGTTTATCCAAAAGGAAGTAAAAAGGGAGAGCTAGAAAGATAGCATTGCATCACATTACATGGCAATGCAATGCACAGTTGCTGAAGTTGAACCAAAATGAGCTTGTAATCTGGCTTCTGCAACTTTGAACATGAAAAATCCAATGAGGAGAAGAAAAGCAAAGCCAAAGAGTCCATCCCAAAATCCGACAAACAAGCAAAATGAACAAAAAACATTGAATTCAATTCTTTCTGATTTTAGAAACTGCATTAAAGAAGGGGTGCACCGGTCCTGGAGATACTGCAATACCAGGTCAATGCGTGGAGTGGACAGAGCAAGCTCTTTTTCCATCTCCCTGTTCTAAAAATCCATTTAATATATGGTCCCCAGATAGGGGACGTATCAGATATTAAACTGATAAGAACAGATACTACACTTGATCTTAGCCAAAAGGCCGAGAAGCGATAACCAGAATTGGTTTCAAACTACGGAGCCACCCAAGGATCCTGAAAAGTCCATTTGTGGAGATGAGCTCCTGGACTCCCGTTAAGAAGACATGTTGTCAACCTCTAGATCCCTTACATGCCTGCACTTTTCGGCTTGCTGCTGCTGCAATCCACGCGTTTTAGATCTGCATAACTCCACCTCTTTAAACACAGCACCTTCACCCCCTGCTGTTCCCACCCGCCTCAACACCGTTGGAAGGGAGGAGAACCAATTAAGGCGGGGGGTGGGGTGGAACGAGCAGCTGTCTACCCTTAGCAGGAGGGCTCCTGATTACATACCTCTCCTGCTGCTGCTGCTGCTGGCTGTCCAGCAGCAGACTGAAGGTGGCTGCTGCTGTGCACAGGTATATAAAGGCTCAGAGCCTATTATGACACGCGCAGCCAGCGTTCCATTGCCACATTCCATCTACTGCAGGCAGGATACCTGGCTGGCTGAATGTCGCTGAGAAGCTCACAGAGACCGCCATAAGCAACAGTTTAACAGAATGCCACAGACTAATCAACCAAACTTTTTGGGTTGGGTTCTCTTTTATAGTCTGCAGGCATTAAATGAAAGAAGTCAGTGTTCCAGCAGAAGGAGACAACGTTTCAGAAAAGGCATTGTAGCAAACCAAAAAAGAAATTTTAAGCGCAGCAGAGTAACCAGCGCACATACCTGTTAGCTCAGGTGAGTTTAAAAGGCTGCTGTTGATAACAAGGGCATTTGCTAAATAGATGGTGTGTGTGCAACAATATACTGAAAGGTCAATTATATTGTGCAGCTTATCTCACCACCTGTAGTTATTTAGGTGAAAGCTCCAAAATGCTTGCCTAATATGTCTGTTTATCCAAAAGGAAGTAAAAAGGGAGAGCTAGAAAGATAGCATTGCATCACATTACATGGCAATGCAATGCACAGTTGCTGAAGTTGAACCAAAATGAGCTTGTAATCTGGCTTCTGCAACTTTGAACATGAAAAATCCAATGAGGAGAAGAAAAGCAAAGCCAAAGAGTCCATCCCAAAATCCGACAAACAAGCAAAATGAACAAAAAACATTGAATTCAATTCTTTCTGATTTTAGAAACTGCATTAAAGAAGGGGTGCACCGGTCCTGGAGATACTGCAATACCAGGTCAATGCGTGGAGTGGACAGAGCAAGCTCTTTTTCCATCTCCCTGTTCTAAAAATCCATTTAATATATGGTCCCCAGATAGGGGACGTATCAGATATTAAACTGATAAGAACAGATACTACACTTGATCTTAGCCAAAAGGCCGAGAAGCGATAACCAGAATTGGTTTCAAACTACGGAGCCACCCAAGGATCCTGAAAAGTCCATTTGTGGAGATGAGCTCCTGGACTCCCGTTAAGAAGACATGTTGTCAACCTCTAGATCCCTTACATGCCTGCACTTTTCGGCTTGCTGCTGCTGCAATCCACGCGTTTTAGATCTGCATAACTCCACCTCTTTAAACACAGCACCTTCACCCCCTGCTGTTCCCACCCGCCTCAACACCGTTGGAAGGGAGGAGAACCAATTAAGGCGGGGGGTGGGGTGGAACGAGCAGCTGTCTACCCTTAGCAGGAGGGCTCCTGATTACATACCTCTCCTGCTGCTGCTGCTGCTGGCTGTCCAGCAGCAGACTGAAGGTGGCTGCTGTGCACAGGTATATAAAGGCTCAGAGCCTATTATGACACGCGCAGCCAGCGTTCCATTGCCACATTCCATCTACTGCAGGCAGGATACCTGGCTGGCTGAATGTCGCTGAGAAGCTCACAGAGACCGCCATAAGCAACAGTTTAACAGAATGCCACAGACTAATCAACCAAACTTTTTGGGTTGGGTTCTCTTTTATAGTCTGCAGGCATTAAATGAAAGAAGTCAGTGTTCCAGCAGAAGGAGACAACGTTTCAGAAAAGGCATTGTAGCAAATCAAAAAAAAAGAAATTTTTAGCGCAGCAGAGTAACCAGTGCACATACCTGTTAGCTCAGGTGAGTTTAAAAGGCTGCTGTTGATAACAAGGGCATTTGCTAAATAGATGGTGTGTGTGCAACAATATACTGAAAGGTCAATTATATTGTGCAGCTTATCTCACCACCTGTAGTTATTTAGGTGAAAGCTCCAAAATGCTTGCCTAATATGTCTGTTTATCCAAAAGGAAGTAAAAGGGAGAGCTAGAAAGATAGCATTGCATCACATTACATGGCAATGCAATGCACAGTTGCTGAAGTTGAACCAAAATGAGCTTGTAATCTGGCTTCTGCAACTTTGAACATGAAAAATCCAATGAGGAGAAGAAAAGCAAAGCCAAAGAGTCCATCCCAAAATCCGACAAACAAGCAAAATGAACAAAAAACATTGAATTCAATTCTTTCTGATTTTAGAAACTGCATTAAAGAAGGGGTGCACCGGTCCTGGAGATACTGCAATACCAGGTCAATGCGTGGAGTGGACAGAGCAAGCTCTTTTTCCATCTCCCTGTTCTAAAAATCCATTTAATATATGGTCCCCAGATAGGGGACGTATCAGATATTAAACTGATAAGAACAGATACTACACTTGATCTTAGCCAAAAGGCCGAGAAGCGATAACCAGAATTGGTTTCAAACTACGGAGCCACCCAAGGATCCTGAAAAGTCCATTTGTGGAGATGAGCTCCTGGACTCCCGTTAAGAAGACATGTTGTCAACCTCTAGATCCCTTACATGCCTGCACTTTTCGGCTTGCTGCTGCTGCAATCCACGCGTTTTAGATCTGCATAACTCCACCTCTTTAAACACAGCACCTTCACCCCCTGCTGTTCCCACCCGCCTCAACACCGTTGGAAGGGAGGAGAACCAATTAAGGCGGGGGGTGGGGTGGAACGAGCAGCTGTCTACCCTTAGCAGGAGGGCTCCTGATTACATACCTCTCCTGCTGCTGCTGCTGCTGGCTGTCCAGCAGCAGACTGAAGGTGGCTGCTGCTGTGCACAGGTATATAAAGGCTCAGAGCCTATTATGACACGCGCAGCCAGCGTTCCATTGCCACATTCCATCTACTGCAGGCAGGATACCTGGCTGGCTGAATGTCGCTGAGAAGCTCACAGAGACCGCCATAAGCAACAGTTTAACAGAATGCCACAGACTAATCAACCAAACTTTTTGGGTTGGGTTCTCTTTTATAGTCTGCAGGCATTAAATGAAAGAAGTCAGTGTTCCAGCAGAAGGAGACAACGTTTCAGAAAAGGCATTGTAGCAAACCAAAAAAGAAATTTTAAGCGCAGCAGAGTAACCAGCGCACATACCTGTTAGCTCAGGTGAGTTTAAAAGGCTGCTGTTGATAACAAGGGCATTTGCTAAATAGATGGTGTGTGTGCAACAATATACTGAAAGGTCAATTATATTGTGCAGCTTATCTCACCACCTGTAGTTATTTAGGTGAAAGCTCCAAAATGCTTGCCTAATATGTCTGTTTATCCAAAAGGAAGTAAAAAGGGAGAGCTAGAAAGATAGCATTGCATCACATTACATGGCAATGCAATGCACAGTTGCTGAAGTTGAACCAAAATGAGCTTGTAATCTGGCTTCTGCAACTTTGAACATGAAAAATCCAATGAGGAGAAGAAAAGCAAAGCCAAAGAGTCCATCCCAAAATCCGACAAACAAGCAAAATGAACAAAAAACATTGAATTCAATTCTTTCTGATTTTAGAAACTGCATTAAAGAAGGGGTGCACCGGTCCTGGAGATACTGCAATACCAGGTCAATGCGTGGAGTGGACAGAGCAAGCTCTTTTTCCATCTCCCTGTTCTAAAAATCCATTTAATATATGGTCCCCAGATAGGGGACGTATCAGATATTAAACTGATAAGAACAGATACTACACTTGATCTTAGCCAAAAGGCCGAGAAGCGATAACCAGAATTGGTTTCAAACTACGGAGCCACCCAAGGATCCTGAAAAGTCCATTTGTGGAGATGAGCTCCTGGACTCCCGTTAAGAAGACATGTTGTCAACCTCTAGATCCCTTACATGCCTGCACTTTTCGGCTTGCTGCTGCTGCAATCCACGCGTTTTAGATCTGCATAACTCCACCTCTTTAAACACAGCACCTTCACCCCCTGCTGTTCCCACCCGCCTCAACACCGTTGGAAGGGAGGAGAACCAATTAAGGCGGGGGGTGGGGTGGAACGAGCAGCTGTCTACCCTTAGCAGGAGGGCTCCTGATTACATACCTCTCCTGCTGCTGCTGCTGCTGGCTGTCCAGCAGCAGACTGAAGGTGGCTGCTGCTGTGCACAGGTATATAAAGGCTCAGAGCCTATTATGACACGCGCAGCCAGCGTTCCATTGCCACATTCCATCTACTGCAGGCAGGATACCTGGCTGGCTGAATGTCGCTGAGAAGCTCACAGAGACCGCCATAAGCAACAGTTTAACAGAATGCCACAGACTAATCAACCAAACTTTTTGGGTTGGGTTCTCTTTTATAGTCTGCAGGCATTAAATGAAAGAAGTCAGTGTTCCAGCAGAAGGAGACAACGTTTCAGAAAAGGCATTGTAGCAAACCAAAAAAGAAATTTTAAGCGCAGCAGAGTAACCAGCGCACATACCTGTTAGCTCAGGTGAGTTTAAAAGGCTGCTGTTGATAACAAGGGCATTTGCTAAATAGATGGTGTGTGTGCAACAATATACTGAAAGGTCAATTATATTGTGCAGCTTATCTCACCACCTGTAGTTATTTAGGTGAAAGCTCCAAAATGCTTGCCTAATATGTCTGTTTATCCAAAAGGAAGTAAAAAGGGAGAGCTAGAAAGATAGCATTGCATCACATTACATGGCAATGCAATGCACAGTTGCTGAAGTTGAACCAAAATGAGCTTGTAATCTGGCTTCTGCAACTTTGAACATGAAAAATCCAATGAGGAGAAGAAAAGCAAAGCCAAAGAGTCCATCCCAAAATCCGACAAACAAGCAAAATGAACAAAAAACATTGAATTCAATTCTTTCTGATTTTAGAAACTGCATTAAAGAAGGGGTGCACCGGTCCTGGAGATACTGCAATACCAGGTCAATGCGTGGAGTGGACAGAGCAAGCTCTTTTTCCATCTCCCTGTTCTAAAAATCCATTTAATATATGGTCCCCAGATAGGGGACGTATCAGATATTAAACTGATAAGAACAGATTTTTTTTTTTTTTTTTTTTGAAAGCCCGAAATCGTGTACAAAACCCGAGTGCGCTTAAAAAAGTGACAAGTGCCACAAAAAAAGTGCACTAGGATGCTGGTCTTCTTGAAACCCTCTCCAAAAGGAGAAGGGTCCCCCAAACCATTCCCCGTCCCTCCGAGCCAAAAGGCCACAGCGAGGAACAAGGACAAAAAGCCACCTCCAGCCGAAGCCAGAGGCGACCCAATCTTACCCCCAGCACCTGCCCGAGTTCTCACCCGAGCAAGGCACTGGGAGCCAAAGACTGTGCTCCCCTCCCGGAAGAGGGGAGCCAACAACGCTCTCCTCCCGAAAGAGGAGAGCCAGGGGGGTTCAGGGGGGAGCAGAACCTGATGGCCACACACTCCCCCCCTAGACCTGCCAAGAGAGGAACCCGTAAGGGAACCGCATCCCGACAAAATCCTAGTAGGACGTGACACACGTGAATAAGTGGACACACAGTGACAAAGAAATTAAATAAATAGTGAAGGTTTCACAGTATAATACTGCCCGGACCTTCGACCGGGAATTGAAAAATTCCCCATCCTAAGGCCAGAAGGCCCGGAATAAGGGTGTGTGCGAAGAAAGAAAATTTGAAGTGCTTGTGCAAATGTGCCATAAACTCAAGTGGGGTTCCCAATCCCAGTGAGTTAAGGCACCCCAGGGTCACCACTCCTGGGGCACTTCACACTTCGGGCTTTCGATCTTCCCCGGCCCAATGGCGTCGATCCTGGGGGGCCATGCTTTCCACCATATGACTATATTAGCCACCTGGCGTACTAACAAGCGCCTAAACCCCAGTGTGCATAATGTATCAATCTACTAGGGCGGCCAACATCCAAAACCGCCTTTTCGAAAGATACTACACTTGATCTTAGCCAAAAGGCCGAGAAGCGATAACCAGAATTGGTTTCAAACTACGGAGCCACCCAAGGATCCTGAAAAGTCCATTTGTGGAGATGAGCTCCTGGACTCCCGTTAAGAAGACATGTTGTCAACCTCTAGATCCCTTACATGCCTGCACTTTTCGGCTTGCTGCTGCTGCAATCCACGCGTTTTAGATCTGCATAACTCCACCTCTTTAAACACAGCACCTTCACCCCCTGCTGTTCCCACCCGCCTCAACACCGTTGGAAGGGAGGAGAACCAATTAAGGCGGGGGGTGGGGTGGAACGAGCAGCTGTCTACCCTTAGCAGGAGGGCTCCTGATTACATACCTCTCCTGCTGCTGCTGCTGCTGCTGGCTGTCCAGCAGCAGACTGAAGGTGGCTGCTGCTGTGCACAGGTATATAAAGGCTCAGAGCCTATTATGACACGCGCAGCCAGCGTTCCATTGCCACATTCCATCTACTGCAGGCAGGATACCTGGCTGGCTGAATGTCGCTGAGAAGCTCACAGAGACCGCCATAAGCAACAGTTTAACAGAATGCCACAGACTAATCAACCAAACTTTTTGGGTTGGGTTCTCTTTTATAGTCTGCAGGCATTAAATGAAAGAAGTCAGTGTTCCAGCAGAAGGAGACAACGTTTCAGAAAAGGCATTGTAGCAAACCAAAAAAGAAATTTTAAGCGCAGCAGAGTAACCAGCGCACATACCTGTTAGCTCAGGTGAGTTTAAAAGGCTGCTGTTGATAACAAGGGCATTTGCTAAATAGATGGTGTGTGTGCAACAATATACTGAAAGGTCAATTATATTGTGCAGCTTATCTCACCACCTGTAGTTATTTAGGTGAAAGCTCCAAAATGCTTGCCTAATATGTCTGTTTATCCAAAAGGAAGTAAAAAGGGAGAGCTAGAAAGATAGCATTGCATCACATTACATGGCAATGCAATGCACAGTTGCTGAAGTTGAACCAAAATGAGCTTGTAATCTGGCTTCTGCAACTTTGAACATGAAAAATCCAATGAGGAGAAGAAAAGCAAAGCCAAAGAGTCCATCCCAAAATCCGACAAACAAGCAAAATGAACAAAAAACATTGAATTCAATTCTTTCTGATTTTAGAAACTGCATTAAAGAAGGGGTGCACCGGTCCTGGAGATACTGCAATACCAGGTCAATGCGTGGAGTGGACAGAGCAAGCTCTTTTTCCATCTCCCTGTTCTAAAAATCCATTTAATATATGGTCCCCAGATAGGGGACGTATCAGATATTAAACTGATAAGAACAGATACTACACTTGATCTTAGCCAAAAGGCCGAGAAGCGATAACCAGAATTGGTTTCAAACTACGGAGCCACCCAAGGATCCTGAAAAGTCCATTTGTGGAGATGAGCTCCTGGACTCCCGTTAAGAAGACATGTTGTCAACCTCTAGATCCCTTACATGCCTGCACTTTTCGGCTTGCTGCTGCTGCAATCCACGCGTTTTAGATCTGCATAACTCCACCTCTTTAAACACAGCACCTTCACCCCCTGCTGTTCCCACCCGCCTCAACACCGTTGGAAGGGAGGAGAACCAATTAAGGCGGGGGGTGGGGTGGAACGAGCAGCTGTCTACCCTTAGCAGGAGGGCTCCTGATTACATACCTCTCCTGCTGCTGCTGCTGCTGGCTGTCCAGCAGCAGACTGAAGGTGGCTGCTGCTGTGCACAGGTATATAAAGGCTCAGAGCCTATTATGACACGCGCAGCCAGCGTTCCATTGCCACATTCCATCTACTGCAGGCAGGATACCTGGCTGGCTGAATGTCGCTGAGAAGCTCACAGAGACCGCCATAAGCAACAGTTTAACAGAATGCCACAGACTAATCAACCAAACTTTTTGGGTTGGGTTCTCTTTTATAGTCTGCAGGCATTAAATGAAAGAAGTCAGTGTTCCAGCAGAAGGAGACAACGTTTCAGAAAAGGCATTGTAGCAAACCAAAAAAGAAATTTTAAGCGCAGCAGAGTAACCAGCGCACATACCTGTTAGCTCAGGTGAGTTTAAAAGGCTGCTGTTGATAACAAGGGCATTTGCTAAATAGATGGTGTGTGTGCAACAATATACTGAAAGGTCAATTATATTGTGCAGCTTATCTCACCACCTGTAGTTATTTAGGTGAAAGCTCCAAAATGCTTGCCTAATATGTCTGTTTATCCAAAAGGAAGTAAAAAGGGAGAGCTAGAAAGATAGCATTGCATCACATTACATGGCAATGCAATGCACAGTTGCTGAAGTTGAACCAAAATGAGCTTGTAATCTGGCTTCTGCAACTTTGAACATGAAAAATCCAATGAGGAGAAGAAAAGCAAAGCCAAAGAGTCCATCCCAAAATCCGACAAACAAGCAAAATGAACAAAAAACATTGAATTCAATTCTTTCTGATTTTAGAAACTGCATTAAAGAAGGGGTGCACCGGTCCTGGAGATACTGCAATACCAGGTCAATGCGTGGAGTGGACAGAGCAAGCTCTTTTTCCATCTCCCTGTTCTAAAAATCCATTTAATATATGGTCCCCAGATAGGGGACGTATCAGATATTAAACTGATAAGAACAGATACTACACTTGATCTTAGCCAAAAGGCCGAGAAGCGATAACCAGAATTGGTTTCAAACTACGGAGCCACCCAAGGATCCTGAAAAGTCCATTTGTGGAGATGAGCTCCTGGACTCCCGTTAAGAAGACATGTTGTCAACCTCTAGATCCCTTACATGCCTGCACTTTTCGGCTTGCTGCTGCTGCAATCCACGCGTTTTAGATCTGCATAACTCCACCTCTTTAAACACAGCACCTTCACCCCCTGCTGTTCCCACCCGCCTCAACACCGTTGGAAGGGAGGAGAACCAATTAAGGCGGGGGGTGGGGTGGAACGAGCAGCTGTCTACCCTTAGCAGGAGGGCTCCTGATTACATACCTCTCCTGCTGCTGCTGCTGCTGCTGGCTGTCCAGCAGCAGACTGAAGGTGGCTGCTGCTGTGCACAGGTATATAAAGGCTCAGAGCCTATTATGACACGCGCAGCCAGCGTTCCATTGCCACATTCCATCTACTGCAGGCAGGATACCTGGCTGGCTGAATGTCGCTGAGAAGCTCACAGAGACCGCCATAAGCAACAGTTTAACAGAATGCCACAGACTAATCAACCAAACTTTTTGGGTTGGGTTCTCTTTTATAGTCTGCAGGCATTAAATGAAAGAAGTCAGTGTTCCAGCAGAAGGAGACAACGTTTCAGAAAAGGCATTGTAGCAAACCAAAAAAGAAATTTTAAGCGCAGCAGAGTAACCAGCGCACATACCTGTTAGCTCAGGTGAGTTTAAAAGGCTGCTGTTGATAACAAGGGCATTTGCTAAATAGATGGTGTGTGTGCAACAATATACTGAAAGGTCAATTATATTGTGCAGCTTATCTCACCACCTGTAGTTATTTAGGTGAAAGCTCCAAAATGCTTGCCTAATATGTCTGTTTATCCAAAAGGAAGTAAAAAGGGAGAGCTAGAAAGATAGCATTGCATCACATTACATGGCAATGCAATGCACAGTTGCTGAAGTTGAACCAAAATGAGCTTGTAATCTGGCTTCTGCAACTTTGAACATGAAAAATCCAATGAGGAGAAGAAAAGCAAAGCCAAAGAGTCCATCCCAAAATCCGACAAACAAGCAAAATGAACAAAAAACATTGAATTCAATTCTTTCTGATTTTAGAAACTGCATTAAAGAAGGGGTGCACCGGTCCTGGAGATACTGCAATACCAGGTCAATGCGTGGAGTGGACAGAGCAAGCTCTTTTTCCATCTCCCTGTTCTAAAAATCCATTTAATATATGGTCCCCAGATAGGGGACGTATCAGATATTAAACTGATAAGAACAGATACTACACTTGATCTTAGCCAAAAGGCCGAGAAGCGATAACCAGAATTGGTTTCAAACTACGGAGCCACCCAAGGATCCTGAAAAGTCCATTTGTGGAGATGAGCTCCTGGACTCCCGTTAAGAAGACATGTTGTCAACCTCTAGATCCCTTACATGCCTGCACTTTTCGGCTTGCTGCTGCTGCAATCCACGCGTTTTAGATCTGCATAACTCCACCTCTTTAAACACAGCACCTTCACCCCCTGCTGTTCCCACCCGCCTCAACACCGTTGGAAGGGAGGAGAACCAATTAAGGCGGGGGGTGGGGTGGAACGAGCAGCTGTCTACCCTTAGCAGGAGGGCTCCTGATTACATACCTCTCCTGCTGCTGCTGCTGCTGGCTGTCCAGCAGCAGACTGAAGGTGGCTGCTGCTGTGCACAGGTATATAAAGGCTCAGAGCCTATTATGACACGCGCAGCCAGCGTTCCATTGCCACATTCCATCTACTGCAGGCAGGATACCTGGCTGGCTGAATGTCGCTGAGAAGCTCACAGAGACCGCCATAAGCAACAGTTTAACAGAATGCCACAGACTAATCAACCAAACTTTTTGGGTTGGGTTCTCTTTTATAGTCTGCAGGCATTAAATGAAAGAAGTCAGTGTTCCAGCAGAGGGAGACAACGTTTCAGAAAAGGCATTGTAGCAAACCAAAAAAGAAATTTTAAGCGCAGCAGAGTAACCAGCGCACATACCTGTTAGCTCAGGTGAGTTTAAAAGGCTGCTGTTGATAACAAGGGCATTTGCTAAATAGATGGTGTGTGTGCAACAATATACTGAAAGGTCAATTATATTGTGCAGCTTATCTCACCACCTGTAGTTATTTAGGTGAAAGCTCCAAAATGCTTGCCTAATATGTCTGTTTATCCAAAAGGAAGTAAAAAGGGAGAGCTAGAAAGATAGCATTGCATCACATTACATGGCAATGCAATGCACAGTTGCTGAAGTTGAACCAAAATGAGCTTGTAATCTGGCTTCTGCAACTTTGAACATGAAAAATCCAATGAGGAGAAGAAAAGCAAAGCCAAAGAGTCCATCCCAAAATCCGACAAACAAGCAAAATGAACAAAAAACATTGAATTCAATTCTTTCTGATTTTAGAAACTGCATTAAAGAAGGGGTGCACCGGTCCTGGAGATACTGCAATACCAGGTCAATGCGTGGAGTGGACAGAGCAAGCTCTTTTTCCATCTCCCTGTTCTAAAAATCCATTTAATATATGGTCCCCAGATAGGGGACGTATCAGATATTAAACTGATAAGAACAGATTTTTTCTTTTTTTAAGCCCGAATTCGTGTACAAAACCCGAGTGCGCTTAAAAAAGTGACAAGTGCCACAAAAAAAGTGCACTAGGATGCTGGTCTAATTGAAACCCTCTCCAAAAGGAGAAGGGTCCCCCAAACCATTCCCCGTCCCTCCGAGCCAAAAAGCTACAGCGAGGAACAGGGACAAAAAGCCACCTCCAGCCGAAGCCAGAGGCGACCCAATCTTACCCCCAGCACCTGCCCGAGTTCTCACCCGAGCAAGGCACTGGGAGCCAAAGACTGTGCTCCCCACCCGGAAGAGGGGAGCCAACAACACTCTCCTCCCGAAAGAGGAGAGCCAGGGGGGTTCAGGGGGGAGCGGAACCTGATGGCCACACACTCTCCCCCTAGACCTGCCAAGAGAGTAACCCGTAAGGGAACCGCATCCCGACAAAATCCTAGTAGGACGTGACACACGTGAATAAGTGGACACACAGTGACAAAGAAATTAAATAAATAGTGAAGGTTTCACAGTATAATACTGCCCAGACCTTCGACCGGGAATTGAAAAATTCCCCATCCTAAGGCCAGAAGGCCCGGAATAAGGGTGTGTGCGAAGAAAGAAAATTTGAAGTGCTTGTGCAAATGTGCCATAAACTCAAGTGGGGTTCCCAATCCCAGTGAGTTAAGGCACCCCAGGGTCACCACTCCTGGGGCACTTCACACTTCGGGCTTTCGATCTTCCCCGGCCCAATGGCGTCGATCCTGGGGGGCCATGCTTTCCACCAGATGACTATATTAGCCACCTGGGGTACTAACAAGCGCCTAAACCCCAGTGTGCATAATGTATCAATCTACTAGGGCGGCCAACATCCAAAACCGCCTTTTCGAAAGATACTACACTTGATCTTAGCCAAAAGGCCGAGAAGCGATAACCAGAATTGGTTTCAAACTACGGAGCCACCCAAGGATCCTGAAAAGTCCATTTGTGGAGATGAGCTCCTGGACTCCCGTTAAGAAGACATGTTGTCAACCTCTAGATCCCTTACATGCCTGCACTTTTCGGCTTGCTGCTGCTGCAATCCACGCGTTTTAGATCTGCATAACTCCACCTCTTTAAACACAGCACCTTCACCCCCTGCTGTTCCCACCCGCCTCAACACCGTTGGAAGGGAGGAGAACCAATTAAGGCGGGGGGTGGGGTGGAACGAGCAGCTGTCTACCCTTAGCAGGAGGGCTCCTGATTACATACCTCTCCTGCTGCTGCTGCTGCTGGCTGTCCAGCAGCAGACTGAAGGTGGCTGCTGCTGTGCACAGGTATATAAAGGCTCAGAGCCTATTATGACACGCGCAGCCAGCGTTCCATTGCCACATTCCATCTACTGCAGGCAGGATACCTGGCTGGCTGAATGTCGCTTTGAAGCTCACAGAGACCGCCATAAGCAACAGTTTAACAGAATGCCACAGACTAATCAACCAAACTTTTTGGGTTGGGTTCTCTTTTATAGTCTGCAGGCATTAAATGAAAGAAGTCAGTGTTCCAGCAGAAGGAGACAACGTTTCAGAAAAGGCATTGTAGCAAACCAAAAAAGAAATTTTAAGCGCAGCAGAGTAACCAGCGCACATACCTGTTAGCTCAGGTGAGTTTAAAAGGCTGCTGTTGATAACAAGGGCATTTGCTAAATAGATGGTGTGTGTGCAACAATATACTGAAAGGTCAATTATATTGTGCAGCTTATCTCACCACCTGTAGTTATTTAGGTGAAAGCTCCAAAATGCTTGCCTAATATGTCTGTTTATCCAAAAGGAAGTAAAAAGGGAGAGCTAGAAAGATAGCATTGCATCACATTACATGGCAATGCAATGCACAGTTGCTGAAGTTGAACCAAAATGAGCTTGTAATCTGGCTTCTGCAACTTTGAACATGAAAAATCCAATGAGGAGAAGAAAAGCAAAGCCAAAGAGTCCATCCCAAAATCCGACAAACAAGCAAAATGAACAAAAAACATTGAATTCAATTCTTTCTGATTTTAGAAACTGCATTAAAGAAGGGGTGCACCGGTCCTGGAGATACTGCAATACCAGGTCAATGCGTGGAGTGGACAGAGCAAGCTCTTTTTCCATCTCCCTGTTCTAAAAATCCATTTAATATATGGTCCCCAGATAGGGGACGTATCAGATATTAAACTGATAAGAACAGATTTTTTTTTTTTTTATCGAAAGCCCGAATTCGTGTACAAAACCCGAGTGCGCTTAAAAAAGTGACAAGTGCCACAAAAAAAGTGCACTAGGATGCTGGTCTTCTTGAAACCCTCTCCAAAAGGAGAAGGGTCCCCCAAACCTTTCCCCGTCCCTCCGAGCCAAAAGGCCACAGCGAGGAACAGGGACAAAAAGCCACCTCCAGCCGAAGCCAGAGGCGACCCAATCTTACCCCCAGCACCTGCCCGAGTTCTCACCCGAGCAAGGCACTGGGAGCCAAAGACTGTGCTCCCCTCCCAGAAGAGGGGAGCCAACAACGCTCTCCTCCCGAAAGAGGAGAGCCAGGGGGGTTCAGGGGGGAGCGGAACCTGATGGCCACACACTCCCCCCCTAGACCTGCCAAGAGAGGAACCCGTAAGGGAACTGCATCCCAACAAAATCCTAGTAGGACGTGACACACGTGAATAAGTGGACACACAGTGACAAAGAAATTAAATAAATAGTGAAGGTTTCACAGTATAATACTGCCCGGACCTTCGACCGGGAATTGAAAAATTCCCCATCCTAAGGCCAGAAGGCCCGGAATAAGGGTGTGTGCGAAGAAAGAAAATTTGAAGTGCTTGTGCAAATGTGCCATAAACTCAAGTGGGGTTCCCAATCCCAGTGAGTTAAGGCACCCCAGGGTCACCACTCCTGGGGCACTTCACACTTCGGGCTTTCGATCTTCCCCGGCCCAATGGCGTCGATCCTGGGGGGCCATGCTTTCCACCAGATGACTATATTAGCCACCTGGCGTACTAACAAGCGCCTAAACCCCAGTGTGCATAATGTATCAATCTACTAGGGCGGCCAACATCCAAAACCGCCTTTTCGAAAGATACTACACTTGATCTTAGCCAAAAGGCCGAGAAGCGATAAGAACAGATACTACACTTGATCTTAGCCAAAAGGCCGAGAAGCGATAACCAGAATTGGTTTCAAACTACGGAGCCACCCAAGGATCCTGAAAAGTCCATTTGTGGAGATGAGCTCCTGGACTCCCGTTAAGAAGACATGTTGTCAACCTCTAGATCCCTTACATGCCTGCACTTTTCGGCTTGCTGCTGCTGCAATCCACGCGTTTTAGATCTGCATAACTCCACCTCTTTAAACACAGCACCTTCACCCCCTGCTGTTCCCACCCGCCTCAACACCGTTGGAAGGGAGGAGAACCAATTAAGGCGGGGGGTGGGGTGGAACGAGCAGCTGTCTACCCTTAGCAGGAGGGCTCCTGATTACATACCTCTCCTGCTGCTGCTGCTGCTGGCTGTCCAGCAGCAGACTGAAGGTGGCTGCTGCTGTGCACAGGTATATAAAGGCTCAGAGCCTATTATGACACGCGCAGCCAGCGTTCCATTGCCACATTCCATCTACTGCAGGCAGGATACCTGGCTGGCTGAATGTCGCTGAGAAGCTCACAGAGACCGCCATAAGCAACAGTTTAACAGAATGCCACAGACTAATCAACCAAACTTTTTGGGTTGGGTTCTCTTTTATAGTCTGCAGGCATTAAATGAAAGAAGTCAGTGTTCCAGCAGAAGGAGACAACGTTTCAGAAAAGGCATTGTAGCAAACCAAAAAAGAAATTTTAAGCGCAGCAGAGTAACCAGCGCACATACCTGTTAGCTCAGGTGAGTTTAAAAGGCTGCTGTTGATAACAAGGGCATTTGCTAAATAGATGGTGTGTGTGCAACAATATACTGAAAGGTCAATTATATTGTGCAGCTTATCTCACCACCTGTAGTTATTTAGGTGAAAGCTCCAAAATGCTTGCCTAATATGTCTGTTTATCCAAAAGGAAGTAAAAAGGGAGAGCTAGAAAGATAGCATTGCATCACATTACATGGCAATGCAATGCACAGTTGCTGAAGTTGAACCAAAATGAGCTTGTAATCTGGCTTCTGCAACTTTGAACATGAAAAATCCAATGAGGAGAAGAAAAGCAAAGCCAAAGAGTCCATCCCAAAATCCGACAAACAAGCAAAATGAACAAAAAACATTGAATTCAATTCTTTCTGATTTTAGAAACTGCATTAAAGAAGGGGTGCACCGGTCCTGGAGATACTGCAATACCAGGTCAATGCGTGGAGTGGACAGAGCAAGCTCTTTTTCCATCTCCCTGTTCTAAAAATCCATTTAATATATGGTCCCCAGATAGGGGACGTATCAGATATTAAACTGATAAGAACAGATACTACACTTGATCTTAGCCAAAAGGCCGAGAAGCGATAACCAGAATTGGTTTCAAACTACGGAGCCACCCAAGGATCCTGAAAAGTCCATTTGTGGAGATGAGCTCCTGGACTCCCGTTAAGAAGACATGTTGTCAACCTCTAGATCCCTTACATGCCTGCACTTTTTGGCTTGCTGCTGCTGCAATCCACGCGTTTTAGATCTGCATAACTCCACCTCTTTAAACACAGCACCTTCACCCCCTGCTGTTCCCACCCGCCTCAACACCGTTGGAAGGGAGGAGAACCAATTAAGGCGGGGGGTGGGGTGGAACGAGCAGCTGTCTACCCTTAGCAGGAGGGCTCCTGATTACATACCTCTCCTGCTGCTGCTGCTGCTGGCTGTCCAGCAGCAGACTGAAGGTGGCTGCTGCTGTGCACAGGTATATAAAGGCTCAGAGCCTATTATGACACGCGCAGCCAGCGTTCCATTGCCACATTCCATCTACTGCAGGCAGGATACCTGGCTGGCTGAATGTCGCTGAGAAGCTCACAGAGACCGCCATAAGCAACAGTTTAACAGAATGCCACAGACTAATCAACCAAACTTTTTGGGTTGGGTTCTCTTTTATAGTCTGCAGGCATTAAATGAAAGAAGTCAGTGTCCCAGCAGAAGGAGACAACGTTTCAGAAAAGGCATTGTAGCAAACCAAAAAAGAAATTTTAAGCGCAGCAGAGTAACCAGCGCACATACCTGTTAGCTCAGGTGAGTTTAAAAGGCTGCTGTTGATAACAAGGGCATTTGCTAAATAGATGGTGTGTGTGCAACAATATACTGAAAGGTCAATTATATTGTGCAGCTTATCTCACCACCTGTAGTTATTTAGGTGAAAGCTCCAAAATGCTTGCCTAATATGTCTGTTTATCCAAAAGGAAGTAAAAAGGGAGAGCTAGAAAGATAGCATTGCATCACATTACATGGCAATGCAATGCACAGTTGCTGAAGTTGAACCAAAATGAGCTTGTAATCTGGCTTCTGCAACTTTGAACATGAAAAATCCAATGAGGAGAAGAAAAGCAAAGCCAAAGAGTCCATCCCAAAATCCGACAAACAAGCAAAATGAACAAAAAACATTGAATTCAATTCTTTCTGATTTTAGAAACTGCATTAAAGAAGGGGTGCACTGGTCCTGGAGATACTGCAATACGAGGTCAATGCGTGGAGTGGACAGAGCAAGCTCTTTTTCCATCTCCCTGTTCTAAAAATCCATTTAATATATGGTCCCCAGATAGGGGACGTATCAGATATTAAACTGATAAGAACAGATACTACACTTGATCTTAGCCAAAAGGCCGAGAAGCGATAACCAGAATTGGTTTCAAACTACGGAGCCACCCAAGGATCCTGAAAAGTCCATTTGTGGAGATGAGCTCCTGGACTCCCGTTAAGAAGACATGTTGTCAACCTCTAGATCCCTTACATGCCTGCACTTTTCGGCTTGCTGCTGCTGCAATCCACGCATTTTAGATCTGCATAACTCCACCTCTTTAAACACAGCACCTTCACCCCCTGCTGTTCCCACCCGCCTTAACACCGTTGGAAGGGAGGAGAACCAATTAAGGCGGGGGGTGGGGTGGAACGAGCAGCTGTCTACCCTTAGCAGGAGGGCTCCTGATTACATACCTCTCCTGCTGCTGCTGCTGCTGGCTGTCCAGCAGCAGACTGAAGGTGGCTGCTGCTGTGCACAGGTATATAAAGGCTCAGAGCCTATTATGACACGCGCAGCCAGCGTTCCATTGCCACATTCCATCTACTGCAGGCAGGATACCTGGCTGGCTGAATGTCGCTGAGAAGCTCACAGAGACCGCCATAAGCAACAGTTTAACAGAATGCCACAGACTAATCAACCAAACTTTTTGGGTTGGGTTCTCTTTTATAGTCTGCAGGCATTAAATGAAAGAAGTCAGTGTTCCAGCAGAAGGAGACAACGTTTCAGAAAAGGCATTGTAGCAAACCAAAAAAGAAATTTTAAGCGCAGCAGAGTAACCAGCGCACATACCTGTTAGCTCAGGTGAGTTTAAAAGGCTGCTGTTGATAACAAGGGCATTTGCTAAATAGATGGTGTGTGTGCAACAATATACTGAAAGGTCAATTATATTGTGCAGCTTATCTCACCACCTGTAGTTATTTAGGTGAAAGCTCCAAAATGCTTGCCTAATATGTCTGTTTATCCAAAAGGAAGTAAAAAGGGAGAGCTAGAAAGATAGCATTGCATCACATTACATGGCAATGCAATGCACAGTTGCTGAAGTTGAACCAAAATGAGCTTGTAATCTGGCTTCTGCAACTTTGAACATGAAAAATCCAATGAGGAGAAGAAAAGCAAAGCCAAAGAGTCCATCCCAAAATCCGACAAACAAGCAAAATGAACAAAAAACATTGAATTCAATTCTTTCTGATTTTAGAAACTGCATTAAAGAAGGGGTGCACCGGTCCTGGAGATACTGCAATACCAGGTCAATGCGTGGAGTGGACAGAGCAAGCTCTTTTTCCATCTCCCTGTTCTAAAAATCCATTTAATATATGGTCCCCAGATAGGGGACGTATCAGATATTAAACTGATAAGAACAGATTTTTTTTTTTTTTTTTGAAAGCCCGAATTCGTGTACAAAACCCGAGTGCGCTTAAAAAAGTGACAAGTGCCACAAAAAAAGTGCACTAGGATGCTGGTCTTCTTGAAACCCTCTCCAAAAGGAGAAGGGTCCCCCAAACCATTCCCCGTCCCTCCGAGCCAAAAGGCCACAGCGAGGAACAGGGACAAAAAGCCACCTCCAGCCGAAGCCAGAGGCGACCCAATCTTACCCCCAGCAACTGCCCGAGTTCTCACCCGAGCAAGGCACTGGGAGCCAAAGACTGTGCTCCCCTCCCGGAAGAGGGGAGCCAACAACGCTCTCCTCCCGAAAGAGGAGAGCCAGGGGGTTCAGGGGGGAGCGGAACCTGATGGCCACACACTCCCCCCCTAGACCTGCCAAGAGAGGAACCCGTAAGGGAACCGCATCCCGACAAAATCCTAGTAGGACGTGACACACGTGAATAAGTGGACACACAGTGACAAAGAAATTAAATAAATAGTGAAGGTTTCACAGTATAATACTGCCCGGACCTTCGACCGGGAATTGAAAAATTCCCCATCCTAAGGCCAGAAGGCCCGGAATAAGGGTGTGTGCGAAGAAAGAAAATTTGAAGTGCTTGTGCAAATGTACCATAAACTCAAGTGGGGTTCCCAATCCCAGTGAGTTAAGGCACCCCAGGGTCACCACTCCTGGGGCACTTCACACTTCGGGCTTTCGATCTTCCCCGGCCCAATGGCGTCGATCCAGGGGGGCCATGCTTTCCACCAGATGACTATATTAGCCACCTGGCGTACTAACAAGCGCCTAAACCCCAGTGTGCATAATGTATCAATCTACTAGGGTGGCCAACATCCAAAACCGCCTTTTCGAAAGATACTACACTTGATCTTAGCCAAAAGGCCGAGAAGCGATAACCAGAATTGGTTTCAAACTACGGAGCCACCCAAGGATCCTGAAAAGTCCATTTGTGGAGATGAGCTCCTGGACTCCCGTTAAGAAGACATGTTGTCAACCTCTAGATCCCTTACATGCCTGCACTTTTCGGCTTTTTGCTGCTGCAATCCACGCGTTTTAGATCTGCATAACTCCACCTCTTTAAACACAGCACCTTCACCCCCTGCTGTTCCCACCCGCCTCAACACCGTTGGAAGGGAGGAGAACCAATTAAGGCGGGGGGTGGGGTGGAACGAGCAGCTGTCTACCCTTAGCAGGAGGGCTCCTGATTACATACCTCTCCTGCTGCTGCTGCTGCTGGCTGTCCAGCAGCAGACTGAAGGTGGCTGCTGCTGTGCACAGGTATATAAAGGCTCAGAGCCTATTATGACACGCGCAGCCAGCGTTCCATTGCCACATTCCATCTACTGCAGGCAGGATACCTGGCTGGCTGAATGTCGCTGAGAAGCTCACAGAGACCGCCATAAGCAACAGTTTAACAGAATGCCACAGACTAATCAACCAAACTTTTTGGGTTGGGTTCTCTTTTATAGTCTGCAGGCATTAAATGAAAGAAGTCAGTGTTCCAGCAGAGGGAGACAACGTTTCAGAAAAGGCATTGTAGCAAACCAAAAAAGAAATTTTAAGCGCAGCAGAGTAACCAGCGCACATACCTGTTAGCTCAGGTGAGTTTAAAAGGCTGCTGTTGATAACAAGGGCATTTGCTAAATAGATGGTGTGTGTGCAACAATATACTGAAAGGTCAATTATATTGTGCAGCTTATCTCACCACCTGTAGTTATTTAGGTGAAAGCTCCAAAATGCTTGCCTAATATGTCTGTTTATCCAAAAGGAAGTAAAAAGGGAGAGCTAGAAAGATAGCATTGCATCACATTACATGGCAATGCAATGCACAGTTGCTGAAGTTGAACCAAAATGAGCTTGTAATCTGGCTTCTGCAACTTTGAACATGAAAAATCCAATGAGGAGAAGAAAAGCAAAGCCAAAGAGTCCATCCCAAAATCCGACAAACAAGCAAAATGAACAAAAAACATTGAATTCAATTCTTTCTGATTTTAGAAACTGCATTAAAGAAGGGGTGCACCGGTCCTGGAGATACTGCAATACCAGGTCAATGCGTGGAGTGGACAGAGCAAGCTCTTTTTCCATCTCCCTGTTCTAAAAATCCATTTAATATATGGTCCCCAGATAGGGGACGTATCAGATATTAAACTGATAAGAACAGATACTACACTTGATCTTAGCCAAAAGGCCGAGAAGCGATAACCAGAATTGGTTTCAAACTACGGAGCCACCCAAGGATCCTGAAAAGTCCATTTGTGGAGATGAGCTCCTGGACTCCCGTTAAGAAGACATGTTGTCAACCTCTAGATCCCTTACATGCCTGCACTTTTCGGCTTTCTGCTGCTGCAATCCACGCGTTTTAGATCTGCATAACTCCACCTCTTTAAACACAGCACCTTCACCCCCTGCTGTTCCCACCCGCCTCAACACCGTTGGAAGGGAGGAGAACCAATTAAGGCGGGGGGTGGGGTGGAACGAGCAGCTGTCTACCCTTAGCAGGAGGGCTCCTGATTACATACCTCTCCTGCTGCTGCTGCTGCTGGCTGTCCAGCAGCAGACTGAAGGTGGCTGCTGCTGTGCACAGGTATATAAAGGCTCAGAGCCTATTATGACACGCGCAGCCAGCGTTCCATTGCCACATTCCATCTACTGCAGGCAGGATACCTGGCTGGCTGAATGTCGCTGAGAAGCTCACAGAGACCGCCATAAGCAACAGTTTAACAGAATGCCACAGACTAATCAACCAAACTTTTTGGGTTGGGTTCTCTTTTATAGTCTGCAGGCATTAAATGAAAGAAGTCAGTGTTCCAGCAGAAGGAGACAACGTTTCAGAAAAGGCATTGTAGCAAACCAAAAAAGAAATTTTAAGCGCAGCAGAGTAACCAGCGCACATACCTGTTAGCTCAGGTGAGTTTAAAAGGCTGCTGTTGATAACAAGGGCATTTGCTAAATAGATGGTGTGTGTGCAACAATATACTGAAAGGTCAATTATATTGTGCAGCTTATCTCACCACCTGTAGTTATTTAGGTGAAAGCTCCAAAATGCTTGCCTAATATGTCTGTTTATCCAAAAGGAAGTAAAAAGGGAGAGCTAGAAAGATAGCATTGCATCACATTACATGGCAATGCAATGCACAGTTGCTGAAGTTGAACCAAAATGAGCTTGTAATCTGGCTTCTGCAACTTTGAACATGAAAAATCCAATGAGGAGAAGAAAAGCAAAGCCAAAGAGTCCATCCCAAAATCCGACAAACAAGCAAAATGAACAAAAAACATTGAATTCAATTCTTTCTGATTTTAGAAACTGCATTAAAGAAGGGGTGCACCGGTCCTGGAGATACTGCAATACCAGGTCAATGCGTGGAGTGGACAGAGCAAGCTCTTTTTCCATCTCCCTGTTCTAAAAATCCATTTAATATATGGTCCCCAGATAGGGGACGTATCAGATATTAAACTGATAAGAACAGATACTACACTTGATCTTAGCCAAAAGGCCGAGAAGCGATAACCAGAATTGGTTTCAAACTACGGAGCCACCCAAGGATCCTGAAAAGTCCATTTGTGGAGATGAGCTCCTGGACTCCCGTTAAGAAGACATGTTGTCAACCTCTAGATCCCTTACATGCCTGCACTTTTCGGCTTGCTGCTGCTGCAATCCACGCGTTTTAGATCTGCATAACTCCACCTCTTTAAACACAGCACCTTCACCCCCTGCTGTTCCCACCCGCCTCAACACCGTTGGAAGGGAGGAGAACCAATTAAGGCGGGGGGTGGGGTGGAACGAGCAGCTGTCTACCCTTAGCAGGAGGGCTCCTGATTACATACCTCTCCTGCTGCTGCTGCTGCTGGCTGTCCAGCAGCAGACTGAAGGTGGCTGCTGCTGTGCACAGGTATATAAAGGCTCAGAGCCTATTATGACACGCGCAGCCAGCGTTCCATTGCCACATTCCATCTACTGCAGGCAGGATACCTGGCTGGCTGAATGTCGCTGAGAAGCTCACAGAGACCGCCATAAGCAACAGTTTAACAGAATGCCACAGACTAATCAACCAAACTTTTTGGGTTGGGATCTCTTTTATAGTCTGCAGGCATTAAATGAAAGAAGTCAGTGTTCCAGCAGAAGGAGACAACGTTTCAGAAAAGGCATTGTAGCAAACCAAAAAAGAAATTTTAAGCGCAGCAGAGTAACCAGCGCACATACCTGTTAGCTCAGGTGAGTTTAAAAGGCTGCTGTTGATAACAAGGGCATTTGCTAAATAGATGGTGTGTGTGCAACAATATACTGAAAGGTCAATTATATTGTGCAGCTTATCTCACCACCTGTAGTTATTTAGGTGAAAGCTCCAAAATGCTTGCCTAATATGTCTGTTTATCCAAAAGGAAGTAAAAAGGGAGAGCTAGAAAGATAGCATTGCATCACATTACATGGCAATGCAATGCACAGTTGCTGAAGTTGAACCAAAATGAGCTTGTAATCTGGCTTCTGCAACTTTGAACATGAAAAATCCAATGAGGAGAAGAAAAGCAAAGCCAAAGAGTCCATCCCAAAATCCGACAAACAAGCAAAATGAACAAAAAACATTGAATTCAATTCTTTCTGATTTTAGAAACTGCATTAAAGAAGGGGTGCACCGGTCCTGGAGATACTGCAATACCAGGTCAATGCGTGGAGTGGACAGAGCAAGCTCTTTTTCCATCTCCCTGTTCTAAAAATCCATTTAATATATGGTCCCCAGATAGGGGACGTATCAGATATTAAACTGATAAGAACAGATACTACACTTGATCTTAGCCAAAAGGCCGAGAAGCGATAACCAGAATTGGTTTCAAACTACGGAGCCACCCAAGGATCCTGAAAAGTCCATTTGTGGAGATGAGCTCCTGGACTCCCGTTAAGAAGACATGTTGTCAACCTCTAGATCCCTTACATGCCTGCACTTTTCGGCTTGCTGCTGCTGCAATCCACGCGTTTTAGATCTGCATAACTCCACCTCTTTAAACACAGCACCTTCACCCCCTGCTGTTCCCACCCGCCTCAACACCGTTGGAAGGGAGGAGAACCAATTAAGGCGGGGGGTGGGGTGGAACGAGCAGCTGTCTACCCTTAGCAGGAGGGCTCCTGATTACATACCTCTCCTGCTGCTGCTGCTGCTGGCTGTCCAGCAGCAGACTGAAGGTGGCTGCTGCTGTGCACCGGTATATAAAGGCTCAGAGCCTATTATGACACGCGCAGCCAGCGTTCCATTGCCACATTCCATCTACTGCAGGCAGGATACCTGGCTGGCTGAATGTCGCTGAGAAGCTCACAGAGACCGCCATAAGCAACAGTTTAACAGAATGCCACAGACTAATCAACCAAACTTTTTGGGTTGGGTTCTCTTTTATAGTCTGCAGGCATTAAATGAAAGAAGTCAGTGTTCCAGCAGAAGGAGACAACGTTTCAGAAAAGGCATTGTAGCAAACCAAAAAAGAAATTTTAAGCGCAGCAGAGTAACCAGCGCACATACCTGTTAGCTCAGGTGAGTTTAAAAGGCTGCTGTTGATAACAAGGGCATTTGCTAAATAGATGGTGTGTGTGCAACAATATACTGAAAGGTCAATTATATTGTGCAGCTTATCTCACCACCTGTAGTTATTTAGGTGAAAGCTCCAAAATGCTTGCCTAATATGTCTGTTTATCCAAAAGGAAGTAAAAAGGGAGAGCTAGAAAGATAGCATTGCATCACATTACATGGCAATGCAATGCACAGTTGCTGAAGTTGAACCAAAATGAGCTTGTAATCTGGCTTCTTCAACTTTGAACATGAAAAATCCAATGAGGAGAAGAAAAGCAAAGCCAAAGAGTCCATCCCAAAATCCGACAAACAAGCAAAATGAACAAAAAACATTGAATTCAATTCTTTCTGATTTTAGAAACTGCATTAAAGAAGGGGTGCACCGGTCCTGGAGATACTGCAATACCAGGTCAATGCGTGGAGTGGACAGAGCAAGCTCTTTTTCCATCTCCCTGTTCTAAAAATCCATTTAATATATGGTCCCCAGATAGGGGACGTATCAGATATTAAACTGATAAGAACAGATACTACACTTGATCTTAGCCAAAAGGCCGAGAAGCGATAACCAGAATTGGTTTCAAACTACGGAGCCACCCAAGGATCCTGAAAAGTCCATTTGTGGAGATGAGCTCCTGGACTCCCGTTAAGAAGACATGTTGTCAACCTCTAGATCCCTTACATGCCTGCACTTTTCGGCTTGCTGCTGCTGCAATCCACGCGTTTTAGATCTGCATAACTCCACCTCTTTAAACACAGCACCTTCACCCCCTGCTGTTCCCACCCGCCTCAACACCGTTGGAAGGGAGGAGAACCAATTAAGGTGGGGGGTGGGGTGGAACGAGCAGCTGTCTACCCTTAGCAGGAGGGCTCCTGATTACATACCTCTCCTGCTGCTGCTGCTGCTGGCTGTCCAGCAGCAGACTGAAGGTGGCTGCTGCTGTGCACAGGTATATAAAGGCTCAGAGCCTATTATGACACGCGCAGCCAGCGTTCCATTGCCACATTCCATCTACTGCAGGCAGGATACCTGGCTGGCTGAATGTCGCTGAGAAGCTCACAGAGACCGCCATAAGCAACAGTTTAACAGAATGCCACAGACTAATCAACCAAACTTTTTGGGTTGGGATCTCTTTTATAGTCTGCAGGCATTAAATGAAAGAAGTCAGTGTTCCAGCAGAAGGAGACAACGTTTCAGAAAAGGCATTGTAGCAAACCAAAAAAGAAATTTTAAGCGCAGCAGAGTAACCAGCGCACATACCTGTTAGCTCAGGTGAGTTTAAAAGGCTGCTGTTGATAACAAGGGCATTTGCTAAATAGATGGTGTGTGTGCAACAATATACTGAAAGGTCAATTATATTGTGCAGCTTATCTCACCACCTGTAGTTATTTAGGTGAAAGCTCCAAAATGCTTGCCTAATATGTCTGTTTATCCAAAAGGAAGTAAAAAGGGAGAGCTAGAAAGATAGCATTGCATCACATTACATGGCAATGCAATGCACAGTTGCTGAAGTTGAACCAAAATGAGCTTGTAATCTGGCTTCTGCAACTTTGAACATGAAAAATCCAATGAGGAGAAGAAAAGCAAAGCCAAAGAGTCCATCCCAAAATCCGACAAACAAGCAAAATGAACAAAAAACATTGAATTCAATTCTTTCTGATTTTAGAAACTGCATTAAAGAAGGGGTGCACCGGTCTTGGAGATACTGCAATACCAGGTCAATGCGTGGAGTGGACAGAGCAAGCTCTTTTTCCATCTCCCTGTTCTAAAAATCCATTTAATATATGGTCCCCAGATAGGGGACGTATCAGATATTAAACTGATAAGAACAGATACTACACTTGATCTTAGCCAAAAGGCCGAGAAGCGATAACCAGAATTGGTTTCAAACTACGGAGCCACCCAAGGATCCTGAAAAGTCCATTTGTGGAGATGAGCTCCTGGACTCCCGTTAAGAAGACATGTTGTCAACCTCTAGATCCCTTACATGCCTGCACTTTTCGGCTTGCTGCTGCTGCAATCCACGCGTTTTAGATCTGCATAACTCCACCTCTTTAGACACAGCACCTTCACCCCCTGCTGTTCCCACCCGCCTCAACACCGTTGGAAGGGAGGAGAACCAATTAAGGCGGGGGGTGGGGTGGAACGAGCAGCTGTCTACCCTTAGCAGGAGGGCTCCTGATTACATACCTCTCCTGCTGCTGCTGCTGCTGGCTGTCCAGCAGCAGACTGAAGGTGGCTGCTGCTGTGCACAGGTATATAAAGGCTCAGAGCCTATTATGACACGCGCAGCCAGCGTTCCATTGCCACATTCCATCTACTGCAGGCAGGATACCTGGCTGGCTGAATGTCGCTGAGAAGCTCACAGAGACCGCCATAAGCAACAGTTTAACAGAATGCCACAGACTAATCAACCAAACTTTTTGGGTTGGGATCTCTTTTATAGTCTGCAGGCATTAAATGAAAGAAGTCAGTGTTCCAGCAGAAGGAGACAACGTTTCAGAAAAGGCATTGTAGCAAACCAAAAAAGAAATTTTAAGCGCAGCAGAGTAACCAGCGCACATACCTGTTAGCTCAGGTGAGTTTAAAAGGCTGCTGTTGATAACAAGGGCATTTGCTAAATAGATGGTGTGTGTGCAACAATATACTGAAAGGTCAATTATATTGTGCAGCTTATCTCACCACCTGTAGTTATTTAGGTGAAAGCTCCAAAATGCTTGCCTAATATGTCTGTTTATCCAAAAGGAAGTAAAAAGGGAGAGCTAGAAAGATAGCATTGCATCACATTACATGGCAATGCAATGCACAGTTGCTGAAGTTGAACCAAAATGAGCTTGTAATCTGGCTTCTGCAACTTTGAACATGAAAAATCCAATGAGGAGAAGAAAAGCAAAGCCAAAGAGTCCATCCCAAAATCCGACAAACAAGCAAAATGAACAAAAAACATTGAATTCAATTCTTTCTGATTTTAGAAACTGCATTAAAGAAGGGGTGCACCGGTCCTGGAGATACTGCAATACCAGGTCAATGCGTGGAGTGGACAGAGCAAGCTCTTTTTCCATCTCCCTGTTCTAAAAATCCATTTAATATATGGTCCCCAGATAGGGGACGTATCAGATATTAAACTGATAAGAACAGATACTACACTTGATCTTAGCCAAAAGGCCGAGAAGCGATAACCAGAATTGGTTTCAAACTACGGAGCCACCCAAGGATCCTGAAAAGTCCATTTGTGGAGATGAGCTCCTGGACTCCCGTTAAGAAGACATGTTGTCAACCTCTAGATCCCTTACATGCCTGCACTTTTCGGCTTGCTGCTGCTGCAATCCACGCGTTTTAGATCTGCATAACTCCACCTCTTTAAACACAGCACCTTCACCCCCTGCTGTTCCCACCCGCCTCAACACCGTTGGAAGGGAGGAGAACCAATTAAGGTGGGGGGTGGGGTGGAACGAGCAGCTGTCTACCCTTAGCAGGAGGGCTCCTGATTACATACCTCTCCTGCTGCTGCTGCTGCTGGCTGTCCAGCAGCAGACTGAAGGTGGCTGCTGCTGTGCACAGGTATATAAAGGCTCAGAGCCTATTATGACACGCGCAGCCAGCGTTCCATTGCCACATTCCATCTACTGCAGGCAGGATACCTGGCTGGCTGAATGTCGCTGAGAAGCTCACAGAGACCGCCATAAGCAACAGTTTAACAGAATGCCACAGACTAATCAACCAAACTTTTTGGGTTGGGATCTCTTTTATAGTCTGCAGGCATTAAATGAAAGAAGTCAGTGTTCCAGCAGAAGGAGACAACGTTTCAGAAAAGGCATTGTAGCAAACCAAAAAAGAAATTTTAAGCGCAGCAGAGTAACCAGCGCACATACCTGTTAGCTCAGGTGAGTTTAAAAGGCTGCTGTTGATAACAAGGGCATTTGCTAAATAGATGGTGTGTGTGCAACAATATACTGAAAGGTCAATTATATTGTGCAGCTTATCTCACCACCTGTAGTTATTTAGGTGAAAGCTCCAAAATGCTTGCCTAATATGTCTGTTTATCCAAAAGGAAGTAAAAAGGGAGAGCTAGAAAGATAGCATTGCATCACATTACATGGCAATGCAATGCACAGTTGCTGAAGTTGAACCAAAATGAGCTTGTAATCTGGCTTCTGCAACTTTGAACATGAAAAATCCAATGAGGAGAAGAAAAGCAAAGCCAAAGAGTCCATCCCAAAATCCGACAAACAAGCAAAATGAACAAAAAACATTGAATTCAATTCTTTCTGATTTTAGAAACTGCATTAAAGAAGGGGTGCACCGGTCTTGGAGATACTGCAATACCAGGTCAATGCGTGGAGTGGACAGAGCAAGCTCTTTTTCCATCTCCCTGTTCTAAAAATCCATTTAATATATGGTCCCCAGATAGGGGACGTATCAGATATTAAACTGATAAGAACAGATACTACACTTGATCTTAGCCAAAAGGCCGAGAAGCGATAACCAGAATTGGTTTCAAACTACGGAGCCACCCAAGGATCCTGAAAAGTCCATTTGTGGAGATGAGCTCCTGGACTCCCGTTAAGAAGACATGTTGTCAACCTCTAGATCCCTTACATGCCTGCACTTTTCGGCTTGCTGCTGCTGCAATCCACGCGTTTTAGATCTGCATAACTCCACCTCTTTAGACACAGCACCTTCACCCCCTGCTGTTCCCACCCGCCTCAACACCGTTGGAAGGGAGGAGAACCAATTAAGGCGGGGGGTGGGGTGGAACGAGCAGCTGTCTACCCTTAGCAGGAGGGCTCCTGATTACATACCTCTCCTGCTGCTGCTGCTGCTGGCTGTCCAGCAGCAGACTGAAGGTGGCTGCTGCTGTGCACAGGTATATAAAGGCTCAGAGCCTATTATGACACGCGCAGCCAGCGTTCCATTGCCACATTCCATCTACTGCAGGCAGGATACCTGGCTGGCTGAATGTCGCTGAGAAGCTCACAGAGACCGCCATAAGCAACAGTTTAACAGAATGCCACAGACTAATCAACCAAACTTTTTGGGTTGGGTTCTCTTTTATAGTCTGCAGGCATTAAATGAAAGAAGTCAGTGTTCCAGCAGAAGGAGACAACGTTTCAGAAAAGGCATTGTAGCAAACCAAAAAAGAAATTTTAAGCGCAGCAGAGTAACCAGCGCACATACCTGTTAGCTCAGGTGAGTTTAAAAGGCTGCTGTTGATAACAAGGGCATTTGCTAAATAGATGGTGTGTGTGCAACAATATACTGAAAGGTCAATTATATTGTGCAGCTTATCTCACCACCTGTAGTTATTTAGGTGAAAGCTCCAAAATGCTTGCCTAATATGTCTGTTTATCCAAAAGGAAGTAAAAAGGGAGAGCTAGAAAGATAGCATTGCATCACATTACATGGCAATGCAATGCACAGTTGCTGAAGTTGAACCAAAATGAGCTTGTAATCTGGCTTCTGCAACTTTGAACATGAAAAATCCAATGAGGAGAAGAAAAGCAAAGCCAAAGAGTCCATCCCAAAATCCGACAAACAAGCAAAATGAACAAAAAACATTGAATTCAATTCTTTCTGATTTTAGAAACTGCATTAAAGAAGGGGTGCACCGGTCCTGGAGATACTGCAATACCAGGTCAATGCGTGGAGTGGACAGAGCAAGCTCTTTTTCCATCTCCCTGTTCTAAAAATCCATTTAATATATGGTCCCCAGATAGGGGACGTATCAGATATTAAACTGATAAGAACAGATTTTTTGATTGAATATATCTTTTATTAGCACAAAAAATAAGTTAACAGACAGTGTACAGTGCCGCAGCCCAGTACACACAGAATTCTACATCATATTTACATAGCATGAGGATACGACGCACTAACTAGACACATCACACCCCTATGCTACACAAAACACTCAATCTGAAAGAAAAAGCATGTCAATCAATACAGTACGACGAACCGTGATAAGGGATGGGGATTGGGAAAAAGGGGATGGGGAGGGGAAAATCACAGGCCCGAAGCTTTATTGAAAGACAAGACACATAAGGGGAGAGGGGGAGGAGGGGTTTAGTCCTCGTCCTCGTCCTCCGGACCGTCCATGATGGAATAGTCTCTGAGCAGGCTGTGGATCAGCCTGCGGCAGTCCTGGATGGACATCCTCTCCCTCCTCAAGATGAGCCGGTTCCTGGCGACCCAAACGGCATCCTTGAAGCAGTTCATAAGGCGCCAAGCCTCCTGGATGGCTCCGACGGTATGAACCCCAGGGAAGAGTCCGTAAAGCACAGAATGGTGCGATAGGCTCGCCCTGGGGACAGAGTTCCTCAGGTCGTCCTCAAGTGCAGTCAATAGGCGCTGTGCAAATCCGCAGTCCCAAAAAGTGTGCAAAGATGTTTCCTCCACGAAGGGGCACCTTGGGCAGTACCGGGTCTTGCACAGGTTCCGGGCATGCATGAATGACCGGACGGGCAGTCCGCCCTGAATCGCCATCCACGACAAGTCCTTGTGCCCGTTGGTCAGCCTGTCAGACGACACATTTGTCCACACAGTCTCCAGCGTGTCCTGGTGAAGTCCTGTGATGTTCTCCACGTCATCCTTGGCTCTGATTAGCTTGTGGATAGTTTTGGGCTTCCACAAGTCGGGCTTGAGTCCCTCCAGTTGATGCTCCCCCACAAATCGAACGACGTCTCCGTAGAACCATGGCGTCGTCCAGTTGTAGGGGAAGGAGCTGTCCCACTTGTCCCAGCCGAGTCGCCTCCAAAGAGGAAGCAGGAAGAAGCGAGACATGGACCTGCCCGCGGAGCCATTCTTGACTTGCAAAGTCCGGCAGACACAATCACACACAAAAGAGGATCGCAGGAGGGTGGGGATATCTGGAACGCCCTTCCCACCCTTGCGAGGCTCCTTGTACATGACGGCCCGCCTGACTCTGTCCATCTTGGATCCCCAGACAAAGTGAAACACTGTCCTGGTAATGGCCCTGCACACAGTGACGTGTGGGGGCCAGGCCTGCGCCGTGTACTGCAAGACGGGCAGGACCTCATTACGCAGGACGAGTGCCTTACCCTCACAAGTGAGGTGTCTGAGGCTCCAGAGTCCGATCCGTTGCTTCACCTTGGCCAAGCGTTCTTGCCAGGACTTGAGGGCCGCTCCTTCCTTCCCGAACCAGACTCCCAGCACCTTGAGGAAATCCGGTTGAATGTTGAAGGGGAAGGGGGCGGAGGAGGCCGGCTGCCAATCCCCGAAGAGCATGGCTTCCGACTTCCTGCAGTTGACTTTGGCCCCTGAAGCCCGGCCGAACCTCTCACACGTCTGGACGAGGGCGTCGACTGAACCACGATCAGCGCAGAAGACGGTGACGTCGTCCATGTAGAGCGAGCACTTGACCTCGTGTCGTCCCGGACCCGGTGCGGTGATCCCTCTGATCTCTCCATTCTGCCGGATAGCCTCTGCGAAGAGTTCTATAACACAAACAAAAAGAAGAGGTGATAGAGGGCAGCCTTGTCTGACCCCAGAGAGGACAGGGAAGGGGTCAGTCTTCCAGCCGTTCACCAACACCGAGCTGTGGATATCAAAATACATCAGACGGACATACGAACAAAACATGTTACCCAAACCTAACCGGTGCAGAGCTCGGCCCATGAACTCGTGGGAAACCCGGTCGAAGGCCTTCTCCTGATCCAAGGAGACCAGGGCCGCGTGTGCGCGGCGGACCTTGATGTACTCGACCGTGTCCCGCACGAGAGCGAGGCTGTCTGCGATGCGACGTCCAGGGATGCCGCAGGTCTGGTCCGGGTGGATGATCCGTCCGATGACCGTATTAAGTCGTGTCGCCATCGTCTTGGCCAGGATCTTGTAGTCCACGTTGAGCAGAGTGATGGGACGCCAATTCCTCAGGTCGCACCTCTCTCCCTTCCGCTTGTACAGGATCGTGACCATTCCTTCCCTCAAAGATGGAGGCATTCTACCCTCCACCACCATCTCCTCGTACAGGTCCAACAGGTCCGGACAGATGAGGTCTCCCAGCGCTACATAGAGCTCCGCTGGAAGACCATCACTGCCCGGGGTCCTGCCGGTCCTAAAGGATTTAGCGGCAGAGAGCAATTCGCCCACCATCAGAGGTTTGTCCAAGGCTGCCGTGCCTGCAGGATCAAGATGGTTAGTGATACCTGACAGGAACTTATCAGCAGCATCGGGGTCGGTAGTCTTGTGGGAGTAGAGTTCGCTGTAGAAGTCGCTGACGACCCTCATCACGTCCTCCTTCCCACGTCGCATGTTTCCGCTCTCGTCTCGCAGCTCGTTCAGGGGCGTGTGACCGGCATGAAGTTTCCTGAAAAAGAATGAGTTACATTTCTCACCCTTCTCCAGATTCTCCACTTTGGAACGGAAGATGATTCGCTTGGACTCCTCCTCAAAGTGCCTTTTCAGGCTCTTCTTGGTCTCCTCCAGCTCCTCCCTCACGTCCCAGCCGCAGTGAAGAAGGTCCTGCAGCGACCGCAGCTCGCGCTGCAGCCCTCTGAAGTCCCTCCTCTTCTCACACTCCTGTTGTCGACCCTTGGCCTGAAAGAAACAGCGAAACTCAAGTTTAACATATTCCCACCAATCAGAGACTGTTTGGAAGCTACCCTTGTAGGACTGCCACATTGCGTAGGCTGCTCTCAGCTCCTCCACGACTTCATCCTGAGCCAGCAGAGCACAATTCAGCTTCCAGGAGCCGGGGCCGGACGGAAAACCGTCGCCGAGGACACCTTGTAAGTGAATGGCTCTGTGGTCGGAGAAGAAGCAGGAGACCATCGAGTGCCTACTCTGCCTGACTGCCCGAGAGGTGAACACAAAGTCAATCCTGGAGCGGAGTGAGCCATCGGGTCGGCTCCACGAATAGTTCGTGGAGCCTCTCCCCATGGAGCCCACCACGTCCTGAAGAGAGGCCTCGGTTACCATCTCGATGAGCAGCTTGGACGTGATGTCCAACTTGGCAGATGTGCCAGAACTACGACCGTCCTCCTCGATGGGGCAGTTGAAATCCCCGGCCATCACTAAGGTCCTGGTGGTGGCAAGCTGAAGCCGCAGGGTCTGGAAAAGCTCCAAACGCTCATTCTTCAGTGGGGACGCATACACGTTGATGAACCTGACAGGTTCCCCCGCCCAGTTGCCATCTACAACAAGAGCCCTGCCGCAGATGAGCTCCTGGACGGACTCAAGTGTGAATGCGCCCCCCCTGATCAGAATTGCGACCCCCACAGACTTGCAGTCACCCCCACCGGACCAGTAGGATGGACCGTGGGACCACTCCCTGGCCAGATGTTTGAAGGACCTAGAGGAGGGAAGGGAACATTCCTGCAACATATAAACATCACACAACTGGGAAGTAAGGAAGGCATAAATAGTCTGACGTCTGAACTTGTCCTTGATGCTCCTGACATTAATGGAAAATAAGTTAATATTAGCCATCATGTAGGGAAAAAAGAAAAAGTTAGCGCAGGCAATACACCTTAGTTACCACTCCGGTCGGGTGGTCCCTCGTCGGTGTTGACTGCTGGTGACGGGATCACCAGCAGGCCCTCTTCCTCCATCTGGTCAAGCAGCGCGGCCTCAATCTCGGCGACCACCAGTTCCTCCTCTTCTGGCTCGGCCACCAGGGTCTCAACCATGTGCTCCATCTCTTCTGGCTCAGGGAGGGTATCCTCCTTTTCGCCTACGAAATCCAGAATCTTCTTTTTGGAGGATTCAGTAGCAGGGCTGTCCTCCACCTTCCTCTTTCCCCGGGTTGGAACTGGGGAGACAAGAAGGGGAAAATCCTCCTCGGAATAGATAGCGGCGGGTGGAGGAAAGGTTAATTCCACCGCTACCATGGTCTGGGGAGGGAGAGTGGCTGCCGGGGCAGGGGAAAGGACACCTGCTGAGGAGTAGGGGAAGGAGGAAGAGGAAGTGGAATCCTCAGCAGGGGTGGCCGGGGTGGGGGGGGATTGGACGGGGGTGGCAGGGGGAGGGATCGAGAGAGGGGTGACAGAACTCTTACCCTCCTTTGACTTTTTCTTCTGCTTCGGAGCTGCTGGGACCGTCGCTGGGGCTTTGGCCACCGACTCCTTGACCGCTTTGGCCTTGGTCGTCTCGGCCTTGGCCGCTGGGGCCTTGGTCGTCGCGTCCTTGACCTTCACAGGCCTGGTCGTCGGGGCCTTGTCCTCCGTAGCTGGGGTCGTCGCAACCACCGATGCCCAGGATCTCTCACGCCTGGGGCAATCCTTGTACAGATGAGCCGCCAGCCCACACAGGTTGCAGGACGTCTTCTTCGGGCAGTCCTTCGAGCTGTGTCCCGTCACTCGACAAATCCTGCAGGCATCCTCCTTGCAGTCCTTCATCTCGTGGCCGTTCTTGCCGCATCTCCTGCAGTTCCGCGGCATGTCCGGGTAATAGATGAGGCCGTAGGAGTTGCCCAGGGAGAATGTCGGGGGCAGGTGCCGAAGTCCGTCTGAGTACGCCAGGTCCCTGTGAAGTCTAACGGTCACCGACCACTTACCTGTCCAGAAGCCGAGTCCATTCAGGATGTGAGAGGGTTCCTTCACAACCAAACAGAAGCGTCTCAGGAAGGTACAGATGTCTTGGCCTGGGGTGTGCGGGTTGCGCATGGAGACCGTGATCCTCCTTTCATCCCTCTGGATAGGGCAGCTACCTGTAAAGGCAGAGAAAGAATTATCCGGTCCTTTTGCGCTTACCATTTCCCAGAACCTCCTGCAGGTGTTCACAGTGGCGAAGGTGACGAAGAAGATCCCCGTCAAGAAGGTCTGGATGCTGAGGGTGTCCGACCTGGAGAAGCCTCGATCCAGCAGCATCTTCTGGCAGAACACGTCCGAGGACATGTCCGGCACCCTCCCATCCACTTCCTTCAGCTTCAGGGCCACCGTCTGCCGCATCCATGGCTCCAGGGCTGGAGCTTCGTGGCGGGGCTTCTGGGGTCCCTTCTGCTGGCCAGTCGTGGAGGCAGAGTCCTTGGGGTCAGAATCGGCTCCTGGCTGGGCCCTCCTGGCTGTCCCCAGCTCCAGGCTCTTCTTTTCGGCCTTCCTCGCAGCGCTTGCCATGGCTTTCCTCCTGCAGTTACTTCTTGGAGCTGGATCTGGAACTCTTCCCGGAATGGGTGGAGCTATGGAGATTCTTCTCCCGTCGTGTTCTGGACAAATTCCCCGAAAGGTCTTTGTCTCGATGATTTTCTTCCTCGAAGATTCCACAGGACAGCCCGATTCTTCTCCGAGTCTTCGTCTTCTTCTGGATTCTTTAGAGCTTCTTCCTCCCACCGATATCCGCCTTCGTTCTCTGATGTCAGCTGGGCTCCGAAGCTCTTCTCCTTCCGAGTTCGATCGCTCTCATCAAGTGTAGATCGTAGCTCTTGTGTTCTTAAAAGAACAGATACTACACTTGATCTTAGCCAAAAGGCCGAGAAGCGATAACCAGAATTGGTTTCAAACTACGGAGCCACCCAAGGATCCTGAAAAGTCCATTTGTGGAGATGAGCTCCTGGACTCCCGTTAAGAAGACATGTTGTCAACCTCTAGATCCCTTACATGCCTGCACTTTTCGGCTTGCTGCTGCTGCAATCCACGCGTTTTAGATCTGCATAACTCCACCTCTTTAAACACAGCACCTTCACCCCCTGCTGTTCCCACCCGCCTCAACACCGTTGGAAGGGAGGAGAACCAATTAAGGCGGGGGGTGGGGTGGAACGAGCAGCTGTCTACCCTTAGCAGGAGGGCTCCTGATTACATACCTCTCCTGCTGCTGCTGCTGCTGGCTGTCCAGCAGCAGACTGAAGGTGGCTGCTGCTGTGCACAGGTATATAAAGGCTCAGAGCCTATTATGACACGCGCAGCCAGCGTTCCATTGCCACATTCCATCTACTGCAGGCAGGATACCTGGCTGGCTGAATGTCGCTGAGAAGCTCACAGAGACCGCCATAAGCAACAGTTTAACAGAATGCCACAGACTAATCAACCAAACTTTTTGGGTTGGGTTCTCTTTTATAGTCTGCAGGCATTAAATGAAAGAAGTCAGTGTTCCAGCAGAAGGAGACAACGTTTTAGAAAAGGCATTGTAGCAAACCAAAAAAGAAATTTTAAGCGCAGCAGAGTAACCAGCGCACATACCTGTTAGCTCAGGTGAGTTTAAAAGGCTGCTGTTGATAACAAGGGCATTTGCTAAATAGATGGTGTGTGTGCAACAATATACTGAAAGGTCAATTATATTGTGCAGCTTATCTCACCACCTGTAGTTATTTAGGTGAAAGCTCCAAAATGCTTGCCTAATATGTCTGTTTATCCAAAAGGAAGTAAAAAGGGAGAGCTAGAAAGATAGCATTGCATCACATTACATGGCAATGCAATGCACAGTTGCTGAAGTTGAACCAAAATGAGCTTGTAATCTGGCTTCTGCAACTTTGAACATGAAAAATCCAATGAGGAGAAGAAAAGCAAAGCCAAAGAGTCCATCCCAAAATCCGACAAACAAGCAAAATGAACAAAAAACATTGAATTCAATTCTTTCTGATTTTAGAAACTGCATTAAAGAAGGGGTGCACCGGTCCTGGAGATACTGCAATACCAGGTCAATGCGTGGAGTGGACAGAGCAAGCTCTTTTTCCATCTCCCTGTTCTAAAAATCCATTTAATATATGGTCCCCAGATAGGGGACGTATCAGATATTAAACTGATAAGAACAGATACTACACTTGATCTTAGCCAAAAGGCCGAGAAGCGATAACCAGAATTGGTTTCAAACTACGGAGCCACCCAAGGATCCTGAAAAGTCCATTTGTGGGGATGAGCTCCTGGACTCCCGTTAAGAAGACATGTTGTCAACCTCTAGATCCCTTACATGCCTGCACTTTTCGGCTTGCTGCTGCTGCAATCCACGCGTTTTAGATCTGCATAACTCCACCTCTTTAAACACAGCACCTTCACCCCCTGCTGTTCCCACCCGCCTCAACACCGTTGGAAGGGAGGAGAACCAATTAAGACGGGGGGTGGGGTGGAACGAGCAGCTGTCTACCCTTAGCAGGAGGGCTCCTGATTACATACCTCTCCTGCTGCTGCTGCTGCTGGCTGTCCAGCAGCAGACTGAAGGTGGCTGCTGCTGTGCACAGGTATATAAAGGCTCAGAGCCTATTATGACACGCGCAGCCAGCGTTCCATTGCCACATTCCATCTACTGCAGGCAGGATACCTGGCTGGCTGAATGTCGCTGAGAAGCTCACAGAGACCGCCATAAGCAACAGTTTAACAGAATGCCACAGACTAATCAACCAAACTTTTTGGGTTGGGTTCTCTTTTATAGTCTGCAGGCATTAAATGAAAGAAGTCAGTGTTCCAGCAGAAGGAGACAACGTTTCAGAAAAGGCATTGTAGCAAACCAAAAAAGAAATTTTAAGCGCAGCAGAGTAACCAGCGCACATACCTGTTAGCTCAGGTGAGTTTAAAAGGCTGCTGTTGATAACAAGGGCATTTGCTAAATAGATGGTGTGTGTGCAACAATACAGTTATATGAAAAAGTTTGAGCACCCCTATTAATCTTAAGCTTAATGTTTTATAAAAATTGGTGTTTTTGCAACAGCTATTTCAGTTTGATATATGTAATAACTGTTGGACACAGTAATGTTTCTGCCTTGAAATGAGGTTTATTGTACTAACAGAAAATGTGCACTCTGCATTCAAACAAAATTTGACAGGTGCATAAGTATGGGCACCTCACCAGAAAAGTGACATTAATATTTAGTAGATCCTCCTTTTGCAAAAATAACAGCCTCTCGTCGCTTCCTGTAGCTTTTAATGAGTTCCTGGATCCTGGATGAAGGTATTTTTGACCATTCCTCTTTACAAAACAATTCCAGTTCAGTTAAGTTTGATGGTCGCCGAGCATGGACAGCCCTCTTCAAATGATCCCCCAGATGTTCAATGATATTCATGTCTGGGGACTGGGATGGCGATTCCAGAACATTGTAATTGCTCCTCTACATGAATGCCTGAGTAGATTTGGAGCGGTGTTTTGGATCATTGTCTCGCTGAAAGATCCATCCCCTGCGTAACTTCAACTTTATCACTGATTCTTGAACATTATTGTCAAGAATCTGCTGATACTGAGTGGAATCCATGCGTCCCTCAACTTTAACAAGATTCCCGGTGCCGGCATTGGCCACACAGCCCCAAAGCATGATGGAACCTCCACAAAATTTTACTGTGGGTAGCAAGTGTTTTTCTTGGAATGCTGTGTTTTTTTGCCGCCATGCATAACGCCTTTTTGTATGACCAAACAACTCAATCTTGGTTTCATCAGTCCACAGGACCTTCTTCCAAAAAGAAATTGGCTTCTCCAAATGTGCTTTTGCATACCTCAGCCGACTCTGTTTGTGGCATGCTTGCAGAAACGGCTTCTTTCGCATCACTCTCCCATACAGCTTCTCCTTGTGCAAAGTGCGTTGTATAGTTGACCGATGCACAGTGACACCATCTGCAGCAAGTTGATGCTGCAGCTCTCTGGAGGTGGTCTGAGGATTGTCCTTGACTGATCTCACCATTCTTCTTCTCTGCCTTTCTGATGTTTTTCTTGGCCTGCCACTTCTGGCCTTAACAAGAACTTTCCCTGTGTTCTTCCATTTCCTTACTATGTTCCTCACAGTGGAAACTGACAGGTTAAATCTCTGAGACAGCTTTTTGTATCCTTCCCCTGAACAACTATGTTGAATAATTTTTGTTTTCAGATCATTTGACAGTCGTTTTGAGGAGCCCATGATGCCACTCTTCAGAGGAGATTCAAACAGGAGAAAAACTTGCAAGTGGCCACTTTAAGTAGCTTTTCTCATGATTGCATACACCTGGCTATGAAGTTCAAAGCTCAATGAGGTTACAAAACCCAAAAAAGTGCTTTAGTAAGTCAGTAAAAAGTAGGTAGGAGTACTTAAAACAAGAAAATGATAAGGGTGCCCATACTTATGCACCTGTCAAATTTTGTTTGAATGCAGATTGCACATTTTCTGTTAGTACAATAAACCTCATTTCAAGGCAGAAACATTACTGTTTCCAACAGTTATTACATATATCAAACTGAAATAGCTGTTGCAAAAACACCAATTTTTATAAAACATTAAGCTTAAGATTAATAGGGGTGCCCAAACTTTTTCATATAACTGTATACTGAAAGGTCAATTATATTGTGCAGCTTATCTCACCACCTATAGTTATTTAGGTGAAAGCTCCAAAATGCTTGCCTAATATGTCTGTTTATCCAAAAGGAAGTAAAAAGGGAGAGCTAGAAAGATAGCATTGCATCACATTACATGGCAATGCAATGCACAGTTGCTGAAGTTGAACCAAAATGAGCTTGTAATCTGGCTTCTGCAACTTTGAACATGAAAAATCCAATGAGGAGAAGAAAAGCAAAGCCAAAGAGTCCATCCCAAAATCCGACAAACAAGCAAAATGAACAAAAAACATTGAATTCAATTCTTTCTGATTTTAGAAACTGCATTAAAGAAGGGGTGCACCGGTCCTGGAGATACTGCAATACCAGGTCAATGCGTGGAGTGGACAGAGCAAGCTCTTTTTCCATCTCCCTGTTCTAAAAATCCATTTAATATATGGTCCCCAGATAGGGGACGTATCAGATATTAAACTGATAAGAACAGATACTACACTTGATCTTAGCCAAAAGGCCGAGAAGCGATAACCAGAATTGGTTTCAAACTACGGAGCCACCCAAGGATCCTGAAAAGTCCATTTGTGGAGATGAGCTCCTGGACTCCCGTTAAGAAGACATGTTGTCAACCTCTAGATCCCTTACATGCCTGCACTTTTCGGCTTGCTGCTGCTGCAATCCACGCGTTTTAGATCTGCATAACTCCACCTCTTTAAACACAGCACCTTCACCCCCTGCTGTTCCCACCCGCCTCAACACCGTTGGAAGGGAGGAGAACCAATTAAGGCGGGGGGTGGGGTGGAACGAGCAGCTGTCTACCCTTAGCAGGAGGGCTCCTGATTACATACCTCTCCTGCTGCTGCTGCTGCTGGCTGTCCAGCAGCAGACTGAAGGTGGCTGCTGCTGTGCACAGGTATATAAAGGCTCAGAGCCTATTATGACACGCGCAGCCAGCGTTCCATTGCCACATTCCATCTACTGCAGGCAGGATACCTGGCTGGCTGAATGTCGCTGAGAAGCTCACAGAGACCGCCATAAGCAACAGTTTAACAGAATGCCACAGACTAATCAACCAAACTTTTTGGGTTGGGTTCTCTTTTATAGTCTGCAGGCATTAAATGAAAGAAGTCAGTGTTCCAGCAGAAGGAGACAACGTTTCAGAAAAGGCATTGTAGCAAACCAAAAAAGAAATTTTAAGCGCAGCAGAGTAACCAGCGCACATACCTGTTAGCTCAGGTGAGTTTAAAAGGCTGCTGTTGATAACAAGGGCATTTGCTAAATAGATGGTGTGTGTGCAACAATATACTGAAAGGTCAATTATATTGTGCAGCTTATCTCACCACCTGTAGTTATTTAGGTGAAAGCTCCAAAATGCTTGCCTAATATGTCTGTTTATCCAAAAGGAAGTAAAAAGGGAGAGCTAGAAAGATAGCATTGCATCACATTACATGGCAATGCAATGCACAGTTGCTGAAGTTGAACCAAAATGAGCTTGTAATCTGGCTTCTGCAACTTTGAACATGAAAAATCCAATGAGGAGAAGAAAAGCAAAGCCAAAGAGTCCATCCCAAAATCCGACAAACAAGCAAAATGAACAAAAAACATTGAATTCAATTCTTTCTGATTTTAGAAACTGCATTAAAGAAGGGGTGCACCGGTCCTGGAGATACTGCAATACCAGGTCAATGCGTGGAGTGGACAGAGCAAGCTCTTTTTCCATCTCCCTGTTCTAAAAATCCATTTAATATATGGTCCCCAGATAGGGGACGTATCAGATATTAAACTGATAAGAACAGATACTACACTTGATCTTAGCCAAAAGGCCGAGAAGCGATAACCAGAATTGGTTTCAAACTACGGAGCCACCCAAGGATCCTGAAAAGTCCATTTGTGGAGATGAGCTCCTGGACTCCCGTTAAGAAGACATGTTGTCAACCTCTAGATCCCTTACATGCCTGCACTTTTCGGCTTGCTGCTGCTGCAATCCACGCGTTTTAGATCTGCATAACTCCACCTCTTTAAACACAGCACCTTCACCCCCTGCTGTTCCCACCCGCCTCAACACCGTTGGAAGGGAGGAGAACCAATTAAGGCGGGGGGTGGGGTGGAACGAGCAGCTGTCTACCCTTAGCAGGAGGGCTCCTGATTACATACCTCTCCTGCTGCTGCTGCTGCTGGCTGTCCAGCAGCAGACTGAAGGTGGCTGCTGCTGTGCACAGGTATATAAAGGCTCAGAGCCTATTATGACACGCGCAGCCAGCGTTCCATTGCCACATTCCATCTACTGCAGGCAGGATACCTGGCTGGCTGAATGTCGCTGAGAAGCTCACAGAGACCGCCATAAGCAACAGTTTAACAGAATGCCACAGACTAATCAACCAAACTTTTTGGGTTGGGTTCTCTTTTATAGTCTGCAGGCATTAAATGAAAGAAGTCAGTGTTCCAGCAGAAGGAGACAACGTTTCAGAAAAGGCATTGTAGCAAACCAAAAAAGAAATTTTAAGCGCAGCAGAGTAACCAGCGCACATACCTGTTAGCTCAGGTGAGTTTAAAAGGCTGCTGTTGATAACAAGGGCATTTGCTAAATAGATGGTGTGTGTGCAACAATATACTGAAAGGTCAATTATATTGTGCAGCTTATCTCACCACCTGTAGTTATTTAGGTGAAAGCTCCAAAATGCTTGCCTAATATGTCTGTTTATCCAAAAGGAAGTAAAAAGGGAGAGCTAGAAAGATAGCATTGCATCACATTACATGGCAATGCAATGCACAGTTGCTGAAGTTGAACCAAAATGAGCTTGTAATCTGGCTTCTGCAACTTTGAACATGAAAAATCCAATGAGGAGAAGAAAAGCAAAGCCAAAGAGTCCATCCCAAAATCCGACAAACAAGCAAAATGAACAAAAAACATTGAATTCAATTCTTTCTGATTTTAGAAACTGCATTAAAGAAGGGGTGCACCGGTCCTGGAGATACTGCAATACCAGGTCAATGCGTGGAGTGGACAGAGCAAGCTCTTTTTCCATCTCCCTGTTCTAAAAATCCATTTAATATATGGTCCCCAGATAGGGGACGTATCAGATATTAAACTGATAAGAACAGATACTACACTTGATCTTAGCCAAAAGGCCGAGAAGCGATAACCAGAATTGGTTTCAAACTACGGAGCCACCCAAGGATCCTGAAAAGTCCATTTGTGGAGATGAGCTCCTGGACTCCCGTTAAGAAGACATGTTGTCAACCTCTAGATCCCTTACATGCCTGCACTTTTCGGCTTGCTGCTGCTGCAATCCACGCGTTTTAGATCTGCATAACTCCACCTCTTTAAACACAGCACCTTCACCCCCTGCTGTTCCCACCCGCCTCAACACCGTTGGAAGGGAGGAGAACCAATTAAGGCGGGGGGTGGGGTGGAACGAGCAGCTGTCTACCCTTAGCAGGAGGGCTCCTGATTACATACCTCTCCTGCTGCTGCTGCTGCTGGCTGTCCAGCAGCAGACTGAAGGTGGCTGCTGCTGTGCACAGGTATATAAAGGCTCAGAGCCTATTATGACACGCGCAGCCAGCGTTCCATTGCCACATTCCATCTACTGCAGGCAGGATACCTGGCTGGCTGAATGTCGCTGAGAAGCTCACAGAGACCGCCATAAGCAACAGTTTAACAGAATGCCACAGACTAATCAACCAAACTTTTTGGGTTGGGTTCTCTTTTATAGTCTGCAGGCATTAAATGAAAGAAGTCAGTGTTCCAGCAGAAGGAGACAACGTTTCAGAAAAGGCATTGTAGCAAACCAAAAAAGAAATTTTAAGCGCAGCAGAGTAACCAGCGCACATACCTGTTAGCTCAGGTGAGTTTAAAAGGCTGCTGTTGATAACAAGGGCATTTGCTAAATAGATGGTGTGTGTGCAACAATATACTGAAAGGTCAATTATATTGTGCAGCTTATCTCACCACCTGTAGTTATTTAGGTGAAAGCTCCAAAATGCTTGCCTAATATGTCTGTTTATCCAAAAGGAAGTAAAAAGGGAGAGCTAGAAAGATAGCATTGCATCACATTACATGGCAATGCAATGCACAGTTGCTGAAGTTGAACCAAAATGAGCTTGTAATCTGGCTTCTGCAACTTTGAACATGAAAAATCCAATGAGGAGAAGAAAAGCAAAGCCAAAGAGTCCATCCCAAAATCCGACAAACAAGCAAAATGAACAAAAAACATTGAATTCAATTCTTTCTGATTTTAGAAACTGCATTAAAGAAGGGGTGCACCGGTCCTGGAGATACTGCAATACCAGGTCAATGCGTGGAGTGGACAGAGCAAGCTCTTTTTCCATCTCCCTGTTCTAAAAATCCATTTAATATATGGTCCCCAGATAGGGGACGTATCAGATATTAAACTGATAAGAACAGATACTACACTTGATCTTAGCCAAAAGGCCGAGAAGCGATAACCAGAATTGGTTTCAAACTACGGAGCCACCCAAGGATCCTGAAAAGTCCATTTGTGGAGATGAGCTCCTGGACTCCCGTTAAGAAGACATGTTGTCAACCTCTAGATCCCTTACATGCCTGCACTTTTCGGCTTGCTGCTGCTGCAATCCACGCGTTTTAGATCTGCATAACTCCACCTCTTTAAACACAGCACCTTCACCCCCTGCTGTTCCCACCCGCCTCAACACCATTGGAAGGGAGGAGAACCAATTAAGGCGGGGGGTGGGGTGGAACGAGCAGCTGTCTACCCTTAGCAGGAGGGCTCCTGATTACATACCTCTCCTGCTGCTGCTGCTGCTGGCTGTCCAGCAGCAGACTGAAGGTGGCTGCTGCTGTGCACAGGTATATAAAGGCTCAGAGCCTATTATGACACGCGCAGCCAGCGTTCCATTGCCACATTCCATCTACTGCAGGCAGGATACCTGGCTGGCTGAATGTCGCTGAGAAGCTCACAGAGACCGCCATAAGCAACAGTTTAACAGAATGCCACAGACTAATCAACCAAACTTTTTGGGTTGGGTTCTCTTTTATAGTCTGCAGGCATTAAATGAAAGAAGTCAGTGTTCCAGCAGAAGGAGACAACGTTTCAGAAAAGGCATTGTAGCAAACCAAAAAAGAAATTTTAAGCGCAGCAGAGTAACCAGCGCACATACCTGTTAGCTCAGGTGAGTTTAAAAGGCTGCTGTTGATAACAAGGGCATTTGCTAAATAGATGGTGTGTGTGCAACAATATACTGAAAGGTCAATTATATTGTGCAGCTTATCTCACCACCTGTAGTTATTTAGGTGAAAGCTCCAAAATGCTTGCCTAATATGTCTGTTTATCCAAAAGGAAGTAAAAAGGGAGAGCTAGAAAGATAGCATTGCATCACATTACATGGCAATGCAATGCACAGTTGCTGAAGTTGAACCAAAATGAGCTTGTAATCTGGCTTCTGCAACTTTGAACATGAAAAATCCAATGAGGAGAAGAAAAGCAAAGCCAAAGAGTCCATCCCAAAATCCGACAAACAAGCAAAATGAACAAAAAACATTGAATTCAATTCTTTCTGATTTTAGAAACTGCATTAAAGAAGGGGTGCACCGGTCCTGGAGATACTGCAATACCAGGTCAATGCGTGGAGTGGACAGAGCAAGCTCTTTTTCCATCTCCCTGTTCTAAAAATCCATTTAATATATGGTCCCCAGATAGGGGACGTATCAGATATTAAACTGATAAGAACAGATACTACACTTGATCTTAGCCAAAAGGCCGAGAAGCGATAACCAGAATTGGTTTCAAACTACGGAGCCACCCAAGGATCCTGAAAAGTCCATTTGTGGAGATGAGCTCCTGGACTCCCGTTAAGAAGACATGTTGTCAACCTCTAGATCCCTTACATGCCTGCACTTTTCGGCTTGCTGCTGCTGCAATCCACGCGTTTTAGATCTGCATAACTCCACCTCTTTAAACACAGCACCTTCACCCCCTGCTGTTCCCACCCGCCTCAACACCGTTGGAAGGGAGGAGAACCAATTAAGGCGGGGGGTGGGGTGGAACGAGCAGCTGTCTACCCTTAGCAGGAGGGCTCCTGATTACATACCTCTCCTGCTGCTGCTGCTGCTGGCTGTCCAGCAGCAGACTGAAGGTGGCTGCTGCTGTGCACAGGTATATAAAGGCTCAGAGCCTATTATGACACGCGCAGCCAGCGTTCAATTGCCACATTCCATCTACTGCAGGCAGGATACCTGGCTGGCTGAATGTCGCTGAGAAGCTCACAGAGACCGCCATAAGCAACAGTTTAACAGAATGCCACAGACTAATCAACCAAACTTTTTGGGTTGGGTTCTCTTTTATAGTCTGCAGGCATTAAATGAAAGAAGTCAGTGTTCCAGCAGAAGGAGACAACGTTTCAGAAAAGGCATTGTAGCAAACCAAAAAAGAAATTTTAAGCGCAGCAGAGTAACCAGCGCACATACCTGTTAGCTCAGGTGAGTTTAAAAGGCTGCTGTTGATAACAAGGGCATTTGCTAAATAGATGGTGTGTGTGCAACAATATACTGAAAGGTCAATTATATTGTGCAGCTTATCTCACCACCTGTAGTTATTTAGGTGAAAGCTCCAAAATGCTTGCCTAATATGTCTGTTTATCCAAAAGGAAGTAAAAAGGGAGAGCTAGAAAGATAGCATTGCATCACATTACATGGCAATGCAATGCACAGTTGCTGAAGTTGAACCAAAATGAGCTTGTAATCTGGCTTCTGCAACTTTGAACATGAAAAATCCAATGAGGAGAAGAAAAGCAAAGCCAAAGAGTCCATCCCAAAATCCGACAAACAAGCAAAATGAACAAAAAACATTGAATTCAATTCTTTCTGATTTTAGAAACTGCATTAAAGAAGGGGTGCACCGGTCCTGGAGATACTGCAATACCAGGTCAATGCGTGGAGTGGACAGAGCAAGCTCTTTTTCCATCTCCCTGTTCTAAAAATCCATTTAATATATGGTCCCCAGATAGGGGACGTATCAGATATTAAACTGATAAGAACAGATACTACACTTGATCTTAGCCAAAAGGCCGAGAAGCGATAACCAGAATTGGTTTCAAACTACGGAGCCACCCAAGGATCCTGAAAAGTCCATTTGTGGAGATGAGCTCCTGGACTCCCGTTAAGAAGACATGTTGTCAACCTCTAGATCCCTTACATGCCTGCACTTTTCGGCTTGCTGCTGCTGCAATCCACGCGTTTTAGATCTGCATAACTCCACCTCTTTAAACACAGCACCTTCACCCCCTGCTGTTCCCACCCGCCTCAACATCGTTGGAAGGGAGGAGAACCAATTAAGGCGGGGGGTGGGGTGGAACGAGCAGCTGTCTACCCTTAGCAGGAGGGCTCCTGATTACATACCTCTCCTGCTGCTGCTGCTGGCTGTCCAGCAGCAGACTGAAGGTGGCTGCTGCTGTGCACAGGTATATAAAGGCTCAGAGCCTATTATGACACGCGCAGCCAGCGTTCCATTGCCACATTCCATCTACTGCAGGCAGGATACCTGGCTGGCTGAATGTCGCTGAGAAGCTCACAGAGACCGCCATAAGCAACAGTTTAACAGAATGCCACAGACTAATCAACCAAACTTTTTGGGTTGGGTTCTCTTTTATAGTCTGCAGGCATTAAATGAAAGAAGTCAGTGTCCCAGCAGAAGGAGACAACGTTTCAGAAAAGGCATTGTAGCAAACCAAAAAAGAAATTTTAAGCGCAGCAGAGTAACCAGCGCACATACCTGTTAGCTCAGGTGAGTTTAAAAGGCTGCTGTTGATAACAAGGGCATTTGCTAAATAGATGGTGTGTGTGCAACAATATACTGAAAGGTCAATTATATTGTGCAGCTTATCTCACCACCTGTAGTTATTTAGGTGAAAGCTCCAAAATGCTTGCCTAATATGTCTGTTTATCCAAAAGGAAGTAAAAAGGGAGAGCTAGAAAGATAGCATTGCATCACATTACATGGCAATGCAATGCACAGTTGCTGAAGTTGAACCAAAATGAGCTTGTAATCTGGCTTCTGCAACTTTGAACATGAAAAATCCAATGAGGAGAAGAAAAGCAAAGCCAAAGAGTCCATCCCAAAATCCGACAAACAAGCAAAATGAACAAAAAACATTGAATTCAATTCTTTCTGATTTTAGAAACTGCATTAAAGAAGGGGTGCACCGGTCCTGGAGATACTGCAATACCAGGTCAATGCGTGGAGTGGACAGAGCAAGCTCTTTTTCCATCTCCCTGTTCTAAAAATCCATTTAATATATGGTCCCCAGATAGGGGACGTATCAGATATTAAACTGATAAGAACAGATACTACACTTGATCTTAGCCAAAAGGCCGAGAAGCGATAACCAGAATTGGTTTCAAACTACGGAGCCACCCAAGGATCCTGAAAAGTCCATTTGTGGAGATGAGCTCCTGGACTCCCGTTAAGAAGACATGTTGTCAACCTCTAGATCCCTTACATGCCTGCACTTTTCGGCTTGCTGCTGCTGCAATCCACGCGTTTTAGATCTGCATAACTCCACCTCTTTAAACACAGCACCTTCACCCCCTGCTGTTCCCACCCGCCTCAACACCGTTGGAAGGGAGGAGAACCAATTAAGGCGGGGGGTGGGGTGGAACGAGCAGCTGTCTACCCTTAGCAGGAGGGCTCCTGATTACATACCTCTCCTGCTGCTGCTGCTGGCTGTCCAGCAGCAGACTGAAGGTGGCTGCTGCTGTGCACAGGTATATAAAGGCTCAGAGCCTATTATGACACGCGCAGCCAGCGTTCCATTGCCACATTCCATCTACTGCAGGCAGGATACCTGGCTGGCTGAATGTCGCTGAGAAGCTCACAGAGACCGCCATAAGCAACAGTTTAACAGAATGCCACAGACTAATCAACCAAACTTTTTGGGTTGGGTTCTCTTTTATAGTCTGCAGGCATTAAATGAAAGAAGTCAGTGTTCCAGCAGAAGGAGACAACGTTTCAGAAAAGGCATTGTAGCAAACCAAAAAAGAAATTTTAAGCGCAGCAGAGTAACCAGCGCACATACCTGTTAGCTCAGGTGAGTTTAAAAGGCTGCTGTTGATAACAAGGGCATTTGCTAAATAGATGGTGTGTGTGCAACAATATACTGAAAGGTCAATTATATTGTGCAGCTTATCTCACCACCTGTAGTTATTTAGGTGAAAGCTCCAAAATGCTTGCCTAATATGTCTGTTTATCCAAAAGGAAGTAAAAAGGGAGAGCTAGAAAGATAGCATTGCATCACATTACATGGCAATGCAATGCACAGTTGCTGAAGTTGAACCAAAATGAGCTTGTAATCTGGCTTCTGCAACTTTGAACATGAAAAATCCAATGAGGAGAAGAAAAGCAAAGCCAAAGAGTCCATCCCAAAATCCGACAAACAAGCAAAATGAACAAAAAACATTGAATTCAATTCTTTCTGATTTTAGAAACTGCATTAAAGAAGGGGTGCACCGGTCCTGGAGATACTGCAATACCAGGTCAATGCGTGGAGTGGACAGAGCAAGCTCTTTTTCCATCTCCCTGTTCTAAAAATCCATTTAATATATGGTCCCCAGATAGGGGACGTATCAGATATTAAACTGATAAGAACAGATACTACACTTGATCTTAGCCAAAAGGCCGAGAAGCGATAACCAGAATTGGTTTCAAACTACGGAGCCACCCAAGGATCCTGAAAAGTCCATTTGTGGAGATGAGCTCCTGGACTCCCGTTAAGAAGACATGTTGTCAACCTCTAGATCCCTTACATGCCTGCACTTTTCGGCTTGCTGCTGCTGCAATCCACGCGTTTTAGATCTGCATAACTCCACCTCTTTAAACACAGCACCTTCACCCCCTGCTGTTCCCACCCGCCTCAACACCGTTGGAAGGGAGGAGAACCAATTAAGGCGGGGGGTGGGGTGGAACGAGCAGCTGTCTACCCTTAGCAGGAGGGCTCCTGATTACATACCTCTCCTGCTGCTGCTGCTGCTGGCTGTCCAGCAGCAGACTGAAGGTGGCTGCTGCTGTGCACAGGTATATAAAGGCTCAGAGCCTATTATGACACGCGCAGCCAGCGTTCCATTGCCACATTCCATCTACTGCAGGCAGGATACCTGGCTGGCTGAATGTCGCTGAGAAGCTCACAGAGACCGCCATAAGCAACAGTTTAACAGAATGCCACAGACTAATCAACCAAACTTTTTGGGTTGGGTTCTCTTTTATAGTCTGCAGGCATTAAATGAAAGAAGTCAGTGTTCCAGCAGAAGGAGACAACGTTTCAGAAAAGGCATTGTAGCAAACCAAAAAAGAAATTTTAAGCGCAGCAGAGTAACCAGCGCACATACCTGTTAGCTCAGGTGAGTTTAAAAGGCTGCTGTTGATAACAAGGGCATTTGCTAAATAGATGGTGTGTGTGCAACAATATACTGAAAGGTCAATTATATTGTGCAGCTTATCTCACCACCTGTAGTTATTTAGGTGAAAGCTCCAAAATGCTTGCCTAATATGTCTGTTTATCCAAAAGGAAGTAAAAAGGGAGAGCTAGAAAGATAGCATTGCATCACATTACATGGCAATGCAATGCACAGTTGCTGAAGTTGAACCAAAATGAGCTTGTAATCTGGCTTCTGCAACTTTGAACATGAAAAATCCAATGAGGAGAAGAAAAGCAAAGCCAAAGAGTCCATCCCAAAATCCGACAAACAAGCAAAATGAACAAAAAACATTGAATTCAATTCTTTCTGATTTTAGAAACTGCATTAAAGAAGGGGTGCACCGGTCCTGGAGATACTGCAATACCAGGTCAATGCGTGGAGTGGACAGAGCAAGCTCTTTTTCCATCTCCCTGTTCTAAAAATCCATTTAATATATGGTCCCCAGATAGGGGACGTATCAGATATTAAACTGATAAGAACAGATACTACACTTGATCTTAGCCAAAAGGCCGAGAAGCGATAACCAGAATTGGTTTCAAACTACGGAGCCACCCAAGGATCCTGAAAAGTCCATTTGTGGAGATGAGCTCCTGGACTCCCGTTAAGAAGACATGTTGTCAACCTCTAGATCCCTTACATGCCTGCACTTTTCGGCTTGCTGCTGCTGCAATCCACGCGTTTTAGATCTGCATAACTCCACCTCTTTAAACACAGCACCTTCACCCCCTGCTGTTCCCACCCGCCTCAACACCGTTGGAAGGGAGGAGAACCAATTAAGGCGGGGGGTGGGGTGGAACGAGCAGCTGTCTACCCTTAGCAGGAGGGCTCCTGATTACATACCTCTCCTGCTGCTGCTGCTGCTGGCTGTCCAGCAGCAGACTGAAGGTGGCTGCTGCTGTGCACAGGTATATAAAGGCTCAGAGCCTATTATGACACGCGCAGCCAGCGTTCCATTGCCACATTCCATCTACTGCAGGCAGGATACCTGGCTGGCTGAATGTCGCTGAGAAGCTCACAGAGACCGCCATAAGCAACAGTTTAACAGAATGCCACAGACTAATCAACCAAACTTTTTGGGTTGGGTTCTCTTTTATAGTCTGCAGGCATTAAATGAAAGAAGTCAGTGTTCCAGCAGAAGGAGACAACGTTTCAGAAAAGGCATTGTAGCAAACCAAAAAAGAAATTTTAAGCGCAGCAGAGTAACCAGCGCACATACCTGTTAGCTCAGGTGAGTTTAAAAGGCTGCTGTTGATAACAAGGGCATTTGCTAAATAGATGGTGTGTGTGCAACAATATACTGAAAGGTCAATTATATTGTGCAGCTTATCTCACCACCTGTAGTTATTTAGGTGAAAGCTCCAAAATGCTTGCCTAATATGTCTGTTTATCCAAAAGGAAGTAAAAAGGGAGAGCTAGAAAGATAGCATTGCATCACATTACATGGCAATGCAATGCACAGTTGCTGAAGTTGAACCAAAATGAGCTTGTAATCTGGCTTCTGCAACTTTGAACATGAAAAATCCAATGAGGAGAAGAAAAGCAAAGCCAAAGAGTCCATCCCAAAATCCGACAAACAAGCAAAATGAACAAAAAACATTGAATTCAATTCTTTCTGATTTTAGAAACTGCATTAAAGAAGGGGTGCACCGGTCCTGGAGATACTGCAATACCAGGTCAATGCGTGGAGTGGACAGAGCAAGCTCTTTTTCCATCTCCCTGTTCTAAAAATCCATTTAATATATGGTCCCCAGATAGGGGACGTATCAGATATTAAACTGATAAGAACAGATTTTTTTTTTTTTTTTATCGAAAGCCCGAATTCGTGTACAAAACCCGAGTGCGCTTAAAAAAGTGACAAGTGCCACAAAAAAAGTGCACTAGGATGCTGGTCTTCTTGAAACCCTCTCCAAAAGGAGAAGGGTCCCCCAAACCATTCCCCGTCCCTCCGAGCCAAAAGGCCACAGCGAGGAACAGGGACAAAAAGCCACCTCCAGCCGAAGCCAGAGGCGACCCAATCTTACCCCCAGCACCTGCCCGAGTTCTCACCCGAGCAAGGCACTGGGAGCCAAAGACTGTGCTTCCCTCCCGGAAGAGGGGAGCCAACAACGCTCTCCTCCCAAAAGAGGAGAGCCAGGGGGGTTCAGGGGGGAGCGGAACCTGATGGCCACACACTCCCCCCCTAGACCTGCCAAGAGAGGAACCCGTAAGGGAACCGCATCCCGACAAAATCCTAGTAGGACGTGACACACGTGAATAAGTGGACACACAGTGACAAAGAAATTAAATAAATAGTGAAGGTTTCACAGTATAATACTGCCCGGACCTTCGACCGGGAATTTAAAAATTCCCCATCCTAAGGCCAGAAGGCCCGGAATAAGGGTGTGTGCGAAGAAAGAAAATTTGAAGTGCTTGTGCAAATGTGCCATAAACTCAAGTGGGGTTCCCAATCCCAGTGAGTTAAGGCACCCCAGGGTCACCACTCCTGGGGCACTTCACACTTCGGGCTTTCGATCTTCCCCGGCCCAATGGCGTCGATCCTGGGGGGCCATGCTTTCCACCAGATGACTATATTAGCCACCTGGCGTACTAACAAGCGCCTAAACCCCAGTGTGCATAATGTATCAATCTACTAGGGCGGCCAACATCCAAAACCGCCTTTTCGAAAGATACTACACTTGATCTTAGCCAAAAGGCCGAGAAGCGATAAGAACAGATACTACACTTGATCTTAGCCAAAAGGCCGAGAAGCGATAACCAGAATTGGTTTCAAACTACGGAGCCACCCAAGGATCCTGAAAAGTCCATTTGTGGAGATGAGCTCCTGGACTCCCGTTAAGAAGACATGTTGTCAACCTCTAGATCCCTTACATGCCTGCACTTTTCGGCTTGCTGCTGCTGCAATCCACGCGTTTTAGATCTGCATAACTCCACCTCTTTAAACACAGCACCTTCACCCCCTGCTGTTCCCACCCGCCTCAACACCGTTGGAAGGGAGGAGAACCAATTAAGGCGGGGGGTGGGGTGGAACGAGCAGCTGTCTACCCTTAGCAGGAGGGCTCCTGATTACATACCTCTCCTGCTGCTGCTGCTGGCTGTCCAGCAGCAGACTGAAGGTGGCTGCTGCTGTGCACAGGTATATAAAGGCTCAGAGCCTATTATGACACGCGCAGCCAGCGTTCCATTGCCACATTCCATCTACTGCAGGCAGGATACCTGGCTGGCTGAATGTCGCTGAGAAGCTCACAGAGACCGCCATAAGCAACAGTTTAACAGAATGCCACAGACTAATCAACCAAACTTTTTGGGTTGGGTTCTCTTTTATAGTCTGCAGGCATTAAATGAAAGAAGTCAGTGTTCCAGCAGAAGGAGACAACGTTTCAGAAAAGGCATTGTAGCAAACCAAAAAAGAAATTTTAAGCGCAGCAGAGTAACCAGCGCACATACCTGTTAGCTCAGGTGAGTTTAAAAGGCTGCTGTTGATAACAAGGGCATTTGCTAAATAGATGGTGTGTGTGCAACAATATACTGAAAGGTCAATTATATTGTGCAGCTTATCTCACCACCTGTAGTTATTTAGGTGAAAGCTCCAAAATGCTTGCCTAATATGTCTGTTTATCCAAAAGGAAGTAAAAAGGGAGAGCTAGAAAGATAGCATTGCATCACATTACATGGCAATGCAATGCACAGTTGCTGAAGTTGAACCAAAATGAGCTTGTAATCTGGCTTCTGCAACTTTGAACATGAAAAATCCAATGAGGAGAAGAAAAGCAAAGCCAAAGAGTCCATCCCAAAATCCGACAAACAAGCAAAATGAACAAAAAACATTGAATTAAATTCTTTCTGATTTTAGAAACTGCATTAAAGAAGGGGTGCACCGGTCCTGGAGATACTGCAATACCAGGTCAATGCGTGGAGTGGACAGAGCAAGCTCTTTTTCCATTTCCCTGTTCTAAAAATCCATTTAATATATGGTCCCCAGATAGGGGACGTATCAGATATTAAACTGATAAGAACAGATACTACACTTGATCTTAGCCAAAAGGCCGAGAAGCGATAACCAGAATTGGTTTCAAACTACGGAGCCACCCAAGGATCCTGAAAAGTCCATTTGTGGAGATGAGCTCCTGGACTCCCGTTAAGAAGACATGTTGTCAACCTCTAGATCCCTTACATGCCTGCACTTTTCGGCTTGCTGCTGCTGCAATCCACGCGTTTTAGATCTGCATAACTCCACCTCTTTAAACACAGCACCTTCACCCCCTGCTGTTCCCACCCGCCTCAACACCGTTGGAAGGGAGGAGAACCAATTAAGGCGGGGGGTGGGGTGGAACGAGCAGCTGTCTACCCTTAGCAGGAGGGCTCCTGATTACATACCTCTCCTGCTGCTGCTGCTGGCTGTCCAGCAGCAGACTGAAGGTGGCTGCTGCTGTGCACAGGTATATAAAGGCTCAGAGCCTATTATGACACGCGCAGCCAGCGTTCCATTGCCACATTCCATCTACTGCAGGCAGGATACCTGGCTGGCTGAATGTCGCTGAGAAGCTCACAGAGACCGCCATAAGCAACAGTTTAACAGAATGCCACAGACTAATCAACCAAACTGTTTGGGTTGGGTTCTCTTTTATAGTCTGCAGGCATTAAATGAAAGAAGTCAGTGTTCCAGCAGAAGGAGACAACGTTTCAGAAAAGGCATTGTAGCAAACCAAAAAAGAAATTTTAAGCGCAGCAGAGTAACCAGCGCACATACCTGTTAGCTCAGGTGAGTTTAAAAGGCTGCTGTTGATAACAAGGGCATTTGCTAAATAGATGGTGTGTGTGTAACAATATACTGAAAGGTCAATTATATTGTGCAGCTTATCTCACCACCTGTAGTTATTTAGGTGAAAGCTCCAAAATGCTTGCCTAATATGTCTGTTTATCCAAAAGGAAGTAAAAAGGGAGAGCTAGAAAGATAGCATTGCATCACATTACATGGCAATGCAATGCACAGTTGCTGAAGTTGAACCAAAATGAGCTTGTAATCTGGCTTCTGCAACTTTGAACATGAAAAATCCAATGAGGAGAAGAAAAGCAAAGCCAAAGAGTCCATCCCAAAATCCGACAAACAAGCAAAATGAACAAAAAACATTGAATTCAATTCTTTCTGATTTTAGAAACTGCATTAAAGAAGGGGTGCACCGGTCCTGGAGATACTGCAATACCAGGTCAATGCGTGGAGTGGACAGAGCAAGCTCTTTTTCCATCTCCCTGTTCTAAAAATCCATTTAATATATGGTCCCCAGATAGGGGACGTATCAGATATTAAACTGATAAGAACAGATACTACACTTGATCTTAGCCAAAAGGCCGAGAAGCGATAACCAGAATTGGTTTCAAACTACGGAGCCACCCAAGGATCCTGAAAAGTCCATTTGTGGAGATGAGCTCCTGGACTCCCGTTAAGAAGACATGTTGTCAACCTCTAGATCCCTTACATGCCTGCACTTTTCGGCTTGCTGCTGCTGCAATCCACGCGTTTTAGATCTGCATAACTCCACCTCTTTAAACACAGCACCTTCACCCCCTGCTGTTCCCACCCGCCTCAACACCGTTGGAAGGGAGGAGAACCAATTAAGGCGGGGGGTGGGGTGGAACGAGCAGCTGTCTACCCTTAGCAGGAGGGCTCCTGATTACATACCTCTCCTGCTGCTGCTGCTGCTGGCTGTCCAGCAGCAGACTGAAGGTGGCTGCTGCTGTGCACAGGTATATAAAGGCTCAGAGCCTATTATGACACGCGCAGCCAGCGTTCCATTGCCACATTCCATCTACTGCAGGCAGGATACCTGGCTGGCTGAATGTCGCTGAGAAGCTCACAGAGACCGCCATAAGCAACAGTTTAACAGAATGCCACAGACTAATCAACCAAACTTTTTGGGTTGGGTTCTCTTTTATAGTCTGCAGGCATTAAATGAAAGAAGTCAGTGTTCCAGCAGAAGGAGACAACGTTTCAGAAAAGGCATTGTAGCAAACCAAAAAAGAAATTTTAAGCGCAGCAGAGTAACCAGCGCACATACCTGTTAGCTCAGGTGAGTTTAAAAGGCTGCTGTTGATAACAAGGGCATTTGCTAAATAGATGGTGTGTGTGCAACAATATACTGAAAGGTCAATTATATTGTGCAGCTTATCTCACCACCTGTAGTTATTTAGGTGAAAGCTCCAAAATGCTTGCCTAATATGTCTGTTTATCCAAAAGGAAGTAAAAAGGGAGAGCTAGAAAGATAGCATTGCATCACATTACATGGCAATGCAATGCACAGTTGCTGAAGTTGAACCAAAATGAGCTTGTAATCTGGCTTCTGCAACTTTGAACATGAAAAATCCAATGAGGAGAAGAAAAGCAAAGCCAAAGAGTCCATCCCAAAATCCGACAAACAAGCAAAATGAACAAAAAACATTGAATTCAATTCTTTCTGATTTTAGAAACTGCATTAAAGAAGGGGTGCACCGGTCCTGGAGATACTGCAATACCAGGTCAATGCGTGGAGTGGACAGAGCAAGCTCTTTTTCCATCTCCCTGTTCTAAAAATCCATTTAATATATGGTCCCCAGATAGGGGACGTATCAGATATTAAACTGATAAGAACAGATACTACACTTGATCTTAGCCAAAAGGCCGAGAAGCGATAACCAGAATTGGTTTCAAACTACGGAGCCACCCAAGGATCCTGAAAAGTCCATTTGTGGAGATGAGCTCCTGGACTCCCGTTAAGAAGACATGTTGTCAACCTCTAGATCCCTTACATGCCTGCACTTTTCGGCTTGCTGCTGCTGCAATCCACGCGTTTTAGATCTGCATAACTCCACCTCTTTAAACACAGCACCTTCACCCCCTGCTGTTCCCACCCGCCTCAACACCGTTGGAAGGGAGGAGAACCAATTAAGGCGGGGGGTGGGGTGGAACGAGCAGCTGTCTACCCTTAGCAGGAGGGCTCCTGATTACATACCTCTCCTGCTGCTGCTGCTGCTGGCTGTCCAGCAGCAGACTGAAGGTGGCTGCTGCTGTGCACAGGTATATAAAGGCTCAGAGCCTATTATGACACGCGCAGCCAGCGTTCCATTGCCACATTCCATCTACTGCAGGCAGGATACCTGGCTGGCTGAATGTCGCTGAGAAGCTCACAGAGACCGCCATAAGCAACAGTTTAACAGAATGCCACAGACTAATCAACCAAACTTTTTGGGTTGGGTTCTCTTTTATAGTCTGCAGGCATTAAATGAAAGAAGTCAGTGTTCCAGCAGAAGGAGACAACGTTTCAGAAAAGGCATTGTAGCAAACCAAAAAAGAAATTTTAAGCGCAGCAGAGTAACCAGCGCACATACCTGTTAGCTCAGGTGAGTTTAAAAGGCTGCTGTTGATAACAAGGGCATTTGCTAAATAGATGGTGTGTGTGCAACAATATACTGAAAGGTCAATTATATTGTGCAGCTTATCTCACCACCTGTAGTTATTTAGGTGAAAGCTCCAAAATGCTTGCCTAATATGTCTGTTTATCCAAAAGGAAGTAAAAAGGGAGAGCTAGAAAGATAGCATTGCATCACATTACATGGCAATGCAATGCACAGTTGCTGAAGTTGAACCAAAATGAGCTTGTAATCTGGCTTCTGCAACTTTGAACATGAAAAATCCAATGAGGAGAAGAAAAGCAAAGCCAAAGAGTCCATCCCAAAATCCGAGAAACAAGCAAAATGAACAAAAAACATTGAATTCAATTCTTTCTGATTTTAGAAACTGCATTAAAGAAGGGGTGCACCGGTCCTGGAGATACTGCAATACCAGGTCAATGCGTGGAGTGGACAGAGCAAGCTCTTTTTCCATCTCCCTGTTCTAAAAATCCATTTAATATATGGTCCCCAGATAGGGGACGTATCAGATATTAAACTGATAAGAACAGATTTTTTTTTTTTTTTTTTTTGAAAGCCCGAATTCGTGTACAAAACCCGAGTGCGCTTAAAAAAGTGACAAGTGCCACAAAAAAAGTGCACTAGGATGCTGGTCTTCTTGAAACCCTCTCCAAAAGGAGAAGGGTCCCCCAAACCATTCCCCGTCCCTCCGAGCCAAAAGGCCACAGCGAGGAACAGGGACAAAAAGCCACCTCCAGCCGAAGCCAGAGGCGACCCAATCTTACCCCCAGCACCTGCCCGAGTTCTCACCCGAGCAAGGCACTGGGAGCCAAAGACTGTGCTCCCCTCCCGGAAGAGGGGAGCCAACAACGCTCTCCTCCCGAAAGAGGAGAGCCAGGGGGGTTCAGGGGGGAGCGGAACCTGATGGCCACACACTCCCCCCCTAGACCTGCCAAGAGAGGAACCCGTAAGGGAACCGCATCCCGACAAAATCCTAGTAGGACGTGACACACGTGAATAAGTGGACACACAGTGACAAAGACATTAAATAAATAGTGAAGGTTTCACAGTATAATACTGCCCAGACCTTCGACCGGGAATTGAAAAATTCCCCATCCTAAGGCCAGAAGGCCCGGAATAAGGGTGTGTGCGAAGAAAGAAAATTTGAAGTGCTTGTGCAAATGTGCCATAAACTCAAGTGGGGTTCCCAATCCCAGTGAGTTAAGGCACCCCAGGGTCACCACTCCTGGGGCACTTCACACTTCGGGCTTTCGATCTTCCCCGGCCCAATGGCGTCGATCCTGGGGGGCCATGCTTTCCACCAGATGACTATATTAGCCACCTGGCGTACTAACAAGCGCCTAAACCCCAGTGTGCATAATGTATCAATCTACTAGGGCGGCCAACATCCAAAACCGCCTTTTCGAAAGATACTACACTTGATCTTAGCCAAAAGGCCGAGAAGCGATAACCAGAATTGGTTTCAAACTACGGAGCCACCCAAGGATCCTGAAAAGTCCATTTGTGGAGATGAGCTCCTGGACTCCCGTTAAGAAGACATGTTGTCAACCTCTAGATCCCTTACATGCCTGCACTTTTCGGCTTGCTGCTGCTGCAATCCACGCGTTTTAGATCTGCATAACTCCACCTCTTTAAACACAGCACCTTCACCCCCTGCTGTTCCCACCCGCCTCAACACCGTTGGAAGGGAGGAGAACCAATTAAGGCGGGGGGTGGGGTGGAACGAGCAGCTGTCTACCCTTAGCAGGAGGGCTCCTGATTACATACCTCTCCTGCTGCTGCTGCTGCTGGCTGTCCAGCAGCAGACTGAAGGTGGCTGCTGCTGTGCACAGGTATATAAAGGCTCAGAGCCTATTATGACACGCGCAGCCAGCGTTCCATTGCCACATTCCATCTACTGCAGGCAGGATACCTGGCTGGCTGAATGTCGCTGAGAAGCTCACAGAGACCGCCATAAGCAACAGTTTAACAGAATGCCACAGACTAATCAACCAAACTTTTTGGGTTGGGTTCTCTTTTATAGTCTGCAGGCATTAAATGAAAGAAGTCAGTGTTCCAGCAGAAGGAGACAACGTTTCAGAAAAGGCATTGTAGCAAACCAAAAAAGAAATTTTAAGCGCAGCAGAGTAACCAGCGCACATACCTGTTAGCTCAGGTGAGTTTAAAAGGCTGCTGTTGATAACAAGGGCATTTGCTAAATAGATGGTGTGTGTGCAACAATATACTGAAAGGTCAATTATATTGTGCAGCTTATCTCACCACCTGTAGTTATTTAGGTGAAAGCTCCAAAATGCTTGCCTAATATGTCTGTTTATCCAAAAGGAAGTAAAAAGGGAGAGCTAGAAAGATAGCATTGCATCACATTACATGGCAATGCAATGCACAGTTGCTGAAGTTGAACCAAAATGAGCTTGTAATCTGGCTTCTGCAACTTTGAACATGAAAAATCCAATGAGGAGAAGAAAAGCAAAGCCAAAGAGTCCATCCCAAAATCCGACAAACAAGCAAAATGAACAAAAAACATTGAATTCAATTCTTTCTGATTTTAGAAACTGCATTAAAGAAGGGGTGCACCGGTCCTGGAGATACTGCAATACCAGGTCAATGCGTGGAGTGGACAGAGCAAGCTCTTTTTCCATCTCCCTGTTCTAAAAATCCATTTAATATATGGTCCCCAGATAGGGGACGTATCAGATATTAAACTGATAAGAACAGATACTACACTTGATCTTAGCCAAAAGGCCGAGAAGCGATAACCAGAATTGGTTTCAAACTACGGAGCCACCCAAGGATCCTGAAAAGTCCATTTGTGGAGATGAGCTCCTGGACTCCCGTTAAGAAGACATGTTGTCAACCTCTAGATCCCTTACATGCCTGCACTTTTCGGCTTGCTGCTGCTGCAATCCACGCGTTTTAGATCTGCATAACTCCACCTCTTTAAACACAGCACCTTCACCCCCTGCTGTTCCCACCCGCCTCAACACCGTTGGAAGGGAGGAGAACCAATTAAGGCGGGGGGTGGGGTGGAACGAGCAGCTGTCTACCCTTAGCAGGAGGGCTCCTGATTACATACCTCTCCTGCTGCTGCTGCTGCTGGCTGTCCAGCAGCAGACTGAAGGTGGCTGCTGCTGTGCACAGGTATATAAAGGCTCAGAGCCTATTATGACACGCGCAGCCAGCGTTCCATTGCCACATTCCATCTACTGCAGGCAGGATACCTGGCTGGCTGAATGTCGCTGAGAAGCTCACAGAGACCGCCATAAGCAACAGTTTAACAGAATGCCACAGACTAATCAACCAAACTTTTTGGGTTGGGTTCTCTTTTATAGTCTGCAGGCATTAAATGAAAGAAGTCAGTGTTCCAGCAGGAGACAACGTTTCAGAAAAGGCATTGTAGCAAACCAAAAAAGAAATTTTAAGCGCAGCAGAGTAACCAGCGCACATACCTGTTAGCTCAGGTGAGTTTAAAAGGCTGCTGTTGATAACAAGGGCATTTGCTAAATAGATGGTGTGTGTGCAACAATATACTGAAAGGTCAATTATATTGTGCAGCTTATCTCACCACCTGTAGTTATTTAGGTGAAAGCTCCAAAATGCTTGCCTAATATGTCTGTTTATCCAAAAGGAAGTAAAAAGGGAGAGCTAGAAAGATAGCATTGCATCACATTACATGGCAATGCAATGCACAGTTGCTGAAGTTGAACCAAAATGAGCTTGTAATCTGGCTTCTGCAACTTTGAACATGAAAAATCCAATGAGGAGAAGAAAAGCAAAGCCAAAGAGACCATCCCAAAATCCGACAAACAAGCAAAATGAACAAAAATCATTGAATTCAATTCTTTCTGATTTTAGAAACTGCATTAAAGAAGGGGTGCACCGGTCCTGGAGATACTGCAATACCAGGTCAATGCGTGGAGTGGACAGAGCAAGCTCTTTTTCCATCTCCCTGTTCTAAAAATCCATTTAATATATGGTCCCCAGATAGGGGACGTATCAGATATTAAACTGATAAGAACAGATACTACACTTGATCTTAGCCAAAAGGCCGAGAAGCGATAACCAGAATTGGTTTCAAACTACGGAGCCACCCAAGGATCCTGAAAAGTCCATTTGTGGAGATGAGCTCCTGGACTCCCGTTAAGAAGACATGTTGTCAACCTCTAGATCCCTTACATGCCTGCACTTTTTGGCTTGCTGCTGCTGCAATCCACGCGTTTTAGATCTGCATAACTCCACCTCTTTAAACACAGCACCTTCACCCCCTGCTGTTCCCACCCGCCTCAACACCGTTGGAAGGGAGGAGAACCAATTAAGGCGGGGGGTGGGGTGGAACGAGCAGCTGTCTACCCTTAGCAGGAGGGCTCCTGATTACATACCTCTCCTGCTGCTGCTGCTGCTGGCTGTCCAGCAGCAGACTGAAGGTGGCTGCTGCTGTGCACAGGTATATAAAGGCTCAGAGCCTATTATGACACGCGCAGCCAGCGTTCCATTGCCACATTCCATCTACTGCAGGCAGGATACCTGGCTGGCTGAATGTCGCTGAGAAGCTCACAGAGACCGCCATAAGCAACAGTTTAACAGAATGCCACAGACTAATCAACCAAACTTTTTGGGTTGGGTTCTCTTTTATAGTCTGCAGGCATTAAATGAAAGAAGTCAGTGTTCCAGCAGAAGGAGACAACGTTTCAGAAAAGGCATTGTAGCAAACCAAAAAAGAAATTTTAAGCGCAGCAGAGTAACCAGCGCACATACCTGTTAGCTCAGGTGAGTTTAAAAGGCTGCTGTTGATAACAAGGGCATTTGCTAAATAGATGGTGTGTGTGCAACAATATACTGAAAGGTCAATTATATTGTGCAGCTTATCTCACCACCTGTAGTTATTTAGGTGAAAGCTCCAAAATGCTTGCCTAATATTTCTGTTTATCCAAAAGGAAGTAAAAAGGGAGAGCTAGAAAGATAGCATTGCATCACATTACATGGCAATGCAATGCACAGTTGCTGAAGTTGAACCAAAATGAGCTTGTAATCTGGCTTCTGCAACTTTGAACATGAAAAATCCAATGAGGAGAAGAAAAGCAAAGCCAAAGAGTCCATCCCAAAATCCGACAAACAAGCAAAATGAACAAAAAACATTGAATTCAATTCTTTCTGATTTTAGAAACTGCATTAAAGAAGGGGTGCACCGGTCCTGGAGATACTGCAATACCAGGTCAATGCGTGGAGTGGACAGAGCAAGCTCTTTTTCCATCTCCCTGTTCTAAAAATCCATTTAATATATGGTCCCCAGATAGGGGACGTATCAGATATTAAACTGATAAGAACAGATACTACACTTGATCTTAGCCAAAAGGCCGAGAAGCGATAACCAGAATTGGTTTCAAACTACGGAGCCACCCAAGGATCCTGAAAAGTCCATTTGTGGAGATGAGCTCCTGGACTCCCGTTAAGAAGACATGTTGTCAACCTCTAGATCCCTTACATGCCTGCACTTTTCGGCTTGCTGCTGCTGCAATCCACGCGTTTTAGATCTGCATAACTCCACCTCTTTAAACACAGCACCTTCACCCCCTGCTGTTCCCACCCGCCTCAACACCGTTGGAAGGGAGGAGAACCAATTAAGGCGGGGGGTGGGGTGGAACGAGCAGCTGTCTACCCTTAGCAGGAGGGCTCCTGATTACATACCTCTCCTGCTGCTGCTGCTGCTGGCTGTCCAGCAGCAGACTGAAGGTGGCTGCTGCTGTGCACAGGTATATAAAGGCTCAGAGCCTATTATGACACGCGCAGCCAGCGTTCCATTGCCACATTCCATCTACTGCAGGCAGGATACCTGGCTGGCTGAATGTCGCTGAGAAGCTCACAGAGACCGCCATAAGCAACAGTTTAACAGAATGCCACAGACTAATCAACCAAACTTTTTGGGTTGGGTTCTCTTTTATAGTCTGCAGGCATTAAATGAAAGAAGTCAGTGTTCCAGCAGAAGGAGACAACGTTTCAGAAAAGGCATTGTAGCAAACCAAAAAAGAAATTTTAAGCGCAGCAGAGTAACCAGCGCACATACCTGTTAGCTCAGGTGAGTTTAAAAGGCTGCTGTTGATAACAAGGGCATTTGCTAAATAGATGGTGTGTGTGCAACAATATACTGAAAGGTCAATTATATTGTGCAGCTTATCTCACCACCTGTAGTTATTTAGGTGAAAGCTCCAAAATGCTTGCCTAATATGTCTGTTTATCCAAAAGGAAGTAAAAAGGGAGAGCTAGAAAGATAGCATTGCATCACATTACATGGCAATGCAATGCACAGTTGCTGAAGTTGAACCAAAATGAGCTTGTAATCTGGCTTCTGCAACTTTGAACATGAAAAATCCAATGAGGAGAAGAAAAGCAAAGCCAAAGAGTCCATCCCAAAATCCGACAAACAAGCAAAATGAACAAAAAACATTGAATTCAATTCTTTCTGATTTTAGAAACTGCATTAAAGAAGGGGTGCACCGGTCCTGGAGATACTGCAATACCAGGTCAATGCGTGGAGTGGACAGAGCAAGCTCTTTTTCCATCTCCCTGTTCTAAAAATCCATTTATTATATGGTCCCCAGATAGGGGACGTATCAGATATTAAACTGATAAGAACAGATTTTTTTTTTTTTTTTATCGAAAGCCCGAATTCGTGTACAAAACCCGAGTGCGCTTAAAAAAGTGACAAGTGCCACAAAAAAAAGTGCACTAGGATGCTGGTCTTCTTGAAACCCTCTCCAAAAGGAGAAGGGTCCCCCAAACCATTCCCCGTCCCTCCGAGCCAGAAGGCCACAACGAGGAACAGGGACAAATAGCCACCTCCAGCCGGAGCCAGAGGCGACCCAATCTTACCCCCAATACCTGCCCGAGTTCTCACCCGAGCAAGGCACTGGGAGCCAAAGACTGTGCTCCCCTCCCGGAAGAGGGGAGCCAACAACGCTCTCCTCCCGAAAGAGGAGAGCCAGTGGGGTTCAGGGGGGAGCGGAACCTGATGGCCACACACTCCCCCCCTAGACCTGCCAAGAGAGGAACCCGTAAGGGAACCGCATCCCGACAAAATCCTAGTAAGGACGTGGACACACGTGAAAAAGTGGACACACAGTGACAAAAAAAAATTAAATAAATAGTGAAGGTTTCACAGTATAATACTGCCCGGACCTTCGACCGGGAATTGAAAAATTCCCCATCCTAAGGCCAGAAGGCCCGGAATAAGGGTGTGTGTGAAGAAAGAAATATTGAAGTGCTAGTGCAAATGTGCCATAAACTCAAGTGGGGTTCCCAATCCCAGTGAGTTAAGGCACCCCAGGGTCACCACTCCTGGGGCACTTCACACTTCGGGCTTTCGATCTTCCCCGGCCCAATGGCGTCGATCCTGGGGGGCCATGCTTTCCACCAGATGACTATATTAGCCACCTGGCGTACTAACAAGCGCCTAAACCCCAGTGTGCATAATGTATCAATCTACTAGGGCGGCCAACATCCAAAACCGCCTTTTCGAAAGATACTACACTTGATCTTAGCCAAAAGGCCGAGAAGCGATAACCAGAATTGGTTTCAAACTACGGAGCCACCCAAGGATCCTGAAAAGTCCATTTGTGGAGATGAGCTCCTGGACTCCCGTTAAGAAGACATGTTGTCAACCTCTAGATCCCTTACATGCCTGCACTTTTCGGCTTGCTGCTGCTGCAATCCACGCGTTTTAGATCTGCATAACTCCACCTCTTTAAACACAGCACCTTCACCCCCTGCTGTTCCCACCCGCCTCAACACCGTTGGAAGGGAGGAGAACCAATTAAGGCGGGGGGTGGGGTGGAACGAGCAGCTGTCTACCCTTAGCAGGAGGGCTCCTGATTACATACCTCTCCTGCTGCTGCTGCTGCTGGCTGTCCAGCAGCAGACTGAAGGTGGCTGCTGCTGTGCACAGGTATATAAAGGCTCAGAGCCTATTATGACACGCGCAGCCAGCGTTCCATTGCCACATTCCATCTACTGCAGGCAGGATACCTGGCTGGCTGAATGTCGCTGAGAAGCTCACAGAGACCGCCATAAGCAACAGTTTAACAGAATGCCACAGACTAATCAACCAAACTTTTTGGGTTGGGTTCTCTTTTATAGTCTGCAGGCATTAAATGAAAGAAGTCAGTGTTCCAGCAGAAGGAGACAACGTTTCAGAAAAGGCATTGTAGCAAACCAAAAAAGAAATTTTAAGCGCAGCAGAGTAACCAGCGCACATACCTGTTAGCTCAGGTGAGTTTAAAAGGCTGCTGTTGATAACAAGGGCATTTGCTAAATAGATGGTGTGTGTGCAACAATATACTGAAAGGTCAATTATATTGTGCAGCTTATCTCACCACCTGTAGTTATTTAGGTGAAAGCTCCAAAATGCTTGCCTAATATGTCTGTTTATCCAAAAGGAAGTAAAAAGGGAGAGCTAGAAAGATAGCATTGCATCACATTACATGGCAATGCAATGCACAGTTGCTGAAGTTGAACCAAAATGAGCTTGTAATCTGGCTTCTGCAACTTTGAACATGAAAAATCCAATGAGGAGAAGAAAAGCAAAGCCAAAGAGTCCATCCCAAAATCCGACAAACAAGCAAAATGAACAAAAAACATTGAATTCAATTCTTTCTGATTTTAGAAACTGCATTAAAGAAGGGGTGCACCGGTCCTGGAGATACTGCAATACCAGGTCAATGCGTGGAGTGGACAGAGCAAGCTCTTTTTCCATCTCCCTGTTCTAAAAATCCATTTAATATATGGTCCCCAGATAGGGGACGTATCAGATATTAAACTGATAAGAACAGATACTACACTTGATCTTAGCCAAAAGGCCGAGAAGCGATAACCAGAATTGGTTTCAAACTACGGAGCCACCCAAGGATCCTGAAAAGTCCATTTGTGGAGATGAGCTCCTGGACTCCCGTTAAGAAGACATGTTGTCAACCTCTAGATCCCTTACATGCCTGCACTTTTCGGCTTGCTGCTGCTGCAATCCACGCGTTTTAGATCTGCATAACTCCACCTCTTTAAACACAGCACCTTCACCCCCTGCTGTTCCCACCCGCCTCAACACCGTTGGAAGGGAGGAGAACCAATTAAGGCGGGGGGTGGGGTGGAACGAGCAGCTGTCTATCCTTAGCAGGAGGGCTCCTGATTACATACCTCTCCTGCTGCTGCTGCTGCTGGCTGTCCAGCAGCAGACTGAAGGTGGCTGCTGCTGTGCACAGGTATATAAAGGCTCAGAGCCTATTATGACACGCGCAGCCAGCGTTCCATTGCCACATTCCATCTACTGCAGGCAGGATACCTGGCTGGCTGAATGTCGCTGAGAAGCTCACAGAGACCGCCATAAGCAACAGTTTAACAGAATGCCACAGACTAATCAACCAAACTTTTTGGGTTGGGTTCTCTTTTATAGTCTGCAGGCATTAAATGAAAGAAGTCAGTGTTCCAGCAGAAGGAGACAACGTTTCAGAAAAGGCATTGTAGCAAACCAAAAAAGAAATTTTAAGCGCAGCAGAGTAACCAGCGCACATACCTGTTAGCTCAGGTGAGTTTAAAAGGCTGCTGTTGATAACAAGGGCATTTGCTAAATAGATGGTGTGTGTGCAACAATATACTGAAAGGTCAATTATATTGTGCAGCTTATCTCACCACCTGTAGTTATTTAGGTGAAAGCTCCAAAATGCTTGCCTAATATGTCTGTTTATCCAAAAGGAAGTAAAAAGGGAGAGCTAGAAAGATAGCATTGCATCACATTACATGGCAATGCAATGCACAGTTGCTGAAGTTGAACCAAAATGAGCTTGTAATCTGGCTTCTGCAACTTTGAACATGAAAAATCCAATGAGGAGAAGAAAAGCAAAGCCAAAGAGTCCATCCCAAAATCCGACAAACAAGCAAAATGAACAAAAAACATTGAATTCAATTCTTTCTGATTTTAGAAACTGCATTAAAGAAGGGGTGCACCGGTCCTGGAGATACTGCAATACCAGGTCAATGCGTGGAGTGGACAGAGCAAGCTCTTTTTCCATCTCCCTGTTCTAAAAATCCATTTAATATATGGTCCCCAGATAGGGGACGTATCAGATATTAAACTGATAAGAACAGATACTACACTTGATCTTAGCCAAAAGGCCGAGAAGCGATAACCAGAATTGGTTTCAAACTACGGAGCCACCCAAGGATCCTGAAAAGTCCATTTGTGGAGATGAGCTCCTGGACTCCCGTTAAGAAGACATGTTGTCAACCTCTAGATCCCTTACATGCCTGCACTTTTCGGCTTGCTGCTGCTGCAATCCACGCGTTTTAGATCTGCATAACTCCACCTCTTTAAACACAGCACCTTCACCCCCTGCTGTTCCCACCCGCCTCAACACCGTTGGAAGGGAGGAGAACCAATTAAGGCGGGGGGTGGGGTGGAACGAGCAGCTGTCTACCCTTAGCAGGAGGGCTCCTGATTACATACCTCTCCTGCTGCTGCTGCTGCTGGCTGTCCAGCAGCAGACTGAAGGTGGCTGCTGCTGTGCACAGGTATATAAAGGCTCAGAGCCTATTATGACACGCGCAGCCAGCGTTCCATTGCCACATTCCATCTACTGCAGGCAGGATACCTGGCTGGCTGAATGTCGCTGAGAAGCTCACAGAGACCGCCATAAGCAACAGTTTAACAGAATGCCACAGACTAATCAACCAAACTTTTTGGGTTGGGTTCTCTTTTATAGTCTGCAGGCATTAAATGAAAGAAGTCAGTGTTCCAGCAGAAGGAGACAACGTTTCAGAAAAGGCATTGTAGCAAACCAAAAAAGAAATTTTAAGCGCAGCAGAGTAACCAGCGCACATACCTGTTAGCTCAGGTGAGTTTAAAAGGCTGCTGTTGATAACAAGGGCATTTGCTAAATAGATGGTGTGTGTGCAACAATATACTGAAAGGTCAATTATATTGTGCAGCTTATCTCACCACCTGTAGTTATTTAGGTGAAAGCTCCAAAATGCTTGCCTAATATGTCTGTTTATCCAAAAGGAAGTAAAAAGGGAGAGCTAGAAAGATAGCATTGCATCACATTACATGGCAATGCAATGCACAGTTGCTGAAGTTGAACCAAAATGAGCTTGTAATCTGGCTTCTGCAACTTTGAACATGAAAAATCCAATGAGGAGAAGAAAAGCAAAGCCAAAGAGTCCATCCCAAAATCCGACAAACAAGCAAAATGAACAAAAAACATTGAATTCAATTCTTTCTGATTTTAGAAACTGCATTAAAGAAGGGGTGCACCGGTCCTGGAGATACTGCAATACCAGGTCAATGCGTGGAGTGGACAGAGCAAGCTCTTTTTCCATCTCCCTGTTCTAAAAATCCATTTAATATATGGTCCCCAGATAGGGGACGTATCAGATATTAAACTGATAAGAACAGATACTACACTTGATCTTAGCCAAAAGGCCGAGAAGCGATAACCAGAATTGGTTTCAAACTACGGAGCCACCCAAGGATCCTGAAAAGTCCATTTGTGGAGATGAGCTCCTGGACTCCCGTTAAGAAGACATGTTGTCAACCTCTAGATCCCTTACATGCCTGCACTTTTCGGCTTGCTGCTGCTGCAATCCACGCGTTTTAGATCTGCATAACTCCACCTCTTTAAACACAGCACCTTCACCCCCTGCTGTTCCCACCCGCCTCAACACCGTTGGAAGGGAGGAGAACCAATTAAGGCGGGGGGTGGGGTGGAACGAGCAGCTGTCTACCCTTAGCAGGAGGGCTCCTGATTACATACCTCTCCTGCTGCTGCTGCTGCTGGCTGTCCAGCAGCAGACTGAAGGTGGCTGCTGCTGTGCACAGGTATATAAAGGCTCAGAGCCTATTATGACACGCGCAGCCAGCGTTCCATTGCCACATTCCATCTACTGCAGGCAGGATACCTGGCTGGCTGAATGTCGCTGAGAAGCTCACAGAGACCGCCATAAGCAACAGTTTAACAGAATGCCACAGACTAATCAACCAAACTTTTTGGGTTGGGTTCTCTTTTATAGTCTGCAGGCATTAAATGAAAGAAGTCAGTGTTCCAGCAGAAGGAGACAACGTTTCAGAAAAGGCATTGTAGCAAACCAAAAAAGAAATTTTAAGCGCAGCAGAGTAACCAGCGCACATACCTGTTAGCTCAGGTGAGTTTAAAAGGCTGCTGTTGATAACAAGGGCATTTGCTAAATAGATGGTGTGTGTGCAACAATATACTGAAAGGTCAATTATATTGTGCAGCTTATCTCACCACCTGTAGTTATTTAGGTGAAAGCTCCAAAATGCTTGCCTAATATGTCTGTTTATCCAAAAGGAAGTAAAAAGGGAGAGCTAGAAAGATAGCATTGCATCACATTACATGGCAATGCAATGCACAGTTGCTGAAGTTGAACCAAAATGAGCTTGTAATCTGGCTTCTGCAACTTTGAACATGAAAAATCCAATGAGGAGAAGAAAAGCAAAGCCAAAGAGTCCATCCCAAAATCCGACAAACAAGCAAAATGAACAAAAAACATTGAATTCAATTCTTTCTGATTTTAGAAACTGCATTAAAGAAGGGGTGCACCGGTCCTGGAGATACTGCAATACCAGGTCAATGCGTGGAGTGGACAGAGCAAGCTCTTTTTCCATCTCCCTGTTCTAAAAATCCATTTATTATATGGTCCCCAGATAGGGGACGTATCAGATATTAAACTGATAAGAACAGATTTTTTTTTTTTTTTTATCGAAAGCCCGAATTCGTGTACAAAACCCGAGTGCGCTTAAAAAAGTGACAAGTGCCACAAAAAAAAGTGCACTAGGATGCTGGTCTTCTTGAAACCCTCTCCAAAAGGAGAAGGGTCCCCCAAACCATTCCCCGTCCCTCCGAGCCAGAAGGCCACAACGAGGAACAGGGACAAATAGCCACCTCCAGCCGGAGCCAGAGGCGACCCAATCTTACCCCCAATACCTGCCCGAGTTCTCACCCGAGCAAGGCACTGGGAGCCAAAGACTGTGCTCCCCTCCCGGAAGAGGGGAGCCAACAACGCTCTCCTCCCGAAAGAGGAGAGCCAGTGGGGTTCAGGGGGGAGCGGAACCTGATGGCCACACACTCCCCCCCTAGACCTGCCAAGAGAGGAACCCGTAAGGGAACCGCATCCCGACAAAATCCTAGTAAGGACGTGGACACACGTGAAAAAGTGGACACACAGTGACAAAAAAAAATTAAATAAATAGTGAAGGTTTCACAGTATAATACTGCCCGGACCTTCGACCGGGAATTGAAAAATTCCCCATCCTAAGGCCAGAAGGCCCGGAATAAGGGTGTGTGTGAAGAAAGAAATATTGAAGTGCTAGTGCAAATGTGCCATAAACTCAAGTGGGGTTCCCAATCCCAGTGAGTTAAGGCACCCCAGGGTCACCACTCCTGGGGCACTTCACACTTCGGGCTTTCGATCTTCCCCGGCCCAATGGCGTCGATCCTGGGGGGCCATGCTTTCCACCAGATGACTATATTAGCCACCTGGCGTACTAACAAGCGCCTAAACCCCAGTGTGCATAATGTATCAATCTACTAGGGCGGCCAACATCCAAAACCGCCTTTTCGAAAGATACTACACTTGATCTTAGCCAAAAGGCCGAGAAGCGATAACCAGAATTGGTTTCAAACTACGGAGCCACCCAAGGATCCTGAAAAGTCCATTTGTGGAGATGAGCTCCTGGACTCCCGTTAAGAAGACATGTTGTCAACCTCTAGATCCCTTACATGCCTGCACTTTTCGGCTTGCTGCTGCTGCAATCCACGCGTTTTAGATCTGCATAACTCCACCTCTTTAAACACAGCACCTTCACCCCCTGCTGTTCCCACCCGCCTCAACACCGTTGGAAGGGAGGAGAACCAATTAAGGCGGGGGGTGGGGTGGAACGAGCAGCTGTCTACCCTTAGCAGGAGGGCTCCTGATTACATACCTCTCCTGCTGCTGCTGCTGCTGGCTGTCCAGCAGCAGACTGAAGGTGGCTGCTGCTGTGCACAGGTATATAAAGGCTCAGAGCCTATTATGACACGCGCAGCCAGCGTTCCATTGCCACATTCCATCTACTGCAGGCAGGATACCTGGCTGGCTGAATGTCGCTGAGAAGCTCACAGAGACCGCCATAAGCAACAGTTTAACAGAATGCCACAGACTAATCAACCAAACTTTTTGGGTTGGGTTCTCTTTTATAGTCTGCAGGCATTAAATGAAAGAAGTCAGTGTTCCAGCAGAAGGAGACAACGTTTCAGAAAAGGCATTGTAGCAAACCAAAAAAGAAATTTTAAGCGCAGCAGAGTAACCAGCGCACATACCTGTTAGCTCAGGTGAGTTTAAAAGGCTGCTGTTGATAACAAGGGCATTTGCTAAATAGATGGTGTGTGTGCAACAATATACTGAAAGGTCAATTATATTGTGCAGCTTATCTCACCACCTGTAGTTATTTAGGTGAAAGCTCCAAAATGCTTGCCTAATATGTCTGTTTATCCAAAAGGAAGTAAAAAGGGAGAGCTAGAAAGATAGCATTGCATCACATTACATGGCAATGCAATGCACAGTTGCTGAAGTTGAACCAAAATGAGCTTGTAATCTGGCTTCTGCAACTTTGAACATGAAAAATCCAATGAGGAGAAGAAAAGCAAAGCCAAAGAGTCCATCCCAAAATCCGACAAACAAGCAAAATGAACAAAAAACATTGAATTCAATTCTTTCTGATTTTAGAAACTGCATTAAAGAAGGGGTGCACCGGTCCTGGAGATACTGCAATACCAGGTCAATGCGTGGAGTGGACAGAGCAAGCTCTTTTTCCATCTCCCTGTTCTAAAAATCCATTTAATATATGGTCCCCAGATAGGGGACGTATCAGATATTAAACTGATAAGAACAGATACTACACTTGATCTTAGCCAAAAGGCCGAGAAGCGATAACCAGAATTGGTTTCAAACTACGGAGCCACCCAAGGATCCTGAAAAGTCCATTTGTGGAGATGAGCTCCTGGACTCCCGTTAAGAAGACATGTTGTCAACCTCTAGATCCCTTACATGCCTGCACTTTTCGGCTTGCTGCTGCTGCAATCCACGCGTTTTAGATCTGCATAACTCCACCTCTTTAAACACAGCACCTTCACCCCCTGCTGTTCCCACCCGCCTCAACACCGTTGGAAGGGAGGAGAACCAATTAAGGCGGGGGGTGGGGTGGAACGAGCAGCTGTCTACCCTTAGCAGGAGGGCTCCTGATTACATACCTCTCCTGCTGCTGCTGCTGCTGGCTGTCCAGCAGCAGACTGAAGGTGGCTGCTGCTGTGCACAGGTATATAAAGGCTCAGAGCCTATTATGACACGCGCAGCCAGCGTTCCATTGCCACATTCCATCTACTGCAGGCAGGATACCTGGCTGGCTGAATGTCGCTGAGAAGCTCACAGAGACCGCCATAAGCAACAGTTTAACAGAATGCCACAGACTAATCAACCAAACTTTTTGGGTTGGGTTCTCTTTTATAGTCTGCAGGCATTAAATGAAAGAAGTCAGTGTTCCAGCAGAAGGAGACAACGTTTCAGAAAAGGCATTGTAGCAAACCAAAAAAGAAATTTTAAGCGCAGCAGAGTAACCAGCGCACATACCTGTTAGCTCAGGTGAGTTTAAAAGGCTGCTGTTGATAACAAGGGCATTTGCTAAATAGATGGTGTGTGTGCAACAATATACTGAAAGGTCAATTATATTGTGCAGCTTATCTCACCACCTGTAGTTATTTAGGTGAAAGCTCCAAAATGCTTGCCTAATATGTCTGTTTATCCAAAAGGAAGTAAAAAGGGAGAGCTAGAAAGATAGCATTGCATCACATTACATGGCAATGCAATGCACAGTTGCTGAAGTTGAACCAAAATGAGCTTGTAATCTGGCTTCTGCAACTTTGAACATGAAAAATCCAATGAGGAGAAGAAAAGCAAAGCCAAAGAGTCCATCCCAAAATCCGACAAACAAGCAAAATGAACAAAAAACATTGAATTCAATTCTTTCTGATTTTAGAAACTGCATTAAAGAAGGGGTGCACCGGTCCTGGAGATACTGCAATACCAGGTCAATGCGTGGAGTGGACAGAGCAAGCTCTTTTTCCATCTCCCTGTTCTAAAAATCCATTTAATATATGGTCCCCAGATAGGGGACGTATCAGATATTAAACTGATAAGAACAGATACTACACTTGATCTTAGCCAAAAGGCCGAGAAGCGATAACCAGAATTGGTTTCAAACTACGGAGCCACCCAAGGATCCTGAAAAGTCCATTTGTGGAGATGAGCTCCTGGACTCCCGTTAAGAAGACATGTTGTCAACCTCTAGATCCCTTACATGCCTGCACTTTTCGGCTTGCTGCTGCTGCAATCCACGCGTTTTAGATCTGCATAACTCCACCTCTTTAAACACAGCACCTTCACCCCCTGCTGTTCCCACCCGCCTCAACACCGTTGGAAGGGAGGAGAACCAATTAAGGCGGGGGGTGGGGTGGAACGAGCAGCTGTCTACCCTTAGCAGGAGGGCTCCTGATTACATACCTCTCCTGCTGCTGCTGCTGCTGGCTGTCCAGCAGCAGACTGAAGGTGGCTGCTGCTGTGCACAGGTATATAAAGGCTCAGAGCCTATTATGACACGCGCAGCCAGCGTTCCATTGCCACATTCCATCTACTGCAGGCAGGATACCTGGCTGGCTGAATGTCGCTGAGAAGCTCACAGAGACCGCCATAAGCAACAGTTTAACAGAATGCCACAGACTAATCAACCAAACTTTTTGGGTTGGGTTCTCTTTTATAGTCTGCAGGCATTAAATGAAAGAAGTCAGTGTTCCAGCAGAAGGAGACAACGTTTCAGAAAAGGCATTGTAGCAAACCAAAAAAGAAATTTTAAGCACAGCAGAGTAACCAGCGCACATACCTGTTAGCTCAGGTGAGTTTAAAAGGCTGCTGTTGATAACAAGGGCATTTGCTAAATAGATGGTGTGTGTGCAACAATATACTGAAAGGTCAATTATATTGTGCAGCTTATCTCACCACCTGTAGTTATTTAGGTGAAAGCTCCAAAATGCTTGCCTAATATGTCTGTTTATCCAAAAGGAAGTAAAAAGGGAGAGCTAGAAAGATAGCATTGCATCACATTACATGGCAATGCAATGCACAGTTGCTGAAGTTGAACCAAAATGAGCTTGTAATCTGGCTTCTGCAACTTTGAACATGAAAAATCCAATGAGGAGAAGAAAAGCAAAGCCAAAGAGTCCATCCCAAAATCCGACAAACAAGCAAAATGAACAAAAAACATTGAATTCAATTCTTTCTGATTTTAGAAACTGCATTAAAGAAGGGGTGCACCGGTCCTGGAGATACTGCAATACCAGGTCAATGCGTGGAGTGGACAGAGCAAGCTCTTTTTCCATCTCCCTGTTCTAAAAATCCATTTAATATATGGTCCCCAGATAGGGGACGTATCAGATATTAAACTGATAAGAACAGATACTACACTTGATCTTAGCCAAAAGGCCGAGAAGCGATAACCAGAATTGGTTTCAAACTACGGAGCCACCCAAGGATCCTGAAAAGTCCATTTGTGGAGATGAGCTCCTGGACTCCCGTTAAGAAGACATGTTGTCAACCTCTAGATCCCTTACATGCCTGCACTTTTCGGCTTGCTGCTGCTGCAATCCACGCGTTTTAGATCTGCATAACTCCACCTCTTTAAACACAGCACCTTCACCCCCTGCTGTTCCCACCCGCCTCAACACCGTTGGAAGGGAGGAGAACCAATTAAGGCGGGGGGTGGGGTGGAACGAGCAGCTGTCTACCCTTAGCAGGAGGGCTCCTGATTACATACCTCTCCTGCTGCTGCTGCTGCTGGCTGTCCAGCAGCAGACTGAAGGTGGCTGCTGCTGTGCACAGGTATATAAAGGCTCAGAGCCTATTATGACACGCGCAGCCAGCGTTCCATTGCCACATTCCATCTACTGCAGGCAGGATACCTGGCTGGCTGAATGTCGCTGAGAAGCTCACAGAGACCGCCATAAGCAACAGTTTAACAGAATGCCACAGACTAATCAACCAAACTTTTTGGGTTGGGTTCTCTTTTATAGTCTGCAGGCATTAAATGAAAGAAGTCAGTGTTCCAGCAGAAGGAGACAACGTTTCAGAAAAGGCATTGTAGCAAACCAAAAAAGAAATTTTAAGCGCAGCAGAGTAACCAGCGCACATACCTGTTAGCTCAGGTGAGTTTAAAAGGCTGCTGTTGATAACAAGGGCATTTGCTAAATAGATGGTGTGTGTGCAACAATATACTGAAAGGTCAATTATATTGTGCAGCTTATCTCACCACCTGTAGTTATTTAGGTGAAAGCTCCAAAATGCTTGCCTAATATGTCTGTTTATCCAAAAGGAAGTAAAAAGGGAGAGCTAGAAAGATAGCATTGCATCACATTACATGGCAATGCAATGCACAGTTGCTGAAGTTGAACCAAAATGAGCTTGTAATCTGGCTTCTGCAACTTTGAACATGAAAAATCCAATGAGGAGAAGAAAAGCAAAGCCAAAGAGTCCATCCCAAAATCCGACAAACAAGCAAAATGAACAAAAAACATTGAATTCAATTCTTTCTGATTTTAGAAACTGCATTAAAGAAGGGGTGCACCGGTCCTGGAGATACTGCAATACCAGGTCAATGCGTGGAGTGGACAGAGCAAGCTCTTTTTCCATCTCCCTGTTCTAAAAATCCATTTAATATATGGTCCCCAGATAGGGGACGTATCAGATATTAAACTGATAAGAACAGATACTACACTTGATCTTAGCCAAAAGGCCGAGAAGCGATAACCAGAATTGGTTTCAAACTACGGAGCCACCCAAGGATCCTGAAAAGTCCATTTGTGGAGATGAGCTCCTGGACTCCCGTTAAGAAGACATGTTGTCAACCTCTAGATCCCTTACATGCCTGCACTTTTCGGCTTGCTGCTGCTGCAATCCACGCGTTTTAGATCTGCATAACTCCACCTCTTTAAACACAGCACCTTCACCCCCTGCTGTTCCCACCCGCCTCAACACCGTTGGAAGGGAGGAGAACCAATTAAGGCGGGGGGTGGGGTGGAACGAGCAGCTGTCTACCCTTAGCAGGAGGGCTCCTGATTACATACCTCTCCTGCTGCTGCTGCTGCTGGCTGTCCAGCAGCAGACTGAAGGTGGCTGCTGCTGTGCACAGGTATATAAAGGCTCAGAGCCTATTATGACACGCGCAGCCAGCGTTCCATTGCCACATTCCATCTACTGCAGGCAGGATACCTGGCTGGCTGAATGTCGCTGAGAAGCTCACAGAGACCGCCATAAGCAACAGTTTAACAGAATGCCACAGACTAATCAACCAAACTTTTTGGGTTGGGTTCTCTTTTATAGTCTGCAGGCATTAAATGAAAGAAGTCAGTGTTCCAGCAGAAGGAGACAACGTTTCAGAAAAGGCATTGTAGCAAACCAAAAAAGAAATTTTAAGCGCAGCAGAGTAACCAGCGCACATACCTGTTAGCTCAGGTGAGTTTAAAAGGCTGCTGTTGATAACAAGGGCATTTGCTAAATAGATGGTGTGTGTGCAACAATATACTGAAAGGTCAATTATATTGTGCAGCTTATCTCACCACCTGTAGTTATTTAGGTGAAAGCTCCAAAATGCTTGCCTAATATGTCTGTTTATCCAAAAGGAAGTAAAAAGGGAGAGCTAGAAAGATAGCATTGCATCACATTACATGGCAATGCAATGCACAGTTGCTGAAGTTGAACCAAAATGAGCTTGTAATCTGGCTTCTGCAACTTTGAACATGAAAAATCCAATGAGGAGAAGAAAAGCAAAGCCAAAGAGTCCATCCCAAAATCCGACAAACAAGCAAAATGAACAAAAAACATTGAATTCAATTCTTTCTGATTTTAGAAACTGCATTAAAGAAGGGGTGCACCGGTCCTGGAGATACTGCAATACCAGGTCAATGCGTGGAGTGGACAGAGCAAGCTCTTTTTCCATCTCCCTGTTCTAAAAATCCATTTAATATATGGTCCCCAGATAGGGGACGTATCAGATATTAAACTGATAAGAACAGATACTACACTTGATCTTAGCCAAAAGGCCGAGAAGCGATAACCAGAATTGGTTTAAAACTACGGAGCCACCCAAGGATCCTGAAAAGTCCATTTGTGGAGATGAGCTCCTGGACTCCCGTTAAGAAGACATGTTGTCAACCTCTAGATCCCTTACATGCCTGCACTTTTCGGCTTGCTGCTGCTGCAATCCACGCGTTTTAGATCTGCATAACTCCACCTCTTTAAACACAGCACCTTCACCCCCTGCTGTTCCCACCCGCCTCAACACCGTTGGAAGGGAGGAGAACCAATTAAGGCGGGGGGTGGGGTGGAACGAGCAGCTGTCTACCCTTAGCAGGAGGGCTCCTGATTACATACCTCTCCTGCTGCTGCTGCTGCTGGCTGTCCAGCAGCAGACTGAAGGTGGCTGCTGCTGTGCACAGGTATATAAAGGCTCAGAGCCTATTATGACACGCGCAGCCAGCGTTCCATTGCCACATTCCATCTACTGCAGGCAGGATACCTGGCTGGCTGAATGTCGCTGAGAAGCTCACAGAGACCGCCATAAGCAACAGTTTAACAGAATGCCACAGACTAATCAACCAAACTTTTTGGGTTGGGTTCTCTTTTATAGTCTGCAGGCATTAAATGAAAGAAGTCAGTGTTCCAGCAGAAGGAGACAACGTTTCAGAAAAGGCATTGTAGCAAACCAAAAAAGAAATTTTAAGCGCAGCAGAGTAACCAGCGCACATACCTGTTAGCTCAGGTGAGTTTAAAAGGCTGCTGTTGATAACAAGGGCATTTGCTAAATAGATGGTGTGTGTGCAACAATATACTGAAAGGTCAATTATATTGTGCAGCTTATCTCACCACCTGTAGTTATTTAGGTGAAAGCTCCAAAATGCTTGCCTAATATGTCTGTTTATCCAAAAGGAAGTAAAAAGGGAGAGCTAGAAAGATAGCATTGCATCACATTACATGGCAATGCAATGCACAGTTGCTGAAGTTGAACCAAAATGAGCTTGTAATCTGGCTTCTGCAACTTTGAACATGAAAAATCCAATGAGGAGAAGAAAAGCAAAGCCAAAGAGTCCATCCCAAAATCCGACAAACAAGCAAAATGAACAAAAAACATTGAATTCAATTCTTTCTGATTTTAGAAACTGCATTAAAGAAGGGGTGCACCGGTCCTGGAGATACTGCAATACCAGGTCAATGCGTGGAGTGGACAGAGCAAGCTCTTTTTCCATCTCCCTGTTCTAAAAATCCATTTAATATATGGTCCCCAGATAGGGGACGTATCAGATATTAAACTGATAAGAACAGATACTACACTTGATCTTAGCCAAAAGGCCGAGAAGCGATAACCAGAATTGGTTTCAAACTACGGAGCCACCCAAGGATCCTGAAAAGTCCATTTGTGGAGATGAGCTCCTGGACTCCCGTTAAGAAGACATGTTGTCAACCTCTAGATCCCTTACATGCCTGCACTTTTCGGCTTGCTGCTGCTGCAATCCACGCGTTTTAGATCTGCATAACTCCACCTCTTTAAACACAGCACCTTCACCCCCTGCTGTTCCCACCCGCCTCAACACCGTTGGAAGGGAGGAGAACCAATTAAGGCGGGGGGTGGGGTGGAACGAGCAGCTGTCTACCCTTAGCAGGAGGGCTCCTGATTACATACCTCTCCTGCTGCTGCTGCTGCTGGCTGTCCAGCAGCAGACTGAAGGTGGCTGCTGCTGTGCACAGGTATATAAAGGCTCAGAGCCTATTATGACACGCGCAGCCAGCGTTCCATTGCCACATTCCATCTACTGCAGGCAGGATACCTGGCTGGCTGAATGTCGCTGAGAAGCTCACAGAGACCGCCATAAGCAACAGTTTAACAGAATGCCACAGACTAATCAACCAAACTTTTTGGGTTGGGTTCTCTTTTATAGTCTGCAGGCATTAAATGAAAGAAGTCAGTGTTCCAGCAGAAGGAGACAACGTTTCAGAAAAGGCATTGTAGCAAACCAAAAAAGAAATTTTAAGCGCAGCAGAGTAACCAGCGCACATACCTGTTAGCTCAGGTGAGTTTAAAAGGCTGCTGTTGATAACAAGGGCATTTGCTAAATAGATGGTGTGTGTGCAACAATATACTGAAAGGTCAATTATATTGTGCAGCTTATCTCACCACCTGTAGTTATTTAGGTGAAAGCTCCAAAATGCTTGCCTAATATGTCTGTTTATCCAAAAGGAAGTAAAAAGGGAGAGCTAGAAAGATAGCATTGCATCACATTACATGGCAATGCAATGCACAGTTGCTGAAGTTGAACCAAAATGAGCTTGTAATCTGGCTTCTGCAACTTTGAACATGAAAAATCCAATGAGGAGAAGAAAAGCAAAGCCAAAGAGTCCATCCCAAAATCCGACAAACAAGCAAAATGAACAAAAAACATTGAATTCAATTCTTTCTGATTTTAGAAACTGCATTAAAGAAGGGGTGCACCGGTCCTGGAGATACTGCAATACCAGGTCAATGCGTGGAGTGGACAGAGCAAGCTCTTTTTCCATCTCCCTGTTCTAAAAATCCATTTAATATATGGTCCCCAGATAGGGGACGTATCAGATATTAAACTGATAAGAACAGATACTACACTTGATCTTAGCCAAAAGGCCGAGAAGCGATAACCAGAATTGGTTTCAAACTACGGAGCCACCCAAGGATCCTGAAAAGTCCATTTGTGGAGATGAGCTCCTGGACTCCCGTTAAGAAGACATGTTGTCAACCTCTAGATCCCTTACATGCCTGCACTTTTCGGCTTGCTGCTGCTGCAATCCACGCGTTTTAGATCTGCATAACTCCACCTCTTTAAACACAGCACCTTCACCCCCTGCTGTTCCCACCCGCCTCAACACCGTTGGAAGGGAGGAGAACCAATTAAGGCGGGGGGTGGGGTGGAACGAGCAGCTGTCTACCCTTAGCAGGAGGGCTCCTGATTACATACCTCTCCTGCTGCTGCTGCTGCTGGCTGTCCAGCAGCAGACTGAAGGTGGCTGCTGCTGTGCACAGGTATATAAAGGCTCAGAGCCTATTATGACACGCGCAGCCAGCGTTCCATTGCCACATTCCATCTACTGCAGGCAGGATACCTGGCTGGCTGAATGTCGCTGAGAAGCTCACAGAGACCGCCATAAGCAACAGTTTAACAGAATGCCACAGACTAATCAACCAAACTTTTTGGGTTGGGTTCTCTTTTATAGTCTGCAGGCATTAAATGAAAGAAGTCAGTGTTCCAGCAGAAGGAGACAACGTTTCAGAAAAGGCATTGTAGCAAACCAAAAAAGAAATTTTAAGCGCAGCAGAGTAACCAGCGCACATACCTGTTAGCTCAGGTGAGTTTAAAAGGCTGCTGTTGATAACAAGGGCATTTGCTAAATAGATGGTGTGTGTGCAACAATATACTGAAAGGTCAATTATATTGTGCAGCTTATCTCACCACCTGTAGTTATTTAGGTGAAAGCTCCAAAATGCTTGCCTAATATGTCTGTTTATCCAAAAGGAAGTAAAAAGGGAGAGCTAGAAAGATAGCATTGCATCACATTACATGGCAATGCAATGCACAGTTGCTGAAGTTGAACCAAAATGAGCTTGTAATCTGGCTTCTGCAACTTTGAACATGAAAAATCCAATGAGGAGAAGAAAAGCAAAGCCAAAGAGTCCATCCCAAAATCCGACAAACAAGCAAAATGAACAAAAAACATTGAATTCAATTCTTTCTGATTTTAGAAACTGCATTAAAGAAGGGGTGCACCGGTCCTGGAGATACTGCAATACCAGGTCAATGCGTGGAGTGGACAGAGCAAGCTCTTTTTCCATCTCCCTGTTCTAAAAATCCATTTAATATATGGTCCCCAGATAGGGGACGTATCAGATATTAAACTGATAAGAACAGATACTACACTTGATCTTAGCCAAAAGGCCGAGAAGCGATAACCAGAATTGGTTTCAAACTACGGAGCCACCCAAGGATCCTGAAAAGTCCATTTGTGGAGATGAGCTCCTGGACTCCCGTTAAGAAGACATGTTGTCAACCTCTAGATCCCTTACATGCCTGCACTTTTCGGCTTGCTGCTGCTGCAATCCACGCGTTTTAGATCTGCATAACTCCACCTCTTTAAACACAGCACCTTCACCCCCTGCTGTTCCCACCCGCCTCAACACCGTTGGAAGGGAGGAGAACCAATTAAGGCGGGGGGTGGGGTGGAACGAGCAGCTGTCTACCCTTAGCAGGAGGGCTCCTGATTACATACCTCTCCTGCTGCTGCTGCTGCTGGCTGTCCAGCAGCAGACTGAAGGTGGCTGCTGCTGTGCACAGGTATATAAAGGCTCAGAGCCTATTATGACACGCGCAGCCAGCGTTCCATTGCCACATTCCATCTACTGCAGGCAGGATACCTGGCTGGCTGAATGTCGCTGAGAAGCTCACAGAGACCGCCATAAGCAACAGTTTAACAGAATGCCACAGACTAATCAACCAAACTTTTTGGGTTGGGTTCTCTTTTATAGTCTGCAGGCATTAAATGAAAGAAGTCAGTGTTCCAGCAGAAGGAGACAACGTTTCAGAAAAGGCATTGTAGCAAACCAAAAAAGAAATTTTAAGCGCAGCAGAGTAACCAGCGCACATACCTGTTAGCTCAGGTGAGTTTAAAAGGCTGCTGTTGATAACAAGGGCATTTGCTAAATAGATGGTGTGTGTGCAACAATATACTGAAAGGTCAATTATATTGTGCAGCTTATCTCACCACCTGTAGTTATTTAGGTGAAAGCTCCAAAATGCTTGCCTAATATGTCTGTTTATCCAAAAGGAAGTAAAAAGGGAGAGCTAGAAAGATAGCATTGCATCACATTACATGGCAATGCAATGCACAGTTGCTGAAGTTGAACCAAAATGAGCTTGTAATCTGGCTTCTGCAACTTTGAACATGAAAAATCCAATGAGGAGAAGAAAAGCAAAGCCAAAGAGTCCATCCCAAAATCCGACAAACAAGCAAAATGAACAAAAAACATTGAATTCAATTCTTTCTGGTTTTAGAAACTGCATTAAAGAAGGGGTGCACCGGTCCTGGAGATACTGCAATACCAGGTCAATGCGTGGAGTGGACAGAGCAAGCTCTTTTTCCATCTCCCTGTTCTAAAAATCCATTTAATATATGGTCCCCAGATAGGGGACGTATCAGATATTAAACTGATAAGAACAGATACTACACTTGATCTTAGCCAAAAGGCCGAGAAGCGATAACCAGAATTGGTTTCAAACTACGGAGCCACCCAAGGATCCTGAAAAGTCCATTTGTGGAGATGAGCTCCTGGACTCCCGTTAAGAAGACATGTTGTCAACCTCTAGATCCCTTACATGCCTGCACTTTTCGGCTTGCTGCTGCTGCAATCCACGCGTTTTAGATCTGCATAACTCCACCTCTTTAAACACAGCACCTTCACCCCCTGCTGTTCCCACCCGCCTCAACACCGTTGGAAGGGAGGAGAACCAATTAAGGCGGGGGGTGGGGTGGAACGAGCAGCTGTCTACCCTTAGCAGGAGGGCTCCTGATTACATACCTCTCCTGCTGCTGCTGCTGCTGGCTGTCCAGCAGCAGACTGAAGGTGGCTGCTGCTGTGCACAGGTATATAAAGGCTCAGAGCCTATTATGACACGCGCAGCCAGCGTTCCATTGCCACATTCCATCTACTGCAGGCAGGATACCTGGCTGGCTGAATGTCGCTGAGAAGCTCACAGAGACCGCCATAAGCAACAGTTTAACAGAATGCCACAGACTAATCAACCAAACTTTTTGGGTTGGGTTCTCTTTTATAGTCTGCAGGCATTAAATGAAAGAAGTCAGTGTTCCAGCAGAAGGAGACAACGTTTCAGAAAAGGCATTGTAGCAAACCAAAAAAGAAATTTTAAGCGCAGCAGAGTAACCAGCGCACATACCTGTTAGCTCAGGTGAGTTTAAAAGGCTGCTGTTGATAACAAGGGCATTTGCTAAATAGATGGTGTGTGTGCAACAATATACTGAAAGGTCAATTATATTGTGCAGCTTATCTCACCACCTGTAGTTATTTAGGTGAAAGCTCCAAAATGCTTGCCTAATATGTCTGTTTATCCAAAAGGAAGTAAAAAGGGAGAGCTAGAAAGATAGCATTGCATCACATTACATGGCAATGCAATGCACAGTTGCTGAAGTTGAACCAAAATGAGCTTGTAATCTGGCTTCTGCAACTTTGAACATGAAAAATCCAATGAGGAGAAGAAAAGCAAAGCCAAAGAGTCCATCCCAAAATCCGACAAACAAGCAAAATGAACAAAAAACATTGAATTCAATTCTTTCTGATTTTAGAAACTGCATTAAAGAAGGGGTGCACCGGTCCTGGAGATACTGCAATACCAGGTCAATGCGTGGAGTGGACAGAGCAAGCTCTTTTTCCATCTCCCTGTTCTAAAAATCCATTTAATATATGGTCCCCAGATAGGGGACGTATCAGATATTAAACTGATAAGAACAGATACTACACTTGATCTTAGCCAAAAGGCCGAGAAGCGATAACCAGAATTGGTTTCAAACTACGGAGCCACCCAAGGATCCTGAAAAGTCCATTTGTGGAGATGAGCTCCTGGACTCCCGTTAAGAAGACATGTTGTCAACCTCTAGATCCCTTACATGCCTGCACTTTTCGGCTTGCTGCTGCTGCAATCCACGCGTTTTAGATCTGCATAACTCCACCTCTTTAAACACAGCACCTTCACCCCCTGCTGTTCCCACCCGCCTCAACACCGTTGGAAGGGAGGAGAACCAATTAAGGCGGGGGGTGGGGTGGAACGAGCAGCTGTCTACCCTTAGCAGGAGGGCTCCTGATTACATACCTCTCCTGCTGCTGCTGCTGCTGGCTGTCCAGCAGCAGACTGAAGGTGGCTGCTGCTGTGCACAGGTATATAAAGGCTCAGAGCCTATTATGACACGCGCAGCCAGCGTTCCATTGCCACATTCCATCTACTGCAGGCAGGATACCTGGCTGGCTGAATGTCGCTGAGAAGCTCACAGAGACCGCCATAAGCAACAGTTTAACAGAATGCCACAGACTAATCAACCAAACTTTTTGGGTTGGGTTCTCTTTTATAGTCTGCAGGCATTAAATGAAAGAAGTCAGTGTTCCAGCAGAAGGAGACAACGTTTCAGAAAAGGCATTGTAGCAAACCAAAAAAGAAATTTTAAGCGCAGCAGAGTAACCAGCGCACATACCTGTTAGCTCAGGTGAGTTTAAAAGGCTGCTGTTGATAACAAGGGCATTTGCTAAATAGATGGTGTGTGTGCAACAATATACTGAAAGGTCAATTATATTGTGCAGCTTATCTCACCACCTGTAGTTATTTAGGTGAAAGCTCCAAAATGCTTGCCTAATATGTCTGTTTATCCAAAAGGAAGTAAAAAGGGAGAGCTAGAAAGATAGCATTGCATCACATTACATGGCAATGCAATGCACAGTTGCTGAAGTTGAACCAAAATGAGCTTGTAATCTGGCTTCTGCAACTTTGAACATGAAAAATCCAATGAGGAGAAGAAAAGCAAAGCCAAAGAGTCCATCCCAAAATCCGACAAACAAGCAAAATGAACAAAAAACATTGAATTCAATTCTTTCTGATTTTAGAAACTGCATTAAAGAAGGGGTGCACCGGTCCTGGAGATACTGCAATACCAGGTCAATGCGTGGAGTGGACAGAGCAAGCTCTTTTTCCATCTCCCTGTTCTAAAAATCCATTTAATATATGGTCCCCAGATAGGGGACGTATCAGATATTAAACTGATAAGAACAGATACTACACTTGATCTTAGCCAAAAGGCCGAGAAGCGATAACCAGAATTGGTTTCAAACTACGGAGCCACCCAAGGATCCTGAAAAGTCCATTTGTGGAGATGAGCTCCTGGACTCCCGTTAAGAAGACATGTTGTCAACCTCTAGATCCCTTACATGCCTGCACTTTTCGGCTTGCTGCTGCTGCAATCCACGCGTTTTAGATCTGCATAACTCCACCTCTTTAAACACAGCACCTTCACCCCCTGCTGTTCCCACCCGCCTCAACACCGTTGGAAGGGAGGAGAACCAATTAAGGCGGGGGGTGGGGTGGAACGAGCAGCTGTCTACCCTTAGCAGGAGGGCTCCTGATTACATACCTCTCCTGCTGCTGCTGCTGCTGGCTGTCCAGCAGCAGACTGAAGGTGGCTGCTGCTGTGCACAGGTATATAAAGGCTCAGAGCCTATTATGACACGCGCAGCCAGCGTTCCATTGCCACATTCCATCTACTGCAGGCAGGATACCTGGCTGGCTGAATGTCGCTGAGAAGCTCACAGAGACCGCCATAAGCAACAGTTTAACAGAATGCCACAGACTAATCAACCAAACTTTTTGGGTTGGGTTCTCTTTTATAGTCTGCAGGCATTAAATGAAAGAAGTCAGTGTTCCAGCAGAAGGAGACAACGTTTCAGAAAAGGCATTGTAGCAAACCAAAAAAGAAATTTTAAGCGCAGCAGAGTAACCAGCGCACATACCTGTTAGCTCAGGTGAGTTTAAAAGGCTGCTGTTGATAACAAGGGCATTTGCTAAATAGATGGTGTGTGTGCAACAATATACTGAAAGGTCAATTATATTGTGCAGCTTATCTCACCACCTGTAGTTATTTAGGTGAAAGCTCCAAAATGCTTGCCTAATATGTCTGTTTATCCAAAAGGAAGTAAAAAGGGAGAGCTAGAAAGATAGCATTGCATCACATTACATGGCAATGCAATGCACAGTTGCTGAAGTTGAACCAAAATGAGCTTGTAATCTGGCTTCTGCAACTTTGAACATGAAAAATCCAATGAGGAGAAGAAAAGCAAAGCCAAAGAGTCCATCCCAAAATCCGACAAACAAGCAAAATGAACAAAAAACATTGAATTCAATTCTTTCTGATTTTAGAAACTGCATTAAAGAAGGGGTGCACCGGTCCTGGAGATACTGCAATACCAGGTCAATGCGTGGAGTGGACAGAGCAAGCTCTTTTTCCATCTCCCTGTTCTAAAAATCCATTTAATATATGGTCCCCAGATAGGGGACGTATCAGATATTAAACTGATAAGAACAGATACTACACTTGATCTTAGCCAAAAGGCCGAGAAGCGATAACCAGAATTGGTTTCAAACTACGGAGCCACCCAAGGATCCTGAAAAGTCCATTTGTGGAGATGAGCTCCTGGACTCCCGTTAAGAAGACATGTTGTCAACCTCTAGATCCCTTACATGCCTGCACTTTTCGGCTTGCTGCTGCTGCAATCCACGCGTTTTAGATCTGCATAACTCCACCTCTTTAAACACAGCACCTTCACCCCCTGCTGTTCCCACCCGCCTCAACACCGTTGGAAGGGAGGAGAACCAATTAAGGCGGGGGGTGGGGTGGAACGAGCAGCTGTCTACCCTTAGCAGGAGGGCTCCTGATTACATACCTCTCCTGCTGCTGCTGCTGCTGGCTGTCCAGCAGCAGACTGAAGGTGGCTGCTGCTGTGCACAGGTATATAAAGGCTCAGAGCCTATTATGACACGCGCAGCCAGCGTTCCATTGCCACATTCCATCTACTGCAGGCAGGATACCTGGCTGGCTGAATGTCGCTGAGAAGCTCACAGAGACCGCCATAAGCAACAGTTTAACAGAATGCCACAGACTAATCAACCAAACTTTTTGGGTTGGGTTCTCTTTTATAGTCTGCAGGCATTAAATGAAAGAAGTCAGTGTTCCAGCAGAAGGAGACAACGTTTCAGAAAAGGCATTGTAGCAAACCAAAAAAGAAATTTTAAGCGCAGCAGAGTAACCAGCGCACATACCTGTTAGCTCAGGTGAGTTTAAAAGGCTGCTGTTGATAACAAGGGCATTTGCTAAATAGATGGTGTGTGTGCAACAATATACTGAAAGGTCAATTATATTGTGCAGCTTATCTCACCACCTGTAGTTATTTAGGTGAAAGCTCCAAAATGCTTGCCTAATATGTCTGTTTATCCAAAAGGAAGTAAAAAGGGAGAGCTAGAAAGATAGCATTGCATCACATTACATGGCAATGCAATGCACAGTTGCTGAAGTTGAACCAAAATGAGCTTGTAATCTGGCTTCTGCAACTTTGAACATGAAAAATCCAATGAGGAGAAGAAAAGCAAAGCCAAAGAGTCCATCCCAAAATCCGACAAACAAGCAAAATGAACAAAAAACATTGAATTCAATTCTTTCTGATTTTAGAAACTGCTTTAAAGAAGGGGTGCACCGGTCCTGGAGACACTGCAATACCAGGTCAATGCGTGGAGTGGACAGAGCAAGCTCTTTTTCCATCTCCCTGTTCTAAAAATCCATTTAATATATGGTCCCCAGATAGGGGACGTATCAGATATTAAACTGATAAGAACAGATACTACACTTGATCTTAGCCAAAAGGCCGAGAAGCGATAACCAGAATTGGTTTCAAACTACGGAGCCACCCAAGGATCCTGAAAAGTCCATTTGTGGAGATGAGCTCCTGGACTCCCGTTAAGAAGACATGTTGTCAACCTCTAGATCCCTTACATGCCTGCACTTTTCGGCTTGCTGCTGCTGCAATCCACGCGTTTTAGATCTGCATAACTCCACCTCTTTAAACACAGCACCTTCACCCCCTGCTGTTCCCACCCGCCTCAACACCGTTGGAAGGGAGGAGAACCAATTAAGGCGGGGGGTGGGGTGGAACGAGCAGCTGTCTACCCTTAGCAGGAGGGCTCCTGATTACATACCTCTCCTGCTGCTGCTGCTGGCTGTCCAGCAGCAGACTGAAGGTGGCTGCTGCTGTGCACAGGTATATAAAGGCTCAGAGCCTATTATGACACGCGCAGCCAGCGTTCCATTGCCACATTCCATCTACTGCAGGCAGGATACCTGGCTGGCTGAATGTGGCTGAGAAGCTCACAGAGACCGCCATAAGCAACAGTTTAACAGAATGCCACAGACTAATCAACCAAACTTTTTGGGTTGGGTTCTCTTTTATAGTCTGCAGGCATTAAATGAAAGAAGTCAGTGTTCCAGCAGAAGGAGACAACGTTTCAGAAAAGGCATTGTAGCAAACCAAAAAAGAAATTTTAAGCGCAGCAGAGTAACCAGCGCACATACCTGTTAGCTCAGGTGAGTTTAAAAGGCTGCTGTTGATAACAAGGGCATTTGCTAAATAGATGGTGTGTGTGCAACAATATACTGAAAGGTCAATTATATTGTGCAGCTTATCTCACCACCTGTAGTTATTTAGGTGAAAGCTCCAAAATGCTTGCCTAATATGTCTGTTTATCCAAAAGGAAGTAAAAAGGGAGAGCTAGAAAGATAGCATTGCATCACATTACATGGCAATGCAATGCACAGTTGCTGAAGTTGAACCAAAATGAGCTTGTAATCTGGCTTCTGCAACTTTGAACATGAAAAATCCAATGAGGAGAAGAAAAGCAAAGCCAAAGAGTCCATCCCAAAATCCGACAAACAAGCAAAATGAACAAAAAACATTGAATTCAATTCTTTCTGATTTTAGAAACTGCATTAAAGAAGGGGTGCACCGGTCCTGGAGATACTGCAATACCAGGTCAATGCGTGGAGTGGACAGAGCAAGCTCTTTTTCCATCTCCCTGTTCTAAAAATCCATTTAATATATGGTCCCCAGATAGGGGACGTATCAGATATTAAACTGATAAGAACAGATACTACACTTGATCTTAGCCAAAAGGCCGAGAAGCGATAACCAGAATTGGTTTCAAACTACGGAGCCACCCAAGGATCCTGAAAAGTCCATTTGTGGAGATGAGCTCCTGGACTCCCGTTAAGAAGACATGTTGTCAACCTCTAGATCCCTTACATGCCTGCACTTTTCGGCTTGCTGCTGCTGCAATCCACGCGTTTTAGATCTGCATAACTCCACCTCTTTAAACACAGCACCTTCACCCCCTGCTGTTCCCACCCGCCTCAACACCGTTGGAAGGGAGGAGAACCAATTAAGGCGGGGGGTGGGGTGGAACGAGCAGCTGTCTACCCTTAGCAGGAGGGCTCCTGATTACATACCTCTCCTGCTGCTGCTGCTGCTGGCTGTCCAGCAGCAGACTGAAGGTGGCTGCTGCTGTGCACAGGTATATAAAGGCTCAGAGCCTATTATGACACGCGCAGCCAGCGTTCCATTGCCACATTCCATCTACTGCAGGCAGGATACCTGGCTGGCTGAATGTCGCTGAGAAGCTCACAGAGACCGCCATAAGCAACAGTTTAACAGAATGCCACAGACTAATCAACCAAACTTTTTGGGTTGGGTTCTCTTTTATAGTCTGCAGGCATTAAATGAAAGAAGTCAGTGTTCCAGCAGAAGGAGACAACGTTTCAGAAAAGGCATTGTAGCAAACCAAAAAAGAAATTTTAAGCGCAGCAGAGTAACCAGCGCACATACCTGTTAGCTCAGGTGAGTTTAAAAGGCTGCTGTTGATAACAAGGGCATTTGCTAAATAGATGGTGTGTGTGCAACAATATACTGAAAGGTCAATTATATTGTGCAGCTTATCTCACCACCTGTAGTTATTTAGGTGAAAGCTCCAAAATGCTTGCCTAATATGTCTGTTTATCCAAAAGGAAGTAAAAAGGGAGAGCTAGAAAGATAGCATTGCATCACATTACATGGCAATGCAATGCACAGTTGCTGAAGTTGAACCAAAATGAGCTTGTAATCTGGCTTCTGCAACTTTGAACATGAAAAATCCAATGAGGAGAAGAAAAGCAAAGCCAAAGAGTCCATCCCAAAATCCGACAAACAAGCAAAATGAACAAAAAACATTGAATTCAATTCTTTCTGATTTTAGAAACTGCATTAAAGAAGGGGTGCACCGGTCCTGGAGATACTGCAATACCAGGTCAATGCGTGGAGTGGACAGAGCAAGCTCTTTTTCCATCTCCCTGTTCTAAAAATCCATTTAATATATGGTCCCCAGATAGGGGACGTATCAGATATTAAACTGATAAGAACAGATACTACACTTGATCTTAGCCAAAAGGCCGAGAAGCGATAACCAGAATTGGTTTCAAACTACGGAGCCACCCAAGGATCCTGAAAAGTCCATTTGTGGAGATGAGCTCCTGGACTCCCGTTAAGAAGACATGTTGTCAACCTCTAGATCCCTTACATGCCTGCACTTTTCGGCTTGCTGCTGCTGCAATCCACGCGTTTTAGATCTGCATAACTCCACCTCTTTAAACACAGCACCTTCACCCCCTGCTGTTCCCACCCGCCTCAACACCGTTGGAAGGGAGGAGAACCAATTAAGGCGGGGGGTGGGGTGGAACGAGCAGCTGTCTACCCTTAGCAGGAGGGCTCCTGATTACATACCTCTCCTGCTGCTGCTGCTGCTGGCTGTCCAGCAGCAGACTGAAGGTGGCTGCTGCTGTGCACAGGTATATAAAGGCTCAGAGCCTATTATGACACGCGCAGCCAGCGTTCCATTGCCACATTCCATCTACTGCAGGCAGGATACCTGGCTGGCTGAATGTCGCTGAGAAGCTCACAGAGACCGCCATAAGCAACAGTTTAACAGAATGCCACAGACTAATCAACCAAACTTTTTGGGTTGGGTTCTCTTTTATAGTCTGCAGGCATTAAATGAAAGAAGTCAGTGTTCCAGCAGAAGGAGACAACGTTTCAGAAAAGGCATTGTAGCAAACCAAAAAAGAAATTTTAAGCGCAGCAGAGTAACCAGCGCACATACCTGTTAGCTCAGGTGAGTTTAAAAGGCTGCTGTTGATAACAAGGGCATTTGCTAAATAGATGGTGTGTGTGCAACAATATACTGAAAGGTCAATTATATTGTGCAGCTTATCTCACCACCTGTAGTTATTTAGGTGAAAGCTCCAAAATGCTTGCCTAATATGTCTGTTTATCCAAAAGGAAGTAAAAAGGGAGAGCTAGAAAGATAGCATTGCATCACATTACATGGCAATGCAATGCACAGTTGCTGAAGTTGAACCAAAATGAGCTTGTAATCTGGCTTCTGCAACTTTGAACATGAAAAATCCAATGAGGAGAAGAAAAGCAAAGCCAAAGAGTCCATCCCAAAATCCGACAAACAAGCAAAATGAACAAAAAACATTGAATTCAATTCTTTCTGATTTTAGAAACTGCATTAAAGAAGGGGTGCACCGGTCCTGGAGATACTGCAATACCAGGTCAATGCGTGGAGTGGACAGAGCAAGCTCTTTTTCCATCTCCCTGTTCTAAAAATCCATTTAATATATGGTCCCCAGATAGGGGACGTATCAGATATTAAACTGATAAGAACAGATACTACACTTGATCTTAGCCAAAAGGCCGAGAAGCGATAACCAGAATTGGTTTCAAACTACGGAGCCACCCAAGGATCCTGAAAAGTCCATTTGTGGAGATGAGCTCCTGGACTCCCGTTAAGAAGACATGTTGTCAACCTCTAGATCCCTTACATGCCTGCACTTTTCGGCTTGCTGCTGCTGCAATCCACGCGTTTTAGATCTGCATAACTCCACCTCTTTAAACACAGCACCTTCACCCCCTGCTGTTCCCACCCGCCTCAACACCGTTGGAAGGGAGGAGAACCAATTAAGGCGGGGGGTGGGGTGGAACGAGCAGCTGTCTACCCTTAGCAGGAGGGCTCCTGATTACATACCTCTCCTGCTGCTGCTGCTGCTGGCTGTCCAGCAGCAGACTGAAGGTGGCTGCTGCTGTGCACAGGTATATAAAGGCTCAGAGCCTATTATGACACGCGCAGCCAGCGTTCCATTGCCACATTCCATCTACTGCAGGCAGGATACCTGGCTGGCTGAATGTCGCTGAGAAGCTCACAGAGACCGCCATAAGCAACAGTTTAACAGAATGCCACAGACTAATCAACCAAACTTTTTGGGTTGGGTTCTCTTTTATAGTCTGCAGGCATTAAATGAAAGAAGTCAGTGTTCCAGCAGAAGGAGACAACGTTTCAGAAAAGGCATTGTAGCAAACCAAAAAAGAAATTTTAAGCGCAGCAGAGTAACCAGCGCACATACCTGTTAGCTCAGGTGAGTTTAAAAGGCTGCTGTTGATAACAAGGGCATTTGCTAAATAGATGGTGTGTGTGCAACAATATACTGAAAGGTCAATTATATTGTGCAGCTTATCTCACCACCTGTAGTTATTTAGGTGAAAGCTCCAAAATGCTTGCCTAATATGTCTGTTTATCCAAAAGGAAGTAAAAAGGGAGAGCTAGAAAGATAGCATTGCATCACATTACATGGCAATGCAATGCACAGTTGCTGAAGTTGAACCAAAATGAGCTTGTAATCTGGCTTCTGCAACTTTGAACATGAAAAATCCAATGAGGAGAAGAAAAGCAAAGCCAAAGAGTCCATCCCAAAATCCGACAAACAAGCAAAATGAACAAAAAACATTGAATTCAATTCTTTCTGATTTTAGAAACTGCTTTAAAGAAGGGGTGCACCGGTCCTGGAGACACTGCAATACCAGGTCAATGCGTGGAGTGGACAGAGCAAGCTCTTTTTCCATCTCCCTGTTCTAAAAATCCATTTAATATATGGTCCCCAGATAGGGGACGTATCAGATATTAAACTGATAAGAACAGATACTACACTTGATCTTAGCCAAAAGGCCGAGAAGCGATAACCAGAATTGGTTTCAAACTACGGAGCCACCCAAGGATCCTGAAAAGTCCATTTGTGGAGATGAGCTCCTGGACTCCCGTTAAGAAGACATGTTGTCAACCTCTAGATCCCTTACATGCCTGCACTTTTCGGCTTGCTGCTGCTGCAATCCACGCGTTTTAGATCTGCATAACTCCACCTCTTTAAACACAGCACCTTCACCCCCTGCTGTTCCCACCCGCCTCAACACCGTTGGAAGGGAGGAGAACCAATTAAGGCGGGGGGTGGGGTGGAACGAGCAGCTGTCTACCCTTAGCAGGAGGGCTCCTGATTACATACCTCTCCTGCTGCTGCTGCTGGCTGTCCAGCAGCAGACTGAAGGTGGCTGCTGCTGTGCACAGGTATATAAAGGCTCAGAGCCTATTATGACACGCGCAGCCAGCGTTCCATTGCCACATTCCATCTACTGCAGGCAGGATACCTGGCTGGCTGAATGTGGCTGAGAAGCTCACAGAGACCGCCATAAGCAACAGTTTAACAGAATGCCACAGACTAATCAACCAAACTTTTTGGGTTGGGTTCTCTTTTATAGTCTGCAGGCATTAAATGAAAGAAGTCAGTGTTCCAGCAGAAGGAGACAACGTTTCAGAAAAGGCATTGTAGCAAACCAAAAAAGAAATTTTAAGCGCAGCAGAGTAACCAGCGCACATACCTGTTAGCTCAGGTGAGTTTAAAAGGCTGCTGTTGATAACAAGGGCATTTGCTAAATAGATGGTGTGTGTGCAACAATATACTGAAAGGTCAATTATATTGTGCAGCTTATCTCACCACCTGTAGTTATTTAGGTGAAAGCTCCAAAATGCTTGCCTAATATGTCTGTTTATCCAAAAGGAAGTAAAAAGGGAGAGCTAGAAAGATAGCATTGCATCACATTACATGGCAATGCAATGCACAGTTGCTGAAGTTGAACCAAAATGAGCTTGTAATCTGGCTTCTGCAACTTTGAACATGAAAAATCCAATGAGGAGAAGAAAAGCAAAGCCAAAGAGTCCATCCCAAAATCCGACAAACAAGCAAAATGAACAAAAAACATTGAATTCAATTCTTTCTGATTTTAGAAACTGCATTAAAGAAGGGGTGCACCGGTCCTGGAGATACTGCAATACCAGGTCAATGCGTGGAGTGGACAGAGCAAGCTCTTTTTCCATCTCCCTGTTCTAAAAATCCATTTAATATATGGTCCCCAGATAGGGGACGTATCAGATATTAAACTGATAAGAACAGATACTACACTTGATCTTAGCCAAAAGGCCGAGAAGCGATAACCAGAATTGGTTTCAAACTACGGAGCCACCCAAGGATCCTGAAAAGTCCATTTGTGGAGATGAGCTCCTGGACTCCCGTTAAGAAGACATGTTGTCAACCTCTAGATCCCTTACATGCCTGCACTTTTCGGCTTGCTGCTGCTGCAATCCACGCGTTTTAGATCTGCATAACTCCACCTCTTTAAACACAGCACCTTCACCCCCTGCTGTTCCCACCCGCCTCAACACCGTTGGAAGGGAGGAGAACCAATTAAGGCGGGGGGTGGGGTGGAACGAGCAGCTGTCTACCCTTAGCAGGAGGGCTCCTGATTACATACCTCTCCTGCTGCTGCTGCTGCTGGCTGTCCAGCAGCAGACTGAAGGTGGCTGCTGCTGTGCACAGGTATATAAAGGCTCAGAGCCTATTATGACACGCGCAGCCAGCGTTCCATTGCCACATTCCATCTACTGCAGGCAGGATACCTGGCTGGCTGAATGTCGCTGAGAAGCTCACAGAGACCGCCATAAGCAACAGTTTAACAGAATGCCACAGACTAATCAACCAAACTTTTTGGGTTGGGTTCTCTTTTATAGTCTGCAGGCATTAAATGAAAGAAGTCAGTGTTCCAGCAGAAGGAGACAACGTTTCAGAAAAGGCATTGTAGCAAACCAAAAAAGAAATTTTAAGCGCAGCAGAGTAACCAGCGCACATACCTGTTAGCTCAGGTGAGTTTAAAAGGCTGCTGTTGATAACAAGGGCATTTGCTAAATAGATGGTGTGTGTGCAACAATATACTGAAAGGTCAATTATATTGTGCAGCTTATCTCACCACCTGTAGTTATTTAGGTGAAAGCTCCAAAATGCTTGCCTAATATGTCTGTTTATCCAAAAGGAAGTAAAAAGGGAGAGCTAGAAAGATAGCATTGCATCACATTACATGGCAATGCAATGCACAGTTGCTGAAGTTGAACCAAAATGAGCTTGTAATCTGGCTTCTGCAACTTTGAACATGAAAAATCCAATGAGGAGAAGAAAAGCAAAGCCAAAGAGTCCATCCCAAAATCCGACAAACAAGCAAAATGAACAAAAAACATTGAATTCAATTCTTTCTGATTTTAGAAACTGCATTAAAGAAGGGGTGCACCGGTCCTGGAGACACTGCAATACCAGGTCAATGCGTGGAGTGGACAGAGCAAGCTCTTTTTCCATCTCCCTGTTCTAAAAATCCATTTAATATATGGTCCCCAGATAGGGGACGTATCAGATATTAAACTGATAAGAACAGATACTACACTTGATCTTAGCCAAAAGGCCGAGAAGCGATAACCAGAATTGGTTTCAAACTACGGAGCCACCCAAGGATCCTGAAAAGTCCATTTGTGGAGATGAGCTCCTGGACTCCCGTTAAGAAGACATGTTGTCAACCTCTAGATCCCTTACATGCCTGCACTTTTCGGCTTGCTGCTGCTGCAATCCACGCGTTTTAGATCTGCATAACTCCACCTCTTTAAACACAGCACCTTCACCCCCTGCTGTTCCCACCCGCCTCAACACCGTTGGAAGGGAGGAGAACCAATTAAGGCGGGGGGTGGGGTGGAACGAGCAGCTGTCTACCCTTAGCAGGAGGGCTCCTGATTACATACCTCTCCTGCTGCTGCTGCTGCTGGCTGTCCAGCAGCAGACTGAAGGTGGCTGCTGCTGTGCACAGGTATATAAAGGCTCAGAGCCTATTATGACACGCGCAGCCAGCGTTCCATTGCCACATTCCATCTACTGCAGGCAGGATACCTGGCTGGCTGAATGTCGCTGAGAAGCTCACAGAGACCGCCATAAGCAACAGTTTAACAGAATGCCACAGACTAATCAACCAAACTTTTTGGGTTGGGTTCTCTTTTATAGTCTGCAGGCATTAAATGAAAGAAGTCAGTGTTCCAGCAGAAGGAGACAACGTTTCAGAAAAGGCATTGTAGCAAACCAAAAAAGAAATTTTAAGCGCAGCAGAGTAACCAGCGCACATACCTGTTAGCTCAGGTGAGTTTAAAAGGCTGCTGTTGATAACAAGGGCATTTGCTAAATAGATGGTGTGTGTGCAACAATATACTGAAAGGTCAATTATATTGTGCAGCTTATCTCACCACCTGTAGTTATTTAGGTGAAAGCTCCAAAATGCTTGCCTAATATGTCTGTTTATCCAAAAGGAAGTAAAAAGGGAGAGCTAGAAAGATAGCATTGCATCACATTACATGGCAATGCAATGCACAGTTGCTGAAGTTGAACCAAAATGAGCTTGTAATCTGGCTTCTGCAACTTTGAACATGAAAAATCCAATGAGGAGAAGAAAAGCAAAGCCAAAGAGTCCATCCCAAAATCCGACAAACAAGCAAAATGAACAAAAAAACATTGAATTCAATTCTTTCTGATTTTAGAAACTGCATTAAAGAAGGGGTGCACCGGTCCTGGAGATACTGCAATACCAGGTCAATGCGTGGAGTGGACAGAGCAAGCTCTTTTTCCATCTCCCTGTTCTAAAAATCCATTTAATATATGGTCCCCAGATAGGGGACGTATCAGATATTAAACTGATAAGAACAGATACTACACTTGATCTTAGTCAAAAGGCCGAGAAGCGATAACCTGAATTGGTTTCAAACTACGGAGCCACCCATGGATCCTGAAAAGTCCATTTGTGGAGATGAGCTCCTGGACTCCCGTTAAGAAGACATGTTGTCAACCTCTAGATCCCTTACATGCCTGCACTTTTCGGCTTGCTGCTGCTGCAATCCACGCGTCTTAGATCTGCATAACTCCACCTCTTTAAACACAGCACCTTCACCCCCTGCTGTTCCCACCCGCCTCAACACCGTTGGAAGGGAGGAGAACCAATTAAGGCGGGGGGTGGGGTGGAACGAGCAGCTGTCTACCCTTAGCAGGAGGGCTCCTGATTATATACCTCTCCTGCTGCTGCTGCTGCTGGCTGTCCAGCAGCAGACTGAAGGTGGCTGCTGCTGTGCACAGGTATATAAAGGCTCAGAGCCTATTATGACACGCGCAGCCAGCGTTCCATTGCCACATTCCATCTACTGCAGGCAGGATACCTGGCTGGCTGAATGTCGCTGAGAAGCTCACAGAGACCGCCATAAGCAACAGTTTAACAGAATGCCACAGACTAATCAACCAAACTTTTTGGGTTGGGTTCTCTTTTATAGTCTGCAGGCATTAAATGAAAGAAGTCAGTGTTCCAGCAGAAGGAGACAACGTTTCAGAAAAGGCATTGTAGCAAACCAAAAAAGAAATTTTAAGCGCAGCAGAGTAACCAGCGCACATACCTGTTAGCTCAGGTGAGTTTAAAAGGCTGCTGTTGATAACAAGGGCATTTGCTAAATAGATGGTGTGTGTGCAACAATATACTGAAAGGTCAATTATATTGTGCAGCTTATCTCACCACCTGTAGTTATTTAGGTGAAAGCTCCAAAATGCTTGCCTAATATGTCTGTTTATCCAAAAGGAAGTAAAAAGGGAGAGCTAGAAAGATAGCATTGCATCACATTACATGGCAATGCAATGCACAGTTGCTGAAGTTGAACCAAAATGAGCTTGTAATCTGGCTTCTGCAACTTTGAACATGAAAAATCCAATGAGGAGAAGAAAAGCAAAGCCAAAGAGTCCATCCCAAAATCCGACAAACAAGCAAAATGAACAAAAAACATTGAATTCAATTCTTTCTGATTTTAGAAACTGCATTAAAGAAGGGGTGCACCGGTCCTGGAGATACTGCAATACCAGGTCAATGCGTGGAGTGGACAGAGCAAGCTCTTTTTCCATCTCCCTGTTCTAAAAATCCATTTAATATATGGTCCCCAGATAGGGGACGTATCAGATATTAAACTGATAAGAACAGATACTACACTTGATCTTAGCCAAAAGGCTGAGAAGCGATAACCAGAATTGGTTTCAAACTACGGAGCCACCCAAGGATCCTGAAAAGTCCATTTGTGGAGATGAGCTCCTGGACTCCCGTTAAGAAGACATGTTGTCAACCTCTAGATCCCTTACATGCCTGCACTTTTCGGCTTGCTGCTGCTGCAATCCACGCGTTTTAGATCTGCATAACTCCACCTCTTTAAACACAGCACCTTCACCCCCTGCTGTTCCCACCCGCCTCAACACCGTTGGAAGGGAGGAGAACCAATTAAGGCGGGGGGTGGGGTGGAACGAGCAGCTGTCTACCCTTAGCAGGAGGGCTCCTGATTACATACCTCTCCTGCTGCTGCTGCTGCTGGCTGTCCAGCAGCAGACTGAAGGTGGCTGCTGCTGTGCACAGGTATATAAAGGCTCAGAGCCTATTATGACACGCGCAGCCAGCGTTCCATTGCCACATTCCATCTACTGCAGGCAGGATACCTGGCTGGCTGAATGTCGCTGAGAAGCTCACAGAGACCGCCATAAGCAACAGTTTAACAGAATGCCACAGACTAATCAACCAAACTTTTTGGGTTGGGTTCTCTTTTATAGTCTGCAGGCATTAAATGAAAGAAGTCAGTGTTCCAGCAGAAGGAGACAACGTTTCAGAAAAGGCATTGTAGCAAACCAAAAAAGAAATTTTAAGCGCAGCAGAGTAACCAGCGCACATACCTGTTAGCTCAGGTGAGTTTAAAAGGCTGCTGTTGATAACAAGGGCATTTGCTAAATAGATGGTGTGTGTGCAACAATATACTGAAAGGTCAATTATATTGTGCAGCTTATCTCACCACCTGTAGTTATTTAGGTGAAAGCTCCAAAATGCTTGCCTAATATGTCTGTTTATCCAAAAGGAAGTAAAAAGGGAGAGCTAGAAAGATAGCATTGCATCACATTACATGGCAATGCAATGCACAGTTGCTGAAGTTGAACCAAAATGAGCTTGTAATCTGGCTTCTGCAACTTTGAACATGAAAAATCCAATGAGGAGAAGAAAAGCAAAGCCAAAGAGTCCATCCCAAAATCCGACAAACAAGCAAAATGAACAAAAAACATTGAATTCAATTCTTTCTGATTTTAGAAACTGCATTAAAGAAGGGGTGCACCGGTCCTGGAGACACTGCAATACCAGGTCAATGCGTGGAGTGGACAGAGCAAGCTCTTTTTCCATCTCCCTGTTCTAAAAATCCATTTAATATATGGTCCCCAGATAGGGGACGTATCAGATATTAAACTGATAAGAACAGATATTACACTTGATCTTAGCCAAAAGGCCGAGAAGCGATAACCAGAATTGGTTTCAAACTACGGAGCCACCCAAGGATCCTGAAAAGTCCATTTGTGGAGATGAGCTCCTGGACTCCCGTTAAGAAGACATGTTGTCAACCTCTAGATCCCTTACATGCCTGCACTTTTCGGCTTGCTGCTGCTGCAATCCACGCGTTTTAGATCTGCATAACTCCACCTCTTTAAACACAGCACCTTCACCCCCTGCTGTTCCCACCCGCCTCAACACCGTTGGAAGGGAGGAGAACCAATTAAGGCGGGGGGTGGGGTGGAACGAGCAGCTGTCTACCCTTAGCAGGAGGGCTCCTGATTACATACCTCTCCTGCTGCTGCTGCTGGCTGTCCAGCAGCAGACTGAAGGTGGCTGCTGCTGTGCACAGGTATATAAAGGCTCAGAGCCTATTATGACACGCGCAGCCAGCGTTCCATTGCCACATTCCATCTACTGCAGGCAGGATACCTGGCTGGCTGAATGTCGCTGAGAAGCTCACAGAGACCGCCATAAGCAACAGTTTAACAGAATGCCACAGACTAATCAACCAAACTTTTTGGGTTGGGTTCTCTTTTATAGTCTGCAGGCATTAAATGAAAGAAGTCAGTGTTCCAGCAGAAGGAGACAACGTTTCAGAAAAGGCATTGTAGCAAACCAAAAAAGAAATTTTAAGCGCAGCAGAGTAACCAGCGCACATACCTGTTAGCTCAGGTGAGTTTAAAAGGCTGCTGTTGATAACAAGGGCATTTGCTAAATAGATGGTGTGTGTGCAACAATATACTGAAAGGTCAATTATATTGTGCAGCTTATCTCACCACCTGTAGTTATTTAGGTGAAAGCTCCAAAATGCTTGCCTAATATGTCTGTTTATCCAAAAGGAAGTAAAAAGGGAGAGCTAGAAAGATAGCATTGCATCACATTACATGGCAATGCAATGCACAGTTGCTGAAGTTGAACCAAAATGAGCTTGTAATCTGGCTTCTGCAACTTTGAACATGAAAAATCCAATGAGGAGAAGAAAAGCAAAGCCAAAGAGTCCATCCCAAAATCCGACAAACAAGCAAAATGAACAAAAAAACATTGAATTCAATTCTTTCTGATTTTAGAAACTGCATTAAAGAAGGGGTGCACCGGTCCTGGAGATACTGCAATACCAGGTCAATGCGTGGAGTGGACAGAGCAAGCTCTTTTTCCATCTCCCTGTTCTAAAAATCCATTTAATATATGGTCCCCAGATAGGGGACGTATCAGATATTAAACTGATAAGAACAGATACTACACTTGATCTTAGCCAAAAGGCCGAGAAGCGATAACCAGAATTGGTTTCAAACTACGGAGCCACCCAAGGATCCTGAAAAGTCCATTTGTGGAGATGAGCTCCTGGACTCCCGTTAAGAAGACATGTTGTCAACCTCTAGATCCCTTACATGCCTGCACTTTTCGGCTTGCTGCTGCTGCAATCAACGCGTTTTAGATCTGCATAACTCCACCTCTTTAAACACAGCACCTTCACCCCCTGCTGTTCCCACCCGCCTCAACACCGTTGGAAGGGAGGAGAACCAATTAAGGCGGGGGGTGGGGTGGAACGAGCAGCTGTCTACCCTTAGCAGGAGGGCTCCTGATTACATACCTCTCCTGCTGCTGCTGCTGCTGGCTGTCCAGCAGCAGACTGAAGGTGGCTGCTGCTGTGCACAGGTATATAAAGGCTCAGAGCCTATTATGACACGCGCAGCCAGCGTTCCATTGCCACATTCCATCTACTGCAGGCAGGATACCTGGCTGGCTGAATGTCGCTGAGAAGCTCACAGAGACCGCCATAAGCAACAGTTTAACAGAATGCCACAGACTAATCAACCAAACTTTTTGGGTTGGGTTCTCTTTTATAGTCTGCAGGCATTAAATGAAAGAAGTCAGTGTTCCAGCAGAAGGAGACAACGTTTCAGAAAAGGCATTGTAGCAAACCAAAAAAGAAATTTTAAGCGCAGCAGAGTAACCAGCGCACATACCTGTTAGCTCAGGTGAGTTTAAAAGGCTGCTGTTGATAACAAGGGCATTTGCTAAATAGATGGTGTGTGTGCAACAATATACTGAAAGGTCAATTATATTGTGCAGCTTATCTCACCACCTGTAGTTATTTAGGTGAAAGCTCCAAAATGCTTGCCTAATATGTCTGTTTATCCAAAAGGAAGTAAAAAGGGAGAGCTAGAAAGATAGCATTGCATCACATTACATGGCAATGCAATGCACAGTTGCTGAAGTTGAACCAAAATGAGCTTGTAATCTGGCTTCTGCAACTTTGAACATGAAAAATCCAATGAGGAGAAGAAAAGCAAAGCCAAAGAGTCCATCCCAAAATCCGACAAACAAGCAAAATGAACAAAAAACATTGAATTCAATTCTTTCTGATTTTAGAAACTGCATTAAAGAAGGGGTGCACCGGTCCTGGAGATACTGCAATACCAGGTCAATGCGTGGAGTGGACAGAGCAAGCTCTTTTTCCATCTCCCTGTTCTAAAAATCCATTTAATATATGGTCCCCAGATAGGGGACGTATCAGATATTAAACTGATAAGAACAGATACTACACTTGATCTTAGCCAAAAGGCCGAGAAGCGATAACCAGAATTGGTTTCAAACTACGGAGCCACCCAAGGATCCTGAAAAGTCCATTTGTGGAGATGAGCTCCTGGACTCCCGTTAAGAAGACATGTTGTCAACCTCTAGATCCCTTACATGCCTGCACTTTTCGGCTTGCTGCTGCTGCAATCCACGCGTTTTAGATCTGCATAACTCCACCTCTTTAAACACAGCACCTTCACCCCCTGCTGTTCCCACCCGCCTCAACACCGTTGGAAGGGAGGAGAACCAATTAAGGCGGGGGGTGGGGTGGAACGAGCAGCTGTCTACCCTTAGCTGGAGGGCTCCTGATTACATACCTCTCCTGCTGCTGCTGCTGCTGGCTGTCCAGCAGCAGACTGAAGGTGGCTGCTGCTGTGCACAGGTATATAAAGGCTCAGAGCCTATTATGACACGCGCAGCCAGCGTTCCATTGCCACATTCCATCTACTGCAGGCAGGATACCTGGCTGGCTGAATGTCGCTGAGAAGCTCACAGAGACCGCCATAAGCAACAGTTTAACAGAATGCCACAGACTAATCAACCAAACTTTTTGGGTTGGGTTCTCTTTTATAGTCTGCAGGCATTAAATGAAAGAAGTCAGTGTTCCAGCAGAAGGAGACAACGTTTCAGAAAAGGCATTGTAGCAAACCAAAAAAGAAATTTTAAGCGCAGCAGAGTAACCAGCGCACATACCTGTTAGCTCAGGTGAGTTTAAAAGGCTGCTGTTGATAACAAGGGCATTTGCTAAATAGATGGTGTGTGTGCAACAATATATTGAAAGGTCAATTATATTGTGCAGCTTATCTCACCACCTGTAGTTATTTAGGTGAAAGCTCCAAAATGCTTGCCTAATATGTCTGTTTATCCAAAAGGAAGTAAAAAGGGAGAGCTAGAAAGATAGCATTGCATCACATTACATGGCAATGCAATGCACAGTTGCTGAAGTTGAACCAAAATGAGCTTGTAATCTGGCTTCTGCAACTTTGAACATGAAAAATCCAATGAGGAGAAGAAAAGCAAAGCCAAAGAGTCCATCCCAAAATCCGACAAACAAGCAAAATGAACAAAAAAACATTGAATTCAATTCTTTCTGATTTTAGAAACTGCATTAAAGAAGGGGTGCACCGGTCCTGGAGATACTGCAATACCAGGTCAATGCGTGGAGTGGACAGAGCAAGCTCTTTTTCCATCTCCCTGTTCTAAAAATCCATTTAATATATGGTCCCCAGATAGGGGACGTATCAGATATTAAACTGATAAGAACAGATACTACACTTGATCTTAGCCAAAAGGCCGAGAAGCGATAACCAGAATTGGTTTCAAACTACGGAGCCACCCAAGGATCCTGAAAAGTCCATTTGTGGAGATGAGCTCCTGGACTCCCGTTAAGAAGACATGTTGTCAACCTCTAGATCCCTTACATGCCTGCACTTTTCGGCTTGCTGCTGCTGCAATCCACGCGTTTTAGATCTGCATAACTCCACCTCTTTAAACACAGCACCTTCACCCCCTGCTGTTCCCACCAGCCTCAACACCGTTGGAAGGGAGGAGAACCAATTAAGGCGGGGGGTGGGGTGGAACGAGCAGCTGTCTACCCTTAGCAGGAGGGCTCCTGATTACATACCTCTCCTGCTGCTGCTGCTGCTGGCTGTCCAGCAGCAGACTGAAGGTGGCTGCTGCTGTGCACAGGTATATAAAGGCTCAGAGCCTATTATGACACGCGCAGCCAGCGTTCCATTGCCACATTCCATCTACTGCAGGCAGGATACCTGGCTGGCTGAATGTCGCTGAGAAGCTCACAGAGACCGCCATAAGCAACAGTTTAACAGAATGCCACAGACTAATCAACCAAACTTTTTGGGTTGGGTTCTCTTTTATAGTCTGCAGGCATTAAATGAAAGAAGTCAGTGTTCCAGCAGAAGGAGACAACGTTTCAGAAAAGGCATTGTAGCAAACCAAAAAAGAAATTTTAAGCGCAGCAGAGTAACCAGCGCACATACCTGTTAGCTCAGGTGAGTTTAAAAGGCTGCTGTTGATAACAAGGGCATTTGCTAAATAGATGGTGTGTGTGCAACAATATACTGAAAGGTCAATTATATTGTGCAGCTTATCTCACCACCTGTAGTTATTTAGGTGAAAGCTCCAAAATGCTTGCCTAATATGTCTGTTTATCCAAAAGGAAGTAAAAAGGGAGAGCTAGAAAGATAGCATTGCATCACATTACATGGCAATGCAATGCACAGTTGCTGAAGTTGAACCAAAATGAGCTTGTAATCTGGCTTCTGCAACTTTGAACATGAAAAATCCAATGAGGAGAAGAAAAGCAAAGCCAAAGAGTCCATCCCAAAATCTGACAAACAAGCAAAATGAACAAAAAACATTGAATTCAATTCTTTCTGATTTTAGAAACTGCATTAAAGAAGGGGTGCACCGGTCCTGGAGATACTGCAATACCAGGTCAATGCGTGGAGTGGACAGAGCAAGCTCTTTTTCCATCTCCCTGTTCTAAAAATCCATTTAATATATGGTCCCCAGATAGGGGACGTATCAGATATTAAACTGATAAGAACAGATACTACACTTGATCTTAGCCAAAAGGCCGAGAAGCGATAACCAGAATTGGTTTCAAACTACGGAGCCACCCAAGGATCCTGAAAAGTCCATTTGTGGAGATGAGCTCCTGGACTCCCGTTAAGAAGACATGTTGTCAACCTCTAGATCCCTTACATGCCTGCACTTTTCGGCTTGCTGCTGCTGCAATCCACGCGTTTTAGATCTGCATAACTCCACCTCTTTAAACACAGCACCTTCACCCCCTGCTGTTCCCACCCGCCTCAACACCGTTGGAAGGGAGGAGAACCAATTAAGGCGGGGGGTGGGGTGGAACGAGCAGCTGTCTACCCTTAGCAGGAGGGCTCCTGATTAGATACCTCTCCTGCTGCTGCTGCTGCTGGCTGTCCAGCAGCAGACTGAAGGTGGCTGCTGCTGTGCACAGGTATATAAAGGCTCAGAGCCTATTATGACACGCGCAGCCAGCGTTCCATTGCCACATTCCATCTACTGCAGGCAGGATACCTGGCTGGCTGAATGTCGCTGAGAAGCTCACAGAGACCGCCATAAGCAACAGTTTAACAGAATGCCACAGACTAATCAACCAAACTTTTTGGGTTGGGTTCTCTTTTATAGTCTGCAGGCATTAAATGAAAGAAGTCAGTGTTCCAGCAGAAGGAGACAACGTTTCAGAAAAGGCATTGTAGCAAACCAAAAAAGAAATTTTAAGCGCAGCAGAGTAACCAGCGCACATACCTGTTAGCTCAGGTGAGTTTAAAAGGCTGCTGTTGATAACAAGGGCATTTGCTAAATAGATGGTGTGTGTGCAACAATATACTGAAAGGTCAATTATATTGTGCAGCTTATCTCACCACCTGTAGTTATTTAGGTGAAAGCTCCAAAATGCTTGCCTAATATGTCTGTTTATCCAAAAGGAAGTAAAAAGGGAGAGCTAGAAAGATAGCATTGCATCACATTACATGGCAATGCAATGCACAGTTGCTGAAGTTGAACCAAAATGAGCTTGTAATCTGGCTTCTGCAACTTTGAACATGAAAAATCCAATGAGGAGAAGAAAAGCAAAGCCAAAGAGTCCATCCCAAAATCCGACAAACAAGCAAAATGAACAAAAAACATTGAATTCAATTCTTTCTGATTTTAGAAACTGCATTAAAGAAGGGGTGCACCGGTCCTGGAGATACTGCAATACCAGGTCAATGCGTGGAGTGGACAGAGCAAGCTCTTTTTCCATCTCCCTGTTCTAAAAATCCATTTAATATATGGTCCCCAGGTAGGGGACGTATCAGATATTAAACTGATAAGAACAGATACTACACTTGATCTTAGCCAAAAGGCCGAGAAGCGATAACCAGAATTGGTTTCAAACTACGGAGCCACCCAAGGATCCTGAAAAGTCCATTTGTGGAGATGAGCTCCTGGACTCCCGTTAAGAAGACATGTTGTCAACCTCTAGATCCCTTACATGCCTGCACTTTTCGGCTTGCTGCTGCTGCAATCCACGCGTTTTAGATCTGCATAACTCCACCTCTTTAAACACAGCACCTTCACCCCCTGCTGTTCCCACCCGCCTCAACACCGTTGGAAGGGAGGAGAACCAATTAAGGCGGGGGGTGGGGTGGAACGAGCAGCTGTCTACCCTTAGCAGGAGGGCTCCTGATTACATACCTCTCCTGCTGCTGCTGCTGCTGGCTGTCCAGCAGCAGACTGAAGGTGGCTGCTGCTGTGCACAGGTATATAAAGGCTCAGAGCCTATTATGACACGCGCAGCCAGCGTTCCATTGCCACATTCCATCTACTGCAGGCAGGATACCTGGCTGGCTGAATGTCGCTGAGAAGCTCACAGAGACCGCCATAAGCAACAGTTTAACAGAATGCCACAGACTAATCAACCAAACTTTTTGGGTTGGGTTCTCTTTTATAGTCTGCAGGCATTAAATGAAAGAAGTCAGTGTTCCAGCAGAAGGAGACAACGTTTCAGAAAAGGCATTGTAGCAAACCAAAAAAGAAATTTTAAGCGCAGCAGAGTAACCAGCGCACATACCTGTTAGCTCAGGTGAGTTTAAAAGGCTGCTGTTGATAACAAGGGCATTTGCTAAATAGATGGTGTGTGTGCAACAATATACTGAAAGGTCAATTATATTGTGCAGCTTATCTCACCACCTGTAGTTATTTAGGTGAAAGCTCCAAAATGCTTGCCTAATATGTCTGTTTATCCAAAAGGAAGTAAAAAGGGAGAGCTAGAAAGATAGCATTGCATCACATTACATGGCAATGCAATGCACAGTTGCTGAAGTTGAACCAAAATGAGCTTGTAATCTGGCTTCTGCAACTTTGAACATGAAAAATCCAATGAGGAGAAGAAAAGCAAAGCCAAAGAGTCCATCCCAAAATCCGACAAACAAGCAAAATGAACAAAAAACATTGAATTCAATTCTTTCTGATTTTAGAAACTGCATTAAAGAAGGGGTGCACCGGTCCTGGAGATACTGCAATACCAGGTCAATGCGTGGAGTGGACAGAGCAAGCTCTTTTTCCATCTCCCTGTTCTAAAAATCCATTTAATATATGGTCCCCAGATAGGGGACGTATCAGATATTAAACTGATAAGAACAGATACTACACTTGATCTTAGCCAAAAGGCCGAGAAGCGATAACCAGAATTGGTTTCAAACTACGGAGCCACCCAAGGATCCTGAAAAGTCCATTTGTGGAGATGAGCTCCTGGACTCCCGTTAAGAAGACATGTTGTCAACCTCTAGATCCCTTACATGCCTGCACTTTTCGGCTTGCTGCTGCTGCAATCCACGCGTTTTAGATCTGCATAACTCCACCTCTTTAAACACAGCACCTTCACCCCCTGCTGTTCCCACCCGCCTCAACACCGTTGGAAGGGAGGAGAACCAATTAAGGCGGGGGGTGGGGTGGAACGAGCAGCTGTCTACCCTTAGCAGGAGGGCTCCTGATTACATACCTCTCCTGCTGCTGCTGCTGGCTGTCCAGCAGCAGACTGAAGGTGGCTGCTGCCGTGCACAGGTATATAAAGGCTCAGAGCCTATTATGACACGCGCAGCCAGCGTTCCATTGCCACATTCCATCTACTGCAGGCAGGATACCTGGCTGGCTGAATGTCGCTGAGAAGCTCACAGAGACCGCCATAAGCAACAGTTTAACAGAATGCCACAGACTAATCAACCAAACTTTTTGGGTTGGGTTCTCTTTTATAGTCTGCAGGCATTAAATGAAAGAAGTCAGTGTTCCAGCAGAAGGAGACAACGTTTCAGAAAAGGCATTGTAGCAAACCAAAAAAGAAATTTTAAGCGCAGCAGAGTAACCAGCGCACATACCTGTTAGCTCAGGTGAGTTTAAAAGGCTGCTGTTGATAACAAGGGCATTTGCTAAATAGATGGTGTGTGTGCAACAATATACTGAAAGGTCAATTATATTGTGCAGCTTATCTCACCACCTGTAGTTATTTAGGTGAAAGCTCCAAAATGCTTGCCTAATATGTCTGTTTATCCAAAAGGAAGTAAAAAGGGAGAGCTAGAAAGATAGCATTGCATCACATTACATGGCAATGCAATGCACAGTTGCTGAAGTTGAACCAAAATGAGCTTGTAATCTGGCTTCTGCAACTTTGAACATGAAAAATCCAATGAGGAGAAGAAAAGCAAAGCCAAAGAGTCCATCCCAAAATCCGACAAACAAGCAAAATGAACAAAAAACATTGAATTCAATTCTTTCTGATTTTAGAAACTGCATTAAAGAAGGGGTGCACCGGTCCTGGAGATACTGCAATACCAGGTCAATGCGTGGAGTGGACAGAGCAAGCTCTTTTTCCATCTCCCTGTTCTAAAAATCCATTTAATATATGGTCCCCAGATAGGGGACGTATCAGATATTAAACTGATAAGAACAGATTTTTTTTTTTTTTTTTTTTTAAAACCTATTCAGGTTAAAATTAAAGTCCACTCCACAGTCCTCTTCTCCCCAAAGGGAGACAAGACGTGGACTCCAACTTAAATCATCATCAGGTTTTGGTACTTTTAATGTCAGAAAAAAAAATTACAAAAATACAACAATACTTACAAAGAAAGAAATGTTTCAGAACCTGAATGGATACCAAAAAAATAAAAATTAAATTATAACTGTATTAACAACAGTAATAACATCAAGTAAAATACTTGTAACCATTATCAAAAGCATGAACCCCAACCCAACTCAGAACCTTAAGGGACAAATCTTCAACCCTTGATGCTGAAAAAACTTGTTTCGATACACCATCTGGTATTCTATATTTCACACAAAAAACATTTTTATCTCTTATTAGTTCTTTCCTAACATTCTCTATAAGATAGTCCAAACGTTTCTCATCATACAACTTACGGTACAACCGGTTAAAATATTCTGCATTCTTTATAAACATAGGTTGTTGAAAAACAACTATATTTTCTTCCATTGCCACCTCCACTTCCTGTTCCTTTCTCTTTTCTTGCTTTTTAACCTTACCACGGCCAGTTCCCTGACTTACACCTCCCATTTCACTCTCTACCCTATCCCCCCAATCTACTCTTGTTTTCTCCATCTCCCTCTGCACTCCTACAGGTTTGCTTTCTTTTCCCTTTACCACCAACACCTTTTCTACACTTTCCTCCTTTCTCTCTACCAAAACCTTTTTAACCACTACCTCCTTCTCTTTATTTCTTTTCCTCTTTGGGCAATTCTTAAAAACATGCGTATCTTCCTGACACAAGTTGCACTTCCTCCGATCTTTACAATCCTTTGACTCATGATCACCTTTTTTGCAAAAACCACATACACCACCCGAACAATTTTCCTTTCCATGCCCGTATTGACGACAAACTCGACAAAAAGTGGGTATACCACTGAAAAAAATATCACCATTTATATTACCCAACTTAAACCTAGCTGGGGGAAGCAACACAGTCCCCTGCTCATCTTCTTTGAAACGGACCAAAAATTTCCACTTCGAAGTCCAAAAACCAAATTCATTATAAATCTTCCCTTTTGGTGTTACTGACAAACAAAAAAACTCCAAAAATGTAAGAACATCCTCTTCGTCCACCAATGGAGAGTACATTTTAACAATGATCCATTTATCTCTAACGGGGAAGTGTGGCATTACACTTATCCCCTCCATTCTTTTATCCTGGCTTGCAGTCATTTTCCTTAGATATCCTTCAAAAAAAACTTTGTCAACAAAAACTATATCATAAACACCCCTCCTGGGGTAGTCCATTATCGCCAACACTTCTTCTGTCTTCAAACCAAAAAGATCCACAAGAACTTGACTCATCACATACCTAAAATCCTTTTGATCTCGAAAGTTCTCCTGAACAACCAAACGAATAGAATTCTGCACCTTAGCGAATTCAGGCACATGATCTTCCTCTCCTTCATGTGATGCTGCAGACATCTTCTTCACAAACAGGTTCTCCTCTTCTCAATAGAAACCTTCAACACCGAAGTGCCAGGTAGATGATCGCCTCCCGTTGCCCGGGGACTAATCCGACTCCCTAATAGCAGCAGGGAGGTGAAGCCCTGCTGAAAAACAGAGCGATCCCCCCAGGCCAAGGAGCCGGGTACCCCGAGCACCTCTCAGCCAAGACCAAGGCAGCAGCCGCTAGATCACTGCACTTGATCTTAGCCAAAAGGCCGAGAAGCGATAACCAGAATTGGTTTCAAACTACGGAGCCACCCAAGGATCCTGAAAAGTCCATTTGTGGAGATGAGCTCCTGGACTCCCGTTAAGAAGACATGTTGTCAACCTCTAGATCCCTTACATGCCTGCACTTTTCGGCTTGCTGCTGCTGCAATCCACGCGTTTTAGATCTGCATAACTCCACCTCTTTAAACACAGCACCTTCACCCCCTGCTGTTCCCACCCGCCTCAACACCGTTGGAAGGGAGGAGAACCAATTAAGGCGGGGGGTGGGGTGGAACGAGCAGCTGTCTACCCTTAGCAGGAGGGCTCCTGATTACATACCTCTCCTGCTGCTGCTGCTGCTGGCTGTCCAGCAGCAGACTGAAGGTGGCTGCTGCTGTGCACAGGTATATAAAGGCTCAGAGCCTATTATGACACGCGCAGCAGCGTTCCATTGCCACATTCCATCTACTGCAGGCAGGATACCTGGCTGGCTGAATGTCGCTGAGAAGCTCACAGAGACCGCCATAAGCAACAGTTTAACAGAATGCCACAGACTAATCAACCAAACTTTTTGGGTTGGGTTCTCTTTTATAGTCTGCAGGCATTAAATGAAAGAAGTCAGTGTTCCAGCAGAAGGAGACAACGTTTCAGAAAAGGCATTGTAGCAAACCAAAAAAGAAATTTTAAGCGCAGCAGAGTAACCAGCGCACATACCTGTTAGCTCAGGTGAGTTTAAAAGGCTGCTGTTGATAACAAGGGCATTTGCTAAATAGATGGTGTGTGTGCAACAATATACTGAAAGGTCAATTATATTGTGCAGCTTATCTCACCACCTGTAGTTATTTAGGTGAAAGCTCCAAAATGCTTGCCTAATATGTCTGTTTATCCAAAAGGAAGTAAAAAGGGAGAGCTAGAAAGATAGCATTGCATCACATTACATGGCAATGCAATGCACAGTTGCTGAAGTTGAACCAAAATGAGCTTGTAATCTGGCTTCTGCAACTTTGAACATGAAAAATCCAATGAGGAGAAGAAAAGCAAAGCCAAAGAGTCCATCCCAAAATCCGACAAACAAGCAAAATGAACAAAAAACATTGAATTCAATTCTTTCTGATTTTAGAAACTGCATTAAAGAAGGGGTGCACCGGTCCTGGAGATACTGCAATACCAGGTCAATGCGTGGAGTGGACAGAGCAAGCTCTTTTTCCATCTCCCTGTTCTAAAAATCCATTTAATATATGGTCCCCAGATAGGGGACGTATCAGATATTAAACTGATAAGAACAGATTTTTTTTATTATCGAAAGCCCGAATTCGTGTACAAAACCCGAGTGCGCTTAAAAAAGTGACAAGTGCCACAAAAAAAGTGCACTAGGATGCTGGTCTTCTTGAAACCCTCTCCAAAAGGAGAAGGGTCCCCCAAACCATTCCCCGTCCCTCCGAGCCAGAAGGCCACAGTGAGGAACAGGGACAAATAGCCACCTCCAGCCGGAGCCAGAGGCGACCCAATCTTACCCCCAGCACCTGCCCGAGTTCTCACCCGAGCAAGGCACTGGGAGCCAAAGACTGTGCTCCCCTCCCGGAAGAGGGGAGCCAACAACGCTCTCCTCCCGAAAGAGGAGAGCCAGGGGGGTTCAGGGGGGAGCGGAACCTGATGGCCACACACTCCCCCCCTAGACCTGCCAAGAGAGTAACCCGTAAGGGAACCGCATCCCGACAAAATCCTAGTAGGACGTGACACACGTGAATAAGTGGACACACAGTGACAAAGAAATTAAATAAATAGTGAAGGTTTCACAGTATAATACTGCCCGGACCTTCGACCGGGAATTGAAAAATTCCCCATCCTAAGGCCAGAAGGCCCGGAATAAGGGTGTGTGCGAAGAAAGAAAATTTAAAGTGCTTGTGCAAATGTGCCATAAACTCAAGTGGGGTTCCCAATCCCAGTGAGTTAAGGCACCCCAGGGTCACCACTCCTGGGGCACTTCACACTTCGGGCTTTCGATCTCCCCCGGCCCAATGGCGTCGATCCTGGGGGGCCATGCTTTCCACCAGATGACTATATTAGCCACCTGGCGTACTAACAAGCGCCTAAACCCCAGTGTGCATAATGTATCAATCTACTAGGGCGGCCAACATCCAAAACCGCCTTTTCGAAAGATACTACACTTGATCTTAGCCAAAAGGCCGAGAAGCGATAACCAGAATTGGTTTCAAACTACGGAGCCACCCAAGGATCCTGAAAAGTCCATTTGTGGAGATGAGCTCCTGGACTCCCGTTAAGAAGACATGTTGTCAACCTCTAGATCCCTTACATGCCTGCACTTTTCGGCTTGCTGCTGCTGCAATCCACGCGTTTTAGATCTGCATAACTCCACCTCTTTAAACACAGCACCTTCACCCCCTGCTGTTCCCACCCGCCTCAACACCGTTGGAAGGGAGGAGAACCAATTAAGGCGGGGGGTGGGGTGGAACGAGCAGCTGTCTACCCTTAGCAGGAGGGCTCCTGATTACATACCTCTCCTGCTGCTGCTGCTGCTGGCTGTCCAGCAGCAGACTGAAGGTGGCTGCTGCTGTGCACAGGTATATAAAGGCTCAGAGCCTATTATGACACGCGCAGCCAGCGTTCCATTGCCACATTCCATCTACTGCAGGCAGGATACCTGGCTGGCTGAATGTCGCTGAGAAGCTCACAGAGACCGCCATAAGCAACAGTTTAACAGAATGCCACAGACTAATCAACCAAACTTTTTGGGTTGGGTTCTCTTTTATAGTCTGTAGGCATTAAATGAAAGAAGTCAGTGTTCCAGCAGAAGGAGACAACGTTTCAGAAAAGGCATTGTAGCAAAACAAAAAAAAAATTTTAAGCGCAGCAGAGTAACCAGCGCACATACCTGTTAGCTCAGGTGAGTTTAAAAGGCTGCTGTTGATAACAAGGGCATTTGCTAAATAGATGGTGTGTGTGCAACAATATACTGAAAGGTCAATTATATTGTGCAGCTTATCTCACCACCTGTAGTTATTTAGGTGAAAGCTCCAAAATGCTTGCCTAATATGTCTGTTTATCCAAAAGGAAGTAAAAAGGGAGAGCTAGAAAGATAGCATTGCATCACATTACATGGCAATGCAATGCACAGTTGCTGAAGTTGAACCAAAATGAGCTTGTAATCTGGCTTCTGCAACTTTGAACATGAAAAATCCAATGAGGAGAAGAAAAGCAAAACCAAAGAGTCCATCCCAAAATCCGACAAACAAGCAAAATGAACAAAAAACATTGAATTCAATTCTTTCTGATTTTAGAAACTGCATTAAAGAAGGGGTGCACCGGTCCTGGAGATACTGCAATACCAGGTCAATGCGTGGAGTGGACAGAGCAAGCTCTTTTTCCATCTCCCTGTTCTAAAAATCCATTTAATATATGGTCCCCAGATAGGGGACGTATCAGATATTAAACTGATAAGAACAGATACTACACTTGATCTTAGCCAAAAGGCCGAGAAACGATAACCAGAATTGGTTTCAAACTACGGAGCCACCCAAGGATCCTGAAAAGTCCATTTGTGGAGATGAGCTCCTGGACTCCCGTTAAGAAGACATGTTGTCAACCTCTAGATCCCTTACATGCCTGCACTTTTCGGCTTGCTGCTGCTGCAATCCACGCGTTTTAGATCTGCATAACTCCACCTCTTTAAACACAGCACCTTCACCCCCTGCTGTTCCCACCCGCCTCAACACCGTTGGAAGGGAGGAGAACCAATTAAGGCGGGGGGTGGGGTGGAACGAGCAGCTGTCTACCCTTAGCAGGAGGGCTCCTGATTACATACCTCTCCTGCTGCTGCTGCTGGCTGTCCAGCAGCAGACTGAAGGTGGCTGCTGCTGTGCACAGGTATATAAAGGCTCAGAGCCTATTATGACACGCGCAGCCAGCGTTCCATTGCCACATTCCATCTACTGCAGGCAGGATACCTGGCTGGCTGAATGTCGCTGAGAAGCTCACAGAGACCGCCATAAGCAACAGTTTAACAGAATGCCACAGACTAATCAACCAAACTTTTTGGGTTGGGTTCTCTTTTATAGTCTGCAGGCATTAAATGAAAGAAGTCAGTGTTCCAGCAGAAGGAGACAACGTTTCAGAAAAGGCATTGTAGCAAACCAAAAAAGAAATTTTAAGCGCAGCAGAGTAACCAGCGCACATACCTGTTAGCTCAGGTGAGTTTAAAAGGCTGCTGTTGATAACAAGGGCATTTGCTAAATAGATGGTGTGTGTGCAACAATATACTGAAAGGTCAATTATATTGTGCAGCTTATCTCACCACCTGTAGTTATTTAGGTGAAAGCTCCAAAATGCTTGCCTAATATGTCTGTTTATCCAAAAGGAAGTAAAAAGGGAGAGCTAGAAAGATAGCATTGCATCACATTACATGGCAATGCAATGCACAGTTGCTGAAGTTGAACCAAAATGAGCTTGTAATCTGGCTTCTGCAACTTTGAACATGAAAAATCCAATGAGGAGAAGAAAAGCAAAGCCAAAGAGTCCATCCCAAAATCCGACAAACAAGCAAAATGAACAAAAAACATTGAATTCAATTCTTTCTGATTTTAGAAACTGCATTAAAGAAGGGGTGCACCGGTCCTGGAGATACTGCAATACCAGGTCAATGCGTGGAGTGGACAGAGCAAGCTCTTTTTCCATCTCCCTGTTCTAAAAATCCATTTAATATATGGTCCCCAGATAGGGGACGTATCAGATATTAAACTGATAAGAACAGATACTACACTTGATCTTAGCCAAAAGGCCGAGAAGCGATAACCAGAATTGGTTTCAAACTACGGAGCCACCCAAGGATCCTGAAAAGTCCATTTGTGGAGATGAGCTCCTGGACTCCCGTTAAGAAGACATGTTGTCAACCTCTAGATCCCTTACATGCCTGCACTTTTCGGCTTGCTGCTGCTGCAATCCACGCGTTTTAGATCTGCATAACTCCACCTCTTTAAACACAGCACCTTCACCCCCTGCTGTTCCCACCCGCCTCAACACCGTTGGAAGGGAGGAGAACCAATTAAGGCGGGGGGTGGGGTGGAACGAGCAGCTGTCTACCCTTAGCAGGAGGGCTCCTGATTACATACCTCTCCTGCTGCTGCTGCTGCTGGCTGTCCAGCAGCAGACTGAAGGTGGCTGCTGCTGTGCACAGGTATATAAAGGCTCAGAGCCTATTATGACACGCGCAGCAGCGTTCCATTGCCACATTCCATCTACTGCAGGCAGGATACCTGGCTGGCTGAATGTCGCTGAGAAGCTCACAGAGACCGCCATAAGCAACAGTTTAACAGAATGCCACAGACTAATCAACCAAACTTTTTGGGTTGGGTTCTCTTTTATAGTCTGCAGGCATTAAATGAAAGAAGTCAGTGTTCCAGCAGAAGGAGACAACGTTTCAGAAAAGGCATTGTAGCAAACCAAAAAAGAAATTTTAAGCGCAGCAGAGTAACCAGCGCACATACCTGTTAGCTCAGGTGAGTTTAAAAGGCTGCTGTTGATAACAAGGGCATTTGCTAAATAGATGGTGTGTGTGCAACAATATACTGAAAGGTCAATTATATTGTGCAGCTTATCTCACCACCTGTAGTTATTTAGGTGAAAGCTCCAAAATGCTTGCCTAATATGTCTGTTTATCCAAAAGGAAGTAAAAAGGGAGAGCTAGAAAGATAGCATTGCATCACATTACATGGCAATGCAATGCACAGTTGCTGAAGTTGAACCAAAATGAGCTTGTAATCTGGCTTCTGCAACTTTGAACATGAAAAATCCAATGAGGAGAAGAAAAGCAAAGCCAAAGAGTCCATCCCAAAATCCGACAAACAAGCAAAATGAACAAAAAACATTGAATTCAATTCTTTCTGATTTTAGAAACTGCATTAAAGAAGGGGTGCACCGGTCCTGGAGATACTGCAATACCAGGTCAATGCGTGGAGTGGACAGAGCAAGCTCTTTTTCCATCTCCCTGTTCTAAAAATCCATTTAATATATGGTCCCCAGATAGGGGACGTATCAGATATTAAACTGATAAGAACAGATTTTTTTTTTTATCGAAAGCCCGAATTCGTGTACAAAACCCGAGTGCGCTTAAAAAAGTGACAAGTGCCACAAAAAAAGTGCACTAGGATGCTGGTCTTCTTGAAACCCTCTCCAAAAGGAGAAGGGTCCCCCAAACCATTCCCCGTCCCTCCGAGCCAGAAGGCCACAGTGAGGAACAGGGACAAATAGCCACCTCCAGCCGGAGCCAGAGGCGACCCAATCTTACCCCCAGCACCTGCCCGAGTTCTCACCCGAGCAAGGCACTGGGAGCCAAAGACTGTGCTCCCCTCCCGGAAGAGGGGAGCCAACAACGCTCTCCTCCCGAAAGAGGAGAGCCAGGGGGGTTCAGGGGGGAGCGGAACCTGATGGCCACACACTCCCCCCCTAGACCTGCCAAGAGAGTAACCCGTAAGGGAACCGCATCCCGACAAAATCCTAGTAGGACGTGACACACGTGAATAAGTGGACACACAGTGACAAAGAAATTAAATAAATAGTGAAGGTTTCACAGTATAATACTGCCCGGACCTTCGACCGGGAATTGAAAAATTCCCCATCCTAAGGCCAGAAGGCCCGGAATAAGGGTGTGTGCGAAGAAAGAAAATTTAAAGTGCTTGTGCAAATGTGCCATAAACTCAAGTGGGGTTCCCAATCCCAGTGAGTTAAGGCACCCCAGGGTCACCACTCCTGGGGCACTTCACACTTCGGGCTTTCGATCTCCCCCGGCCCAATGGCGTCGATCCTGGGGGGCCATGCTTTCCACCAGATGACTATATTAGCCACCTGGCGTACTAACAAGCGCCTAAACCCCAGTGTGCATAATGTATCAATCTACTAGGGCGGCCAACATCCAAAACCGCCTTTTCGAAAGATACTACACTTGATCTTAGCCAAAAGGCCGAGAAGCGATAACCAGAATTGGTTTCAAACTACGGAGCCACCCAAGGATCCTGAAAAGTCCATTTGTGGAGATGAGCTCCTGGACTCCCGTTAAGAAGACATGTTGTCAACCTCTAGATCCCTTACATGCCTGCACTTTTCGGCTTGCTGCTGCTGCAATCCACGCGTTTTAGATCTGCATAACTCCACCTCTTTAAACACAGCACCTTCACCCCCTGCTGTTCCCACCCGCCTCAACACCGTTGGAAGGGAGGAGAACCAATTAAGGCGGGGGGTGGGGTGGAACGAGCAGCTGTCTACCCTTAGCAGGAGGGCTCCTGATTACATACCTCTCCTGCTGCTGCTGCTGCTGGCTGTCCAGCAGCAGACTGAAGGTGGCTGCTGCTGTGCACAGGTATATAAAGGCTCAGAGCCTATTATGACACGCGCAGCCAGCGTTCCATTGCCACATTCCATCTACTGCAGGCAGGATACCTGGCTGGCTGAATGTCGCTGAGAAGCTCACAGAGACCGCCATAAGCAACAGTTTAACAGAATGCCACAGACTAATCAACCAAACTTTTTGGGTTGGGTTCTCTTTTATAGTCTGTAGGCATTAAATGAAAGAAGTCAGTGTTCCAGCAGAAGGAGACAACGTTTCAGAAAAGGCATTGTAGCAAAACAAAAAAAAAATTTTAAGCGCAGCAGAGTAACCAGCGCACATACCTGTTAGCTCAGGTGAGTTTAAAAGGCTGCTGTTGATAACAAGGGCATTTGCTAAATAGATGGTGTGTGTGCAACAATATACTGAAAGGTCAATTATATTGTGCAGCTTATCTCACCACCTGTAGTTATTTAGGTGAAAGCTCCAAAATGCTTGCCTAATATGTCTGTTTATCCAAAAGGAAGTAAAAAGGGAGAGCTAGAAAGATAGCATTGCATCACATTACATGGCAATGCAATGCACAGTTGCTGAAGTTGAACCAAAATGAGCTTGTAATCTGGCTTCTGCAACTTTGAACATGAAAAATCCAATGAGGAGAAGAAAAGCAAAACCAAAGAGTCCATCCCAAAATCCGACAAACAAGCAAAATGAACAAAAAACATTGAATTCAATTCTTTCTGATTTTAGAAACTGCATTAAAGAAGGGGTGCACCGGTCCTGGAGATACTGCAATACCAGGTCAATGCGTGGAGTGGACAGAGCAAGCTCTTTTTCCATCTCCCTGTTCTAAAAATCCATTTAATATATGGTCCCCAGATAGGGGACGTATCAGATATTAAACTGATAAGAACAGATACTACACTTGATCTTAGCCAAAAGGCCGAGAAACGATAACCAGAATTGGTTTCAAACTACGGAGCCACCCAAGGATCCTGAAAAGTCCATTTGTGGAGATGAGCTCCTGGACTCCCGTTAAGAAGACATGTTGTCAACCTCTAGATCCCTTACATGCCTGCACTTTTCGGCTTGCTGCTGCTGCAATCCACGCGTTTTAGATCTGCATAACTCCACCTCTTTAAACACAGCACCTTCACCCCCTGCTGTTCCCACCCGCCTCAACACCGTTGGAAGGGAGGAGAACCAATTAAGGCGGGGGGTGGGGTGGAACGAGCAGCTGTCTACCCTTAGCAGGAGGGCTCCTGATTACATACCTCTCCTGCTGCTGCTGCTGGCTGTCCAGCAGCAGACTGAAGGTGGCTGCTGCTGTGCACAGGTATATAAAGGCTCAGAGCCTATTATGACACGCGCAGCCAGCGTTCCATTGCCACATTCCATCTACTGCAGGCAGGATACCTGGCTGGCTGAATGTCGCTGAGAAGCTCACAGAGACCGCCATAAGCAACAGTTTAACAGAATGCCACAGACTAATCAACCAAACTTTTTGGGTTGGGTTCTCTTTTATAGTCTGCAGGCATTAAATGAAAGAAGTCAGTGTTCCAGCAGAAGGAGACAACGTTTCAGAAAAGGCATTGTAGCAAACCAAAAAAGAAATTTTAAGCGCAGCAGAGTAACCAGCGCACATACCTGTTAGCTCAGGTGAGTTTAAAAGGCTGCTGTTGATAACAAGGGCATTTGCTAAATAGATGGTGTGTGTGCAACAATATACTGAAAGGTCAATTATATTGTGCAGCTTATCTCACCACCTGTAGTTATTTAGGTGAAAGCTCCAAAATGCTTGCCTAATATGTCTGTTTATCCAAAAGGAAGTAAAAAGGGAGAGCTAGAAAGATAGCATTGCATCACATTACATGGCAATGCAATGCACAGTTGCTGAAGTTGAACCAAAATGAGCTTGTAATCTGGCTTCTGCAACTTTGAACATGAAAAATCCAATGAGGAGAAGAAAAGCAAAGCCAAAGAGTCCATCCCAAAATCCGACAAACAAGCAAAATGAACAAAAAACATTGAATTCAATTCTTTCTGATTTTAGAAACTGCATTAAAGAAGGGGTGCACCGGTCCTGGAGATACTGCAATACCAGGTCAATGCGTGGAGTGGACAGAGCAAGCTCTTTTTCCATCTCCCTGTTCTAAAAATCCATTTAATATATGGTCCCCAGATAGGGGACGTATCAGATATTAAACTGATAAGAACAGATACTACACTTGATCTTAGCCAAAAGGCCGAGAAGCGATAACCAGAATTGGTTTCAAACTACGGAGCCACCCAAGGATCCTGAAAAGTCCATTTGTGGAGATGAGCTCCTGGACTCCCGTTAAGAAGACATGTTGTCAACCTCTAGATCCCTTACATGCCTGCACTTTTCGGCTTGCTGCTGCTGCAATCCACGCGTTTTAGATCTGCATAACTCCACCTCTTTAAACACAGCACCTTCACCCCCTGCTGTTCCCACCCGCCTCAACACCGTTGGAAGGGAGGAGAACCAATTAAGGCGGGGGGTGGGGTGGAACGAGCAGCTGTCTACCCTTAGCAGGAGGGCTCCTGATTACATACCTCTCCTGCTGCTGCTGCTGCTGGCTGTCCAGCAGCAGACTGAAGGTGGCTGCTGCTGTGCACAGGTATATAAAGGCTCAGAGCCTATTATGACACGCGCAGCCAGCGTTCCATTGCCACATTCCATCTACTGCAGGCAGGATACCTGGCTGGCTGAATGTCGCTGAGAAGCTCACAGAGACCGCCATAAGCAACAGTTTAACAGAATGCCACAGACTAATCAACCAAACTTTTTGGGTTGGGTTCTCTTTTATAGTCTGCAGGCATTAAATGAAAGAAGTCAGTGTTCCAGCAGAAGGAGACAACGTTTCAGAAAAGGCATTGTAGCAAACCAAAAAAGAAATTTTAAGCGCAGCAGAGTAACCAGCGCACATACCTGTTAGCTCAGGTGAGTTTAAAAGGCTGCTGTTGATAACAAGGGCATTTGCTAAATAGATGGTGTGTGTGCAACAATATACTGAAAGGTCAATTATATTGTGCAGCTTATCTCACCACCTGTAGTTATTTAGGTGAAAGCTCCAAAATGCTTGCCTAATATGTCTGTTTATCCAAAAGGAAGTAAAAAGGGAGAGCTAGAAAGATAGCATTGCATCACATTACATGGCAATGCAATGCACAGTTGCTGAAGTTGAACCAAAATGAGCTTGTAATCTGGCTTCTGCAACTTTGAACATGAAAAATCCAATGAGGAGAAGAAAAGCAAAGCCAAAGAGTCCATCCCAAAATCCGACAAACAAGCAAAATGAACAAAAAACATTGAATTCAATTCTTTCTGATTTTAGAAACTGCATTAAAGAAGGGGTGCACCGGTCCTGGAGATACTGCAATACCAGGTCAATGCGTGGAGTGGACAGAGCAAGCTCTTTTTCCATCTCCCTGTTCTAAAAATCCATTTAATATATGGTCCCCAGATAGGGGACGTATCAGATATTAAACTGATAAGAACAGATACTACACTTGATCTTAGCCAAAAGGCCGAGAAGCGATAACCAGAATTGGTTTCAAACTACGGAGCCACCCAAGGATCCTGAAAAGTCCATTTGTGGAGATGAGCTCCTGGACTCCCGTTAAGAAGACATGTTGTCAACCTCTAGATCCCTTACATGCCTGCACTTTTCGGCTTGCTGCTGCTGCAATCCACGCGTTTTAGATCTGCATAACTCCACCTCTTTAAACACAGCACCTTCACCCCCTGCTGTTCCCACCCGCCTCAACACCGTTGGAAGGGAGGAGAACCAATTAAGGCGGGGGGTGGGGTGGAACGAGCAGCTGTCTACCCTTAGCAGGAGGGCTCCTGATTACATACCTCTCCTGCTGCTGCTGCTGCTGGCTGTCCAGCAGCAGACTGAAGGTGGCTGCTGCTGTGCACAGGTATATAAAGGCTCAGAGCCTATTATGACACGCGCAGCCAGCGTTCCATTGCCACATTCCATCTACTGCAGGCAGGATACCTGGCTGGCTGAATGTCGCTGAGAAGCTCACAGAGACCGCCATAAGCAACAATTTAACAGAATGCCACAGACTAATCAACCAAACTTTTTGGGTTGGGTTCTCTTTTATAGTCTGCAGGCATTAAATGAAAGAAGTCAGTGTTCCAGCAGAAGGAGACAACGTTTCAGAAAAGGCATTGTAGCAAACCAAAAAAGAAATTTTAAGCGCAGCAGAGTAACCAGCGCACATACCTGTTAGCTCAGGTGAGTTTAAAAGGCTGCTGTTGATAACAAGGGCATTTGCTAAATAGATGGTGTGTGTGCAACAATATACTGAAAGGTCAATTATATTGTGCAGCTTATCTCACCACCTGTAGTTATTTAGGTGAAAGCTCCAAAATGCTTGCCTAATATGTCTGTTTATCCAAAAGGAAGTAAAAAGGGAGAGCTAGAAAGATAGCATTGCATCACATTACATGGCAATGCAATGCACAGTTGCTGAAGTTGAACCAAAATGAGCTTGTAATCTGGCTTCTGCAACTTTGAACATGAAAAATCCAATGAGGAGAAGAAAAGCAAAGCCAAAGAGTCCATCCCAAAATCCGACTGTCATGAAAACAACACCCACTCTTGGGTCAGACCTTGCAGCTCTCTGGCGCCCCCTTATCCTGCTGGTCAAACACGGTATTGACAGAGGATAAGCACGGGTGCAGCTGCTCTAAGTTATGTCGACTATTGCGGCACGTGATGTGACAGGACGTATATATACCACCAGTTCCTTCCAGGAACGTATATATACCTCCGACCAGCCACCCTCAAACCACAATATCACATAAATACTGGTATACTGCCACCACCGATCGCTTAACAGGTGGATCGGGTACCTGGTAGGTAACGTGAATTAGCGGGTGAGGAACGTGTTTGCTCGACATAGGACAAGAAGAAAGAAACTGGTAAATAATAATGATTTACTCCCAAAAGGGGGCAGTGTTTACAAAAGATATACAAGATATTATAAAGGAGACAATTTACATGTATGCATAAACAGTTATTAAAATAAAAGGGATAAGTAATAGCAAAACCTGCTTCACAAGGTGATGGTCTCAGATTCTGTGGGAGGGACGGCTCCCCGGAAATTAGAGGTGATTCTTCTTACGCCGCGTGAAGTGCGTGCGTTCGACGTCCCTGAGAAGAATGACCTGAAAATGGCCGATTTGCTTTTTAGTAAGCAGCCAAAACTCTGGGGAACACCCCTTATTTACCTTACAAGGGGGGCTCGGCTTTGCGAGCCCACCCAGCTGCAGAAGACCTAACAGATCCTTCAGATTCCATATCTTGGTGTGGGGGGGTCCCACATCCAAGAGGGAGACATCATCTTGACCGTCACCAATATTCATGAAGATAGATATTAAATATGAAACCTCTATGACGCTCAGAAGCTCAGAATCCATTATCTCAGTTCCCGGTCATTCCTCAGTTATGCAAGTTATACTATTGTAATGGGAAAAAGGTGAGCATTCAAAAAACGTGGTGCCGATGTTTCTGTCAGACCTGTGCGTGATTAAAATTGGCATAAAACGTTTGTACAATTAAACAATGGGATTTTTTGGAGGGATTTTCCGGTTTGTACTAGCGCTTGCCCTGGACTGAGGTTTTATGGCGGGTCATAAAAATTCCTGGTTTGGGGAAAAGCAAAAGTGAGTTCTGTGTCTTCACTTACAAACAGATAGGGGGTGGGGTTTTTTTTTTTCCTTTTTTAAAACATCTCTCATTTTTAAAAACTCGGGCAAAAATACCTTTTGCCTGACACCTCCCCCTTTTTGACTGCGCTATGGAGGTAGGACCTTCTGGTACTCCTCCAAGCGTATGTCTGGAGGCTCCCCTCGCCGGGGCAACCCATCGGCATTGCCATGCTCGCTGCCCTTGCGGTGTTGAACAGTAAAGTCGTACTGCTGGAGGGTGAGGCTCCAGCGTAACAACCTTCCGTTGGCACCTGACATGGTGTGCAGCCAACTCAGGGGGTTGTGGTCAGTCACGACAGTGAAGGGGCGCCCGTACAAGTAAGGCTGTAAGCGGTTGAGGGCCCATACAATGGCCAGGCACTCCTTCTCTATGGTGGAATAGGCCACTTCCCTCGGCAGCAGTTTCCGGCTTAGGTACAACACGGGGTGTTCTTGGTTCCCCGAGTCGACCTGGCTGAGTACAGCACCGAGGCCAAATTCACTGGCGTCGGTCTGTACTAAGAGTGGCCGTGTGCCGTCGACCGCCTTTAGTACAGGAGAGCTGCTCAGGGCAGTCTTCAAAGCCCTAAAGGCCACCTCGCATTCATCCGTCCATTTGACGGAATGGGGTAGGCTCTTCCTGGTGAGGTCTGTCAAGGGCTTCGCAAGGCTACTATAGTCCTGCACAAAGCGTCTATAGTACCCTGCGGTGCCCAAGAAGGACTGCACCTGCTTCTTGGTCATGGGGGTGGGCCAGGACACGATAGCGTCCACCTTCCCAGGCTCTGGCTTCAGAGTACCCCCACCTACCCGGTGCCCCAGGTAGTGGACCTCGTTCATGCCCATCTGGCACTTTCCCGGCTTGATGGTCAAGCCCGCCTGGTGAATGCGCCCGAGCACCTGCTGCAGATGCTCGAGGTGATCCTCCCAGGTGGGACTGAAGATGGCAAGGTCATCCAGGTACGCTACTGCGTACCTCTCCAGTCCCTGGAGCAGGTGGTTGACCATTCGCTGGAACGTGGCAGGGGCATTTTTCATGCCGAAGGGCATGACCGTGGATTCATACAATCCGAAGGGGGTGATAAAGGCGGACTTCTCCTGAGCCCCGGGGCTCAAGGGAATCTGCCAATATCCCCGACTCAAATCCATAATGGAGAGATAGCTCGCGCTGGCTAACCGCTCCAGCAGCTCCTCAATGCGTGGCATTGGTTGTGCGTCAGAGGCGGTGATAGCGTTGAGCCCCCTGTAGTCCACACAGAACCGGGTGGTCCGGTCCTTCTTAGGCACCAGGACTACAGGTGAGGCCCACGCGCTCTTGGACCGCTTAATCACCCCCAACTGCAGCATCTCCTCGACCTCCTGGCGCATGACATGCTGCACCTCGTCGGAGATTCGATAGGCTGTCCGCCGGAGTGGGGCATGATTCCCGGTGTCCACTTCATGGACCGCCACTTCAGTCCTGCCAGGCAGGTTGGTGAACACTGCTTGGAAGGGTTTCAGCACTGCTTGCATCTGAGACCTCTGGTCTGCGGATAGCAAGTCGCTTAGCTCTACATCCTCTAGGGACCCGCTGGCCTTCGCTTGGGCGAGCATGTCCAAGAGGGGGTCATCCTCCCCATCCTCGGGCAGGTTGCAGACCGGTAGGACGCAGGTTCCACGTTCTTGATGAGCCTTCATCATATTAACGTGAAACGCCTTCCGCCTACCCCGCTCGTGGTCAAGTGTGATCACGTAGGTGACCGGGTTGAGCTGTTGGTGAATGACGTACGGGCCTTCCCAGGCCGCCTGAAGCTTGTCCTTTGGTACGGGGACCAGCACCCACACCTTCTGACCCACCTGGTAGGTCCGTTCTCGGGCGTTCTGGTCGTACCAATGCTTCTGGTCAGCCTGGGCTTGCGCCATGTTGTCATGCACCAACTGCGTCAAGGTCTGCATCTTGTCACGGAAGCGCATGACATACTCCACGATGGACACTCCTGGGGAGCTCGGCTCTTCTTCCCAGAATTCCCTTATCAACCCAAGGGGTCCTCGGACACGCCTGCCATACAGGAGCTCAAAGGGGGAGAACCCCGTCGAGGCCTGTGGAACCTCTCTGTAAGCAAATAGCAGGTGTGGGAGGTAACGCTCCCAGTCGCGACCCTGGGTCTCAACCAGCATTTTTAACATCTGTTTGAGGGTACCGTTGAATCGCTCACACAAACCATTGGTCTGTGGGTGATACGCACTCGATACCAGATGCTGCACCTGCATTTTCTTACATAGGGCCTCCATTAAGCGTGACATGAACTGAGTCCCCTGGTCGGTAAGCATCTCCCTGGGAAATCCTACTCGCGAAAAGATGGCCAAGAGGGCGTCCGCCACCTTATCCGCCCTAATTGAGGACAGGGCTACTGCCTCCGGATACCGGGTAGCATAGTCTACCACGGTAAGGATGAATCGTTTTCCAGAGCTGCTGGGTATGGCCAGTGGTCCCACAATGTCCACAGCAATCCTCTGGAAAGGCTCCTCTATCACTGGCAAAGAGATCAGGGGGGCTTTGGGGGCCGGCCCTGACTTTCCCACTCTTTGACACGTGGTACAGGAGCGACAGTAGTTCACCACATCTGTCCTCATTTTGGGCCAATAAAAGTGATGAGACAGCCGGGCCTTGGTTTTGCTAACCCCCAAGTGTCCAGCGAGTGGAATTTCATGGGCGATCCGCAACAACTCGTCCCTGAATTGGTAGGGGACGACCAGCTGTCTTTCCCTCAGCCACTCCTGTTGGGGTGTACAGGGAACTGTCTCCCGGTACAACCTCCCTTGGTCCCAGAATACCCTCTCCTTATCCGACTCGGAGGTGGGTTTCTCCGCGAGGCTCCTTAACGTCTCCAGACTATCATCTGAGTGCAGAGCTGCCTGAAACTCCTGGCTGGAGGAAGCCAGAAGTGAGGTTAAGGCCACGTCCTCACTGGGACCCTCTGGGACCGGCTCTGGGTCCATACCTGATTCAGTTATTCCTCTGTTCGAGGGGGGTCCAGAAGGCAGGGCGTTACTTGCATTCTGGGCACTCTGACTGCGGGTAACAGCGGCTATATAGGCCGTCTCCCCGGGGAATAACACCGTCTCATTAGCCTGAGAGGCCATGAGAACTACTTCTCCATCATCCTCCATTACCTCAGGCACAGTGCTACGTATGCGGCAGCTACCATCAGCCAGGTCTCCATCTGTTGTGACACTGGTCACTGGCACAGCACCACCTGCTTCATGGTCCTCGTGCCTCTCCCCATTACCCTTGGCACTGACATTTGCTCCTGCTAGGGGATCCTCAGCAACATCACCCCGCAGAGTGACATGGCTGAGTTCTCCTGCACCTTCCAATACAACAACATCATCATCATCATCATCATCATCATCACCATCATCATGTAAAGCATTGACATTCACATTATTAGCATTAACCTTACCAACCGTATCAGATCGGGGAGGGGTGTCAGGGACATAATAAGCAAACATCCTCCCCAAATCAGTTCCCAACAAAACATTTGCAGGTAGGTTTTTGGATACTCCCACTTCCTTCACCCCACTCCCCGCACCCCAATCAATAAAAACCCGGGCCATGGGCAAGGGGCATCGGACGCCCCCAATCCCAGTGACAGTCAGGGTCTTTCCTGGAATAAGCGCTTCAGGGGACACCAGTTCAGGTCGGATGAGGGTTTGTTCGGCCCCAGTGTCCTTGAGGCCTACAGTGAGAGTGTCCCCCACCCTGACAGACTGAAAGTTTTCACAGGCCCTCCCAACCGGCCCACCCACCAAAAGAACTGAAGCATTAGGCCCTGGGGCCTTGGATGGGGGGTTCTTCCTCTGCTTCTCTGGGCAAGTGGCGCTGAGATGACCAGTCTGGTTGCAGGAATAACACCTGCGGGCATCGGATGCAGGCAGGGCCTTGGCAACGGGAAAAAGGCCTCCGGAAGGTCGGCTGGCAGGGGCAGGGATGGTGGTTGATGGCTTACCCCCTTTCCAGCTGGCGACGACCGGCTTCCGCACCTCTGGTCTCCGGTTGGCCTCGTAGGTGTCTGCGATCTGCGCTGCTTTATTGGCATCAGGTGGCTCCCGATCCATCACGAACTGCCGTACCTCAGTCGGACACAGATGCAGGAACTGGTCTTTCACCATCAGGTCCTTTAGCTGCTCAAAGGTGGTCGCTGACAGTCCTTGGATCCACTGCTCAAAGTTGATTCTGAGCCCGTCTACCACATCACGGTAGGTGTCCTGTGGTCCACGCTGGAGGGTTCTGAATTTTTTCCGGTAAACCTCCGGAGTCAGCTGGTACTTTTTTATCAGGGCCTGCTTGACGGCCTCATAGTCTCCATCCTGCTCTCGAGGGAGGGAAGCAAACACCTCCAAAGCTTTTCCTCGGAGCCCTGGAGTCAAATATCTTGCCCATTGGTCCATGGGCAGCTGATACTGCCTGCAGGCCTTTTCAAAGCCTCGCAGAAATGTGTCCAAGTCCCCATCCTTTTCCATCACAGGGAAGTGCTCAGGACGAGGTTTAAAGCAGCTGGCACTGTTGGACTCACGGGTCTGCGTAGAGGGCGACTCCTTCTGAATCCGGGCTAGCTCCAGCTGGTGTTGTCGGTCAGCTTGTCGCTCAGCAGCCTCTCGGTCAGCTTGTCGCTCAGCCCGCTCCTGGAATTTCAGGATCAGCTCCAGTCGTCCATCATGATTGTCTGTGGCGAGCTCCTCCAAGGCCATCTGCAGGTGGGGGTCCACACTACCCTGGTTGCGGGTATGGCTGGCAATCACCGGTTGGACCCCGGCAGCAACACCATCCGGGCCCTGGCTGGCCGCCCCCTCATCAGGGCTCTGCTGTCGGACGGGCTCTGCAGCACCTTGTAACAGTTCAGAAATCATTTGTTCTTTGCTTTTGCCGTGGGGGTCAATGCCTTTGGTTATACATATTCCAGTAAGAGTGTCCTTTTTCTGCTGGTGATACCAGGACTCCCCAACTACGACCATGATCACCAAAATAAAAATAGAAAAGAAAAAGCGAAGAAGGGTAGGGGTAACTGCTACACATACAGTATTGTCTCAGATCTAATAAACACTGAGTTCGATCTTCAAAACTTTTGTGCAAGTTTTTAGTGAGAGGAATGATTGCTCAAACCAGATCACTAATGTCCTATGATCCCACCGCTGCCACCAATTTGTCACGAAAACAACACCCACTCTTGGGTCAGACCTTGCAGCTCTCTGGCGCCCCCTTATCCTGCTGGTCAAACACGGTATTGACAGAGGATAAGCACGGGTGCAGCTGCTCTAAGTTATGTCGACTATTGCGGCACGTGATGTGACAGGACGTATATATACCACCAGTTCCTTCCAGGAACGTATATATACCTCCGACCAGCCACCCTCAAACCACAATATCACATAAATACTGGTATACTGCCACCACCGATCGCTTAACAGGTGGATCGGGTACCTGGTAGGTAACGTGAATTAGCGGGTGAGGAACGTGTTTGCTCGACATAGGACAAGAAGAAAGAAACTGGTAAATAATAATGATTTACTCCCAAAAGGGGGCAGTGTTTACAAAAGATATACAAGATATTATAAAGGAGACAATTTACATGTATGCATAAACAGTTATTAAAATAAAAGGGATAAGTAATAGCAAAACCTGCTTCACAAGGTGATGGTCTCAGATTCTGTGGGAGGGACGGCTCCCCGGAAATTAGAGGTGATTCTTCTTACGCCGCGTGAAGTGCGTGCGTTCGACGTCCCTGAGAAGAATGACCTGAAAATGGCCGATTTGCTTTTTAGTAAGCAGCCAAAACTCTGGGGAACACCCCTTATTTACCTTACAAGGGGGGCTCGGCTTTGCGAGCCCACCCAGCTGCAGAAGACCTAACAGATCCTTCAGATTCCATATCTTGGTGTGGGGGGGTCCCACATCCAAGAGGGAGACATCATCTTGACCGTCACCAATATTCATGAAGATAGATATTAAATATGAAACCTCTATGACGCTCAGAAGCTCAGAATCCATTATCTCAGTTCCCGGTCATTCCTCAGTTATGCAAGTTATACTATTGTAATGGGAAAAAGGTGAGCATTCAAAAAACGTGGTTCCGATGTTTCTGTCAGACCTGTGCGTGATTAAAATTGGCATAAAACGTTTGTACAATTAAACAATGGGATTTTTTGGAGGGATTTTCCGGTTTGTACTAGCGCTTGCCCTGGACTGAGGTTTTATGGCGGGTCATAAAAATTCCTGGTTTGGGGAAAAGCAAAAGTGAGTTCTGTGTCTTCACTTACAAACAGATAGGGGGTGGGGTTTTTTTTTTTCCTTTTTTAAAACATCTCTCATTTTTAAAAACTCGGGCAAAAATACCTTTTGCCTGACACCGACAAACAAGCAAAATGAACAAAAAACATTGAATTCAATTCTTTCTGATTTTAGAAACTGCATTAAAGAAGGGGTGCACCGGTCCTGGAGATACTGCAATACCAGGTCAATGCGTGGAGTGGACAGAGCAAGCTCTTTTTCCATCTCCCTGTTCTAAAAATCCATTTAATATATGGTCCCCAGATAGGGGACGTATCAGATATTAAACTGATAAGAACAGATAAGGTTTCAACGCAATTTTATTGATTCAAAAGTATATTTACAAAGGTTTTAAAAAAGAACATTTATAACATTACAATAAAATGATAAAACATGATAATAATCAATTCAAGTTTTTTGTAAAAACACAATTTACCATCATAAAACCATTGTAACAATTAAGAAAATCATAATTACAGATGTACTTGGGTTTATTTAATTACCACTAATTGTGTTCCATAATTGTACACACCACATAGAAGCCGCTTCTTTTGCTCCATACAGTTTTTTATCTCTGAGATAGTAAATATACATTTCACTTAAAGCAATTTTTATACAGTCTGTTGAATCAATATGATCATGTTTGAAGAGTAAAATATTTCTAACTTTCCACATGGCATTTTTAAAACAATTAATAATAATCCAGGCAACTCGGAATTGTTTAAAATTTGGACACTTAAAAAGACCATAAAAGACATAAAAGTGATTAAAATCTTTCAGGCCACATGCCCATTTTAAAAGTGGGCCTACCTTTCTCCAAACCTCCTGTGCAAAATGACAATTCCAAAAGAGATGCAATACAGACTCACTTTCCCCGCATATATCTCTTGGACATTTGGCTCTCGCCACCAGCCCCCGCCTATGTTGAAACTCACGGGTAGGGAGGCACTGGTGGACGATAGCCCAGGCAAGGTCCTTGTGTACATTTGCAAGATATTTCCCGTACACATTTCGCCACACCGTTTTGGACCTTGCCTGTGAAAAATTGGAGACAGGAATTGTGTCCTCAGAGTGTCTGCAAGCAATAGATACCTTCCTTTGGTCCCCCAATATATCAGGCTCCAATTCCTGGAGACCTAAAAGTCTGACCGTTTTCTCAAGTATCACATACTGTTTAGGTGGGCACAGGAGCACAGGAGAACTTAAAGGTAGGCTAAACCACCTTTTAAAAATCATTCCTGCTGCATATTTTAAAAAATAACTAAAAATGCCATCAGATTTAAAAACCTTAAAACAGAAGCAGAAATACTTTATATGGAAAAAGGTAAAAAAATTGGGTACATCTTTACCTCCATTAGATTTACATTTGTACATCAGATCTCTTTTTAACTTTTCCATTTTTGAACCCCATAAAAACATAAAAACAATTCTTGTTACTTTCTTGATTTGTAAATTGGAAGGGGGAAACACCATTGCAACATACAACATAATGGGAATTAAAACAGCTTTAATAATTAAAATTTTACCTTCCATACTAAGGTTCCTTAAATTCCACAATGAGATCTTTTTTTCTATTTTATCCATTGCAGAGTCCCAGTTAGGGTCCCCCTCATTGGCTTGGTTAAAAATAATTCCTAAAATTTTTATGTGATTTTTCTGTATCACTATCCCAGGGGTCAAAGAGGAGTCCCATCCCCCCACATTAAAACAGTCACATTTATCTATATTTAATTTAAAACCTGAGGCTTCACAGAAAAATTGTGTGTTTCTCAATACCCTCCTCAGAGATGTGGAATCTGGACATAGTATGGTAACATCATCCATGTAACTTAGGGCTTTAAGTTGCATACCCCTACTCCCGGGAATAGGTACCCCTTTAATTACTTTATCTTTTCTCAGTATGGTTAATAGTGGTTCCATAACACAGATAAAGAGCAGTGGTGAGAGAGGGCACCCTTGTTTCACCCCTGATAATAGAGGAACCCCCTTCGTTAAAAACCCATTTACAGAAATTTGACTAAAACAAGAATGATATAAAAGCATAATGCGGGTTAAAATTTTCTCTGGAAACGCCATTTTTTTAAGAACCATAAAAAGAAATTCATGCGATACCCTGTCAAAAGCTTTTTCAAAGTCTAAGGATAAAATAGCAAGGTTTTGACTTCTCTCTTTTGAATACCATATGGTATCCCTAATTATGTTGAGGGACTCAGCTATGGTTCTTCCGGGAACACCACATACCTGGTTAGGGTGAATTAATTTGGCTATAAAGGGTTTTAAACGGACTGCAATAAGTTTAGCTAAAATTTTATAATCAAGGTTTAAAAGCGTAATAGGCCGCCAGTTTTTAAGTTGGCTCCTATCCCCTTTTTTATATATTAAAGATACCAGACCTCTCCTCCAAGATGGGGGTAATTTATTAGTATTAAAAGCTTCTTTAAACAATAAAAACATATCGTTCTTTAAAATTCCCCAAAAAGTCAGATAAAACTCAATCGGTAGACCGTCTTCCCCAGGGGCTTTCCCACTGGAGAAACTTTTAAAAATCTGTAAAAGTTCCTCACTGGTGAGATCCCTAGATAAAATACCCTGGTCTAAAATATCTAACTTAAAATCAAGGGAATTAATAGCATACTCTAAAAAGGATGGATCTATAACTTTAGTGTTAAAAAGAAGTTGATAAAAATTAAAAGCTTTTCCTAACATACCCTTAATATCATTTTCACCTTCAAGATTTAGGATTGCGTCCCTCCTCCCCATTACCTTTTTGAAGAAGAATCGGGAGCATTTCTCTCCTTCCTCCAGGTGCTGTACATGGGAGTTAAAAATTATTTGTTTTCCTTTTTCATTAAGAGCATTTTTTATTTCAGACTTAAGATTTGCAATATCATCATCCACATCAATACCAACTTCTTTTAGTTTAAAGAGTACTTGTAATCTCATATTAAAAACATAAAACCACTGCTTTTTCTTTTTTGCTTTCATTTTCCCTGCCTTAATAAAAAATAATTTAATCTTAGGTTTAATGCTCTCCCACCAATCCAGCATCGAGGCGCGGGGGTCTCTCTTTGATTGCCAGCACTGGTAGGCCTGCACAAACCTCTTTTGAATATCAATATCCTCTAGGAGAGTTGTATTTAATCTCCATGGGCCTCTTGAGGTATTTTGTTCCCCTGCTAACTCTAAAAACACAGATAAAACTTTATGATCAGAGAATAAATTAGATAAAAGAAAACATTTACAAGGTTTAAAGGCAGTAGAAGCAAATATGAAATCAATTCTAGAAGAAACTCTTCCATTGGACCATGTAACACCTGGATCCGCCGGCAAGAGTTCCTTCCAGCAGTCCTGTAATCTAAAATCATCAATTAAACTTTTCAACAAATAGGAGGTACGGTCTTTACGATTCACATCCCCACCCTGCCGGGATTCCCCATCACGTAAACAATTAAAATCTCCTCCCACTAGCAGGGGGGTTGACCCAACACAAAATAATGGCAATATTTCAAGTAAATCCGCCCTTTCCTGCTTCCCAGGAGGAGCGTACACATTTAATAAACGTAAAGAAAGTCCATTAAAAACAAGATGTATTAAAATAGCTCTGCCAGGTATAATTTCAGTCACAGATTGAATGATGGTAGAATGTCCACGGCAAAGTAGTCCAACTCCGGCAGCACGACAGTCATTAGCACCGGACCACACAGAAGCGCCCAGTTTCCAGTCTTCTTTTAAGTCCTTATAATTTAAATTACTCTGTATACCACATTCTTGTAGAAACCAGAAATCAAAGTCCAATGTCTCTAAATAAGAAAATAAAGCAGCCCTACGTGTAGGGCTCTTTAGGGACCTCACATTTAGTGAGGAGATTTTAAAAGGAACAGACATTAAGAAGAATCAGGATCTGAAGATGGGAAGAAGTCAATACACGGCACCTCCTCCTCCGCATCTCCAGGGGTCAGGATTTGTTTAATATTACCGGGATCTGAAGCAGGCAAAAAGGCATCATCCACTTTTGACTCCTCATCTGGACCTCGACATCCGTGTTTTCTTTGGATATCAGGTTGCTTTACGTCCTCCCGTTGCCTTTTCAGAGGCTGGGAGCTGTCCATCTTTTCCAAGTCCTGTGCATCTGCAGTCCTCATGGCGGTCTGGTCTATGGAACGGGTGTCATCCCTCTGGGTCGTCTTGTCCTCTGGTCTGGTCACGGAACTACTGCGACTTCTGGTTCGAGGACCAGGGCTCGACTGGGTCTTAGCCGGGTCCTTTTTACTTCGCGCCCTAGAGGTCTCTCTATCCGACACACTGGTTGATCGATTAAGGAGCGTACCCTTTTTGCCCTTACCCAAGATCACCGATGATGGTGTGGCGAATCTGGGTGCTTGCTTAATCGGGGTACTAGAGGTCTCCTCAGTTCCACATAATGCCGGTGGTGCATTCATGCTGGATGAGGACCCTTCCTCTTGACTCTGAGATACGGCAACATCTAGAGCCAGAACATCGATCAATTCCACAGAGAGCGAACCCTCGGTTAATCTTATGGAACCCCTACGACCGTCCTTCTGTGGAACTACCAGCGGGCCCTCTGGCGGAGCCGTTGAAGGATTTGTTCCGGACCCGTCAGCGTGCGCCAACCCAGGTCCAGGGGCAGGTGTAGTAATACTCCCTCCGAAGTATTCTTGGATAGTCAGTTGACCTGACTTAAACATGTCATATGTTTTTGACTTTTTGCTCGGACAATTCCTGAAGGCGTGACCTGCCTTCCCACATAGGTTACATACGATCTCAGAGTCACACGTAGCGGAGGTGTGCCCACTCTTACCGCACTTGTTGCAAAAGACTACATGAGCCCTTGTACAATTTTCTCGTGTATGCCCATATTCATGACAATTCCGGCATTGAAGGGGCATTCCTGGGTAGCGTAGGAATCCCCTGACATTACCAATGGCAAAATTAGCAGGCGGGTGGTGAAGACCACCAATGCCGCTCTGATCTGGATGGAACTTCACCAGGTATTTCCTCTTCCCATTCCAGAAGCGCTGGGAGTTGAGGATATCATGTGAGAAGCGCACTGACTTGCAGTAACGCTTCAAAAAGGTTTCGATATCGCCCTCAGAGACGAATGGGCTGTACATGAAGATCACCAAGGGTACTTCCTCTTCACCGTACAGGAAGTCAAAGCTCAGCCCGTTCAGTCTCTCATCGTCCTTGTCCGCAACCATCAGTGCTGCATGGATATTATCACAGCATGATTTAGCCATAAAGGAAATGGTATATCGCCCACGGAATTCCTGATCGTAAAGACACAGGATCTTATCTCGCTCCAGGTGGAAGAACCCAAAAAGAATCTCATGCACGATGTACTGCAGATTCTTCTCATGGCGCTGGCATTCATCCACCATGATTCTAATGGACTGTCGCAGTGGAGTCTCCCCCACCGCAAATCCAAAAGAAAAAGGCATTTTCGGCCCTCAGGGACTAAGCCCTCCCCCAATAGTAACAAGGGAATGAATCCCACAAAAGCAGGAACAAACCCAAGACCGAGGGAGGGGTACCCCAAGAACTTACACAGCCCACTAAGCGATAAAGCTCAGCAAAGGAAAACGCCCTTATTTCCTCGGGTCGCCCCGAAGACAAGACGCGATCGCTCCCCGTTGTCCGGGGACTAAGCCGACCTGCCAATAGCTGCAAGGAGGTGAAGCTCCCTCCGTTAAGAGAGAGCGATCCCCCAAGGCCAACAAGTCGGGTACCCCAGGCACCTCCTAGCCGAGACCAAGGCAGCAACCTTTAGATCACTGCACCTGATCTTAGCCAAAAGGCCGAGAAGCGATAACCAGAATTGGTTTCAAACTACGGAGCCACCCAAGGATCCTGAAAAGTCCATTTGTGGAGATGAGCTCCTGGACTCCCGTTAAGAAGACATGTTGTCAACCTCTAGATCCCTTACATGCCTGCACTTTTCGGCTTGCTGCTGCTGCAATCCACGCGTTTTAGATCTGCATAACTCCACCTCTTTAAACACAGCACCTTCACCCCCTGCTGTTCCCACCCGCCTCAACACCGTTGGAAGGGAGGAGAACCAATTAAGGCGGGGGGTGGGGTGGAACGAGCAGCTGTCTACCCTTAGCAGGAGGGCTCCTGATTACATACCTCTCCTGCTGCTGCTGCTGCTGGCTGTCCAGCAGCAGACTGAAGGTGGCTGCTGCTGTGCACAGGTATATAAAGGCTCAGAGCCTATTATGACACGCGCAGCCAGCGTTCCATTGCCACATTCCATCTACTGCAGGCAGGATACCTGGCTGGCTGAATGTCGCTGAGAAGCTCACAGAGACCGCCATAAGCAACAGTTTAACAGAATGCCACAGACTAATCAACCAAACTTTTTGGGTTGGGTTCTCTTTTATAGTCTGCAGGCATTAAATGAAAGAAGTCAGTGTTCCAGCAGAAGGAGACAACGTTTCAGAAAAGGCATTGTAGCAAACCAAAAAAGAAATTTTAAGCGCAGCAGAGTAACCAGCGCACATACCTGTTAGCTCAGGTGAGTTTAAAAGGCTGCTGTTGATAACAAGGGCATTTGCTAAATAGATGGTGTGTGTGCAACAATATACTGAAAGGTCAATTATATTGTGCAGCTTATCTCACCACCTGTAGTTATTTAGGTGAAAGCTCCAAAATGCTTGCCTAATATGTCTGTTTATCCAAAAGGAAGTAAAAAGGGAGAGCTAGAAAGATAGCATTGCATCACATTACATGGCAATGCAATGCACAGTTGCTGAAGTTGAACCAAAATGAGCTTGTAATCTGGCTTCTGCAACTTTGAACATGAAAAATCCAATGAGGAGAAGAAAAGCAAAGCCAAAGAGTCCATCCCAAAATCCGACAAACAAGCAAAATGAACAAAAAACATTGAATTCAATTCTTTCTGATTTTAGAAACTGCATTAAAGAAGGGGTGCACCGGTCCTGGAGATACTGCAATACCAGGTCAATGCGTGGAGTGGACAGAGCAAGCTCTTTTTCCATCTCCCTGTTCTAAAAATCCATTTAATATATGGTCCCCAGATAGGGGACGTATCAGATATTAAACTGATAAGAACAGATACTACACTTGATCTTAGCCAAAAGGCCGAGAAGCGATAACCAGAATTGGTTTCAAACTACGGAGCCACCCAAGGATCCTGAAAAGTCCATTTGTGGAGATGAGCTCCTGGACTCCCGTTAAGAAGACATGTTGTCAACCTCTAGATCCCTTACATGCCTGCACTTTTCGGCTTGCTGCTGCTGCAATCCACGCGTTTTAGATCTGCATAACTCCACCTCTTTAAACACAGCACCTTCACCCCCTGCTGTTCCCACCCGCCTCAACACCGTTGGAAGGGAGGAGAACCAATTAAGGCGGGGGGTGGGGTGGAACGAGCAGCTGTCTACCCTTAGCAGGAGGGCTCCTGATTACATACCTCTCCTGCTGCTGCTGCTGCTGGCTGTCCAGCAGCAGACTGAAGGTGGCTGCTGCTGTGCACAGGTATATAAAGGCTCAGAGCCTATTATGACACGCGCAGCCAGCGTTCCATTGCCACATTCCATCTACTGCAGGCAGGATACCTGGCTGGCTGAATGTCGCTGAGAAGCTCACAGAGACCGCCATAAGCAACAGTTTAACAGAATGCCACAGACTAATCAACCAAACTTTTTGGGTTGGGTTCTCTTTTATAGTCTGCAGGCATTAAATGAAAGAAGTCAGTGTTCCAGCAGAAGGAGACAACGTTTCAGAAAAGGCATTGTAGCAAACCAAAAAAGAAATTTTAAGCGCAGCAGAGTAACCAGCGCACATACCTGTTAGCTCAGGTGAGTTTAAAAGGCTGCTGTTGATAACAAGGGCATTTGCTAAATAGATGGTGTGTGTGCAACAATATACTGAAAGGTCAATTATATTGTGCAGCTTATCTCACCACCTGTAGTTATTTAGGTGAAAGCTCCAAAATGCTTGCCTAATATGTCTGTTTATCCAAAAGGAAGTAAAAAGGGAGAGCTAGAAAGATAGCATTGCATCACATTACATGGCAATGCAATGCACAGTTGCTGAAGTTGAACCAAAATGAGCTTGTAATCTGGCTTCTGCAACTTTGAACATGAAAAATCCAATGAGGAGAAGAAAAGCAAAGCCAAAGAGTCCATCCCAAAATCCGACAAACAAGCAAAATGAACAAAAAACATTGAATTCAATTCTTTCTGATTTTAGAAACTGCATTAAAGAAGGGGTGCACCGGTCCTGGAGATACTGCAATACCAGGTCAATGCGTGGAGTGGACAGAGCAAGCTCTTTTTCCATCTCCCTGTTCTAAAAATCCATTTAATATATGGTCCCCAGATAGGGGACGTATCAGATATTAAACTGATAAGAACAGATACTACACTTGATCTTAGCCAAAAGGCCGAGAAGCGATAACCAGAATTGGTTTCAAACTACGGAGCCACCCAAGGATCCTGAAAAGTCCATTTGTGGAGATGAGCTCCTGGACTCCCGTTAAGAAGACATGTTGTCAACCTCTAGATCCCTTACATGCCTGCACTTTTCGGCTTGCTGCTGCTGCAATCCACGCGTTTTAGATCTGCATAACTCCACCTCTTTAAACACAGCACCTTCACCCCCTGCTGTTCCCACCCGCCTCAACACCGTTGGAAGGGAGGAGAACCAATTAAGGCGGGGGGTGGGGTGGAACGAGCAGCTGTCTACCCTTAGCAGGAGGGCTCCTGATTACATACCTCTCCTGCTGCTGCTGCTGCTGGCTGTCCAGCAGCAGACTGAAGGTGGCTGCTGCTGTGCACAGGTATATAAAGGCTCAGAGCCTATTATGACACGCGCAGCCAGCGTTCCATTGCCACATTCCATCTACTGCAGGCAGGATACCTGGCTGGCTGAATGTCGCTGAGAAGCTCACAGAGACCGCCATAAGCAACAGTTTAACAGAATGCCACAGACTAATCAACCAAACTTTTTGGGTTGGGTTCTCTTTTATAGTCTGCAGGCATTAAATGAAAGAAGTCAGTGTTCCAGCAGAAGGAGACAACGTTTCAGAAAAGGCATTGTAGCAAACCAAAAAAGAAATTTTAAGCGCAGCAGAGTAACCAGCGCACATACCTGTTAGCTCAGGTGAGTTTAAAAGGCTGCTGTTGATAACAAGGGCATTTGCTAAATAGATGGTGTGTGTGCAACAATATACTGAAAGGTCAATTATATTGTGCAGCTTATCTCACCACCTGTAGTTATTTAGGTGAAAGCTCCAAAATGCTTGCCTAATATGTCTGTTTATCCAAAAGGAAGTAAAAAGGGAGAGCTAGAAAGATAGCATTGCATCACATTACATGGCAATGCAATGCACAGTTGCTGAAGTTGAACCAAAATGAGCTTGTAATCTGGCTTCTGCAACTTTGAACATGAAAAATCCAATGAGGAGAAGAAAAGCAAAGCCAAAGAGTCCATCCCAAAATCCGACAAACAAGCAAAATGAACAAAAAACATTGAATTCAATTCTTTCTGATTTTAGAAACTGCATTAAAGAAGGGGTGCACCGGTCCTGGAGATACTGCAATACCAGGTCAATGCGTGGAGTGGACAGAGCAAGCTCTTTTTCCATCTCCCTGTTCTAAAAATCCATTTAATATATGGTCCCCAGATAGGGGACGTATCAGATATTAAACTGATAAGAACAGATACTACACTTGATCTTAGCCAAAAGGCCGAGAAGCGATAACCAGAATTGGTTTCAAACTACGGAGCCACCCAAGGATCCTGAAAAGTCCATTTGTGGAGATGAGCTCCTGGACTCCCGTTAAGAAGACATGTTGTCAACCTCTAGATCCCTTACATGCCTGCACTTTTCGGCTTGCTGCTGCTGCAATCCACGCGTTTTAGATCTGCATAACTCCACCTCTTTAAACACAGCACCTTCACCCCCTGCTGTTCCCACCCGCCTCAACACCGTTGGAAGGGAGGAGAACCAATTAAGGCGGGGGGTGGGGTGGAACGAGCAGCTGTCTACCCTTAGCAGGAGGGCTCCTGATTACATACCTCTCCTGCTGCTGCTGCTGCTGGCTGTCCAGCAGCAGACTGAAGGTGGCTGCTGCTGTGCACAGGTATATAAAGGCTCAGAGCCTATTATGACACGCGCAGCCAGCGTTCCATTGCCACATTCCATCTACTGCAGGCAGGATACCTGGCTGGCTGAATGTCGCTGAGAAGCTCACAGAGACCGCCATAAGCAACAGTTTAACAGAATGCCACAGACTAATCAACCAAACTTTTTGGGTTGGGTTCTCTTTTATAGTCTGCAGGCATTAAATGAAAGAAGTCAGTGTTCCAGCAGAAGGAGACAACGTTTCAGAAAAGGCATTGTAGCAAACCAAAAAAGAAATTTTAAGCGCAGCAGAGTAACCAGCGCACATACCTGTTAGCTCAGGTGAGTTTAAAAGGCTGCTGTTGATAACAAGGGCATTTGCTAAATAGATGGTGTGTGTGCAACAATATACTAAAAGGTCAATTATATTGTGCAGCTTATCTCACCACCTGTAGTTATTTAGGTGAAAGCTCCAAAATGCTTGCCTAATATGTCTGTTTATCCAAAAGGAAGTAAAAAGGGAGAGCTAGAAAGATAGCATTGCATCACATTACATGGCAATGCAATGCACAGTTGCTGAAGTTGAACCAAAATGAGCTTGTAATCTGGCTTCTGCAACTTTGAACATGAAAAATCCAATGAGGAGAAGAAAAGCAAAGCCAAAGAGTCCATCCCAAAATCCGACAAACAAGCAAAATGAACAAAAAACATTGAATTCAATTCTTTCTGATTTTAGAAACTGCATTAAAGAAGGGGTGCACCGGTCCTGGAGATACTGCAATACCAGGTCAATGCGTGGAGTGGACAGAGCAAGCTTTTTTTCCATCTCCCTGTTCTAAAAATCCATTTAATATATGGTCCCCAGATAGGGGACGTATCAGATATTAAACTGATAAGAACAGATACTACACTTGATCTTAGCCAAAAGGCCGAGAAGCGATAACCAGAATTGGTTTCAAACTACGGAGCCACCCAAGGATCCTGAAAAGTCCATTTGTGGAGATGAGCTCCTGGACTCCCGTTAAGAAGACATGTTGTCAACCTCTAGATCCCTTACATGCCTGCACTTTTCGGCTTGCTGCTGCTGCAATCCACGCGTTTTAGATCTGCATAACTCCACCTCTTTAAACACAGCACCTTCACCCCCTGCTGTTCCCACCCGCCTCAACACCGTTGGAAGGGAGGAGAACCAATTAAGGCGGGGGGTGGGGTGGAACGAGCAGCTGTCTACCCTTAGCAGGAGGGCTCCTGATTACATACCTCTCCTGCTGCTGCTGCTGCTGGCTGTCCAGCAGCAGACTGAAGGTGGCTGCTGCTGTGCACAGGTATATAAATGCTCAGAGCCTATTATGACACGCGCAGCCAGCGTTCCATTGCCACATTCCATCTACTGCAGGCAGGATACCTGGCTGGCTGAATGTCGCTGAGAAGCTCACAGAGACCGCCATAAGCAACAGTTTAACAGAATGCCACAGACTAATCAACCAAACTTTTTGGGTTGGGTTCTCTTTTATAGTCTGCAGGCATTAAATGAAAGAAGTCAGTGTTCCAGCAGAAGGAGACAACGTTTCAGAAAAGGCATTGTAGCAAACCAAAAAAGAAATTTTAAGCGCAGCAGAGTAACCAGCGCACATACCTGTTAGCTCAGGTGAGTTTAAAAGGCTGCTGTTGATAACAAGGGCATTTGCTAAATAGATGGTGTGTGTGCAACAATATACTGAAAGGTCAATTATATTGTGCAGCTTATCTCACCACCTGTAGTTATTTAGGTGAAAGCTCCAAAATGCTTGCCTAATATGTCTGTTTATCCAAAAGGAAGTAAAAAGGGAGAGCTAGAAAGATAGCATTGCATCACATTACATGGCAATGCAATGCACAGTTGCTGAAGTTGAACCAAAATGAGCTTGTAATCTGGCTTCTGCAACTTTGAACATGAAAAATCCAATGAGGAGAAGAAAAGCAAAGCCAAAGAGTCCATCCCAAAATCCGACAAACAAGCAAAATGAACAAAAAACATTGAATTCAATTCTTTCTGATTTTAGAAACTGCATTAAAGAAGGGGTGCACCGGTCCTGGAGATACTGCAATACCAGGTCAATGCATGGAGTGGACAGAGCAAGCTCTTTTTCCATCTCCCTGTTCTAAAAATCCATTTAATATATGGTCCCCAGATAGGGGACGTATCAGATATTAAACTGATAAGAACAGATACTACACTTGATCTTAGCCAAAAGGCCGAGAAGCGATAACCAGAATTGGTTTCAAACTACGGAGCCACCCAATGATCCTGAAAAGTCCATTTGTGGAGATGAGCTCCTGGACTCCCGTTAAGAAGACATGTTGTCAACCTCTAGATCCCTTACATGCCTGCACTTTTCGGCTTGCTGCTGCTGCAATCCACGCGTTTTAGATCTGCATAACTCCACCTCTTTAAACACAGCACCTTCACCCCCTGCTGTTCCCACCCGCCTCAACACCGTTGGAAGGGAGGAGAACCAATTAAGGCGGGGGGTGGGGTGGAACGAGCAGCTGTCTACCCTTAGCAGGAGGGCTCCTGATTACTTAAATCTCCTGCTGCTGCTGCTGGCTGTCCAGCAGCAGACTGAAGGTGGCTGCTGCTGTGCACAGGTATATAAAGGCTCAGAGCCTATTATGACACGCGCAGCCAGCGTTCCATTGCCACATTCCATCTACTGCAGGCAGGATACCTGGCTGGCTGAATGTCGCTGAGAAGCTCACAGAGACCGCCATAAGCAACAGTTTAACAGAATGCCACAGACTAATCAACCAAACTTTTTGGGTTGGGTTCTCTTTTATAGTCTGCAGGCATTAAATGAAAGAAGTCAGTGTTCCAGCAGAAGGAGACAACGTTTCAGAAAAGGCATTGTAGCAAACCAAAAAAGAAATTTTAAGCGCAGCAGAGTAACCAGCGCACATACCTGTTAGCTCAGGTGAGTTTAAAAGGCTGCTGTTGATAACAAGGGCATTTGCTAAATAGATGGTGTGTGTGCAACAATATACTGAAAGGTCAATTATATTGTGCAGCTTATCTCACCACCTGTAGTTATTTAGGTGAAAGCTCCAAAATGCTTGCCTAATATGTCTGTTTATCCAAAAGGAAGTAAAAAGGGAGAGCTAGAAAGATAGCATTGCATCACATTACATGGCAATGCAATGCACAGTTGCTGAAGTTGAACCAAAATGAGCTTGTAATCTGGCTTCTGCAACTTTGAACATGAAAAATCCAATGAGGAGAAGAAAAGCAAAGCCAAAGAGTCCATCCCAAAATCCGACAAACAAGCAAAATGAACAAAAAACATTGAATTCAATTCTTTCTGATTTTAGAAACTGCATTAAAGAAGGGGTGCACCGGTCCTGGAGATACTGCAATACCAGGTCAATGCGTGGAGTGGACAGAGCAAGCTCTTTTTCCATCTCCCTGTTCTAAAAATCCATTTAATATATGGTCCCCAGATAGGGGACGTATCAGATATTAAACTGATAAGAACAGATACTACACTTGATCTTAGCCAAAAGGCCGAGAAGCGATAACCAGAATTGGTTTCAAACTACGGAGCCACCCAAGGATCCTGAAAAGTCCATTTGTGGAGATGAGCTCCTGGACTCCCGTTAAGAAGACATGTTGTCAACCTCTAGATCCCTTACATGCCTGCACTTTTCGGCTTGCTGCTGCTGCAATCCACGCGTTTTAGATCTGCATAACTCCACCTCTTTAAACACAGCACCTTCACCCCCTGCTGTTCCCACCCGCCTCAACACCGTTGGAAGGGAGGAGAACCAATTAAGGCGGGGGGTGGGGTGGAACGAGCAGCTGTCTACCCTTAGCAGGAGGGCTCCTGATTACATACCTCTCCTGCTGCTGCTGCTGCTGGCTGTCCAGCAGCAGACTGAAGGTGGCTGCTGCTGTGCACAGGTATATAAAGGCTCAGAGCCTATTATGACACGCGCAGCCAGCGTTCCATTGCCACATTCCATCTACTGCAGGCAGGATACCTGGCTGGCTGAATGTCGCTGAGAAGCTCACAGAGACCGCCATAAGCAACAGTTTAACAGAATGCCACAGACTAATCAACCAAACTTTTTGGGTTGGGTTCTCTTTTATAGTCTGCAGGCATTAAATGAAAGAAGTCAGTGTTCCAGCAGAAGGAGACAACGTTTCAGAAAAGGCATTGTAGCAAACCAAAAAAGAAATTTTAAGCGCAGCAGAGTAACCAGCGCACATACCTGTTAGCTCAGGTGAGTTTAAAAGGCTGCTGTTGATAACAAGGGCATTTGCTAAATAGATGGTGTGTGTGCAACAATATACTGAAAGGTCAATTATATTGTGCAGCTTATCTCACCACCTGTAGTTATTTAGGTGAAAGCTCCAAAATGCTTGCCTAATATGTCTGTTTATCCAAAAGGAAGTAAAAAGGGAGAGCTAGAAAGATAGCATTGCATCACATTACATGGCAATGCAATGCACAGTTGCTGAAGTTGAACCAAAATGAGCTTGTAATCTGGCTTCTGCAACTTTGAACATGAAAAATCCAATGAGGAGAAGAAAAGCAAAGCCAAAGAGTCCATCCCAAAATCCGACAAACAAGCAAAATGAACAAAAAACATTGAATTCAATTCTTTCTGATTTTAGAAACTGCATTAAAGAAGGGGTGCACCGGTCCTGGAGATACTGCAATACCAGGTCAATGCATGGAGTGGACAGAGCAAGCTCTTTTTCCATCTCCCTGTTCTAAAAATCCATTTAATATATGGTCCCCAGATAGGGGACGTATCAGATATTAAACTGATAAGAACAGATACTACACTTGATCTTAGCCAAAAGGCCGAGAAGCGATAACCAGAATTGGTTTCAAACTACGGAGCCACCCAAGGATCCTGAAAAGTCCATTTGTGGAGATGAGCTCCTGGACTCCCGTTAAGAAGACATGTTGTCAACCTCTAGATCCCTTACATGCCTGCACTTTTCGGCTTGCTGCTGCTGCAATCCACGCGTTTTAGATCTGCATAACTCCACCTCTTTAAACACAGCACCTTCACCCCTTGCTGTTCCCACCCGCCTCAACACCGTTGGAAGGGAGGAGAACCAATTAAGGCGGGGGGTGGGGTGGAACGAGCAGCTGTCTACCCTTAGCAGGAGGGCTCCTGATTACATACCTCTCCTGCTGCTGCTGCTGCTGGCTGTCCAGCAGCAGACTGAAGGTGGCTGCTGCTGTGCACAGGTATATAAAGGCTCAGAGCCTATTATGACACGCGCAGCCAGCGTTCCATTGCCACATTCCATCTACTGCAGGCAGGATACCTGGCTGGCTGAATGTCGCTGAGAAGCTCACAGAGACCGCCATAAGCAACAGTTTAACAGAATGCCACAGACTAATCAACCAAACTTTTTGGGTTGGGTTCTCTTTTATAGTCTGCAGGCATTAAATGAAAGAAGTCAGTGTTCCAGCAGAAGGAGACAACGTTTCAGAAAAGGCATTGTAGCAAACCAAAAAAGAAATTTTAAGCGCAGCAGAGTAACCAGCGCACATACCTGTTAGCTCAGGTGAGTTTAAAAGGCTGCTGTTGATAACAAGGGCATTTGCTAAATAGATGGTGTGTGTGCAACAATATACTGAAAGGTCAATTATATTGTGCAGCTTATCTCACCACCTGTAGTTATTTAGGTGAAAGCTCCAAAATGCTTGCCTAATATGTCTGTTTATCCAAAAGGAAGTAAAAAGGAGAGCTAGAAAGATAGCATTGCATCACATTACATGGCAATGCAATGCACAGTTGCTGAAGTTGAACCAAAATGAGCTTGTAATCTGGCTTCTGCAACTTTGAACATGAAAAATCCAATGAGGAGAAGAAAAGCAAAGCCAAAGAGTCCATCCCAAAATCCGACAAACAAGCAAAATGAACAAAAAACATTGAATTCAATTCTTTCTGATTTTAGAAACTGCATTAAAGAAGGGGTGCACCGGTCCTGGAGATACTGCAATACCAGGTCAATGCGTGGAGTGGACAGAGCAAGCTCTTTTTCCATCTCCCTGTTCTAAAAATCCATTTAATATATGGTCCCCAGATAGGGGACGTATCAGATATTAAACTGATAAGAACAGATACTACACTTGATCTTAGCCAAAAGGCCGAGAAGCGATAACCAGAATTGGTTTCAAACTACGGAGCCACCCAAGGATCCTGAAAAGTCCATTTGTGGAGATGAGCTCCTGGACTCCCGTTAAGAAGACATGTTGTCAACCTCTAGATCCCTTACATGCCTGCACTTTTCGGCTTGCTGCTGCTGCAATCCACGCGTTTTAGATCTGCATAACTCCACCTCTTTAAACACAGCACCTTCACCCCCTGCTGTTCCCACCCGCCTCAACACCGTTGGAAGGGAGGAGAACCAATTAAGGCGGGGGGTGGGGTGGAACGAGCAGCTGTCTACCCTTAGCAGGAGGGCTCCTGATTACATACCTCTCCTGCTGCTGCTGCTGCTGGCTGTCCAGCAGCAGACTGAAGGTGGCTGCTGCTGTGCACAGGTATATAAAGGCTCAGAGCCTATTATGACACGCGCAGCCAGCGTTCCATTGCCACATTCCATCTACTGCAGGCAGGATACCTGGCTGGCTGAATGTCGCTGAGAAGCTCACAGAGACCGCCATAAGCAACAGTTTAACAGAATGCCACAGACTAATCAACCAAACTTTTTGGGTTGGGTTCTCTTTTATAGTCTGCAGGCATTAAATGAAAGAAGTCAGTGTTCCAGCAGAAGGAGACAACGTTTCAGAAAAGGCATTGTAGCAAACCAAAAAAGAAATTTTAAGCGCAGCAGAGTAACCAGCGCACATACCTGTTAGCTCAGGTGAGTTTAAAAGGCTGCTGTTGATAACAAGGGCATTTGCTAAATAGATGGTGTGTGTGCAACAATATACTGAAAGGTCAATTATATTGTGCAGCTTATCTCACCACCTGTAGTTATTTAGGTGAAAGCTCCAAAATGCTTGCCTAATATGTCTGTTTATCCAAAAGGAAGTAAAAAGGGAGAGCTAGAAAGATAGCATTGCATCACATTACATGGCAATGCAATGCACAGTTGCTGAAGTTGAACCAAAATGAGCTTGTAATCTGGCTTCTGCAACTTTGAACATGAAAAATCCAATGAGGAGAAGAAAAGCAAAGCCAAAGAGTCCATCCCAAAATCCGACAAACAAGCAAAATGAACAAAAAACATTGAATTCAATTCTTTCTGATTTTAGAAACTGCATTAAAGAAGGGGTGCACCGGTCCTGGAGATACTGCAATACCAGGTCAATGCGTGGAGTGGACAGAGCAAGCTCTTTTTCCATCTCCCTGTTCTAAAAATCCATTTAATATATGGTCCCCAGATAGGGGACGTATCAGATATTAAACTGATAAGAACAGATTATTTTTTTTTTTTTAAACCATTCAGGTTAGTTTTATAGCAAATCAGTAGGATATACCAAAACTGTTGCAAAAAAAACTTCTCATCATCATGGCCATATTTATTAAGCATAAAGTAACCTAATATTACAGAAAGAAGAACATCTTATTAATATAAACCAAAAGATCACTGAAATTTTACAATATGCCTCCACTTTTTAAATTTCCATATTCCCTCGGCATCTGTTCCACCACCGCTACTACTATCCATCTTGTAAATCAAAAATAGCCTAGAAAGAATAATCCTAATACATTCATTTACTGTAATTGATTTCCTTTTAAATACACAAAGATTCCTCACATCCCACAAACTTTCTAACACACAAGCCATAATTAACCACAAAACTCTCTCCTTTACACGTCCACTTGCACCAATACCAAACATAACCACACGCCAATCCACAAAAGTCACTCCTGCCAAACTCCTACACAACCCCCCTACACATTTCCACACGTCTTGCGCAAAATCACAATTCCACATCAGATGCATAACCGTCTCACAACCATTACATCCATCTCTTGGACAAACATCCGACCTAATCAAACCTCTCTTCTTTTGAACGTCTCTCACTGGAAGAATATTGTGAAACGCCATCCACACTACATCCTTCTGTTTGTTGGACATCCCATACATACCCAACTTTCTCCAAGCATCCGCAACCTCATTCCCTCTCAAACCAACAATATTAGACTCGACCTCATTTGCACACAATTTCCTATACACCCTCTTAGTCATTCTAAACTCATCCACCGGCACACTCAGCAAATCATACTTCTTGACAAACTTCTCAATCACCTCATACCACACCGGACACTTAAAAGACACAGGCACTCTCGCATCCCTCTTTCTCCAACCTAACCCATACAACATCCATCCTGCAGAATAACTTGCCATACATGCACCCTTATTACCTTTACCCAACAATACCACAATCGTCTTAATATAATGGAGCCCTAAAAAAACCTCAACATTAGGAAATCCCAAACCACCATGCTGGCAGGCCTTATAAAGGCTTTCCCTCTTCAGCTTCTCCATCTTGCTGCACCAGAAAAAGGAAAAAATCATTTTCTCAACTCTCTTCACTTTCCTAAAAGGGGATGGAAAAATTATGGCCACAAAAAGCAGAATGGGTAAGATCACTGCTTTGATAACTAGAACTTTGCCCCGCAAAGAAAGATCTCTCATTCTCCAAAAATTCAATTTTCGCTCAACACGCATACCACACTCGTCCCAACTCTCATTTCCTTTCAGATCATCATTGAAAAATACCCCTAAAACCTTAATTGCACTCTCCTCATACTTAACACCTTCCATACGAATACTGTCATCTCCAAAGCATTTGAAACTACACTTAGTCCAGTTAACTCTAAAACCTGATGCACCACAGAAAAAATCCAAAAGCAACCTCACCCTACTCATTGAAGCCATACTTTCACTCACCATCACAACATCATCCATGTAACCTAACACCTTCACATGCTTACCACCACTCCCAGGCACTAACAATCCTCTCATCATTTTCTCACGTCTCACTAAACACAGCAAAGGCTCAATCACACATACAAACAAGACAGGGGACATAGGGCACCCCTGTCTTACACCAGACCTAATCATCACTTTGTCAGACAACCATCCATTCACTAAAAACTCACTTGACACATAATCATATAAAGACTTAACTCCATTCAGAAAAACCCTAGGGAAACCCATCCTCTCCAATACTTTAAACAGAAACACATGCGAAACTCTATCAAAAGCCTTTTCGAAATCAATTGCTAACACCATACACTTCTGCTTTCTAGTCTTACAATCCCCAAGCATATCCCTTAACAATAACAAATTATCACTTATACTCCGACCAGGCACGGCACACACTTGGTCATCCTCCACAACCCTACCAATCACCTCACGCATACGATTTGCTAACAATTTACTGTAGACCTTATAATCAGCGTTAAGCAATGATATGGGTCTCCAGTTCTCCAAACGCTTTTTCTCACCCTTCTTAAACACAAGAACCACTATACCCTCTTTCATACTGTCACACAAAACACCATTCATCCACATATACCTACAAACCTCAGTCAAGTCCTTACCCAAAAACTCCCAAGCTTTCACATACAGCTCCACAGGCAACCCATCCTTCCCAGGCGTCTTATTCTTTTTAGCACTCATAACAACATTCCTCACCTCATCCAAAATAACATCCTCACACAAAGCATCACATTCATCCGAACCAAGTCTCTTCTCCATACCACTCAATACATGCGACACAAGTCCAGGATCAATCCATTTCTCATCGTACAACTTACTATAGAAGCCATTCACCTCATTCAACACATTCTTCCCAACCACACTAGATCCATCTTCACCTACCACTTCACTCAAATCCAACTTCCTTCCATTCATTTTTTTAAAAAAGTACCTGGTGCACTTTTCATTCTTTTCCAAATGCTCTAACTTGGTACGGTAAATAATCTCTTTACCTTTTTCATCCAGAAGACATTTTAACTCATTCTTAGCAACCTCAAGCTGATCAGACATATCCATTCCTTTCCTAACACACCCACGCAACCAATCAATCCGTCTACTTAAGTCATTAAATCTATTACGATATCTGGCAGCTTTTTTGTAGCCCCATTTTTTAAAGAAAGTTTTTAACTGTAATTTCACCCAATCCCACCATTCAAGCACACTACCAAAATCACGCTTACGCCACCTCCAACTTGCATACCTTTTCTCCAACTCACTCATCACCTCCTCATCCTCCAACAACCTCGTATTCAATTTCCAAACCCCACCCCCAAACACCATGTCCCCATTCGCACTAAAAACTCCACGCAAACACTCATGATCAGAAAAAGGTACCTTATGTTGAACATAACTTGAACAAACCATATTTTTGGAAAATAACATCCTATCTATCCTCGATGAAATATTACCACGGTCAGCATAATATGTAGGCGGTGGTGGAAAGCCATACTCAAGTATTGCAGCGTCTAAGAAAGAAAAATCAGAAATAAGTTGAGATAACTTTTTTCCCGTAATGTCCACATTACCTTCTGTGACACAATTACAGTCACCAACAAAAACTGTAGGAATTTTTCCAGGAAGAAAAAAACTCAATTTCTCAAGAAGAGCAAGCCGCTCCTCTTTTTTAGTAGGACAATATAAATTAATCATTCTAACCTTCCACCCCCTATAACTCAAAAAAACAATAATGCAGCGACCCACCTCCACAACCGTGTAACTATCAATAGTAATATTCTTATTACCAACTAAAATCCCCACACCATCATTTTTGTTAAAGCTGGACCCCGACCAAACATACTGGCCATAAGGCCAGTCCTTATCTCCTGGAGATTCAGTAATCCCACACTCTTGTAGACAATAGACATCTGCACTCAAACCCTTTAGATAATCCAGAACTGTTGTTCTTCGGGTAACAGATCTAATTTGCCTAACATTAAGGGACACAATGTCCCATCCAGAATGATGCGGCATAACTAAAGGGGATCACACATAACCTGAAAAAAAAAAGAAAGAAAACATCAACTCAACCTTCATCAAGCAAAGCAAAGCTATTACCATTTGGCTGAATGCCAAATGTAACAATGTCAGGAGAAAATACATCTGACGGGTAAGCACGAGAGTCCACCGGGCTATCACACACGGCAGCAATGGATGAACACTCAGTCCTTGGCTTCTTCTTGACCACATCAGGATCCTCCTCATCAGAGAAACGGACAGCAGACAAGTCCCCTTGGCCACCGCCCCCGATCTCCTCTGAAGCAGTATTGCACCAAGATATGACAGGAGAATTGGACAAGTCCATTTCCCCCTCACCACGGACACCAAACTGGGGAGGGAAAGGTGACATCACCTCTGGAATCACCATGTCAAAGCCTCCTGACGCAGGAGGCTGAAGCTGGGCATCTTCAAATATGTCGTCCATCTGAGTGCCATCCTCTTCCTCTTGGGGAGCAGTTGCCTCCCCGACATCCGGAAGGGGACCTTGTGGAACCCTAGTAGAAGTCGAAGGAACAGCAGGCCCCTCCGCGACCACTTGAGCAAAAGACTTAGGAGTGGTTCCAGCTTGACACTGCCTAAGAACATGCCCCTCCTCACCACAAGCATCACACTTTACCTGGTTCTTGCAGTCTTTCGCCATATGACCAGACGTGTTACACCTCCTGCAGGTTGGCGGATACCTGCAGGACTCCTGGACATGACCATACTTGTTACATCTTCTGCAGAAAAAAGGAGCATCAGGAAAGTACAAGAAACCAGTGTCTCTCCCAATAGAGAAACTCATAGGAGGATAATGTATGCCCCCTGGCCCCTCGGGGTCTGTAGCAAAACGAACAAAGTACTTGTATTTGCCAGTCCACAAGCCTTCTTCATTCGAGATCTTGTGGGAAAAATGCACATAAGTACAATGCCTCCTCAAGAATACAGTAATGTCCTCCTGGGGGATAAAGGGATTGTGCATAAACACAACAACAGGAACATCCCCCTTTGAATAGAGGACAGTAAAAGTGAGTCCATCTAGGAGGGAGTTCTCAGTATGGCCTTTCAAGGTTCTATAAAGATTTTGGCAAGCAGCCATAGTAGAAAGAACCAGCACATACCTTCCATGACTTCTAAATTCCTGCAGGCAAAGAATGTCCGACTTCTTAATCTTCAATGCTTCATAGAAGATGGCATTCACCAGGTAGGACATGGAAAAATGTCCCTTCTTCTCCTCGGAAATCTCAATGCGAAATCCATTCTTGACCCGGGGGTCCCCGGTCCCAGCAAATTTCAGCTTGACTCCCATAGTCAGCCACGGAAATCGCCTTCCCGTTTCCTCCTCACTCTCCCCCTATAGCAGCATCCAGCTTAAGCCACCGGAGTGGCGATGCTGGAAGGCCGAGGGCTAGCACTCAAGGAACCTGATGTCCAGACACTTGATCTGAGCCAAAAGGCCGAGAAGCGATAACCAGAATTGGTTTCAAACTACGGAGCCACCCAAGGATCCTGAAAAGTCCATTTGTGGAGATGAGCTCCTGGACTCCCGTTAAGAAGACATGTTGTCAACCTCTAGATCCCTTACATGCCTGCACTTTTCGGCTTGCTGCTGCTGCAATCCACGCGTTTTAGATCTGCATAACTCCACCTCTTTAAACACAGCACCTTCACCCCCTGCTGTTCCCACCCGCCTCAACACCGTTGGAAGGGAGGAGAACCAATTAAGGCGGGGGGTGGGGTGGAACGAGCAGCTGTCTACCCTTAGCAGGAGGGCTCCTGATTACATACCTCTCCTGCTGCTGCTGCTGCTGGCTGTCCAGCAGCAGACTGAAGGTGGCTGCTGCTGTGCACAGGTATATAAAGGCTCAGAGCCTATTATGACACGCGCAGCCAGCGTTCCATTGCCACATTCCATCTACTGCAGGCAGGATACCTGGCTGGCTGAATGTCGCTGAGAAGCTCACAGAGACCGCCATAAGCAACAGTTTAACAGAATGCCACAGACTAATCAACCAAACTTTTTGGGTTGGGTTCTCTTTTATAGTCTGCAGGCATTAAATGAAAGAAGTCAGTGTTCCAGCAGAAGGAGACAACGTTTCAGAAAAGGCATTGTAGCAAACCAAAAAAGAAATTTTAAGCGCAGCAGAGTAACCAGCGCACATACCTGTTAGCTCAGGTGAGTTTAAAAGGCTGCTGTTGATAACAAGGGCATTTGCTAAATAGATGGTGTGTGTGCAACAATATACTGAAAGGTCAATTATATTGTGCAGCTTATCTCACCACCTGTAGTTATTTAGGTGAAAGCTCCAAAATGCTTGCCTAATATGTCTGTTTATCCAAAAGGAAGTAAAAAGGGAGAGCTAGAAAGATAGCATTGCATCACATTACATGGCAATGCAATGCACAGTTGCTGAAGTTGAACCAAAATGAGCTTGTAATCTGGCTTCTGCAACTTTGAACATGAAAAATCCAATGAGGAGAAGAAAAGCAAAGCCAAAGAGTCCATCCCAAAATCCGACAAACAAGCAAAATGAACAAAAAACATTGAATTCAATTCTTTCTGATTTTAGAAACTGCATTAAAGAAGGGGTGCACCGGTCCTGGAGATACTGCAATACCAGGTCAATGCGTGGAGTGGACAGAGCAAGCTCTTTTTCCATCTCCCTGTTCTAAAAATCCATTTAATATATGGTCCCCAGATAGGGGACGTATCAGATATTAAACTGATAAGAACAGATACTACACTTGATCTTAGCCAAAAGGCCGAGAAGCGATAACCAGAATTGGTTTCAAACTACGGAGCCACCCAAGGATCCTGAAAAGTCCATTTGTGGAGATGAGCTCCTGGACTCCCGTTAAGAAGACATGTTGTCAACCTCTAGATCCCTTACATGCCTGCACTTTTCGGCTTGCTGCTGCTGCAATCCACGCGTTTTAGATCTGCATAACTCCACCTCTTTAAACACAGCACCTTCACCCCCTGCTGTTCCCACCCGCCTCAACACCGTTGGAAGGGAGGAGAACCAATTAAGGCGGGGGGTGGGGTGGAACGAGCAGCTGTCTACCCTTAGCAGGAGGGCTCCTGATTACATACCTCTCCTGCTGCTGCTGCTGCTGGCTGTCCAGCAGCAGACTGAAGGTGGCTGCTGCTGTGCACAGGTATATAAAGGCTCAGAGCCTATTATGACACGCGCAGCCAGCGTTCCATTGCCACATTCCATCTACTGCAGGCAGGATACCTGGCTGGCTGAATGTCGCTGAGAAGCTCACAGAGACCGCCATAAGCAACAGTTTAACAGAATGCCACAGACTAATCAACCAAACTTTTTGGGTTGGGTTCTCTTTTATAGTCTGCAGGCATTAAATGAAAGAAGTCAGTGTTCCAGCAGAAGGAGACAACGTTTCAGAAAAGGCATTGTAGCAAACCAAAAAAGAAATTTTAAGCGCAGCAGAGTAACCAGCGCACATACCTGTTAGCTCAGGTGAGTTTAAAAGGCTGCTGTTGATAACAAGGGCATTTGCTAAATAGATGGTGTGTGTGCAACAATATACTGAAAGGTCAATTATATTGTGCAGCTTATCTCACCACCTGTAGTTATTTAGGTGAAAGCTCCAAAATGCTTGCCTAATATGTCTGTTTATCCAAAAGGAAGTAAAAAGGGAGAGCTAGAAAGATAGCATTGCATCACATTACATGGCAATGCAATGCACAGTTGCTGAAGTTGAACCAAAATGAGCTTGTAATCTGGCTTCTGCAACTTTGAACATGAAAAATCCAATGAGGAGAAGAAAAGCAAAGCCAAAGAGTCCATCCCAAAATCCGACAAACAAGCAAAATGAACAAAAAACATTGAATTCAATTCTTTCTGATTTTAGAAACTGCATTAAAGAAGGGGTGCACCGGTCCTGGAGATACTGCAATACCAGGTCAATGCGTGGAGTGGACAGAGCAAGCTCTTTTTCCATCTCCCTGTTCTAAAAATCCATTTAACATATGGTCCCCAGATAGGGGACGTATCAGATATTAAACTGATAAGAACAGATACTACACTTGATCTTAGCCAAAAGGCCGAGAAGCGATAACCAGAATTGGTTTCAAACTACGGAGCCACCCAAGGATCCTGAAAAGTCCATTTGTGGAGATGAGCTCCTGGACTCCCGTTAAGAAGACATGTTGTCAACCTCTAGATCCCTTACATGCCTGCACTTTTCGGCTTGCTGCTGCTGCAATCCACGCGTTTTAGATCTGCATAACTCCACCTCTTTAAACACAGCACCTTCACCCCCTGCTGTTCCCACCCGCCTCAACACCGTTGGAAAGGAGGAGAACCAATTAAGGCGGGGGTTGGGGTGGAACGAGCAGCTGTCTACCCTTAGCAGGAGGGCTCCTGATTACATACCTCTCCTGCTGCTGCTGCTGCTGGCTGTCCAGCAGCAGACTGAAGGTGGCTGCTGCTGTGCACAGGTATATAAAGGCTCAGAGCCTATTATGACACGCGCAGCCAGCGTTCCATTGCCACATTCCATCTACTGCAGGCAGGATACCTGGCTGGCTGAATGTCGCTGAGAAGCTCACAGAGACCGCCATAAGCAACAGTTTAACAGAATGCCACAGACTAATCAACCAAACTTTTTGGGTTGGGTTCTCTTTTATAGTCTGCAGGCATTAAATGAAAGAAGTCAGTGTTCCAGCAGAAGGAGACAACGTTTCAGAAAAGGCATTGTAGCAAACCAAAAAAGAAATTTTAAGCGCAGCAGAGTAACCAGCGCACATACCTGTTAGCTCAGGTGAGTTTAAAAGGCTGCTGTTGATAACAAGGGCATTTGCTAAATAGATGGTGTGTGTGCAACAATATACTGAAAGGTCAATTATATTGTGCAGCTTATCTCACCACCTGTAGTTATTTAGGTGAAAGCTCCAAAATGCTTGCCTAATATGTCTGTTTATCCAAAAGGAAGTAAAAAGGGAGAGCTAGAAAGATAGCATTGCATCACATTACATGGCAATGCAATGCACAGTTGCTGAAGTTGAACCAAAATGAGCTTGTAATCTGGCTTCTGCAACTTTGAACATGAAAAATCCAATGAGGAGAAGAAAAGCAAAGCCAAAGAGTCCATCCCAAAATCCGACAAACAAGCAAAATGAACAAAAAACATTGAATTCAATTCTTTCTGATTTTAGAAACTGCATTAAAGAAGGGGTGCACCGGTCCTGGAGATACTGCAATACCAGGTCAATGCGTGGAGTGGACAGAGCAAGCTTTTTTTCCATCTCCCTGTTCTAAAAATCCATTTAATATATGGTCCCCAGATAGGGGACGTATCAGATATTAAACTGATAAGAACAGATACTACACTTGATCTTAGCCAAAAGGCCGAGAAGCGATAACCAGAATTGGTTTCAAACTACGGAGCCACCCAAGGATCCTGAAAAGTCCATTTGTGGAGATGAGCTCCTGGACTCCCGTTAAGAAGACATGTTGTCAACCTCTAGATCCCTTACATGCCTGCACTTTTCGGCTTGCTGCTGCTGCAATCCACGCGTTTTAGATCTGCATAACTCCACCTCTTTAAACACAGCACCTTCACCCCCTGCTGTTCCCACCCGCCTCAACACCGTTGGAAGGGAGGAGAACCAATTAAGGCGGGGGGTGGGGTGGAACGAGCAGCTGTCTACCCTTAGCAGGAGGGCTCCTGATTACATACCTCTCCTGCTGCTGCTGCTGCTGGCTGTCCAGCAGCAGACTGAAGGTGGCTGCTGCTGTGCACAGGTATATAAAGGCTCAGAGCCTATTATGACACGCGCAGCCAGCGTTCCATTGCCACATTCCATCTACTGCAGGCAGGATACCTGGCTGGCTGAATGTCGCTGAGAAGCTCACAGAGACCGCCATAAGCAACAGTTTAACAGAATGCCACAGACTAATCAACCAAACTTTTTGGGTTGTGTTCTCTTTTATAGTCTGCAGGCATTAAATGAAAGAAGTCAGTGTTCCAGCAGAAGGAGACAACGTTTCAGAAAAGGCATTGTAGCAAACCAAAAAAGAAATTTTAAGCGCAGCAGAGTAACCAGCGCACATACCTGTTAGCTCAGGTGAGTTTAAAAGGCTGCTGTTGATAACAAGGGCATTTGCTAAATAGATGGTGTGTGTGCAACAATATACTGAAAGGTCAATTATATTGTGCAGCTTATCTCACCACCTGTAGTTATTTAGGTGAAAGCTCCAAAATGCTTGCCTAATATGTCTGTTTATCCAAAAGGAAGTAAAAAGGGAGAGCTAGAAAGATAGCATTGCATCACATTACATGGCAATGCAATGCACAGTTGCTGAAGTTGAACCAAAATGAGCTTGTAATCTGGCTTCTGCAACTTTGAACATGAAAAATCCAATGAGGAGAAGAAAAGCAAAGCCAAAGAGTCCATCCCAAAATCCGACAAACAAGCAAAATGAACAAAAAACATTGAATTCAATTCTTTCTGATTTTAGAAACTGCATTAAAGAAGGGGTGCACCGGTCCTGGAGATACTGCAATACCAGGTCAATGCGTGGAGTGGACAGAGCAAGCTCTTTTTCCATCTCCCTGTTCTAAAAATCCATTTAATATATGGTCCCCAGATAGGGGACGTATCAGATATTAAACTGATAAGAACAGATACTACACTTGATCTTAGCCAAAAGGCCGAGAAGCGATAACCAGAATTGGTTTCAAACTACGGAGCCACCCAAGGATCCTGAAAAGTCCATTTGTGGAGATGAGCTCCTGGACTCCCGTTAAGAAGACATGTTGTCAACCTCTAGATCCCTTACATGCCTGCACTTTTCGGCTTGCTGCTGCTGCAATCCACGCGTTTTAGATCTGCATAACTCCACCTCTTTAAACACAGCACCTTCACCCCCTGCTGTTCCCACCCGCCTCAACACCGTTGGAAGGGAGGAGAACCAATTAAGGCGGGGGGTGGGGTGGAACGAGCAGCTGTCTACCCTTAGCAGGAGGGCTCCTGATTACATACCTCTCCTGCTGCTGCTGCTGCTGCTGCTGGCTGTCCAGCAGCAGACTGAAGGTGGCTGCTGCTGTGCACAGGTATATAAAGGCTCAGAGCCTATTATGACACGCGCAGCCAGCGTTCCATTGCCACATTCCATCTACTGCAGGCAGGATACCTGGCTGGCTGAATGTCGCTGAGAAGCTCACAGAGACCGCCATAAGCAACCGTTTAACAGAATGCCACAGACTAATCAACCAAACTTTTTGGGTTGGGTTCTCTTTTATAGTCTGCAGGCATTAAATGAAAGAAGTCAGTGTTCCAGCAGAAGGAGACAACGTTTCAGAAAAGGCATTGTAGCAAACCAAAAAAGAAATTTTAAGCGCAGCAGAGTAACCAGCGCACATACCTGTTAGCTCAGGTGAGTTTAAAAGGCTGCTGTTGATAACAAGGGCATTTGCTAAATAGATGGTGTGTGTGCAACAATATACTGAAAGGTCAATTATATTGTGCAGCTTATCTCACCACCTGTAGTTATTTAGGTGAAAGCTCCAAAATGCTTGCCTAATATGTCTGTTTATCCAAAAGGAAGTAAAAAGGGAGAGCTAGAAAGATAGCATTGCATCACATTACATGGCAATGCAATGCACAGTTGCTGAAGTTGAACCAAAATGAGCTTGTAATCTGGCTTCTGCAACTTTGAACATGAAAAATCCAATGAGGAGAAGAAAAGCAAAGCCAAAGAGTCCATCCCAAAATCCGACAAACAAGCAAAATGAACAAAAAACATTGAATTCAATTCTTTCTGATTTTAGAAACTGCATTAAAGAAGGGGTGCACCGGTCCTGGAGATACTGCAATACCAGGTCAATGCGTGGAGTGGACAGAGCAAGCTCTTTTTCCATCTCCCTGTTCTAAAAATCCATTTAATATATGGTCCCCAGATAGGGGACGTATCAGATATTAAACTGATAAGAACAGATACTACACTTGATCTTAGCCAAAAGGCCGAGAAGCGATAACCAGAATTGGTTTCAAACTACGGAGCCACCCAAGGATCCTGAAAAGTCCATTTGTGGAGATGAGCTCCTGGACTCCCGTTAAGAAGACATGTTGTCAACCTCTAGATCCCTTACATGCCTGCACTTTTCGGCTTGCTGCTGCTGCAATCCACGCGTTTTAGATCTGCATAACTCCACCTCTTTAAACACAGCACCTTCACCCCCTGCTGTTCCCACCCGCCTCAACACCGTTGGAAGGGAGGAGAACCAATTAAGGCGGGGGGTGGGGTGGAACGAGCAGCTGTCTACCCTTAGCAGGAGGGCTCCTGATTACATACCTCTCCTGCTGCTGCTGCTGCTGGCTGTCCAGCAGCAGACTGAAGGTGGCTGCTGCTGTGCACAGGTATATAAAGGCTCAGAGCCTATTATGACACGCGCAGCCAGCGTTCCATTGCCACATTCCATCTACTGCAGGCAGGATACCTGGCTGGCTGAATGTCGCTGAGAAGCTCACAGAGACCGCCATAAGCAACAGTTTAACAGAATGCCACAGACTAATCAACCAAACTTTTTGGGTTGGGTTCTCTTTTATAGTCTGCAGGCATTAAATGAAAGAAGTCAGTGTTCCAGCAGAAGGAGACAACGTTTCAGAAAAGGCATTGTAGCAAACCAAAAAAGAAATTTTAAGCGCAGCAGAGTAACCAGCGCACATACCTGTTAGCTCAGGTGAGTTTAAAAGGCTGCTGTTGATAACAAGGGCATTTGCTAAATAGATGGTGTGTGTGCAACAATATACTGAAAGGTCAATTATATTGTGCAGCTTATCTCACCACCTGTAGTTATTTAGGTGAAAGCTCCAAAATGCTTGCCTAATATGTCTGTTTATCCAAAAGGAAGTAAAAAGGGAGAGCTAGAAAGATAGCATTGCATCACATTACATGGCAATGCAATGCACAGTTGCTGAAGTTGAACCAAAATGAGCTTGTAATCTGGCTTCTGCAACTTTGAACATGAAAAATCCAATGAGGAGAAGAAAAGCAAAGCCAAAGAGTCCATCCCAAAATCCGACAAACAAGCAAAATGAACAAAAAACATTGAATTCAATTCTTTCTGATTTTAGAAACTGCATTAAAGAAGGGGTGCACCGGTCCTGGAGATACTGCAATACCAGGTCAATGCGTGGAGTGGACAGAGCAAGCTCTTTTTCCATCTCCCTGTTCTAAAAATCCATTTAATATATGGTCCCCAGATAGGGGACGTATCAGATATTAAACTGATAAGAACAGATACTACACTTGATCTTAGCCAAAAGGCCGAGAAGCGATAACCAGAATTGGTTTCAAACTACGGAGCCACCCAAGGATCCTGAAAAGTCCATTTGTGGAGATGAGCTCCTGGACTCCCGTTAAGAAGACATGTTGTCAACCTCTAGATCCCTTACATGCCTGCACTTTTCGGCTTGCTGCTGCTGCAATCCACGCGTTTTAGATCTGCCTAACTCCACCTCTTTAAACACAGCACCTTCACCCCCTGCTGTTTCCACCCGCCTCAACACCATTGGAAGGGAGGAGAACCAATTAAGGCGGGGGGTGGGGTGGAACGAGCAGCTGTCTACCCTTAGCAGGAGGGCTCCTGATTACATACCTCTCCTGCTGCTGCTGCTGCTGGCTGTCCAGCAGCAGACTGAAGGTGGCTGCTGCTGTGCACAGGTATATAAAGGCTCAGAGCCTATTATGACACGCGCAGCCAGCGTTCCATTGCCACATTCCATCTACTGCAGGCAGGATACCTGGCTGGCTGAATGTCGCTGAGAAGCTCACAGAGACCGCCATAAGCAACAGTTTAACAGAATGCCACAGACTAATCAACCAAACTTTTTGGGTTGGGTTCTCTTTTATAGTCTGCAGGCATTAAATGAAAGAAGTCAGTGTTCCAGCAGAAGGAGACAACGTTTCAGAAAAGGCATTGTAGCAGACCAAAAAAGAAATTTTAAGCGCAGCAGAGTAACCAGCGCACATACCTGTTAGCTCAGGTGAGTTTAAAAGGCTGCTGTTGATAACAAGGGCATTTGCTAAATAGATGGTGTGTGTGCAACAATATACTGAAAGGTCAATTATATTGTGCAGCTTATCTCACCACCTGTAGTTATTTAGGTGAAAGCTCCAAAATGCTTGCCTAATATGTCTGTTTATCCAAAAGGAAGTAAAAAGGGAGAGCTAGAAAGATAGCATTGCATCACATTACATGGCAATGCAATGCACAGTTGCTGAAGTTGAACCAAAATGAGCTTGTAATCTGGCTTCTGCAACTTTGAACATGAAAAATCCAATGAGGAGAAGAAAAGCAAAGCCAAAGAGTCCATCCCAAAATCCGACAAACAAGCAAAATGAACAAAAAACATTGAATTCAATTCTTTCTGATTTTAGAAACTGCATTAAAGAAGGGGTGCACCGGTCCTGGAGATACTGCAATACCAGGTCAATGCGTGGAGTGGACAGAGCAAGCTCTTTTTCCATCTCCCTGTTCTAAAAATCCATTTAATATATGGTCCCCAGATAGGGGACGTATCAGATGTTAAACTGATAAGAACAGATTTTTTAATTTGGCTATCCCCTGCAGAGGGATAAAACCGTTTATTAAAACTTTAACAAATTACAAGCATAATTACACAAATACCAAACGTTAAAAGACAAATGAAATTTACAAAACAAAAAAATACAAAGATTTTAAATAATTAGGTTCCATTGGTCAACAAGCCATTTTTTGGAAATATGTACATTCTTCTTTTTGTCAATTAAATAATAAGTATACATTTCACATAAACATAAACTTAAAACATCATTCACTGATAAAACATCTTGTTTAAAAATAGCAATGTTGCGCGCTTTCCAGAGAGATGACTTGGCGCAGTTCACTGTCTTCCAAGCCATTGTGTACTGGTCCATTGTGGGGCATTCCATAAGTCCGTATAGCACAGTTTTATATGTAAAGTCCTTGAGGTCTGCCACCCTTTCCAGTAGGGGGAGCAGTCTTCTCCAGAAATCCTTTGCAAAATTACATGTCCATAATAGATGTTCCACCGTTTCCTCGTCTTGGCATCCGGCTCTTGGGCAGATGGCAGACCTCACAAATCCTCTTCTGTATTGGAATGCCCGGCAAGGAAGACAGCGGTGCATGCAACTCCAAGCCAGATCTCTCTGTTCATTAAAAAGATAAAAAACGTTAATCATTTTCCAGATAGACATAGATTTGTCATCATCATATCTGTCAACATTACATATTTCCTCACTTTTACGTATTTCTTTAATTAGTTTCTTACTATTTCTTAATTCCTCTATTTTCTTAGTCCCTAAATTAAAATCGGACACTATTTTCCTTAAAATCTCATAATGCGTCGACAAATTAAAAGCATGGGGCACAGATATATTAACTTCATACCATCCAAACTTTCTCATAAAAAATCCTGTATTAAAACGCATAAAAAAGGACCAATAGTGATTCTTAAAAAGGGCATTAAAACAGTAAACGAACAGATGGATTAAAAGAAACCTATTAAAATCTGGAAAATCTTTACCACCTTTTACTTTTGATTTCATCACGATTTCTCTTTTCAGCTTTTCCATTTTTGAGTTCCAAAAGAAGGTAAAACAGGTTTTGGTTATCTTTTTTAAAACATTAACAGGCGGGGGGAAAACCATGCTAAGATACAATAAAAGAGGTAAAATCACCATCTTTAAAACCAATACTTTACCCTCCATTGTAAGTCTCCTCATGTTCCACATACATATTTTCGTATTTACTTTCTGTATAACTGTTTCCCAACTATTATAACCATCATTATTTTCAGTGAATGATATACCTAAAATGGAAATGGATTCGGAGACATTAATTGGTACATCACGTAAAATCATCCCCCCAACACTTAAAATGTTACACTTATTAAAATTGATTTTAAAACCAGAAGCTAGGCAAAAGGATTGCACTTGATGGAGAGTGGCCGTAAGTGATGGTGCATCTGTACACAAGACCGCCACGTCATCCATGTAGCCTACAACCTTGGCCTCCAAACCACCGCTTCCAGGCAGAGGGACACCGCATATCTGTTTATTTTGGCGTATTGCACATAACATTGGTTCCAGTGCACAGATAAACAGTAGGGGGGACAGAGGGCATCCCTGTTTCACCCCTGACCGTAAAAATACCTCTTGTGTCTTAAAACCATTCACTAAAATCTTACTTGTACAATCCTTGTAAAATGCTTTAAGCGATAGTAAAAACCCTTCTGGTATGCCCATTTTCTCTAAAACTTTAAAAAGATAAAAGTGTGAGACACGGTCAAATGCTTTTTCAAAATCAATAGATAAAATCGCCATTTTCCCCTTTCTGTCTTTCACATCCTCAATACAGTCTTTCACTAAATTCAGATTGTCCCATATACTGCGCCCCGGCACCCCACACACTTGATTAGAATGAATAACTTTGCTGATGACTTCTTTTAGACGATTTGCACAAATTTTAGCCATTATTTTATAGTCACAATTTAAAAGTGTTATTGGTCTCCAGTTTTCTAATTTTGATTTATCGCCTTTTTTGTATAGGAGGGAGACTTCACCTTTCTTCCAGGAATTTAATAAAACCTTATTATTAAAAACCTCAGTAAACAAATAAAACAAATCATCTTTTAAAATATCATAAAAACATACATAAAATTCTATTGGGATGCCATCAGGACCAGGGACCTTTCCAGTTTTAAAACTTTTAATAGTTTTTAACACTTCTTGTTCCGTTAAAACTTGGGATAAAAACTCTTGGGATGCGGGATCTAAAACAGCTGTTAGTCCTTGCAGCGAATCATCCATTAATTTATTATCTATATTTTTTCCATTAAAAAGATTAGAAAAAAAAACCTCAACTTTACCCAGCATATTTTTTAGATTATTCTCACCATCTATATGGTCAATTATCACTTTTTCTTTTTTATTTTTCCTAAAAAAATATCTGGAACACTTTTCATTTTCTTCTATATGTTGTACTCTAGAACGAAAAATTATCTCTTTTCCTTTTTGTTCTAGCCATTTTGAAATCTCTTCTTTTAAGTTTGAAATATCAACTTGTACATCTATCCCATTGTCTCTGAGCTTAAATAATGTTTGTAGGCGGGTATTTAAAATTCTATATTCTTCATATTTTTCTTTGGCTCTACATATACTCTTTTTAATAAAAAAGTCTTTTATTTTTACTTTCATTCTATCCCACCATACACTCATAGTCTCACTTGTTTTTTTCCCTTTTCTACATTTCCTATAAAACTCAATAAAATCTGATAAAATCTGCGAGTCGGTTAAAAGGGATACGTTCATTTTCCAGCTTTTCTTACCACATTTTTTGTTGTCATTTACTTTTATGGTAAAGGATAAAAGTTTATGGTCTGAAAATATATTAGTTAAAACTTCACATTTGGCAGGTATTGTTTTATCTGAACCAAAAATAAAATCAATCCTAGAGCTACAATTAGAATTGCTCCAAGTGAAACCGGCGTCCTCTGTGCTGTCACTATGACACTCTTTATATATGTCTATCAATTTAGCATCTTTGACTATATCATGTAGCATACCTGAGGTTTTATCGTAGTTCCTGCTTACAGAGCTGGAGCGCCGGTTTTCACCTTTTAAAACACAATTAAAATCCCCTGCTAAGATAAAAGGTTCAGAGTTATTAATAAATAATGGTAAAAGATCAAGCATTTCGGCTCTTTCATTTTTCTCTGGGGATCCATAAAAATTTAAAAACTGCCATCTAATACCATCAATAAAAGCTTTCACTAATAAAATACGACCTGGTAAAATTTCCTGAATAAAATCAATTAAAACGTTCCCTTTAAAAAGTATGGCTACACCCGCTGATCCTGCAGCATTCGATCCGGACCAGACAGATGGCCCACACTTCCACTCATCTTTATATTTTTGATATGACATTTCATGTGGGATATTACATTCTTGCAGAAAAAATACAGATGCAGTAAAACACGTAAAAAAATTAAAAAGAGCAGTTCTTCTCGTGTTAGATTTTATGCCTCTCACGTTGAGGGAAATACCTTTGAGTTCAGCCATCATTAGAAAATGTAGAAATTTTACTTAGGTAACTAAGAGCAACGGATTTACCTGTCCGATGAACCTGATCAGACCACTGGGCTTGCGCCTCCCTCCTCATCTGATAGTATCGTCACGAGAGTCTCCGTGGAGGAGGAAAGATTACCACATTTATATAAACCCGACGCTACACTGGCATAGCTCGGAGGGCTGGCTGGCAGAACCCGCTGGGTCTCCATTGGCTGGCCATGCAGTTCCTCATCAGGTGGGTCCCCGAGGGGTTCCGCCGCCCCTGTTTGACCTGTAGAAGGTCGTCCTATAGGAGGAGGTTGCGCACAAGGCAGAGCCTCTGACTCTTCAGAGGCAGCAAGATCCCGGTCCCCACCTGTAGCAGCGGAGACCGAAACCCCTGAGGGTCCAGCGTCCACGTCCCCTTCTGGAGAAGTGTCCATCTGTTCACCTCCTGCTGCCTCCTCCGAACCACCCTTTTTCTTTTTCTTAGGACCCACCTTTATCCACTCAGCGCCCTCAGCACTAGGAGACCCAGACTGGGCATGGGCTTCTGTGTCGGCCTTTTGCCGGTCCCTTTTGACCTTACCAGTAGTGCCCTTCTGCTCCTTCTCAGCCCTCCTTTTGGACTCCCGCAGGTCCTGCAGCCAGGTTTTGGGATTTGGTATTTTACCTGTCATAGACTCTGGAGACACTTCACTATTTGGTACGCCCTTATTGTCTCCAGAGGCTCCAGGTTGTTGTTCCTCCTCCTGAGGGGTGGTCTGATCTTTTGGTCCTTGGTCGGACGTCTTGGACTTCCCCTTTTGCTCATCTTCCCGAAATCTGTGAGGGCAAGAAAAATAAAAGTGACCTGGAGTCTGGCAAAAACTGCATTTCTTTTCCTTAGGGCATTCTTTTGTCTCATGTTCTTCACTAGCACAATTTCTACATGATACATGACAGTTTTCTTTTGAATGACCATAGCGCCCACAATTTCTGCAATATACTGGCATCCCAGAAAAGAAGAAATCCCCATTTGTTTGCCCAATTTTGAAACGGGCAGGGGGGAGCCGTATACCACCTGGTGTATTTGGATCTCTTGTACACTTCACAAGGAATTTCCACTTAGATGTCCATATGTTATATTCGTTTAATATCTTCCCAATACATTTAACACTTTTAAAATAAATTGCTAGAAATGACATTACTTCTGGAGCAGAAACAAAGGGCGAAAATATTTTTACAATAACCAGTCTTACCTCATCCAGGACGTGCTCAACAATTTGTATCCCTTTCAAAACAGGACTATTTTCAACTTTTTTTAACTTTTCTAGTACATCTCTAAAAATACCTTCTCCGGTGAATGTGATGTCATAGTCACCTCTTCTGGGATAATCCTGGATGGAGAGAATTTCATTCCTTTGTACGCCAAGAAGGTTCCTGAGCACGTCCTGGACTACATACCCTAATTTCCTCATATCCGAGCCACCCGCCGTGAAGTGAACTCGGATAGAGTTTTTTAGCCTTGCATAAAGAGGCACGAGGTTAGGGTCAACCTCCATGGAAAAACGCAACAAGGTTGCAAATTGCAGCCACTTGCAATCTGCGCTCCCAGTGTTCTTGCAGCGAAAAACACCTGGAAGCTGGGGGATCGCAACTCGTTACCCTGGGACTAAGCCCTCTCCCTAATAGCAGCAAGCAGGTTAAGTCCACCAAAGTGGACGATCCTGAAAGGCCAAGGAGAGGGGTACCCGAGTGCCCTTCAACCACAATCTCCTGCAATAAAGCACTTGATCTTAGCCAAAAGGCCGAGAAGCGATAACCAGAATTGGTTTCAAACTACGGAGCCACCCAAGGATCCTGAAAAGTCCATTTGTGGAGATGAGCTCCTGGACTCCCGTTAAGAAGACATGTTGTCAACCTCTAGATCCCTTACATGCCTGCACTTTTCGGCTTGCTGCTGCTGCAATCCACGCGTTTTAGATCTGCATAACTCCACCTCTTTAAACACAGCACCTTCACCCCCTGCTGTTCCCACCCGCCTCAACACCGTTGGAAGGGAGGAGAACCAATTAAGGCGGGGGGTGGGGTGGAACGAGCAGCTGTCTACCCTTAGCAGGAGGGCTCCTGATTACATACCTCTCCTGCTGCTGCTGGCTGTCCAGCAGCAGACTGAAGGTGGCTGCTGCTGTGCACAGGTATATAAAGGCTCAGAGCCTATTATGACACGCGCAGCCAGCGTTCCATTGCCACATTCCATCTACTGCAGGCAGGATACCTGGCTGGCTGAATGTCGCTGAGAAGCTCACAGAGACCGCCATAAGCAACAGTTTAACAGAATGCCACAGACTAATCAACCAAACTTTTTGGGTTGGGTTCTCTTTTATAGTCTGCAGGCATTAAATGAAAGAAGTCAGTGTTCCAGCAGAAGGAGACAACGTTTCAGAAAAGGCATTGTAGCAAACCAAAAAAGAAATTTTAAGCGCAGCAGAGTAACCAGCGCACATACCTGTTAGCTCAGGTGAGTTTAAAAGGCTGCTGTTGATAACAAGGGCATTTGCTAAATAGATGGTGTGTGTGCAACAATATACTGAAAGGTCAATTATATTGTGCAGCTTATCTCACCACCTGTAGTTATTTAGGTGAAAGCTCCAAAATGCTTGCCTAATATGTCTGTTTATCCAAAAGGAAGTAAAAAGGGAGAGCTAGAAAGATAGCATTGCATCACATTACATGGCAATGCAATGCACAGTTGCTGAAGTTGAACCAAAATAAGCTTGTAATCTGGCTTCTGCAACTTTGAACATGAAAAATCCAATGAGGAGAAGAAAAGCAAAGCCAAAGAGTCCATCCCAAAATCCGACAAACAAGCAAAATGAACAAAAAACATTGAATTCAATTCTTTCTGATTTTAGAAACTGCATTAAAGAAGGGGTGCACCGGTCCTGGAGATACTGCAATACCAGGTCAATGCGTGGAGTGGACAGAGCAAGCTCTTTTTCCATCTCCCTGTTCTAAAAATCCATTTAATATATGGTCCCCAGATAGGGGACGTATCAGATATTAAACTGATAAGAACAGATACTACACTTGATCTTAGCCAAAAGGCCGAGAAGCGATAACCAGAATTGGTTTCAAACTACGGAGCCACCCAAGGATCCTGAAAAGTCCATTTGTGGAGATGAGCTCCTGGACTCCCGTTAAGAAGACATGTTGTCAACCTCTAGATCCCTTACATGCCTGCACTTTTCGGCTTGCTGCTGCTGCAATCCACGCGTTTTAGATCTGCATAACTCCACCTCTTTAAACACAGCACCTTCACCCCCTGCTGTTCCCACCCGCCTCAACACCGTTGGAAGGGAGGAGAACCAATTAAGGCGGGGGGTGGGGTGGAACGAGCAGCTGTCTACCCTTAGCAGGAGGGCTCCTGATTACATTCCTCTCCTGCTGCTGCTGCTGCTGGCTGTCCAGCAGCAGACTGAAGGTGACTGCTGCTGTGCACAGGTATATAAAGGCTCAGAGCCTATTATGACACGCGCAGCCAGCGTTCCATTGCCACATTCCATCTACTGCAGGCAGGATACCTGGCTGGCTGAATGTCGCTGAGAAGCTCACAGAGACCGCCATAAGCAACAGTTTAACAGAATGCCACAGACTAATCAACCAAACTTTTTGGGTTGGGTTCTCTTTTATAGTCTGCAGGCATTAAATGAAAGAAGTCAGTGTTCCAGCAGAAGGAGACAACGTTTCAGAAAAGGCATTGTAGCAAACCAAAAAAGAAATTTTAAGCGCAGCAGAGTAACCAGCGCACATACCTGTTAGCTCAGGTGAGTTTAAAAGGCTGCTGTTGATAACAAGGGCATTTGCTAAATAGATGGTGTGTGTGCAACAATATACTGAAAGGTCAATTATATTGTGCAGCTTATCTCACCACCTGTAGTTATTTAGGTGAAAGCTCCAAAATGCTTGCCTAATATGTCTGTTTATCCAAAAGGAAGTAAAAAGGGAGAGCTAGAAAGATAGCATTGCATCACATTACATGGCAATGCAATGCACAGTTGCTGAAGTTGAACCAAAATGAGCTTGTAATCTGGCTTCTGCAACTTTGAACATGAAAAATCCAATGAGGAGAAGAAAAGCAAAGCCAAAGAGTCCATCCCAAAATCCGACAAACAAGCAAAATGAACAAAAAACATTGAATTCAATTCTTTCTGATTTTAGAAACTGCATTAAAGAAGGGGTGCACCGGTCCTGGAGATACTGCAATACCAGGTCAATGCGTGGAGTGGACAGAGCAAGCTCTTTTTCCATCTCCCTGTTCTAAAAATCCATTTAATATATGGTCCCCAGATAGGGGACGTATCAGATATTAAACTGATAAGAACAGATACTACACTTGATCTTAGCCAAAAGGCCGAGAAGCGATAACCAGAATTGGTTTCAAACTACGGAGCCACCCAAGGATCCTGAAAAGTCCATTTGTGGAGATGAGCTCCTGGACTCCCGTTAAGAAGACATGTTGTCAACCTCTAGATCCCTTACATGCCTGCACTTTTCGGCTTGCTGCTGCTGCAATCCACGCGTTTTAGATCTGCATAACTCCACCTCTTTAAACACAGCACCTTCACCCCCTGCTGTTCCCACCCGCCTCAACACCGTTGGAAGGGAGGAGAACCAATTAAGGCGGGGGGTGGGGTGGAACGAGCAGCTGTCTACCCTTAGCAGGAGGGCTCCTGATTACATACCTCTCCTGCTGCTGCTGCTGCTGGCTGTCCAGCAGCAGACTGAAGGTGGCTGCTGCTGTGCACAGGTATATAAAGGCTCAGAGCCTATTATGACATGCGCAGCCAGCGTTCCATTGCCACATTCCATCTACTGCAGGCAGGATACCTGGCTGGCTGAATGTCGCTGAGAAGCTCACAGAGACCGCCATAAGCAACAGTTTAACAGAATGCCACAGACTAATCAACCAAACTTTTTGGGTTGGGTTCTCTTTTATAGTCTGCAGGCATTAAATGAAAGAAGTCAGTGTTCCAGCAGAAGGAGACAACGTTTCAGAAAAGGCATTGTAGCAAACCAAAAAAGAAATTTTAAGCGCAGCAGAGTAACCAGCGCACATACCTGTTAGCTCAGGTGAGTTTAAAAGGCTGCTGTTGATAACAAGGGCATTTGCTAAATAGATGGTGTGTGTGCAACAATATACTGAAAGGTCAATTATATTGTGCAGCTTATCTCACCACCTGTAGTTATTTAGGTGAAAGCTCCAAAATGCTTGCCTAATATGTCTGTTTATCCAAAAGGAAGTAAAAAGGGAGAGCTAGAAAGATAGCATTGCATCACATTACATGGCAATGCAATGCACAGTTGCTGAAGTTGAACCAAAATGAGCTTGTAATCTGGCTTCTGCAACTTTGAACATGAAAAATCCAATGAGGAGAAGAAAAGCAAAGCCAAAGAGTCCATCCCAAAATCCGACAAACAAGCAAAATGAACAAAAAACATTGAATTCAATTCTTTCTGATTTTAGAAACTGCATTAAAGAAGGGGTGCACCGGTCCTGGAGATACTGCAATACCAGGTCAATGCGTGGAGTGGACAGAGCAAGCTCTTTTTCCATCTCCCTGTTCTAAAAATCCATTTAATATATGGTCCCCAGATAGGGGACGTATCAGATATTAAACTGATAAGAACAGATCAGGTTTCAACATATTTTATTATGTGCGTAAAAGATGGTTTACAATCAAAAACAGCAACACAAACAATACATTAATAAAACACAGAATTCCACCCATAAAAACCCCATATACGATTGGCATCCCTTCTCCCAATACATTTGACATCCCTCAAGTAATAAATATACATCTGACTAAAAGCAATTTTAAGACAATCCTTCACAGAAATAGCATCACGTTTAAAAAGTAAAATATTGCGTGCCTTCCAAAGGGCGTCTTTAAAACAGTTAATCATACACCAACATATACAATACTGTTGAGGGGTCGGACATTTAAAAAGGCCATATAAAACATATTCATGGTTAAAATCTCTTAAACCGCAAGTCCATTTTAAAAGAATCCCAACTTTGTGCCAAAGTTCCTGTGCAAATGGGCAATTCCACATAAGGTGCAAGGTGGTTTCGTCATTAACACATGAGTCTCTGGGGCATTTTGCTCTGGCCACCAGGCCTCTCCTGTGTTGAAACTCTCTGGTGGGGAGGCACTGGTGGACCACCATCCATGCGATGTCCTTATGTCCATTTGCTAAGAATTTCCCGAAGACATTCTTCCAAACTTGCTTCGATCTCTCTTCTGAGAAATTTACTATGGGGGTCACATCTTCATTCCTCCTCAGAAAAGATAAAAGCTTCTTGCGGTCTTTAAAAATGTCCATATTAAAATCACCAAGGCTATAAAATCGAACAGTCTTTTCTAAGATTGATGGTGTTTGGGGGGGCAGAGTAAAACAGGGGAATTCAACGACAACTTAAACCATCTTTTAAAAATCATCCCACAAGTATATTTTAAAAAATAACTTAGCGCACTATTACCATTAAAATGTTTGAAACAAAAGCAGAAATAATTTAAATACAAATAAATATGTAAGTCGGGGACATCCCTTCCGCCGTTCATTTTATTCTTCCTCATTATTTCCCGCCTTAATTTTTCCATTTTGGAGTTCCATAAAAACATAAAGATCATCCTAGTCATTTTTTTAATTAAAACATCAGAGGGGGGGTACACCATAGCTATATACAGTATGAGGGGTAACAACACTGATTTTATAATTAAAATTTTCCCCTCCATTGTTAGGGACCTCAAACCCCAAAATGATATTTTCTTTGACATTTTTTCTATGACATTCTCCCAGCTTTGAGTTCCCACATTCTCCTCGTTAAAAACAACTCCAAGAATTTTTACATTGTCTCGTTTTATAGTGAGCTGCGGGAGTTGGGCGGTGTCCCAGGATCCCAAAGTCAGACATTCAGATTTATTTAAATTAAGTTTAAACCCGGATGCCTGGGAAAAAAATTCAATGCGCAACACCGCCCTCCGGAGGGAAGCAGGGTCCACGCACACAACCGTCACGTCATCCATGTAGCCAAAGACTCTCACATCACTGCCACCTCCGCCAGGAACAGGAACCCCTCTAATCACTTTGTCTTTCCTTATTGCGCTCAGCAGGGGCTCCATGGCGCAGATGAACAGGATGGGCGACAAGGGGCATCCCTGCTTCACTCCGGACTCAAGGGGAACTCCATCTGTTAAAAAGCCATTAAGAGAAATTTGACTAAAACAATTTTTATATAAAATCTTAATACAATTTAAAAGCATATTAGGGATACCCATTCTTTTTAAAACTCTAAAAAGAAATCTATGAGAGACTCTATCGAAAGCTTTTTCAAAATCTAGGGCTAAAAGAGCTACATTTTGACCCCGGTCTCTGGAATACCAAATTACATCCCTTAATACGTTTAAAACCTCTGAAATACTTCTGCCTGGTACACTACAAACCTGCTCAGGCTGGATTAGTTTGGCAATGACATTCCTGAGCCGGTTTGCAACCACCTTAGCAAGTACCTTGTAATCAACGTTTAGGAGAGTTATGGGTCTCCAATTCGCTAGAGCACTGCGATCACCTTTTTTATATATCAAAGACACCACTCCTCTCCTCCACGAAAATGGCAACTGTTCAGAAATAAAAACTTCTTTAAAAAGCATAAAAAGGTCCTCTTTTAAAATGTCCCAAAAAGTAAGGTAAAATTCTACAGGTAGTCCGTCACACCCAGGTGCTTTACCCTTAGAGAAACTTTTAAAAACATAAAATAATTCCTCTAAAACAATATCGCGTTCTAAAAACTCCTGGTCTGTAAAATTTAACTTAAAATCGAGATCATTAAGAGCATCAGATAAAAAGGACTCATCTATACACTTTTTACTAAAAAGATGCTTATAAAAGTTAAAAGTAGCATTCAACATTCCCTGCATAGATGTTTCACCCTCTAGATTTGTGATCACTTCTCTTTTATCCATGACTTTTTTGAAGAAGAAGCGAGAGCTCTTCTCCCCCTCCTCCAAGTGCTGCACTCTAGAGTTAAAAATAATCTCTTTCCCCTTTGTGTCTATGCAGTTCTGAATTTCAGTTTTTAGGCTAGCAATATCATCTCCCACCTCCACCCCTAGCTCTTTGAATTTAAAAAGTGTTTGTAGTTTGGTGTTAAGATCACTAAAACATCTTTTTTTCTCTCTAGCTTTACGTCTCCCTGCTTTTATAAAAAACATTCTGACTTTTTTTTTCAAATTTTCCCACCAGGTTACCATAGGGGCATCAGAAGGTTTTTGTCGCCGCCAGGCTTGATAGGCTTTACCAAAGTCTTGTCGAATCAGAGGGTCCTCCAGCAGGTAAGTACTTAGACGCCAGAGGCCCCTGTTGACCCTCTGTTCATCCCGGTATTCTAGGTGCACCTCCAAGCCCTTATGGTCAGAAAATATATTTGATGTTAAAACACATTTTACAGGGTTAAAGTCATCTGATAGGAAAATAAAATCGATCCTGGAGGACACCCCTCTTCCGGACCACGTATAACCAGGGTCCGTCGGCAGGAGTGACCTCCACGCATCGCATAATTTAAAATCAGTTATAAAATCTTTCAATAGATGACATGACTTATCCAATTTGCGTAAAGGGTCACCCCCCGCTCGTTGTTCACTAGCACAAAGACAATTAAAATCACCCCCTACGATCAGGGGAGATGACCCAGTACAGTACAATGGCAATATCCCAAATAAATTAATTCTCTCTTGCTTATCAGGGGGAGCATAAACATTCATTACACGTAGGATAAAACCATTAAATTTAAAATGCACTAAAACCACTCTGCCTGGTACTATTTCTGTGACAGCATTTACAGTAATATTTCTCCCACGACAGAGGAAGCCCACCCCCGCTGACTTGTTGTCATTGGAGCCAGACCAGATGGAGGGCCCCAGTCTCCAATCTGTCTTGATGTCATTATAATTTAGTGCATGTTGTATCCCGCATTCCTGTAATAAACAAATGTCAAAGTCAGCGGTTTCTAAATACTTGAATAGAGCAGCCCTACGAACTGGGCTCTTTAATGACCTCACATTCAGTGAGACAAGTCTTGATGTCGGCATTCATAGGTCAGGGTGGTGGATCTTCCATGAGGACACCTGACTCAAAGCCCTGTATGTCAAATTGCTCCAGGACATCCGGGCTAGAGGACCCAAACGACTCGATATTCTGTGAGCCGGCGGTTGCCCCCTCGTAGGTCACGGTTCCCAGCCACATTCCAGGAGACACTGGGGCTTCGACATTCCGTCTCTTTTTCGGGGCAGACTCCACTAGGTCACTGGTGCAGTCCTCCTCTTCCTCCACCTCCTCCAGGGGGAGAGACTGGTCCATCAGGATAAGATCACCAACACCGATTCCCTGATGTTCGCCACCTAGAAGCAAAGCCCCCTCATCTGGCTGGCTAATCGCCCTGGAAGATCCTGAGGCCATCGCTGCGTGGTCCCCTGTAGCCAACCGCACAGGGGCACCACCCTCCAGCCCAACAGGATCGGTATCGGGAACCATCGACACGGAGGATACCCTCCCAGAAGGAGGACCCCTCCGCTCCGGTCCATGCGAGGTCCGCCCATCGTTAAGGGACTTCAATGCAGGGGCCGCCCCAGAGGGGCCTCCGGCTCCCTGCTCCATCCCAGCCTTCTCGCCCTTCGAACCGCCCTCCGACGCCGGCCCGCCAGTGAAGACCGGCGGGCGCATCGGCTCAGCTGCAGAAGATGCAGCTTCTGCGTAGGTCCTGGTCCTGGTCCTGTTGGGGCATCCTCGGAACATGTGCCCCGCCTCACCACAAAGATTGCATTTCCTCCCAGCGGGACAGTCCTTCATTAAATGTCCGTAACAGCTGCAATTATTGCAGCGGTCTACTTTCCTGCCTGTGCAGGACGTTTGGGTATCACCCATTTGTCCACAGTTCCTGCAACATACCGGCATTCCAGGGTAAAATAAGTAGCCTCTGCTCTTACCGATCACAAATGTTGAGGGAGGGTGTAGCATTCCTCCCACTCCGCTTGGGTCCCTCTTTAGACGGGCCATGTACCTCCTCTTGCCGCACCAGAAGCCTACCGCGTTCTTCACAGTGCCCAGGTATCTCAGATCGTCACAATAACGGATAAGGTAGGTCGAGATGTCTGCAGCTTCCACAAAGGGGTTCGGGAAATGCACCACGATAGGGATCTCGTCATAGGCATACAAGAGACAAAAGGTTAGTCCATCCAATTCATCCAAGTAGTTTTTCTCATTTACCTTTTGTACGAGTTGGTGACAGCATCCCTGGCTCTTGAAGGTGATGGTGTAAGTCCCCTTGTACTCATTGTCCTGGAAGCAGAATATGTCTTCCCGCCGAAACTCCAGAACTCCAAGCAGAATCCTATGGCAGATGTAATCCAAATTCTTCTCCGTCCTCGATCCTGCTCCAACTTCAATCCTCACGGTGTTCCGCATCCGGGCATCACCCGATGAATATGTGAGCGTTGCCGGCATCCTTCACTCAGGAACGTACCGACTCTTCTCTCTGAAAGGCGCAAGCCTTCATGGGATCCCTTCCCGTTGCTCCCGGACTAATCCTTCCTCCCAATAGCAGCAGGGGGGTTAAGTCCCTCCGAAAAGGAACGATCCCCCCAGGCCGAGAGAAAGGGTACCAAGAGCACCTCACAGGCAAGACCACACAGGTAAACCTGATAGATCGTGCCAAAAGGCCGAGAAGCGATAACCAGAATTGGTTTCAAACTACGAAGCCACCCAAGGATCCTGAAAAGTCCATTTGTGGAGATGAGCTCCTGGACTCCCGTTAAGAAGACATGTTGTCAACCTCTAGATCCCTTACATGCCTGCACTTTTCGGCTTGCTGCTGCTGCAATCCACGCGTTTTAGATCTGCATAACTCCACCTCTTTAAACACAGCACCTTCACCCCCTGCTGTTCCCACCCGCCTCAACACCGTTGGAAGGGAGGAGAACCAATTAAGGCGGGGGGTGGGGTGGAACGAGCAGCTGTCTACCCTTAGCAGGAGGGCTCCTGATTACATACCTCTCCTGCTGCTGCTGCTGCTGGCTGTCCAGCAGCAGACTGAAGGTGGCTGCTGCTGTGCACAGGTATATAAAGGCTCAGAGCCTATTATGACACGCGCAGCCAGCGTTCCATTGCCACATTCCATCTACTGCAGGCAGGATACCTGGCTGGCTGAATGTCGCTGAGAAGCTCACAGAGACCGCCATAAGCAACAGTTTAACAGAATGCCACAGACTAATCAACCAAACTTTTTGGGTTGGGTTCTCTTTTATAGTCTGCAGGCATTAAATGAAAGAAGTCAGTGTTCCAGCAGAAGGAGACAACGTTTCAGAAAAGGCATTGTAGCAAACCAAAAAAGAAATTTTAAGCGCAGCAGAGTAACCAGCGCACATACCTGTTAGCTCAGGTGAGTTTAAAAGGCTGCTGTTGATAACAAGGGCATTTGCTAAATAGATGGTGTGTGTGCAACAATATACTGAAAGGTCAATTATATTGTGCAGCTTATCTCACCACCTGTAGTTATTTAGGTGAAAGCTCCAAAATGCTTGCCTAATATGTCTGTTTATCCAAAAGGAAGTAAAAAGGGAGAGCTAGAAAGATAGCATTGCATCACATTACATGGCAATGCAATGCACAGTTGCTGAAGTTGAACCAAAATGAGCTTGTAATCTGGCTTCTGCAACTTTGAACATGAAAAATCCAATGAGGAGAAGAAAAGCAAAGCCAAAGAGTCCATCCCAAAATCCGACAAACAAGCAAAATGAACAAAAAACATTGAATTCAATTCTTTCTGATTTTAGAAACTGCATTAAAGAAGGGGTGCACCGGTCCTGGAGATACTGCAATACCAGGTCAATGCGTGGAGTGGACAGAGCAAGCTCTTTTTCCATCTCCCTGTTCTAAAAATCCATTTAATATATGGTCCCCAGATAGGGGACGTATCAGATATTAAACTGATAAGAACAGATACTACACTTGATCTTAGCCAAAAGGCCGAGAAGCGATAACCAGAATTGGTTTCAAACTACGGAGCCACCCAAGGATCCTGAAAAGTCCATTTGTGGAGATGAGCTCCTGGACTCCCGTTAAGAAGACATGTTGTCAACCTCTAGATCCCTTACATGCCTGCACTTTTCGGCTTGCTGCTGCTGCAATCCACGCGTTTTAGATCTGCATAACTCCACCTCTTTAAACACAGCACCTTCACCCCCTGCTGTTCCCACCCGCCTCAACACCGTTGGAAGGGAGGAGAACCAATTAAGGCGGGGGGTGGGGTGGAACGAGCAGCTGTCTACCCTTAGCAGGAGGGCTCCTGATTACATACCTCTCCTGCTGCTGCTGCTGCTGGCTGTCCAGCAGCAGACTGAAGGTGGCTGCTGCTGTGCACAGGTATATAAAGGCTCAGAGCCTATTATGACACGCGCAGCCAGCGTTCCATTGCCACATTCCATCTACTGCAGGCAGGATACCTGGCTGGCTGAATGTCGCTGAGAAGCTCACAGAGACCGCCATAAGCAACAGTTTAACAGAATGCCACAGACTAATCAACCAAACTTTTTGGGTTGGGTTCTCTTTTATAGTCTGCAGGCATTAAATGAAAGAAGTCAGTGTTCCAGCAGAAGGAGACAACGTTTCAGAAAAGGCATTGTAGCAAACCAAAAAAGAAATTTTAAGCGCAGCAGAGTAACCAGCGCACATACCTGTTAGCTCAGGTGAGTTTAAAAGGCTGCTGTTGATAACAAGGGCATTTGCTAAATAGATGGTGTGTGTGCAACAATATACTGAAAGGTCAATTATATTGTGCAGCTTATCTCACCACCTGTAGTTATTTAGGTGAAAGCTCCAAAATGCTTGCCTAATATGTCTGTTTATCCAAAAGGAAGTAAAAAGGGAGAGCTAGAAAGATAGCATTGCATCACATTACATGGCAATGCAATGCACAGTTGCTGAAGTTGAACCAAAATGAGCTTGTAATCTGGCTTCTGCAACTTTGAACATGAAAAATCCAATGAGGAGAAGAAAAGCAAAGCCAAAGAGTCCATCCCAAAATCCGACAAACAAGCAAAATGAACAAAAAACATTGAATTCAATTCTTTCTGATTTTAGAAACTGCATTAAAGAAGGGGTGCACCGGTCCTGGAGATACTGCAATACCAGGTCAATGCGTGGAGTGGACAGAGCAAGCTCTTTTTCCATCTCCCTGTTCTAAAAATCCATTTAATATATGGTCCCCAGATAGGGGACGTATCAGATATTAAACTGATAAGAACAGATACTACACTTGATCTTAGCCAAAAGGCCGAGAAGCGATAACCAGAATTGGTTTCAAACTACGGAGCCACCCAAGGATCCTGAAAAGTCCATTTGTGGAGATGAGCTCCTGGACTCCCGTTAAGAAGACATGTTGTCAACCTCTAGATCCCTTACATGCCTGCACTTTTCGGCTTGCTGCTGCTGCAATCCACGCGTTTTAGATCTGCATAACTCCACCTCTTTAAACACAGCACCTTCACCCCCTGCTGTTCCCACCCGCCTCAACACCATTGGAAGGGAGGAGAACCAATTAAGGCGGGGGGTGGGGTGGAACGAGCAGCTGTCTACCCTTAGCAGGAGGGCTCCTGATTACATACCTCTCCTGCTGCTGCTGCTGCTGGCTGTCCAGCAGCAGACTGAAGGTGGCTGCTGCTGTGCACAGGTATATAAAGGCTCAGAGCCTATTATGACACGCGCAGCCAGCGTTCCATTGCCACATTCCATCTACTGCAGGCAGGATACCTGGCTGGCTGAATGTCGCTGAGAAGCTCACAGAGACCGCCATAAGCAACAGTTTAACAGAATGCCACAGACTAATCAACCAAACTTTTTGGGTTGGGTTCTCTTTTATAGTCTGCAGGCATTAAATGAAAGAAGTCAGTGTTCCAGCAGAAGGAGACAACGTTTCAGAAAAGGCATTGTAGCAAACCAAAAAAGAAATTTTAAGCGCAGCAGAGTAACCAGCGCACATACCTGTTAGCTCAGGTGAGTTTAAAAGGCTGCTGTTGATAACAAGGGCATTTGCTAAATAGATGGTGTGTGTGCAACAATATACTGAAAGGTCAATTATATTGTGCAGCTTATCTCACCACCTGTAGTTATTTAGGTGAAAGCTCCAAAATGCTTGCCTAATATGTCTGTTTATCCAAAAGGAAGTAAAAAGGGAGAGCTAGAAAGATAGCATTGCATCACATTACATGGCAATGCAATGCACAGTTGCTGAAGTTGAACCAAAATGAGCTTGTAATCTGGCTTCTGCAACTTTGAACATGAAAAATCCAATGAGGAGAAGAAAAGCAAAGCCAAAGAGTCCATCCCAAAATCCGACAAACAAGCAAAATGAACAAAAAACATTGAATTCAATTCTTTCTGATTTTAGAAACTGCATTAAAGAAGGGGTGCACCGGTCCTGGAGATACTGCAATACCAGGTCAATGCGTGGAGTGGACAGAGCAAGCTCTTTTTCCATCTCCCTGTTCTAAAAATCCATTTAATATATGGTCCCCAGATAGGGGACGTATCAGATATTAAACTGATAAGAACAGATACTACACTTGATCTTAGCCAAAAGGCCGAGAAGCGATAACCAGAATTGGTTTCAAACTACGGAGCCACCCAAGGATCCTGAAAAGTCCATTTGTGGAGATGAGCTCCTGGACTCCCGTTAAGAAGACATGTTGTCAACCTCTAGATCCCTTACATGCCTGCACTTTTCGGCTTGCTGCTGCTGCAATCCACGCGTTTTAGATCTGCATAACTCCACCTCTTTAAACACAGCACCTTCACCCCCTGCTGTTCCCACCCGCCTCAACACCGTTGGAAGGGAGGAGAACCAATTAAGGCGGGGGGTGGGGTGGAACGAGCAGCTGTCTACCCTTAGCAGGAGGGCTCCTGATTACATACCTCTCCTGCTGCTGCTGCTGCTGGCTGTCCAGCAGCAGACTGAAGGTGGCTGCTGCTGTGCACAGGTATATAAAGGCTCAGAGCCTATTATGACACGCGCAGCCAGCGTTCAATTGCCACATTCCATCTACTGCAGGCAGGATACCTGGCTGGCTGAATGTCGCTGAGAAGCTCACAGAGACCGCCATAAGCAACAGTTTAACAGAATGCCACAGACTAATCAACCAAACTTTTTGGGTTGGGTTCTCTTTTATAGTCTGCAGGCATTAAATGAAAGAAGTCAGTGTTCCAGCAGAAGGAGACAACGTTTCAGAAAAGGCATTGTAGCAAACCAAAAAAGAAATTTTAAGCGCAGCAGAGTAACCAGCGCACATACCTGTTAGCTCAGGTGAGTTTAAAAGGCTGCTGTTGATAACAAGGGCATTTGCTAAATAGATGGTGTGTGTGCAACAATATACTGAAAGGTCAATTATATTGTGCAGCTTATCTCACCACCTGTAGTTATTTAGGTGAAAGCTCCAAAATGCTTGCCTAATATGTCTGTTTATCCAAAAGGAAGTAAAAAGGGAGAGCTAGAAAGATAGCATTGCATCACATTACATGGCAATGCAATGCACAGTTGCTGAAGTTGAACCAAAATGAGCTTGTAATCTGGCTTCTGCAACTTTGAACATGAAAAATCCAATGAGGAGAAGAAAAGCAAAGCCAAAGAGTCCATCCCAAAATCCGACAAACAAGCAAAATGAACAAAAAACATTGAATTCAATTCTTTCTGATTTTAGAAACTGCATTAAAGAAGGGGTGCACCGGTCCTGGAGATACTGCAATACCAGGTCAATGCGTGGAGTGGACAGAGCAAGCTCTTTTTCCATCTCCCTGTTCTAAAAATCCATTTAATATATGGTCCCCAGATAGGGGACGTATCAGATATTAAACTGATAAGAACAGATACTACACTTGATCTTAGCCAAAAGGCCGAGAAGCGATAACCAGAATTGGTTTCAAACTACGGAGCCACCCAAGGATCCTGAAAAGTCCATTTGTGGAGATGAGCTCCTGGACTCCCGTTAAGAAGACATGTTGTCAACCTCTAGATCCCTTACATGCCTGCACTTTTCGGCTTGCTGCTGCTGCAATCCACGCGTTTTAGATCTGCATAACTCCACCTCTTTAAACACAGCACCTTCACCCCCTGCTGTTCCCACCCGCCTCAACATCGTTGGAAGGGAGGAGAACCAATTAAGGCGGGGGGTGGGGTGGAACGAGCAGCTGTCTACCCTTAGCAGGAGGGCTCCTGATTACATACCTCTCCTGCTGCTGCTGCTGGCTGTCCAGCAGCAGACTGAAGGTGGCTGCTGCTGTGCACAGGTATATAAAGGCTCAGAGCCTATTATGACACGCGCAGCCAGCGTTCCATTGCCACATTCCATCTACTGCAGGCAGGATACCTGGCTGGCTGAATGTCGCTGAGAAGCTCACAGAGACCGCCATAAGCAACAGTTTAACAGAATGCCACAGACTAATCAACCAAACTTTTTGGGTTGGGTTCTCTTTTATAGTCTGCAGGCATTAAATGAAAGAAGTCAGTGTCCCAGCAGAAGGAGACAACGTTTCAGAAAAGGCATTGTAGCAAACCAAAAAAGAAATTTTAAGCGCAGCAGAGTAACCAGCGCACATACCTGTTAGCTCAGGTGAGTTTAAAAGGCTGCTGTTGATAACAAGGGCATTTGCTAAATAGATGGTGTGTGTGCAACAATATACTGAAAGGTCAATTATATTGTGCAGCTTATCTCACCACCTGTAGTTATTTAGGTGAGAGCTCCAAAATGCTTGCCTAATATGTCTGTTTATCCAAAAGGAAGTAAAAAGGGAGAGCTAGAAAGATAGCATTGCATCACATTACATGGCAATGCAATGCACAGTTGCTGAAGTTGAACCAAAATGAGCTTGTAATCTGGCTTCTGCAACTTTGAACATGAAAAATCCAATGAGGAGAAGAAAAGCAAAGCCAAAGAGTCCATCCCAAAATCCGACAAACAAGCAAAATGAACAAAAAACATTGAATTCAATTCTTTCTGATTTTAGAAACTGCATTAAAGAAGGGGTGCACCGGTCCTGGAGATACTGCAATACCAGGTCAATGCGTGGAGTGGACAGAGCAAGCTCTTTTTCCATCTCCCTGTTCTAAAAATCCATTTAATATATGGTCCCCAGATAGGGGACGTATCAGATATTAAACTGATAAGAACAGATACTACACTTGATCTTAGCCAAAAGGCCGAGAAGCGATAACCAGAATTGGTTTCAAACTACGGAGCCACCCAAGGATCCTGAAAAGTCCATTTGTGGAGATGAGCTCCTGGACTCCCGTTAAGAAGACATGTTGTCAACCTCTAGATCCCTTACATGCCTGCACTTTTCGGCTTGCTGCTGCTGCAATCCACGCGTTTTAGATCTGCATAACTCCACCTCTTTAAACACAGCACCTTCACCCCCTGCTGTTCCCACCCGCCTCAACACCGTTGGAAGGGAGGAGAACCAATTAAGGCGGGGGGTGGGGTGGAACGAGCAGCTGTCTACCCTTAGCAGGAGGGCTCCTGATTACATACCTCTCCTGCTGCTGCTGCTGGCTGTCCAGCAGCAGACTGAAGGTGGCTGCTGCTGTGCACAGGTATATAAAGGCTCAGAGCCTATTATGACACGCGCAGCCAGCGTTCCATTGCCACATTCCATCTACTGCAGGCAGGATACCTGGCTGGCTGAATGTCGCTGAGAAGCTCACAGAGACCGCCATAAGCAACAGTTTAACAGAATGCCACAGACTAATCAACCAAACTTTTTGGGTTGGGTTCTCTTTTATAGTCTGCAGGCATTAAATGAAAGAAGTCAGTGTTCCAGCAGAAGGAGACAACGTTTCAGAAAAGGCATTGTAGCAAACCAAAAAAGAAATTTTAAGCGCAGCAGAGTAACCAGCGCACATACCTGTTAGCTCAGGTGAGTTTAAAAGGCTGCTGTTGATAACAAGGGCATTTGCTAAATAGATGGTGTGTGTGCAACAATATACTGAAAGGTCAATTATATTGTGCAGCTTATCTCACCACCTGTAGTTATTTAGGTGAAAGCTCCAAAATGCTTGCCTAATATGTCTGTTTATCCAAAAGGAAGTAAAAAGGGAGAGCTAGAAAGATAGCATTGCATCACATTACATGGCAATGCAATGCACAGTTGCTGAAGTTGAACCAAAATGAGCTTGTAATCTGGCTTCTGCAACTTTGAACATGAAAAATCCAATGAGGAGAAGAAAAGCAAAGCCAAAGAGTCCATCCCAAAATCCGACAAACAAGCAAAATGAACAAAAAACATTGAATTCAATTCTTTCTGATTTTAGAAACTGCATTAAAGAAGGGGTGCACCGGTCCTGGAGATACTGCAATACCAGGTCAATGCGTGGAGTGGACAGAGCAAGCTCTTTTTCCATCTCCCTGTTCTAAAAATCCATTTAATATATGGTCCCCAGATAGGGGACGTATCAGATATTAAACTGATAAGAACAGATACTACACTTGATCTTAGCCAAAAGGCCGAGAAGCGATAACCAGAATTGGTTTCAAACTACGGAGCCACCCAAGGATCCTGAAAAGTCCATTTGTGGAGATGAGCTCCTGGACTCCCGTTAAGAAGACATGTTGTCAACCTCTAGATCCCTTACATGCCTGCACTTTTCGGCTTGCTGCTGCTGCAATCCACGCGTTTTAGATCTGCATAACTCCACCTCTTTAAACACAGCACCTTCACCCCCTGCTGTTCCCACCCGCCTCAACACCGTTGGAAGGGAGGAGAACCAATTAAGGCGGGGGGTGGGGTGGAACGAGCAGCTGTCTACCCTTAGCAGGAGGGCTCCTGATTACATACCTCTCCTGCTGCTGCTGCTGCTGGCTGTCCAGCAGCAGACTGAAGGTGGCTGCTGCTGTGCACAGGTATATAAAGGCTCAGAGCCTATTATGACACGCGCAGCCAGCGTTCCATTGCCACATTCCATCTACTGCAGGCAGGATACCTGGCTGGCTGAATGTCGCTGAGAAGCTCACAGAGACCGCCATAAGCAACAGTTTAACAGAATGCCACAGACTAATCAACCAAACTTTTTGGGTTGGGTTCTCTTTTATAGTCTGCAGGCATTAAATGAAAGAAGTCAGTGTTCCAGCAGAAGGAGACAACGTTTCAGAAAAGGCATTGTAGCAAACCAAAAAAGAAATTTTAAGCGCAGCAGAGTAACCAGCGCACATACCTGTTAGCTCAGGTGAGTTTAAAAGGCTGCTGTTGATAACAAGGGCATTTGCTAAATAGATGGTGTGTGTGCAACAATATACTGAAAGGTCAATTATATTGTGCAGCTTATCTCACCACCTGTAGTTATTTAGGTGAAAGCTCCAAAATGCTTGCCTAATATGTCTGTTTATCCAAAAGGAAGTAAAAAGGGAGAGCTAGAAAGATAGCATTGCATCACATTACATGGCAATGCAATGCACAGTTGCTGAAGTTGAACCAAAATGAGCTTGTAATCTGGCTTCTGCAACTTTGAACATGAAAAATCCAATGAGGAGAAGAAAAGCAAAGCCAAAGAGTCCATCCCAAAATCCGACAAACAAGCAAAATGAACAAAAAACATTGAATTCAATTCTTTCTGATTTTAGAAACTGCATTAAAGAAGGGGTGCACCGGTCCTGGAGATACTGCAATACCAGGTCAATGCGTGGAGTGGACAGAGCAAGCTCTTTTTCCATCTCCCTGTTCTAAAAATCCATTTAATATATGGTCCCCAGATAGGGGACGTATCAGATATTAAACTGATAAGAACAGATACTACACTTGATCTTAGCCAAAAGGCCGAGAAGCGATAACCAGAATTGGTTTCAAACTACGGAGCCACCCAAGGATCCTGAAAAGTCCATTTGTGGAGATGAGCTCCTGGACTCCCGTTAAGAAGACATGTTGTCAACCTCTAGATCCCTTACATGCCTGCACTTTTCGGCTTGCTGCTGCTGCAATCCACGCGTTTTAGATCTGCATAACTCCACCTCTTTAAACACAGCACCTTCACCCCCTGCTGTTCCCACCCGCCTCAACACCGTTGGAAGGGAGGAGAACCAATTAAGGCGGGGGGTGGGGTGGAACGAGCAGCTGTCTACCCTTAGCAGGAGGGCTCCTGATTACATACCTCTCCTGCTGCTGCTGCTGCTGGCTGTCCAGCAGCAGACTGAAGGTGGCTGCTGCTGTGCACAGGTATATAAAGGCTCAGAGCCTATTATGACACGCGCAGCCAGCGTTCCATTGCCACATTCCATCTACTGCAGGCAGGATACCTGGCTGGCTGAATGTCGCTGAGAAGCTCACAGAGACCGCCATAAGCAACAGTTTAACAGAATGCCACAGACTAATCAACCAAACTTTTTGGGTTGGGTTCTCTTTTATAGTCTGCAGGCATTAAATGAAAGAAGTCAGTGTTCCAGCAGAAGGAGACAACGTTTCAGAAAAGGCATTGTAGCAAACCAAAAAAGAAATTTTAAGCGCAGCAGAGTAACCAGCGCACATACCTGTTAGCTCAGGTGAGTTTAAAAGGCTGCTGTTGATAACAAGGGCATTTGCTAAATAGATGGTGTGTGTGCAACAATATACTGAAAGGTCAATTATATTGTGCAGCTTATCTCACCACCTGTAGTTATTTAGGTGAAAGCTCCAAAATGCTTGCCTAATATGTCTGTTTATCCAAAAGGAAGTAAAAAGGGAGAGCTAGAAAGATAGCATTGCATCACATTACATGGCAATGCAATGCACAGTTGCTGAAGTTGAACCAAAATGAGCTTGTAATCTGGCTTCTGCAACTTTGAACATGAAAAATCCAATGAGGAGAAGAAAAGCAAAGCCAAAGAGTCCATCCCAAAATCCGACAAACAAGCAAAATGAACAAAAAACATTGAATTCAATTCTTTCTGATTTTAGAAACTGCATTAAAGAAGGGGTGCACCGGTCCTGGAGATACTGCAATACCAGGTCAATGCGTGGAGTGGACAGAGCAAGCTCTTTTTCCATCTCCCTGTTCTAAAAATCCATTTAATATATGGTCCCCAGATAGGGGACGTATCAGATATTAAACTGATAAGAACAGATTTTTTTTTTTTTTTTATCGAAAGCCCGAATTCGTGTACAAAACCCGAGTGCGCTTAAAAAAGTGACAAGTGCCACAAAAAAAGTGCACTAGGATGCTGGTCTTCTTGAAACCCTCTCCAAAAGGAGAAGGGTCCCCCAAACCATTCCCCGTCCCTCCGAGCCAAAAGGCCACAGCGAGGAACAGGGACAAAAAGCCACCTCCAGCCGAAGCCAGAGGCGACCCAATCTTACCCCCAGCACCTGCCCGAGTTCTCACCCGAGCAAGGCACTGGGAGCCAAAGACTGTGCTTCCCTCCCGGAAGAGGGGAGCCAACAACGCTCTCCTCCCAAAAGAGGAGAGCCAGGGGGGTTCAGGGGGGAGCGGAACCTGATGGCCACACACTCCCCCCCTAGACCTGCCAAGAGAGGAACCCGTAAGGGAACCGCATCCCGACAAAATCCTAGTAGGACGTGACACACGTGAATAAGTGGACACACAGTGACAAAGAAATTAAATAAATAGTGAAGGTTTCACAGTATAATACTGCCCGGACCTTCGACCGGGAATTTAAAAATTCCCCATCCTAAGGCCAGAAGGCCCGGAATAAGGGTGTGTGCGAAGAAAGAAAATTTGAAGTGCTTGTGCAAATGTGCCATAAACTCAAGTGGGGTTCCCAATCCCAGTGAGTTAAGGCACCCCAGGGTCACCACTCCTGGGGCACTTCACACTTCGGGCTTTCGATCTTCCCCGGCCCAATGGCGTCGATCCTGGGGGGCCATGCTTTCCACCAGATGACTATATTAGCCACCTGGCGTACTAACAAGCGCCTAAACCCCAGTGTGCATAATGTATCAATCTACTAGGGCGGCCAACATCCAAAACCGCCTTTTCGAAAGATACTACACTTGATCTTAGCCAAAAGGCCGAGAAGCGATAAGAACAGATACTACACTTGATCTTAGCCAAAAGGCCGAGAAGCGATAACCAGAATTGGTTTCAAACTACGGAGCCACCCAAGGATCCTGAAAAGTCCATTTTTGGAGATGAGCTCCTGGACTCCCGTTAAGAAGACATGTTGTCAACCTCTAGATCCCTTACATGCCTGCACTTTTCGGCTTGCTGCTGCTGCAATCCACGCATTTTAGATCTGCATAACTCCACCTCTTTAAACACAGCACCTTCACCCCCTGCTGTTCCCACCCGCCTCAACACCGTTGGAAGGGAGGAGAACCAATTAAGGCGGGGGGTGGGGTGGAACGAGCAGCTGTCTACCCTTAGCAGGAGGGCTCCTGATTACATACCTCTCCTGCTGCTGCTGCTGGCTGTCCAGCAGCAGACTGAAGGTGGCTGCTGCTGTGCACAGGTATATAAAGGCTCAGAGCCTATTATGACACGCGCAGCCAGCGTTCCATTGCCACATTCCATCTACTGCAGGCAGGATACCTGGCTGGCTGAATGTCGCTGAGAAGCTCACAGAGACCGCCATAAGCAACAGTTTAACAGAATGCCACAGACTAATCAACCAAACTTTTTGGGTTGGGTTCTCTTTTATAGTCTGCAGGCATTAAATGAAAGAAGTCAGTGTTCCAGCAGAAGGAGACAACGTTTCAGAAAAGGCATTGTAGCAAACCAAAAAAGAAATTTTAAGCGCAGCAGAGTAACCAGCGCACATACCTGTTAGCTCAGGTGAGTTTAAAAGGCTGCTGTTGATAACAAGGGCATTTGCTAAATAGATGGTGTGTGTGCAACAATATACTGAAAGGTCAATTATATTGTGCAGCTTATCTCACCACCTGTAGTTATTTAGGTGAAAGCTCCAAAATGCTTGCCTAATATGTCTGTTTATCCAAAAGGAAGTAAAAAGGGAGAGCTAGAAAGATAGCATTGCATCACATTACATGGCAATGCAATGCACAGTTGCTGAAGTTGAACCAAAATGAGCTTGTAATCTGGCTTCTGCAACTTTGAACATGAAAAATCCAATGAGGAGAAGAAAAGCAAAGCCAAAGAGTCCATCCCAAAATCCGACAAACAAGCAAAATGAACAAAAAACATTGAATTAAATTCTTTCTGATTTTAGAAACTGCATTAAAGAAGGGGTGCACCGGTCCTGGAGATACTGCAATACCAGGTCAATGCGTGGAGTGGACAGAGCAAGCTCTTTTTCCATTTCCCTGTTCTAAAAATCCATTTAATATATGGTCCCCAGATAGGGGACGTATCAGATATTAAACTGATAAGAACAGATACTACACTTGATCTTAGCCAAAAGGCCGAGAAGCGATAACCAGAATTGGTTTCAAACTACGGAGCCACCCAAGGATCCTGAAAAGTCCATTTGTGGAGATGAGCTCCTGGACTCCCGTTAAGAAGACATGTTGTCAACCTCTAGATCCCTTACATGCCTGCACTTTTCGGCTTGCTGCTGCTGCAATCCACGCGTTTTAGATCTGCATAACTCCACCTCTTTAAACACAGCACCTTCACCCCCTGCTGTTCCCACCCGCCTCAACACCGTTGGAAGGGAGGAGAACCAATTAAGGCGGGGGGTGGGGTGGAACGAGCAGCTGTCTACCCTTAGCAGGAGGGCTCCTGATTACATACCTCTCCTGCTGCTGCTGCTGGCTGTCCAGCAGCAGACTGAAGGTGGCTGCTGCTGTGCACAGGTATATAAAGGCTCAGAGCCTATTATGACACGCGCAGCCAGCGTTCCATTGCCACATTCCATCTACTGCAGGCAGGATACCTGGCTGGCTGAATGTCGCTGAGAAGCTCACAGAGACCGCCATAAGCAACAGTTTAACAGAATGCCACAGACTAATCAACCAAACTGTTTGGGTTGGGTTCTCTTTTATAGTCTGCAGGCATTAAATGAAAGAAGTCAGTGTTCCAGCAGAAGGAGACAACGTTTCAGAAAAGGCATTGTAGCAAACCAAAAAAGAAATTTTAAGCGCAGCAGAGTAACCAGCGCACATACCTGTTAGCTCAGGTGAGTTTAAAAGGCTGCTGTTGATAACAAGGGCATTTGCTAAATAGATGGTGTGTGTGTAACAATATACTGAAAGGTCAATTATATTGTGCAGCTTATCTCACCACCTGTAGTTATTTAGGTGAAAGCTCCAAAATGCTTGCCTAATATGTCTGTTTATCCAAAAGGAAGTAAAAAGGGAGAGCTAGAAAGATAGCATTGCATCACATTACATGGCAATGCAATGCACAGTTGCTGAAGTTGAACCAAAATGAGCTTGTAATCTGGCTTCTGCAACTTTGAACATGAAAAATCCAATGAGGAGAAGAAAAGCAAAGCCAAAGAGTCCATCCCAAAATCCGACAAACAAGCAAAATGAACAAAAAACATTGAATTCAATTCTTTCTGATTTTAGAAACTGCATTAAAGAAGGGGTGCACCGGTCCTGGAGATACTGCAATACCAGGTCAATGCGTGGAGTGGACAGAGCAAGCTCTTTTTCCATCTCCCTGTTCTAAAAATCCATTTAATATATGGTCCCCAGATAGGGGACGTATCAGATATTAAACTGATAAGAACAGATACTACACTTGATCTTAGCCAAAAGGCCGAGAAGCGATAACCAGAATTGGTTTCAAACTACGGAGCCACCCAAGGATCCTGAAAAGTCCATTTGTGGAGATGAGCTCCTGGACTCCCGTTAAGAAGACATGTTGTCAACCTCTAGATCCCTTACATGCCTGCACTTTTCGGCTTGCTGCTGCTGCAATCCACGCGTTTTAGATCTGCATAACTCCACCTCTTTAAACACAGCACCTTCACCCCCTGCTGTTCCCACCCGCCTCAACACCGTTGGAAGGGAGGAGAACCAATTAAGGCGGGGGGTGGGGTGGAACGAGCAGCTGTCTACCCTTAGCAGGAGGGCTCCTGATTACATACCTCTCCTGCTGCTGCTGCTGCTGGCTGTCCAGCAGCAGACTGAAGGTGGCTGCTGCTGTGCACAGGTATATAAAGGCTCAGAGCCTATTATGACACGCGCAGCCAGCGTTCCATTGCCACATTCCATCTACTGCAGGCAGGATACCTGGCTGGCTGAATGTCGCTGAGAAGCTCACAGAGACCGCCATAAGCAACAGTTTAACAGAATGCCACAGACTAATCAACCAAACTTTTTGGGTTGGGTTCTCTTTTATAGTCTGCAGGCATTAAATGAAAGAAGTCAGTGTTCCAGCAGAAGGAGACAACGTTTCAGAAAAGGCATTGTAGCAAACCAAAAAAGAAATTTTAAGCGCAGCAGAGTAACCAGCGCACATACCTGTTAGCTCAGGTGAGTTTAAAAGGCTGCTGTTGATAACAAGGGCATTTGCTAAATAGATGGTGTGTGTGCAACAATATACTGAAAGGTCAATTATATTGTGCAGCTTATCTCACCACCTGTAGTTATTTAGGTGAAAGCTCCAAAATGCTTGCCTAATATGTCTGTTTATCCAAAAGGAAGTAAAAAGGGAGAGCTAGAAAGATAGCATTGCATCACATTACATGGCAATGCAATGCACAGTTGCTGAAGTTGAACCAAAATGAGCTTGTAATCTGGCTTCTGCAACTTTGAACATGAAAAATCCAATGAGGAGAAGAAAAGCAAAGCCAAAGAGTCCATCCCAAAATCCGACAAACAAGCAAAATGAACAAAAAACATTGAATTCAATTCTTTCTGATTTTAGAAACTGCATTAAAGAAGGGGTGCACCGGTCCTGGAGATACTGCAATACCAGGTCAATGCGTGGAGTGGACAGAGCAAGCTCTTTTTCCATCTCCCTGTTCTAAAAATCCATTTAATATATGGTCCCCAGATAGGGGACGTATCAGATATTAAACTGATAAGAACAGATACTACACTTGATCTTAGCCAAAAGGCCGAGAAGCGATAACCAGAATTGGTTTCAAACTACGGAGCCACCCAAGGATCCTGAAAAGTCCATTTGTGGAGATGAGCTCCTGGACTCCCGTTAAGAAGACATGTTGTCAACCTCTAGATCCCTTACATGCCTGCACTTTTCGGCTTGCTGCTGCTGCAATCCACGCGTTTTAGATCTGCATAACTCCACCTCTTTAAACACAGCACCTTCACCCCCTGCTGTTCCCACCCGCCTCAACACCGTTGGAAGGGAGGAGAACCAATTAAGGCGGGGGGTGGGGTGGAACGAGCAGCTGTCTACCCTTAGCAGGAGGGCTCCTGATTACATACCTCTCCTGCTGCTGCTGCTGCTGGCTGTCCAGCAGCAGACTGAAGGTGGCTGCTGCTGTGCACAGGTATATAAAGGCTCAGAGCCTATTATGACACGCGCAGCCAGCGTTCCATTGCCACATTCCATCTACTGCAGGCAGGATACCTGGCTGGCTGAATGTCGCTGAGAAGCTCACAGAGACCGCCATAAGCAACAGTTTAACAGAATGCCACAGACTAATCAACCAAACTTTTTGGGTTGGGTTCTCTTTTATAGTCTGCAGGCATTAAATGAAAGAAGTCAGTGTTCCAGCAGAAGGAGACAACGTTTCAGAAAAGGCATTGTAGCAAACCAAAAAAGAAATTTTAAGCGCAGCAGAGTAACCAGCGCACATACCTGTTAGCTCAGGTGAGTTTAAAAGGCTGCTGTTGATAACAAGGGCATTTGCTAAATAGATGGTGTGTGTGCAACAATATACTGAAAGGTCAATTATATTGTGCAGCTTATCTCACCACCTGTAGTTATTTAGGTGAAAGCTCCAAAATGCTTGCCTAATATGTCTGTTTATCCAAAAGGAAGTAAAAAGGGAGAGCTAGAAAGATAGCATTGCATCACATTACATGGCAATGCAATGCACAGTTGCTGAAGTTGAACCAAAATGAGCTTGTAATCTGGCTTCTGCAACTTTGAACATGAAAAATCCAATGAGGAGAAGAAAAGCAAAGCCAAAGAGTCCATCCCAAAATCCGACAAACAAGCAAAATGAACAAAAAACATTGAATTCAATTCTTTCTGATTTTAGAAACTGCATTAAAGAAGGGGTGCACCGGTCCTGGAGATACTGCAATACCAGGTCAATGCGTGGAGTGGACAGAGCAAGCTCTTTTTCCATCTCCCTGTTCTAAAAATCCATTTAATATATGGTCCCCAGATAGGGGACGTATCAGATATTAAACTGATAAGAACAGATACTACACTTGATCTTAGCCAAAAGGCCGAGAAGCGATAACCAGAATTGGTTTCAAACTACGGAGCCACCCAAGGATCCTGAAAAGTCCATTTGTGGAGATGAGCTCCTGGACTCCCGTTAAGAAGACATGTTGTCAACCTCTAGATCCCTTACATGCCTGCACTTTTCGGCTTGCTGCTGCTGCAATCCACGCGTTTTAGATCTGCATAACTCCACCTCTTTAAACACAGCACCTTCACCCCCTGCTGTTCCCACCCGCCTCAACACCGTTGGAAGGGAGGAGAACCAATTAAGGCGGGGGGTGGGGTGGAACGAGCAGCTGTCTACCCTTAGCAGGAGGGCTCCTGATTACATACCTCTCCTGCTGCTGCTGCTGCTGGCTGTCCAGCAGCAGACTGAAGGTGGCTGCTGCTGTGCACAGGTATATAAAGGCTCAGAGCCTATTATGACACGCGCAGCCAGCGTTCCATTGCCACATTCCATCTACTGCAGGCAGGATACCTGGCTGGCTGAATGTCGCTGAGAAGCTCACAGAGACCGCCATAAGCAACAGTTTAACAGAATGCCACAGACTAATCAACCAAACTTTTTGGGTTGGGTTCTCTTTTATAGTCTGCAGGCATTAAATGAAAGAAGTCAGTGTTCCAGCAGAAGGAGACAACGTTTCAGAAAAGGCATTGTAGCAAACCAAAAAAGAAATTTTAAGCGCAGCAGAGTAACCAGCGCACATACCTGTTAGCTCAGGTGAGTTTAAAAGGCTGCTGTTGATAACAAGGGCATTTGCTAAATAGATGGTGTGTGTGCAACAATATACTGAAAGGTCAATTATATTGTGCAGCTTATCTCACCACCTGTAGTTATTTAGGTGAAAGCTCCAAAATGCTTGCCTAATATGTCTGTTTATCCAAAAGGAAGTAAAAAGGGAGAGCTAGAAAGATAGCATTGCATCACATTACATGGCAATGCAATGCACAGTTGCTGAAGTTGAACCAAAATGAGCTTGTAATCTGGCTTCTGCAACTTTGAACATGAAAAATCCAATGAGGAGAAGAAAAGCAAAGCCAAAGAGTCCATCCCAAAATCCGAGAAACAAGCAAAATGAACAAAAAACATTGAATTCAATTCTTTCTGATTTTAGAAACTGCATTAAAGAAGGGGTGCACCGGTCCTGGAGATACTGCAATACCAGGTCAATGCGTGGAGTGGACAGAGCAAGCTCTTTTTCCATCTCCCTGTTCTAAAAATCCATTTAATATATGGTCCCCAGATAGGGGACGTATCAGATATTAAACTGATAAGAACAGATTTTTTTTTTTTTTTTTTTTGAAAGCCCGAATTCGTGTACAAAACCCGAGTGCGCTTAAAAAAGTGACAAGTGCCACAAAAAAAGTGCACTAGGATGCTGGTCTTCTTGAAACCCTCTCCAAAAGGAGAAGGGTCCCCCAAACCATTCCCCGTCCCTCCGAGCCAAAAGGCCACAGCGAGGAACAGGGACAAAAAGCCACCTCCAGCCGAAGCCAGAGGCGACCCAATCTTACCCCCAGCACCTGCCCGAGTTCTCACCCGAGCAAGGCACTGGGAGCCAAAGACTGTGCTCCCCTCCCGGAAGAGGGGAGCCAACAACGCTCTCCTCCCGAAAGAGGAGAGCCAGGGGGGTTCAGGGGGGAGCGGAACCTGATGGCCACACACTCCCCCCCTAGACCTGCCAAGAGAGGAACCCGTAAGGGAACCGCATCCCGACAAAATCCTAGTAGGACGTGACACACGTGAATAAGTGGACACACAGTGACAAAGACATTAAATAAATAGTGAAGGTTTCACAGTATAATACTGCCCAGACCTTCGACCGGGAATTGAAAAATTCCCCATCCTAAGGCCAGAAGGCCCGGAATAAGGGTGTGTGCGAAGAAAGAAAATTTGAAGTGCTTGTGCAAATGTGCCATAAACTCAAGTGGGGTTCCCAATCCCAGTGAGTTAAGGCACCCCAGGGTCACCACTCCTGGGGCACTTCACACTTCGGGCTTTCGATCTTCCCCGGCCCAATGGCGTCGATCCTGGGGGGCCATGCTTTCCACCAGATGACTATATTAGCCACCTGGCGTACTAACAAGCGCCTAAACCCCAGTGTGCATAATGTATCAATCTACTAGGGCGGCCAACATCCAAAACCGCCTTTTCGAAAGATACTACACTTGATCTTAGCCAAAAGGCCGAGAAGCGATAACCAGAATTGGTTTCAAACTACGGAGCCACCCAAGGATCCTGAAAAGTCCATTTGTGGAGATGAGCTCCTGGACTCCCGTTAAGAAGACATGTTGTCAACCTCTAGATCCCTTACATGCCTGCACTTTTCGGCTTGCTGCTGCTGCAATCCACGCGTTTTAGATCTGCATAACTCCACCTCTTTAAACACAGCACCTTCACCCCCTGCTGTTCCCACCCGCCTCAACACCGTTGGAAGGGAGGAGAACCAATTAAGGCGGGGGGTGGGGTGGAACGAGCAGCTGTCTACCCTTAGCAGGAGGGCTCCTGATTACATACCTCTCCTGCTGCTGCTGCTGCTGGCTGTCCAGCAGCAGACTGAAGGTGGCTGCTGCTGTGCACAGGTATATAAAGGCTCAGAGCCTATTATGACATGCGCAGCCAGCGTTCCATTGCCACATTCCATCTACTGCAGGCAGGATACCTGGCTGGCTGAATGTCGCTGAGAAGCTCACAGAGACCGCCATAAGCAACAGTTTAACAGAATGCCACAGACTAATCAACCAAACTTTTTGGGTTGGGTTCTCTTTTATAGTCTGCAGGCATTAAATGAAAGAAGTCAGTGTTCCAGCAGAAGGAGACAACGTTTCAGAAAAGGCATTGTAGCAAACCAAAAAAGAAATTTTAAGCGCAGCAGAGTAACCAGCGCACATACCTGTTAGCTCAGGTGAGTTTAAAAGGCTGCTGTTGATAACAAGGGCATTTGCTAAATAGATGGTGTGTGTGCAACAATATACTGAAAGGTCAATTATATTGTGCAGCTTATCTCACCACCTGTAGTTATTTAGGTGAAAGCTCCAAAATGCTTGCCTAATATGTCTGTTTATCCAAAAGGAAGTAAAAAGGGAGAGCTAGAAAGATAGCATTGCATCACATTACATGGCAATGCAATGCACAGTTGCTGAAGTTGAACCAAAATGAGCTTGTAATCTGGCTTCTGCAACTTTGAACATGAAAAATCCAATGAGGAGAAGAAAAGCAAAGCCAAAGAGTCCATCCCAAAATCCGACAAACAAGCAAAATGAACAAAAAACATTGAATTCAATTCTTTCTGATTTTAGAAACTGCATTAAAGAAGGGGTGCACCGGTCCTGGAGATACTGCAATACCAGGTCAATGCGTGGAGTGGACAGAGCAAGCTCTTTTTCCATCTCCCTGTTCTAAAAATCCATTTAATATATGGTCCCCAGATAGGGGACGTATCAGATATTAAACTGATAAGAACAGATACTACACTTGATCTTAGCCAAAAGGCCGAGAAGCGATAACCAGAATTGGTTTCAAACTACGGAGCCACCCAAGGATCCTGAAAAGTCCATTTGTGGAGATGAGCTCCTGGACTCCCGTTAAGAAGACATGTTGTCAACCTCTAGATCCCTTACATGCCTGCACTTTTCGGCTTGCTGCTGCTGCAATCCACGCGTTTTAGATCTGCATAACTCCACCTCTTTAAACACAGCACCTTCACCCCCTGCTGTTCCCACCCGCCTCAACACCGTTGGAAGGGAGGAGAACCAATTAAGGCGGGGGGTGGGGTGGAACGAGCAGCTGTCTACCCTTAGCAGGAGGGCTCCTGATTACATACCTCTCCTGCTGCTGCTGCTGCTGGCTGTCCAGCAGCAGACTGAAGGTGGCTGCTGCTGTGCACAGGTATATAAAGGCTCAGAGCCTATTATGACACGCGCAGCCAGCGTTCCATTGCCACATTCCATCTACTGCAGGCAGGATACCTGGCTGGCTGAATGTCGCTGAGAAGCTCACAGAGACCGCCATAAGCAACAGTTTAACAGAATGCCACAGACTAATCAACCAAACTTTTTGGGTTGGGTTCTCTTTTATAGTCTGCAGGCATTAAATGAAAGAAGTCAGTGTTCCAGCAGAAGGAGACAACGTTTCAGAAAAGGCATTGTAGCAAACCAAAAAAGAAATTTTAAGCGCAGCAGAGTAACCAGCGCACATACCTGTTAGCTCAGGTGAGTTTAAAAGGCTGCTGTTGATAACAAGGGCATTTGCTAAATAGATGGTGTGTGTGCAACAATATACTGAAAGGTCAATTATATTGTGCAGCTTATCTCACCACCTGTAGTTATTTAGGTGAAAGCTCCAAAATGCTTGCCTAATATGTCTGTTTATCCAAAAGGAAGTAAAAAGGGAGAGCTAGAAAGATAGCATTGCATCACATTACATGGCAATGCAATGCACAGTTGCTGAAGTTGAACCAAAATGAGCTTGTAATCTGGCTTCTGCAACTTTGAACATGAAAAATCCAATGAGGAGAAGAAAAGCAAAGCCAAAGAGACCATCCCAAAATCCGACAAACAAGCAAAATGAACAAAAATCATTGAATTCAATTCTTTCTGATTTTAGAAACTGCATTAAAGAAGGGGTGCACCGGTCCTGGAGATACTGCAATACCAGGTCAATGCGTGGAGTGGACAGAGCAAGCTCTTTTTCCATCTCCCTGTTCTAAAAATCCATTTAATATATGGTCCCCAGATAGGGGACGTATCAGATATTAAACTGATAAGAACAGATACTACACTTGATCTTAGCCAAAAGGCCGAGAAGCGATAACCAGAATTGGTTTCAAACTACGGAGCCACCCAAGGATCCTGAAAAGTCCATTTGTGGAGATGAGCTCCTGGACTCCCGTTAAGAAGACATGTTGTCAACCTCTAGATCCCTTACATGCCTGCACTTTTCGGCTTGCTGCTGCTGCAATCCACGCGTTTTAGATCTGCATAACTCCACCTCTTTAAACACAGCACCTTCACCCCCTGCTGTTCCCACCCGCCTCAACACCGTTGGAAGGGAGGAGAACCAATTAAGGCGGGGGGTGGGGTGGAACGAGCAGCTGTCTACCCTTAGCAGGAGGGCTCCTGATTACATACCTCTCCTGCTGCTGCTGCTGCTGGCTGTCCAGCAGCAGACTGAAGGTGGCTGCTGCTGTGCACAGGTATATAAAGGCTCAGAGCCTATTATGACACGCGCAGCCAGCGTTCCATTGCCACATTCCATCTACTGCAGGCAGGATACCTGGCTGGCTGAATGTCGCTGAGAAGCTCACAGAGACCGCCATAAGCAACAGTTTAACAGAATGCCACAGACTAATCAACCAAACTTTTTGGGTTGGGTTCTCTTTTATAGTCTGCAGGCATTAAATGAAAGAAGTCAGTGTTCCAGCAGAAGGAGACAACGTTTCAGAAAAGGCATTGTAGCAAACCAAAAAAGAAATTTTAAGCGCAGCAGAGTAACCAGCGCACATACCTGTTAGCTCAGGTGAGTTTAAAAGGCTGCTGTTGATAACAAGGGCATTTGCTAAATAGATGGTGTGTGTGCAACAATATACTGAAAGGTCAATTATATTGTGCAGCTTATCTCACCACCTGTAGTTATTTAGGTGAAAGCTCCAAAATGCTTGCCTAATATTTCTGTTTATCCAAAAGGAAGTAAAAAGGGAGAGCTAGAAAGATAGCATTGCATCACATTACATGGCAATGCAATGCACAGTTGCTGAAGTTGAACCAAAATGAGCTTGTAATCTGGCTTCTGCAACTTTGAACATGAAAAATCCAATGAGGAGAAGAAAAGCAAAGCCAAAGAGTCCATCCCAAAATCCGACAAACAAGCAAAATGAACAAAAAACATTGAATTCAATTCTTTCTGATTTTAGAAACTGCATTAAAGAAGGGGTGCACCGGTCCTGGAGATACTGCAATACCAGGTCAATGCGTGGAGTGGACAGAGCAAGCTCTTTTTCCATCTCCCTGTTCTAAAAATCCATTTAATATATGGTCCCCAGATAGGGGACGTATCAGATATTAAACTGATAAGAACAGATACTACACTTGATCTTAGCCAAAAGGCCGAGAAGCGATAACCAGAATTGGTTTCAAACTACGGAGCCACCCAAGGATCCTGAAAAGTCCATTTGTGGAGATGAGCTCCTGGACTCCCGTTAAGAAGACATGTTGTCAACCTCTAGATCCCTTACATGCCTGCACTTTTCGGCTTGCTGCTGCTGCAATCCACGCGTTTTAGATCTGCATAACTCCACCTCTTTAAACACAGCACCTTCACCCCCTGCTGTTCCCACCCGCCTCAACACCGTTGGAAGGGAGGAGAACCAATTAAGGCGGGGGGTGGGGTGGAACGAGCAGCTGTCTACCCTTAGCAGGAGGGCTCCTGATTACATACCTCTCCTGCTGCTGCTGCTGCTGGCTGTCCAGCAGCAGACTGAAGGTGGCTGCTGCTGTGCACAGGTATATAAAGGCTCAGAGCCTATTATGACACGCGCAGCCAGCGTTCCATTGCCACATTCCATCTACTGCAGGCAGGATACCTGGCTGGCTGAATGTCGCTGAGAAGCTCACAGAGACCGCCATAAGCAACAGTTTAACAGAATGCCACAGACTAATCAACCAAACTTTTTGGGTTGGGTTCTCTTTTATAGTCTGCAGGCATTAAATGAAAGAAGTCAGTGTTCCAGCAGAAGGAGACAACGTTTCAGAAAAGGCATTGTAGCAAACCAAAAAAGAAATTTTAAGCGCAGCAGAGTAACCAGCGCACATACCTGTTAGCTCAGGTGAGTTTAAAAGGCTGCTGTTGATAACAAGGGCATTTGCTAAATAGATGGTGTGTGTGCAACAATATACTGAAAGGTCAATTATATTGTGCAGCTTATCTCACCACCTGTAGTTATTTAGGTGAAAGCTCCAAAATGCTTGCCTAATATGTCTGTTTATCCAAAAGGAAGTAAAAAGGGAGAGCTAGAAAGATAGCATTGCATCACATTACATGGCAATGCAATGCACAGTTGCTGAAGTTGAACCAAAATGAGCTTGTAATCTGGCTTCTGCAACTTTGAACATGAAAAATCCAATGAGGAGAAGAAAAGCAAAGCCAAAGAGTCCATCCCAAAATCCGACAAACAAGCAAAATGAACAAAAAACATTGAATTCAATTCTTTCTGATTTTAGAAACTGCATTAAAGAAGGGGTGCACCGGTCCTGGAGATACTGCAATACCAGGTCAATGCGTGGAGTGGACAGAGCAAGCTCTTTTTCCATCTCCCTGTTCTAAAAATCCATTTATTATATGGTCCCCAGATAGGGGACGTATCAGATATTAAACTGATAAGAACAGATTTTTTTTTTTTTTTTATCGAAAGCCCGAATTCGTGTACAAAACCCGAGTGCGCTTAAAAAAGTGACAAGTGCCACAAAAAAAAGTGCACTAGGATGCTGGTCTTCTTGAAACCCTCTCCAAAAGGAGAAGGGTCCCCCAAACCATTCCCCGTCCCTCCGAGCCAGAAGGCCACAACGAGGAACAGGGACAAATAGCCACCTCCAGCCGGAGCCAGAGGCGACCCAATCTTACCCCCAATACCTGCCCGAGTTCTCACCCGAGCAAGGCACTGGGAGCCAAAGACTGTGCTCCCCTCCCGGAAGAGGGGAGCCAACAACGCTCTCCTCCCGAAAGAGGAGAGCCAGTGGGGTTCAGGGGGGAGCGGAACCTGATGGCCACACACTCCCCCCCTAGACCTGCCAAGAGAGGAACCCGTAAGGGAACCGCATCCCGACAAAATCCTAGTAAGGACGTGGACACACGTGAAAAAGTGGACACACAGTGACAAAAAAAAATTAAATAAATAGTGAAGGTTTCACAGTATAATACTGCCCGGACCTTCGACCGGGAATTGAAAAATTCCCCATCCTAAGGCCAGAAGGCCCGGAATAAGGGTGTGTGTGAAGAAAGAAATATTGAAGTGCTAGTGCAAATGTGCCATAAACTCAAGTGGGGTTCCCAATCCCAGTGAGTTAAGGCACCCCAGGGTCACCACTCCTGGGGCACTTCACACTTCGGGCTTTCGATCTTCCCCGGCCCAATGGCGTCGATCCTGGGGGGCCATGCTTTCCACCAGATGACTATATTAGCCACCTGGCGTACTAACAAGCGCCTAAACCCCAGTGTGCATAATGTATCAATCTACTAGGGCGGCCAACATCCAAAACCGCCTTTTCGAAAGATACTACACTTGATCTTAGCCAAAAGGCCGAGAAGCGATAACCAGAATTGGTTTCAAACTACGGAGCCACCCAAGGATCCTGAAAAGTCCATTTGTGGAGATGAGCTCCTGGACTCCCGTTAAGAAGACATGTTGTCAACCTCTAGATCCCTTACATGCCTGCACTTTTCGGCTTGCTGCTGCTGCAATCCACGCGTTTTAGATCTGCATAACTCCACCTCTTTAAACACAGCACCTTCACCCCCTGCTGTTCCCACCCGCCTCAACACCGTTGGAAGGGAGGAGAACCAATTAAGGCGGGGGGTGGGGTGGAACGAGCAGCTGTCTACCCTTAGCAGGAGGGCTCCTGATTACATACCTCTCCTGCTGCTGCTGCTGCTGGCTGTCCAGCAGCAGACTGAAGGTGGCTGCTGCTGTGCACAGGTATATAAAGGCTCAGAGCCTATTATGACACGCGCAGCCAGCGTTCCATTGCCACATTCCATCTACTGCAGGCAGGATACCTGGCTGGCTGAATGTCGCTGAGAAGCTCACAGAGACCGCCATAAGCAACAGTTTAACAGAATGCCACAGACTAATCAACCAAACTTTTTGGGTTGGGTTCTCTTTTATAGTCTGCAGGCATTAAATGAAAGAAGTCAGTGTTCCAGCAGAAGGAGACAACGTTTCAGAAAAGGCATTGTAGCAAACCAAAAAAGAAATTTTAAGCGCAGCAGAGTAACCAGCGCACATACCTGTTAGCTCAGGTGAGTTTAAAAGGCTGCTGTTGATAACAAGGGCATTTGCTAAATAGATGGTGTGTGTGCAACAATATACTGAAAGGTCAATTATATTGTGCAGCTTATCTCACCACCTGTAGTTATTTAGGTGAAAGCTCCAAAATGCTTGCCTAATATGTCTGTTTATCCAAAAGGAAGTAAAAAGGGAGAGCTAGAAAGATAGCATTGCATCACATTACATGGCAATGCAATGCACAGTTGCTGAAGTTGAACCAAAATGAGCTTGTAATCTGGCTTCTGCAACTTTGAACATGAAAAATCCAATGAGGAGAAGAAAAGCAAAGCCAAAGAGTCCATCCCAAAATCCGACAAACAAGCAAAATGAACAAAAAACATTGAATTCAATTCTTTCTGATTTTAGAAACTGCATTAAAGAAGGGGTGCACCGGTCCTGGAGATACTGCAATACCAGGTCAATGCGTGGAGTGGACAGAGCAAGCTCTTTTTCCATCTCCCTGTTCTAAAAATCCATTTAATATATGGTCCCCAGATAGGGGACGTATCAGATATTAAACTGATAAGAACAGATACTACACTTGATCTTAGCCAAAAGGCCGAGAAGCGATAACCAGAATTGGTTTCAAACTACGGAGCCACCCAAGGATCCTGAAAAGTCCATTTGTGGAGATGAGCTCCTGGACTCCCGTTAAGAAGACATGTTGTCAACCTCTAGATCCCTTACATGCCTGCACTTTTCGGCTTGCTGCTGCTGCAATCCACGCGTTTTAGATCTGCATAACTCCACCTCTTTAAACACAGCACCTTCACCCCCTGCTGTTCCCACCCGCCTCAACACCGTTGGAAGGGAGGAGAACCAATTAAGGCGGGGGGTGGGGTGGAACGAGCAGCTGTCTACCCTTAGCAGGAGGGCTCCTGATTACATACCTCTCCTGCTGCTGCTGCTGCTGGCTGTCCAGCAGCAGACTGAAGGTGGCTGCTGCTGTGCACAGGTATATAAAGGCTCAGAGCCTATTATGACACGCGCAGCCAGCGTTCCATTGCCACATTCCATCTACTGCAGGCAGGATACCTGGCTGGCTGAATGTCGCTGAGAAGCTCACAGAGACCGCCATAAGCAACAGTTTAACAGAATGCCACAGACTAATCAACCAAACTTTTTGGGTTGGGTTCTCTTTTATAGTCTGCAGGCATTAAATGAAAGAAGTCAGTGTTCCAGCAGAAGGAGACAACGTTTCAGAAAAGGCATTGTAGCAAACCAAAAAAGAAATTTTAAGCGCAGCAGAGTAACCAGCGCACATACCTGTTAGCTCAGGTGAGTTTAAAAGGCTGCTGTTGATAACAAGGGCATTTGCTAAATAGATGGTGTGTGTGCAACAATATACTGAAAGGTCAATTATATTGTGCAGCTTATCTCACCACCTGTAGTTATTTAGGTGAAAGCTCCAAAATGCTTGCCTAATATGTCTGTTTATCCAAAAGGAAGTAAAAAGGGAGAGCTAGAAAGATAGCATTGCATCACATTACATGGCAATGCAATGCACAGTTGCTGAAGTTGAACCAAAATGAGCTTGTAATCTGGCTTCTGCAACTTTGAACATGAAAAATCCAATGAGGAGAAGAAAAGCAAAGCCAAAGAGTCCATCCCAAAATCCGACAAACAAGCAAAATGAACAAAAAACATTGAATTCAATTCTTTCTGATTTTAGAAACTGCATTAAAGAAGGGGTGCACCGGTCCTGGAGATACTGCAATACCAGGTCAATGCGTGGAGTGGACAGAGCAAGCTCTTTTTCCATCTCCCTGTTCTAAAAATCCATTTAATATATGGTCCCCAGATAGGGGACGTATCAGATATTAAACTGATAAGAACAGATACTACACTTGATCTTAGCCAAAAGGCCGAGAAGCGATAACCAGAATTGGTTTCAAACTACGGAGCCACCCAAGGATCCTGAAAAGTCCATTTGTGGAGATGAGCTCCTGGACTCCCGTTAAGAAGACATGTTGTCAACCTCTAGATCCCTTACATGCCTGCACTTTTCGGCTTGCTGCTGCTGCAATCCACGCGTTTTAGATCTGCATAACTCCACCTCTTTAAACACAGCACCTTCACCCCCTGCTGTTCCCACCCGCCTCAACACCGTTGGAAGGGAGGAGAACCAATTAAGGCGGGGGGTGGGGTGGAACGAGCAGCTGTCTACCCTTAGCAGGAGGGCTCCTGATTACATACCTCTCCTGCTGCTGCTGCTGCTGGCTGTCCAGCAGCAGACTGAAGGTGGCTGCTGCTGTGCACAGGTATATAAAGGCTCAGAGCCTATTATGACACGCGCAGCCAGCGTTCCATTGCCACATTCCATCTACTGCAGGCAGGATACCTGGCTGGCTGAATGTCGCTGAGAAGCTCACAGAGACCGCCATAAGCAACAGTTTAACAGAATGCCACAGACTAATCAACCAAACTTTTTGGGTTGGGTTCTCTTTTATAGTCTGCAGGCATTAAATGAAAGAAGTCAGTGTTCCAGCAGAAGGAGACAACGTTTCAGAAAAGGCATTGTAGCAAACCAAAAAAGAAATTTTAAGCGCAGCAGAGTAACCAGCGCACATACCTGTTAGCTCAGGTGAGTTTAAAAGGCTGCTGTTGATAACAAGGGCATTTGCTAAATAGATGGTGTGTGTGCAACAATATACTGAAAGGTCAATTATATTGTGCAGCTTATCTCACCACCTGTAGTTATTTAGGTGAAAGCTCCAAAATGCTTGCCTAATATGTCTGTTTATCCAAAAGGAAGTAAAAAGGGAGAGCTAGAAAGATAGCATTGCATCACATTACATGGCAATGCAATGCACAGTTGCTGAAGTTGAACCAAAATGAGCTTGTAATCTGGCTTCTGCAACTTTGAACATGAAAAATCCAATGAGGAGAAGAAAAGCAAAGCCAAAGAGTCCATCCCAAAATCCGACAAACAAGCAAAATGAACAAAAAACATTGAATTCAATTCTTTCTGATTTTAGAAACTGCATTAAAGAAGGGGTGCACCGGTCCTGGAGATACTGCAATACCAGGTCAATGCGTGGAGTGGACAGAGCAAGCTCTTTTTCCATCTCCCTGTTCTAAAAATCCATTTAATATATGGTCCCCAGATAGGGGACGTATCAGATATTAAACTGATAAGAACAGATACTACACTTGATCTTAGCCAAAAGGCCGAGAAGCGATAACCAGAATTGGTTTCAAACTACGGAGCCACCCAAGGATCCTGAAAAGTCCATTTGTGGAGATGAGCTCCTGGACTCCCGTTAAGAAGACATGTTGTCAACCTCTAGATCCCTTACATGCCTGCACTTTTCGGCTTGCTGCTGCTGCAATCCACGCATTTTAGATCTGCATAACTCCACCTCTTTAAACACAGCACCTTCACCCCCTGCTGTTCCCACCCGCCTCAACACCGTTGGAAGGGAGGAGAACCAATTAAGGCGGGGGGTGGGGTGGAACGAGCAGCTGTCTACCCTTAGCAGGAGGGCTCCTGATTACATACCTCTCCTGCTGCTGCTGCTGCTGGCTGTCCAGCAGCAGACTGAAGGTGGCTGCTGCTGTGCACAGGTATATAAAGGCTCAGAGCCTATTATGACACGCGCAGCCAGCGTTCCATTGCCACATTCCATCTACTGCAGGCAGGATACCTGGCTGGCTGAATGTCGCTGAGAAGCTCACAGAGACCGCCATAAGCAACAGTTTAACAGAATGCCACAGACTAATCAACCAAACTTTTTGGGTTGGGTTCTCTTTTATAGTCTGCAGGCATTAAATGAAAGAAGTCAGTGTTCCAGCAGAAGGAGACAACGTTTCAGAAAAGGCATTGTAGCAAACCAAAAAAGAAATTTTAAGCGCAGCAGAGTAACCAGCGCACATACCTGTTAGCTCAGGTGAGTTTAAAAGGCTGCTGTTGATAACAAGGGCATTTGCTAAATAGATGGTGTGTGTGCAACAATATACTGAAAGGTCAATTATATTGTGCAGCTTATCTCACCACCTGTAGTTATTTAGGTGAAAGCTCCAAAATGCTTGCCTAATATGTCTGTTTATCCAAAAGGAAGTAAAAAGGGAGAGCTAGAAAGATAGCATTGCATCACATTACATGGCAATGCAATGCACAGTTGCTGAAGTTGAACCAAAATGAGCTTGTAATCTGGCTTCTGCAACTTTGAACATGAAAAATCCAATGAGGAGAAGAAAAGCAAAGCCAAAGAGTCCATCCCAAAATCCGACAAACAAGCAAAATGAACAAAAAACATTGAATTCAATTCTTTCTGATTTTAGAAACTGCATTAAAGAAGGGGTGCACCGGTCCTGGAGATACTGCAATACCAGGTCAATGCGTGGAGTGGACAGAGCAAGCTCTTTTTCCATCTCCCTGTTCTAAAAATCCATTTATTATATGGTCCCCAGATAGGGGACGTATCAGATATTAAACTGATAAGAACAGATTTTTTTTTTTTTTTTATCGAAAGCCCGAATTCGTGTACAAAACCCGAGTGCGCTTAAAAAAGTGACAAGTGCCACAAAAAAAAGTGCACTAGGATGCTGGTCTTCTTGAAACCCTCTCCAAAAGGAGAAGGGTCCCCCAAACCATTCCCCGTCCCTCCGAGCCAGAAGGCCACAACGAGGAACAGGGACAAATAGCCACCTCCAGCCGGAGCCAGAGGCGACCCAATCTTACCCCCAATACCTGCCCGAGTTCTCACCCGAGCAAGGCACTGGGAGCCAAAGACTGTGCTCCCCTCCCGGAAGAGGGGAGCCAACAACGCTCTCCTCCCGAAAGAGGAGAGCCAGTGGGGTTCAGGGGGGAGCGGAACCTGATGGCCACACACTCCCCCCCTAGACCTGCCAAGAGAGGAACCCGTAAGGGAACCGCATCCCGACAAAATCCTAGTAAGGACGTGGACACACGTGAAAAAGTGGACACACAGTGACAAAAAAAAATTAAATAAATAGTGAAGGTTTCACAGTATAATACTGCCCGGACCTTCGACCGGGAATTGAAAAATTCCCCATCCTAAGGCCAGAAGGCCCGGAATAAGGGTGTGTGTGTGAAGAAAGAAATATTGAAGTGCTAGTGCAAATGTGCCATAAACTCAAGTGGGGTTCCCAATCCCAGTGAGTTAAGGCACCCCAGGGTCACCACTCCTGGGGCACTTCACACTTCGGGCTTTCGATCTTCCCCGGCCCAATGGCGTCGATCCTGGGGGGCCATGCTTTCCACCAGATGACTATATTAGCCACCTGGCGTACTAACAAGCGCCTAAACCCCAGTGTGCATAATGTATCAATCTACTAGGGCGGCCAACATCCAAAACCGCCTTTTCGAAAGATACTACACTTGATCTTAGCCAAAAGGCCGAGAAGCGATAACCAGAATTGGTTTCAAACTACGGAGCCACCCAAGGATCCTGAAAAGTCCATTTGTGGAGATGAGCTCCTGGACTCCCGTTAAGAAGACATGTTGTCAACCTCTAGATCCCTTACATGCCTGCACTTTTCGGCTTGCTGCTGCTGCAATCCACGCGTTTTAGATCTGCATAACTCCACCTCTTTAAACACAGCACCTTCACCCCCTGCTGTTCCCACCCGCCTCAACACCGTTGGAAGGGAGGAGAACCAATTAAGGCGGGGGGTGGGGTGGAACGAGCAGCTGTCTACCCTTAGCAGGAGGGCTCCTGATTACATACCTCTCCTGCTGCTGCTGCTGCTGGCTGTCCAGCAGCAGACTGAAGGTGGCTGCTGCTGTGCACAGGTATATAAAGGCTCAGAGCCTATTATGACACGCGCAGCCAGCGTTCCATTGCCACATTCCATCTACTGCAGGCAGGATACCTGGCTGGCTGAATGTCGCTGAGAAGCTCACAGAGACCGCCATAAGCAACAGTTTAACAGAATGCCACAGACTAATCAACCAAACTTTTTGGGTTGGGTTCTCTTTTATAGTCTGCAGGCATTAAATGAAAGAAGTCAGTGTTCCAGCAGAAGGAGACAACGTTTCAGAAAAGGCATTGTAGCAAACCAAAAAAGAAATTTTAAGCGCAGCAGAGTAACCAGCGCACATACCTGTTAGCTCAGGTGAGTTTAAAAGGCTGCTGTTGATAACAAGGGCATTTGCTAAATAGATGGTGTGTGTGCAACAATATACTGAAAGGTCAATTATATTGTGCAGCTTATCTCACCACCTGTAGTTATTTAGGTGAAAGCTCCAAAATGCTTGCCTAATATGTCTGTTTATCCAAAAGGAAGTAAAAAGGGAGAGCTAGAAAGATAGCATTGCATCACATTACATGGCAATGCAATGCACAGTTGCTGAAGTTGAACCAAAATGAGCTTGTAATCTGGCTTCTGCAACTTTGAACATGAAAAATCCAATGAGGAGAAGAAAAGCAAAGCCAAAGAGTCCATCCCAAAATCCGACAAACAAGCAAAATGAACAAAAAACATTGAATTCAATTCTTTCTGATTTTAGAAACTGCATTAAAGAAGGGGTGCACCGGTCCTGGAGATACTGCAATACCAGGTCAATGCGTGGAGTGGACAGAGCAAGCTCTTTTTCCATCTCCCTGTTCTAAAAATCCATTTAATATATGGTCCCCAGATAGGGGACGTATCAGATATTAAACTGATAAGAACAGATACTACACTTGATCTTAGCCAAAAGGCCGAGAAGCGATAACCAGAATTGGTTTCAAACTACGGAGCCACCCAAGGATCCTGAAAAGTCCATTTGTGGAGATGAGCTCCTGGACTCCCGTTAAGAAGACATGTTGTCAACCTCTAGATCCCTTACATGCCTGCACTTTTCGGCTTGCTGCTGCTGCAATCCACGCGTTTTAGATCTGCATAACTCCACCTCTTTAAACACAGCACCTTCACCCCCTGCTGTTCCCACCCGCCTCAACACCGTTGGAAGGGAGGAGAACCAATTAAGGCGGGGGGTGGGGTGGAACGAGCAGCTGTCTACCCTTAGCAGGAGGGCTCCTGATTACATACCTCTCCTGCTGCTGCTGCTGCTGGCTGTCCAGCAGCAGACTGAAGGTGGCTGCTGCTGTGCACAGGTATATAAAGGCTCAGAGCCTATTATGACACGCGCAGCCAGCGTTCCATTGCCACATTCCATCTACTGCAGGCAGGATACCTGGCTGGCTGAATGTCGCTGAGAAGCTCACAGAGACCGCCATAAGCAACAGTTTAACAGAATGCCACAGACTAATCAACCAAACTTTTTGGGTTGGGTTCTCTTTTATAGTCTGCAGGCATTAAATGAAAGAAGTCAGTGTTCCAGCAGAAGGAGACAACGTTTCAGAAAAGGCATTGTAGCAAACCAAAAAAGAAATTTTAAGCGCAGCAGAGTAACCAGCGCACATACCTGTTAGCTCAGGTGAGTTTAAAAGGCTGCTGTTGATAACAAGGGCATTTGCTAAATAGATGGTGTGTGTGCAACAATATACTGAAAGGTCAATTATATTGTGCAGCTTATCTCACCACCTGTAGTTATTTAGGTGAAAGCTCCAAAATGCTTGCCTAATATGTCTGTTTATCCAAAAGGAAGTAAAAAGGGAGAGCTAGAAAGATAGCATTGCATCACATTACATGGCAATGCAATGCACAGTTGCTGAAGTTGAACCAAAATGAGCTTGTAATCTGGCTTCTGCAACTTTGAACATGAAAAATCCAATGAGGAGAAGAAAAGCAAAGCCAAAGAGTCCATCCCAAAATCCGACAAACAAGCAAAATGAACAAAAAACATTGAATTCAATTCTTTCTGATTTTAGAAACTGCATTAAAGAAGGGGTGCACCGGTCCTGGAGATACTGCAATACCAGGTCAATGCGTGGAGTGGACAGAGCAAGCTCTTTTTCCATCTCCCTGTTCTAAAAATCCATTTAATATATGGTCCCCAGATAGGGGACGTATCAGATATTAAACTGATAAGAACAGATACTACACTTGATCTTAGCCAAAAGGCCGAGAAGCGATAACCAGAATTGGTTTCAAACTACGGAGCCACCCAAGGATCCTGAAAAGTCCATTTGTGGAGATGAGCTCCTGGACTCCCGTTAAGAAGACATGTTGTCAACCTCTAGATCCCTTACATGCCTGCACTTTTCGGCTTGCTGCTGCTGCAATCCACGCGTTTTAGATCTGCATAACTCCACCTCTTTAAACACAGCACCTTCACCCCCTGCTGTTCCCACCCGCCTCAACACCGTTGGAAGGGAGGAGAACCAATTAAGGCGGGGGGTGGGGTGGAACGAGCAGCTGTCTACCCTTAGCAGGAGGGCTCCTGATTACATACCTCTCCTGCTGCTGCTGCTGCTGGCTGTCCAGCAGCAGACTGAAGGTGGCTGCTGCTGTGCACAGGTATATAAAGGCTCAGAGCCTATTATGACACGCGCAGCCAGCGTTCCATTGCCACATTCCATCTACTGCAGGCAGGATACCTGGCTGGCTGAATGTCGCTGAGAAGCTCACAGAGACCGCCATAAGCAACAGTTTAACAGAATGCCACAGACTAATCAACCAAACTTTTTGGGTTGGGTTCTCTTTTATAGTCTGCAGGCATTAAATGAAAGAAGTCAGTGTTCCAGCAGAAGGAGACAACGTTTCAGAAAAGGCATTGTAGCAAACCAAAAAAGAAATTTTAAGCGCAGCAGAGTAACCAGCGCACATACCTGTTAGCTCAGGTGAGTTTAAAAGGCTGCTGTTGATAACAAGGGCATTTGCTAAATAGATGGTGTGTGTGCAACAATATACTGAAAGGTCAATTATATTGTGCAGCTTATCTCACCACCTGTAGTTATTTAGGTGAAAGCTCCAAAATGCTTGCCTAATATGTCTGTTTATCCAAAAGGAAGTAAAAAGGGAGAGCTAGAAAGATAGCATTGCATCACATTACATGGCAATGCAATGCACAGTTGCTGAAGTTGAACCAAAATGAGCTTGTAATCTGGCTTCTGCAACTTTGAACATGAAAAATCCAATGAGGAGAAGAAAAGCAAAGCCAAAGAGTCCATCCCAAAATCCGACAAACAAGCAAAATGAACAAAAAACATTGAATTCAATTCTTTCTGATTTTAGAAACTGCATTAAAGAAGGGGTGCACCGGTCCTGGAGATACTGCAATACCAGGTCAATGCGTGGAGTGGACAGAGCAAGCTCTTTTTCCATCTCCCTGTTCTAAAAATCCATTTAATATATGGTCCCCAGATAGGGGACGTATCAGATATTAAACTGATAAGAACAGATACTACACTTGATCTTAGCCAAAAGGCCGAGAAGCGATAACCAGAATTGGTTTCAAACTACGGAGCCACCCAAGGATCCTGAAAAGTCCATTTGTGGAGATGAGCTCCTGGACTCCCGTTAAGAAGACATGTTGTCAACCTCTAGATCCCTTACATGCCTGCACTTTTCGGCTTGCTGCTGCTGCAATCCACGCGTTTTAGATCTGCATAACTCCACCTCTTTAAACACAGCACCTTCACCCCCTGCTGTTCCCACCCGCCTCAACACCGTTGGAAGGGAGGAGAACCAATTAAGGCGGGGGGTGGGGTGGAACGAGCAGCTGTCTACCCTTAGCAGGAGGGCTCCTGATTACATACCTCTCCTGCTGCTGCTGCTGCTGGCTGTCCAGCAGCAGACTGAAGGTGGCTGCTGCTGTGCACAGGTATATAAAGGCTCAGAGCCTATTATGACACGCGCAGCCAGCGTTCCATTGCCACATTCCATCTACTGCAGGCAGGATACCTGGCTGGCTGAATGTCGCTGAGAAGCTCACAGAGACCGCCATAAGCAACAGTTTAACAGAATGCCACAGACTAATCAACCAAACTTTTTGGGTTGGGTTCTCTTTTATAGTCTGCAGGCATTAAATGAAAGAAGTCAGTGTTCCAGCAGAAGGAGACAACGTTTCAGAAAAGGCATTGTAGCAAACCAAAAAAGAAATTTTAAGCGCAGCAGAGTAACCAGCGCACATACCTGTTAGCTCAGGTGAGTTTAAAAGGCTGCTGTTGATAACAAGGGCATTTGCTAAATAGATGGTGTGTGTGCAACAATATACTGAAAGGTCAATTATATTGTGCAGCTTATCTCACCACCTGTAGTTATTTAGGTGAAAGCTCCAAAATGCTTGCCTAATATGTCTGTTTATCCAAAAGGAAGTAAAAAGGGAGAGCTAGAAAGATAGCATTGCATCACATTACATGGCAATGCAATGCACAGTTGCTGAAGTTGAACCAAAATGAGCTTGTAATCTGGCTTCTGCAACTTTGAACATGAAAAATCCAATGAGGAGAAGAAAAGCAAAGCCAAAGAGTCCATCCCAAAATCCGACAAACAAGCAAAATGAACAAAAAACATTGAATTCAATTCTTTCTGATTTTAGAAACTGCATTAAAGAAGGGGTGCACCGGTCCTGGAGATACTGCAATACCAGGTCAATGCGTGGAGTGGACAGAGCAAGCTCTTTTTCCATCTCCCTGTTCTAAAAATCCATTTAATATATGGTCCCCAGATAGGGGACGTATCAGATATTAAACTGATAAGAACAGATACTACACTTGATCTTAGCCAAAAGGCCGAGAAGCGATAACCAGAATTGGTTTCAAACTACGGAGCCACCCAAGGATCCTGAAAAGTCCATTTGTGGAGATGAGCTCCTGGACTCCCGTTAAGAAGACATGTTGTCAACCTCTAGATCCCTTACATGCCTGCACTTTTCGGCTTGCTGCTGCTGCAATCCACGCGTTTTAGATCTGCATAACTCCACCTCTTTAAACACAGCACCTTCACCCCCTGCTGTTCCCACCCGCCTCAACACCGTTGGAAGGGAGGAGAACCAATTAAGGCGGGGGGTGGGGTGGAACGAGCAGCTGTCTACCCTTAGCAGGAGGGCTCCTGATTACATACCTCTCCTGCTGCTGCTGCTGCTGGCTGTCCAGCAGCAGACTGAAGGTGGCTGCTGCTGTGCACAGGTATATAAAGGCTCAGAGCCTATTATGACACGCGCAGCCAGCGTTCCATTGCCACATTCCATCTACTGCAGGCAGGATACCTGGCTGGCTGAATGTCGCTGAGAAGCTCACAGAGACCGCCATAAGCAACAGTTTAACAGAATGCCACAGACTAATCAACCAAACTTTTTGGGTTGGGTTCTCTTTTATAGTCTGCAGGCATTAAATGAAAGAAGTCAGTGTTCCAGCAGAAGGAGACAACGTTTCAGAAAAGGCATTGTAGCAAACCAAAAAAGAAATTTTAAGCACAGCAGAGTAACCAGCGCACATACCTGTTAGCTCAGGTGAGTTTAAAAGGCTGCTGTTGATAACAAGGGCATTTGCTAAATAGATGGTGTGTGTGCAACAATATACTGAAAGGTCAATTATATTGTGCAGCTTATCTCACCACCTGTAGTTATTTAGGTGAAAGCTCCAAAATGCTTGCCTAATATGTCTGTTTATCCAAAAGGAAGTAAAAAGGGAGAGCTAGAAAGATAGCATTGCATCACATTACATGGCAATGCAATGCACAGTTGCTGAAGTTGAACCAAAATGAGCTTGTAATCTGGCTTCTGCAACTTTGAACATGAAAAATCCAATGAGGAGAAGAAAAGCAAAGCCAAAGAGTCCATCCCAAAATCCGACAAACAAGCAAAATGAACAAAAAACATTGAATTCAATTCTTTCTGATTTTAGAAACTGCATTAAAGAAGGGGTGCACCGGTCCTGGAGATACTGCAATACCAGGTCAATGCGTGGAGTGGACAGAGCAAGCTCTTTTTCCATCTCCCTGTTCTAAAAATCCATTTAATATATGGTCCCCAGATAGGGGACGTATCAGATATTAAACTGATAAGAACAGATACTACACTTGATCTTAGCCAAAAGGCCGAGAAGCGATAACCAGAATTGGTTTCAAACTACGGAGCCACCCAAGGATCCTGAAAAGTCCATTTGTGGAGATGAGCTCCTGGACTCCCGTTAAGAAGACATGTTGTCAACCTCTAGATCCCTTAAATGCCTGCACTTTTCGGCTTGCTGCTGCTGCAATCCACGCGTTTTAGATCTGCATAACTCCACCTCTTTAAACACAGCACCTTCACCCCCTGCTGTTCCCACCCGCCTCAACACCGTTGGAAGGGAGGAGAACCAATTAAGGCGGGGGGTGGGGTGGAACGAGCAGCTGTCTACCCTTAGCAGGAGGGCTCCTGATTACATACCTCTCCTGCTGCTGCTGCTGCTGGCTGTCCAGCAGCAGACTGAAGGTGGCTGCTGCTGTGCACAGGTATATAAAGGCTCAGAGCCTATTATGACACGCGCAGCCAGCGTTCCATTGCCACATTCCATCTACTGCAGGCAGGATACCTGGCTGGCTGAATGTCGCTGAGAAGCTCACAGAGACCGCCATAAGCAACAGTTTAACAGAATGCCACAGACTAATCAACCAAACTTTTTGGGTTGGGTTCTCTTTTATAGTCTGCAGGCATTAAATGAAAGAAGTCAGTGTTCCAGCAGAAGGAGACAACGTTTCAGAAAAGGCATTGTAGCAAACCAAAAAAGAAATTTTAAGCGCAGCAGAGTAACCAGCGCACATACCTGTTAGCTCAGGTGAGTTTAAAAGGCTGCTGTTGATAACAAGGGCATTTGCTAAATAGATGGTGTGTGTGCAACAATATACTGAAAGGTCAATTATATTGTGCAGCTTATCTCACCACCTGTAGTTATTTAGGTGAAAGCTCCAAAATGCTTGCCTAATATGTCTGTTTATCCAAAAGGAAGTAAAAAGGGAGAGCTAGAAAGATAGCATTGCATCACATTACATGGCAATGCAATGCACAGTTGCTGAAGTTGAACCAAAATGAGCTTGTAATCTGGCTTCTGCAACTTTGAACATGAAAAATCCAATGAGGAGAAGAAAAGCAAAGCCAAAGAGTCCATCCCAAAATCCGACAAACAAGCAAAATGAACAAAAAACATTGAATTCAATTCTTTCTGATTTTAGAAACTGCATTAAAGAAGGGGTGCACCGGTCCTGGAGATACTGCAATACCAGGTCAATGCGTGGAGTGGACAGAGCAAGCTCTTTTTCCATCTCCCTGTTCTAAAAATCCATTTAATATATGGTCCCCAGATAGGGGACGTATCAGATATTAAACTGATAAGAACAGATACTACACTTGATCTTAGCCAAAAGGCCGAGAAGCGATAACCAGAATTGGTTTCAAACTACGGAGCCACCCAAGGATCCTGAAAAGTCCATTTGTGGAGATGAGCTCCTGGACTCCCGTTAAGAAGACATGTTGTCAACCTCTAGATCCCTTACATGCCTGCACTTTTCGGCTTGCTGCTGCTGCAATCCACGCGTTTTAGATCTGCATAACTCCACCTCTTTAAACACAGCACCTTCACCCCCTGCTGTTCCCACCCGCCTCAACACCGTTGGAAGGGAGGAGAACCAATTAAGGCGGGGGGTGGGGTGGAACGAGCAGCTGTCTACCCTTAGCAGGAGGGCTCCTGATTACATACCTCTCCTGCTGCTGCTGCTGCTGGCTGTCCAGCAGCAGACTGAAGGTGGCTGCTGCTGTGCACAGGTATATAAAGGCTCAGAGCCTATTATGACACGCGCAGCCAGCGTTCCATTGCCACATTCCATCTACTGCAGGCAGGATACCTGGCTGGCTGAATGTCGCTGAGAAGCTCACAGAGACCGCCATAAGCAACAGTTTAACAGAATGCCACAGACTAATCAACCAAACTTTTTGGGTTGGGTTCTCTTTTATAGTCTGCAGGCATTAAATGAAAGAAGTCAGTGTTCCAGCAGAAGGAGACAACGTTTCAGAAAAGGCATTGTAGCAAACCAAAAAAGAAATTTTAAGCGCAGCAGAGTAACCAGCGCACATACCTGTTAGCTCAGGTGAGTTTAAAAGGCTGCTGTTGATAACAAGGGCATTTGCTAAATAGATGGTGTGTGTGCAACAATATACTGAAAGGTCAATTATATTGTGCAGCTTATCTCACCACCTGTAGTTATTTAGGTGAAAGCTCCAAAATGCTTGCCTAATATGTCTGTTTATCCAAAAGGAAGTAAAAAGGGAGAGCTAGAAAGATAGCATTGCATCACATTACATGGCAATGCAATGCACAGTTGCTGAAGTTGAACCAAAATGAGCTTGTAATCTGGCTTCTGCAACTTTGAACATGAAAAATCCAATGAGGAGAAGAAAAGCAAAGCCAAAGAGTCCATCCCAAAATCCGACAAACAAGCAAAATGAACAAAAAACATTGAATTCAATTCTTTCTGATTTTAGAAACTGCATTAAAGAAGGGGTGCACCGGTCCTGGAGATACTGCAATACCAGGTCAATGCGTGGAGTGGACAGAGCAAGCTCTTTTTCCATCTCCCTGTTCTAAAAATCCATTTAATATATGGTCCCCAGATAGGGGACGTATCAGATATTAAACTGATAAGAACAGATACTACACTTGATCTTAGCCAAAAGGCCGAGAAGCGATAACCAGAATTGGTTTAAAACTACGGAGCCACCCAAGGATCCTGAAAAGTCCATTTGTGGAGATGAGCTCCTGGACTCCCGTTAAGAAGACATGTTGTCAACCTCTAGATCCCTTACATGCCTGCACTTTTCGGCTTGCTGCTGCTGCAATCCACGCGTTTTAGATCTGCATAACTCCACCTCTTTAAACACAGCACCTTCACCCCCTGCTGTTCCCACCCGCCTCAACACCGTTGGAAGGGAGGAGAACCAATTAAGGCGGGGGGTGGGGTGGAACGAGCAGCTGTCTACCCTTAGCAGGAGGGCTCCTGATTACATACCTCTCCTGCTGCTGCTGCTGCTGGCTGTCCAGCAGCAGACTGAAGGTGGCTGCTGCTGTGCACAGGTATATAAAGGCTCAGAGCCTATTATGACACGCGCAGCCAGCGTTCCATTGCCACATTCCATCTACTGCAGGCAGGATACCTGGCTGGCTGAATGTCGCTGAGAAGCTCACAGAGACCGCCATAAGCAACAGTTTAACAGAATGCCACAGACTAATCAACCAAACTTTTTGGGTTGGGTTCTCTTTTATAGTCTGCAGGCATTAAATGAAAGAAGTCAGTGTTCCAGCAGAAGGAGACAACGTTTCAGAAAAGGCATTGTAGCAAACCAAAAAAGAAATTTTAAGCGCAGCAGAGTAACCAGCGCACATACCTGTTAGCTCAGGTGAGTTTAAAAGGCTGCTGTTGATAACAAGGGCATTTGCTAAATAGATGGTGTGTGTGCAACAATATACTGAAAGGTCAATTATATTGTGCAGCTTATCTCACCACCTGTAGTTATTTAGGTGAAAGCTCCAAAATGCTTGCCTAATATGTCTGTTTATCCAAAAGGAAGTAAAAAGGGAGAGCTAGAAAGATAGCATTGCATCACATTACATGGCAATGCAATGCACAGTTGCTGAAGTTGAACCAAAATGAGCTTGTAATCTGGCTTCTGCAACTTTGAACATGAAAAATCCAATGAGGAGAAGAAAAGCAAAGCCAAAGAGTCCATCCCAAAATCCGACAAACAAGCAAAATGAACAAAAAACATTGAATTCAATTCTTTCTGATTTTAGAAACTGCATTAAAGAAGGGGTGCACCGGTCCTGGAGATACTGCAATACCAGGTCAATGCGTGGAGTGGACAGAGCAAGCTCTTTTTCCATCTCCCTGTTCTAAAAATCCATTTAATATATGGTCCCCAGATAGGGGACGTATCAGATATTAAACTGATAAGAACAGATACTACACTTGATCTTAGCCAAAAGGCCGAGAAGCGATAACCAGAATTGGTTTCAAACTACGGAGCCACCCAAGGATCCTGAAAAGTCCATTTGTGGAGATGAGCTCCTGGACTCCCGTTAAGAAGACATGTTGTCAACCTCTAGATCCCTTACATGCCTGCACTTTTCGGCTTGCTGCTGCTGCAATCCACGCGTTTTAGATCTGCATAACTCCACCTCTTTAAACACAGCACCTTCACCCCCTGCTGTTCCCACCCGCCTCAACACCGTTGGAAGGGAGGAGAACCAATTAAGGCGGGGGGTGGGGTGGAACGAGCAGCTGTCTACCCTTAGCAGGAGGGCTCCTGATTACATACCTCTCCTGCTGCTGCTGCTGCTGGCTGTCCAGCAGCAGACTGAAGGTGGCTGCTGCTGTGCACAGGTATATAAAGGCTCAGAGCCTATTATGACACGCGCAGCCAGCGTTCCATTGCCACATTCCATCTACTGCAGGCAGGATACCTGGCTGGCTGAATGTCGCTGAGAAGCTCACAGAGACCGCCATAAGCAACAGTTTAACAGAATGCCACAGACTAATCAACCAAACTTTTTGGGTTGGGTTCTCTTTTATAGTCTGCAGGCATTAAATGAAAGAAGTCAGTGTTCCAGCAGAAGGAGACAACGTTTCAGAAAAGGCATTGTAGCAAACCAAAAAAGAAATTTTAAGCGCAGCAGAGTAACCAGCGCACATACCTGTTAGCTCAGGTGAGTTTAAAAGGCTGCTGTTGATAACAAGGGCATTTGCTAAATAGATGGTGTGTGTGCAACAATATACTGAAAGGTCAATTATATTGTGCAGCTTATCTCACCACCTGTAGTTATTTAGGTGAAAGCTCCAAAATGCTTGCCTAATATGTCTGTTTATCCAAAAGGAAGTAAAAAGGGAGAGCTAGAAAGATAGCATTGCATCACATTACATGGCAATGCAATGCACAGTTGCTGAAGTTGAACCAAAATGAGCTTGTAATCTGGCTTCTGCAACTTTGAACATGAAAAATCCAATGAGGAGAAGAAAAGCAAAGCCAAAGAGTCCATCCCAAAATCCGACAAACAAGCAAAATGAACAAAAAACATTGAATTCAATTCTTTCTGATTTTAGAAACTGCATTAAAGAAGGGGTGCACCGGTCCTGGAGATACTGCAATACCAGGTCAATGCGTGGAGTGGACAGAGCAAGCTCTTTTTCCATCTCCCTGTTCTAAAAATCCATTTAATATATGGTCCCCAGATAGGGGACGTATCAGATATTAAACTGATAAGAACAGATACTACACTTGATCTTAGCCAAAAGGCCGAGAAGCGATAACCAGAATTGGTTTCAAACTACGGAGCCACCCAAGGATCCTGAAAAGTCCATTTGTGGAGATGAGCTCCTGGACTCCCGTTAAGAAGACATGTTGTCAACCTCTAGATCCCTTACATGCCTGCACTTTTCGGCTTGCTGCTGCTGCAATCCACGCGTTTTAGATCTGCATAACTCCACCTCTTTAAACACAGCACCTTCACCCCCTGCTGTTCCCACCCGCCTCAACACCGTTGGAAGGGAGGAGAACCAATTAAGGCGGGGGGTGGGGTGGAACGAGCAGCTGTCTACCCTTAGCAGGAGGGCTCCTGATTACATACCTCTCCTGCTGCTGCTGCTGCTGGCTGTCCAGCAGCAGACTGAAGGTGGCTGCTGCTGTGCACAGGTATATAAAGGCTCAGAGCCTATTATGACACGCGCAGCCAGCGTTCCATTGCCACATTCCATCTACTGCAGGCAGGATACCTGGCTGGCTGAATGTCGCTGAGAAGCTCACAGAGACCGCCATAAGCAACAGTTTAACAGAATGCCACAGACTAATCAACCAAACTTTTTGGGTTGGGTTCTCTTTTATAGTCTGCAGGCATTAAATGAAAGAAGTCAGTGTTCCAGCAGAAGGAGACAACGTTTCAGAAAAGGCATTGTAGCAAACCAAAAAAGAAATTTTAAGCGCAGCAGAGTAACCAGCGCACATACCTGTTAGCTCAGGTGAGTTTAAAAGGCTGCTGTTGATAACAAGGGCATTTGCTAAATAGATGGTGTGTGTGCAACAATATACTGAAAGGTCAATTATATTGTGCAGCTTATCTCACCACCTGTAGTTATTTAGGTGAAAGCTCCAAAATGCTTGCCTAATATGTCTGTTTATCCAAAAGGAAGTAAAAAGGGAGAGCTAGAAAGATAGCATTGCATCACATTACATGGCAATGCAATGCACAGTTGCTGAAGTTGAACCAAAATGAGCTTGTAATCTGGCTTCTGCAACTTTGAACATGAAAAATCCAATGAGGAGAAGAAAAGCAAAGCCAAAGAGTCCATCCCAAAATCCGACAAACAAGCAAAATGAACAAAAAACATTGAATTCAATTCTTTCTGATTTTAGAAACTGCATTAAAGAAGGGGTGCACCGGTCCTGGAGATACTGCAATACCAGGTCAATGCGTGGAGTGGACAGAGCAAGCTCTTTTTCCATCTCCCTGTTCTAAAAATCCATTTAATATATGGTCCCCAGATAGGGGACGTATCAGATATTAAACTGATAAGAACAGATACTACACTTGATCTTAGCCAAAAGGCCGAGAAGCGATAACCAGAATTGGTTTCAAACTACGGAGCCACCCAAGGATCCTGAAAAGTCCATTTGTGGAGATGAGCTCCTGGACTCCCGTTAAGAAGACATGTTGTCAACCTCTAGATCCCTTACATGCCTGCACTTTTCGGCTTGCTGCTGCTGCAATCCACGCGTTTTAGATCTGCATAACTCCACCTCTTTAAACACAGCACCTTCACCCCCTGCTGTTCCCACCCGCCTCAACACCGTTGGAAGGGAGGAGAACCAATTAAGGCGGGGGGTGGGGTGGAACGAGCAGCTGTCTACCCTTAGCAGGAGGGCTCCTGATTACATACCTCTCCTGCTGCTGCTGCTGCTGGCTGTCCAGCAGCAGACTGAAGGTGGCTGCTGCTGTGCACAGGTATATAAAGGCTCAGAGCCTATTATGACACGCGCAGCCAGCGTTCCATTGCCACATTCCATCTACTGCAGGCAGGATACCTGGCTGGCTGAATGTCGCTGAGAAGCTCACAGAGACCGCCATAAGCAACAGTTTAACAGAATGCCACAGACTAATCAACCAAACTTTTTGGGTTGGGTTCTCTTTTATAGTCTGCAGGCATTAAATGAAAGAAGTCAGTGTTCCAGCAGAAGGAGACAACGTTTCAGAAAAGGCATTGTAGCAAACCAAAAAAGAAATTTTAAGCGCAGCAGAGTAACCAGCGCACATACCTGTTAGCTCAGGTGAGTTTAAAAGGCTGCTGTTGATAACAAGGGCATTTGCTAAATAGATGGTGTGTGTGCAACAATATACTGAAAGGTCAATTATATTGTGCAGCTTATCTCACCACCTGTAGTTATTTAGGTGAAAGCTCCAAAATGCTTGCCTAATATGTCTGTTTATCCAAAAGGAAGTAAAAAGGGAGAGCTAGAAAGATAGCATTGCATCACATTACATGGCAATGCAATGCACAGTTGCTGAAGTTGAACCAAAATGAGCTTGTAATCTGGCTTCTGCAACTTTGAACATGAAAAATCCAATGAGGAGAAGAAAAGCAAAGCCAAAGAGTCCATCCCAAAATCCGACAAACAAGCAAAATGAACAAAAAACATTGAATTCAATTCTTTCTGATTTTAGAAACTGCATTAAAGAAGGGGTGCACCGGTCCTGGAGATACTGCAATACCAGGTCAATGCGTGGAGTGGACAGAGCAAGCTCTTTTTCCATCTCCCTGTTCTAAAAATCCATTTAATATATGGTCCCCAGATAGGGGACGTATCAGATATTAAACTGATAAGAACAGATACTACACTTGATCTTAGCCAAAAGGCCGAGAAGCGATAACCAGAATTGGTTTCAAACTACGGAGCCACCCAAGGATCCTGAAAAGTCCATTTGTGGAGATGAGCTCCTGGACTCCCGTTAAGAAGACATGTTGTCAACCTCTAGATCCCTTACATGCCTGCACTTTTCGGCTTGCTGCTGCTGCAATCCACGCGTTTTAGATCTGCATAACTCCACCTCTTTAAACACAGCACCTTCACCCCCTGCTGTTCCCACCCGCCTCAACACCGTTGGAAGGGAGGAGAACCAATTAAGGCGGGGGGTGGGGTGGAACGAGCAGCTGTCTACCCTTAGCAGGAGGGCTCCTGATTACATACCTCTCCTGCTGCTGCTGCTGCTGGCTGTCCAGCAGCAGACTGAAGGTGGCTGCTGCTGTGCACAGGTATATAAAGGCTCAGAGCCTATTATGACACGCGCAGCCAGCGTTCCATTGCCACATTCCATCTACTGCAGGCAGGATACCTGGCTGGCTGAATGTCGCTGAGAAGCTCACAGAGACCGCCATAAGCAACAGTTTAACAGAATGCCACAGACTAATCAACCAAACTTTTTGGGTTGGGTTCTCTTTTATAGTCTGCAGGCATTAAATGAAAGAAGTCAGTGTTCCAGCAGAAGGAGACAACGTTTCAGAAAAGGCATTGTAGCAAACCAAAAAAGAAATTTTAAGCGCAGCAGAGTAACCAGCGCACATACCTGTTAGCTCAGGTGAGTTTAAAAGGCTGCTGTTGATAACAAGGGCATTTGCTAAATAGATGGTGTGTGTGCAACAATATACTGAAAGGTCAATTATATTGTGCAGCTTATCTCACCACCTGTAGTTATTTAGGTGAAAGCTCCAAAATGCTTGCCTAATATGTCTGTTTATCCAAAAGGAAGTAAAAAGGGAGAGCTAGAAAGATAGCATTGCATCACATTACATGGCAATGCAATGCACAGTTGCTGAAGTTGAACCAAAATGAGCTTGTAATCTGGCTTCTGCAACTTTGAACATGAAAAATCCAATGAGGAGAAGAAAAGCAAAGCCAAAGAGTCCATCCCAAAATCCGACAAACAAGCAAAATGAACAAAAAACATTGAATTCAATTCTTTCTGATTTTAGAAACTGCATTAAAGAAGGGGTGCACCGGTCCTGGAGATACTGCAATACCAGGTCAATGCGTGGAGTGGACAGAGCAAGCTCTTTTTCCATCTCCCTGTTCTAAAAATCCATTTAATATATGGTCCCCAGATAGGGGACGTATCAGATATTAAACTGATAAGAACAGATACTACACTTGATCTTAGCCAAAAGGCCGAGAAGCGATAACCAGAATTGGTTTCAAACTACGGAGCCACCCAAGGATCCTGAAAAGTCCATTTGTGGAGATGAGCTCCTGGACTCCCGTTAAGAAGACATGTTGTCAACCTCTAGATCCCTTACATGCCTGCACTTTTCGGCTTGCTGCTGCTGCAATCCACGCGTTTTAGATCTGCATAACTCCACCTCTTTAAACACAGCACCTTCACCCCCTGCTGTTCCCACCCGCCTCAACACCGTTGGAAGGGAGGAGAACCAATTAAGGCGGGGGGTGGGGTGGAACGAGCAGCTGTCTACCCTTAGCAGGAGGGCTCCTGATTACATACCTCTCCTGCTGCTGCTGCTGCTGGCTGTCCAGCAGCAGACTGAAGGTGGCTGCTGCTGTGCACAGGTATATAAAGGCTCAGAGCCTATTATGACACGCGCAGCCAGCGTTCCATTGCCACATTCCATCTACTGCAGGCAGGATACCTGGCTGGCTGAATGTCGCTGAGAAGCTCACAGAGACCGCCATAAGCAACAGTTTAACAGAATGCCACAGACTAATCAACCAAACTTTTTGGGTTGGGTTCTCTTTTATAGTCTGCAGGCATTAAATGAAAGAAGTCAGTGTTCCAGCAGAAGGAGACAACGTTTCAGAAAAGGCATTGTAGCAAACCAAAAAAGAAATTTTAAGCGCAGCAGAGTAACCAGCGCACATACCTGTTAGCTCAGGTGAGTTTAAAAGGCTGCTGTTGATAACAAGGGCATTTGCTAAATAGATGGTGTGTGTGCAACAATATACTGAAAGGTCAATTATATTGTGCAGCTTATCTCACCACCTGTAGTTATTTAGGTGAAAGCTCCAAAATGCTTGCCTAATATGTCTGTTTATCCAAAAGGAAGTAAAAAGGGAGAGCTAGAAAGATAGCATTGCATCACATTACATGGCAATGCAATGCACAGTTGCTGAAGTTGAACCAAAATGAGCTTGTAATCTGGCTTCTGCAACTTTGAACATGAAAAATCCAATGAGGAGAAGAAAAGCAAAGCCAAAGAGTCCATCCCAAAATCCGACAAACAAGCAAAATGAACAAAAAACATTGAATTCAATTCTTTCTGATTTTAGAAACTGCATTAAAGAAGGGGTGCACCGGTCCTGGAGATACTGCAATACCAGGTCAATGCGTGGAGTGGACAGAGCAAGCTCTTTTTCCATCTCCCTGTTCTAAAAATCCATTTAATATATGGTCCCCAGATAGGGGACGTATCAGATATTAAACTGATAAGAACAGATACTACACTTGATCTTAGCCAAAAGGCCGAGAAGCGATAACCAGAATTGGTTTCAAACTACGGAGCCACCCAAGGATCCTGAAAAGTCCATTTGTGGAGATGAGCTCCTGGACTCCCGTTAAGAAGACATGTTGTCAACCTCTAGATCCCTTACATGCCTGCACTTTTCGGCTTGCTGCTGCTGCAATCCACGCGTTTTAGATCTGCATAACTCCACCTCTTTAAACACAGCACCTTCACCCCCTGCTGTTCCCACCCGCCTCAACACCGTTGGAAGGGAGGAGAACCAATTAAGGCGGGGGGTGGGGTGGAACGAGCAGCTGTCTACCCTTAGCAGGAGGGCTCCTGATTACATACCTCTCCTGCTGCTGCTGCTGCTGGCTGTCCAGCAGCAGACTGAAGGTGGCTGCTGCTGTGCACAGGTATATAAAGGCTCAGAGCCTATTATGACACGCGCAGCCAGCGTTCCATTGCCACATTCCATCTACTGCAGGCAGGATACCTGGCTGGCTGAATGTCGCTGAGAAGCTCACAGAGACCGCCATAAGCAACAGTTTAACAGAATGCCACAGACTAATCAACCAAACTTTTTGGGTTGGGTTCTCTTTTATAGTCTGCAGGCATTAAATGAAAGAAGTCAGTGTTCCAGCAGAAGGAGACAACGTTTCAGAAAAGGCATTGTAGCAAACCAAAAAAGAAATTTTAAGCGCAGCAGAGTAACCAGCGCACATACCTGTTAGCTCAGGTGAGTTTAAAAGGCTGCTGTTGATAACAAGGGCATTTGCTAAATAGATGGTGTGTGTGCAACAATATACTGAAAGGTCAATTATATTGTGCAGCTTATCTCACCACCTGTAGTTATTTAGGTGAAAGCTCCAAAATGCTTGCCTAATATGTCTGTTTATCCAAAAGGAAGTAAAAAGGGAGAGCTAGAAAGATAGCATTGCATCACATTACATGGCAATGCAATGCACAGTTGCTGAAGTTGAACCAAAATGAGCTTGTAATCTGGCTTCTGCAACTTTGAACATGAAAAATCCAATGAGGAGAAGAAAAGCAAAGCCAAAGAGTCCATCCCAAAATCCGACAAACAAGCAAAATGAACAAAAAACATTGAATTCAATTCTTTCTGATTTTAGAAACTGCATTAAAGAAGGGGTGCACCGGTCCTGGAGATACTGCAATACCAGGTCAATGCGTGGAGTGGACAGAGCAAGCTCTTTTTCCATCTCCCTGTTCTAAAAATCCATTTAATATATGGTCCCCAGATAGGGGACGTATCAGATATTAAACTGATAAGAACAGATACTACACTTGATCTTAGCCAAAAGGCCGAGAAGCGATAACCAGAATTGGTTTCAAACTACGGAGCCACCCAAGGATCCTGAAAAGTCCATTTGTGGAGATGAGCTCCTGGACTCCCGTTAAGAAGACATGTTGTCAACCTCTAGATCCCTTACATGCCTGCACTTTTCGGCTTGCTGCTGCTGCAATCCACGCGTTTTAGATCTGCATAACTCCACCTCTTTAAACACAGCACCTTCACCCCCTGCTGTTCCCACCCGCCTCAACACCGTTGGAAGGGAGGAGAACCAATTAAGGCGGGGGGTGGGGTGGAACGAGCAGCTGTCTACCCTTAGCAGGAGGGCTCCTGATTACATACCTCTCCTGCTGCTGCTGCTGCTGGCTGTCCAGCAGCAGACTGAAGGTGGCTGCTGCTGTGCACAGGTATATAAAGGCTCAGAGCCTATTATGACACGCGCAGCCAGCGTTCCATTGCCACATTCCATCTACTGCAGGCAGGATACCTGGCTGGCTGAATGTCGCTGAGAAGCTCACAGAGACCGCCATAAGCAACAGTTTAACAGAATGCCACAGACTAATCAACCAAACTTTTTGGGTTGGGTTCTCTTTTATAGTCTGCAGGCATTAAATGAAAGAAGTCAGTGTTCCAGCAGAAGGAGACAACGTTTCAGAAAAGGCATTGTAGCAAACCAAAAAAGAAATTTTAAGCGCAGCAGAGTAACCAGCGCACATACCTGTTAGCTCAGGTGAGTTTAAAAGGCTGCTGTTGATAACAAGGGCATTTGCTAAATAGATGGTGTGTGTGCAACAATATACTGAAAGGTCAATTATATTGTGCAGCTTATCTCACCACCTGTAGTTATTTAGGTGAAAGCTCCAAAATGCTTGCCTAATATGTCTGTTTATCCAAAAGGAAGTAAAAAGGGAGAGCTAGAAAGATAGCATTGCATCACATTACATGGCAATGCAATGCACAGTTGCTGAAGTTGAACCAAAATGAGCTTGTAATCTGGCTTCTGCAACTTTGAACATGAAAAATCCAATGAGGAGAAGAAAAGCAAAGCCAAAGAGTCCATCCCAAAATCCGACAAACAAGCAAAATGAACAAAAAACATTGAATTCAATTCTTTCTGATTTTAGAAACTGCTTTAAAGAAGGGGTGCACCGGTCCTGGAGACACTGCAATACCAGGTCAATGCGTGGAGTGGACAGAGCAAGCTCTTTTTCCATCTCCCTGTTCTAAAAATCCATTTAATATATGGTCCCCAGATAGGGGACGTATCAGATATTAAACTGATAAGAACAGATACTACACTTGATCTTAGCCAAAAGGCCGAGAAGCGATAACCAGAATTGGTTTCAAACTACGGAGCCACCCAAGGATCCTGAAAAGTCCATTTGTGGAGATGAGCTCCTGGACTCCCGTTAAGAAGACATGTTGTCAACCTCTAGATCCCTTACATGCCTGCACTTTTCGGCTTGCTGCTGCTGCAATCCACGCGTTTTAGATCTGCATAACTCCACCTCTTTAAACACAGCACCTTCACCCCCTGCTGTTCCCACCCGCCTCAACACCGTTGGAAGGGAGGAGAACCAATTAAGGCGGGGGGTGGGGTGGAACGAGCAGCTGTCTACCCTTAGCAGGAGGGCTCCTGATTACATACCTCTCCTGCTGCTGCTGCTGGCTGTCCAGCAGCAGACTGAAGGTGGCTGCTGCTGTGCACAGGTATATAAAGGCTCAGAGCCTATTATGACACGCGCAGCCAGCGTTCCATTGCCACATTCCATCTACTGCAGGCAGGATACCTGGCTGGCTGAATGTGGCTGAGAAGCTCACAGAGACCGCCATAAGCAACAGTTTAACAGAATGCCACAGACTAATCAACCAAACTTTTTGGGTTGGGTTCTCTTTTATAGTCTGCAGGCATTAAATGAAAGAAGTCAGTGTTCCAGCAGAAGGAGACAACGTTTCAGAAAAGGCATTGTAGCAAACCAAAAAAGAAATTTTAAGCGCAGCAGAGTAACCAGCGCACATACCTGTTAGCTCAGGTGAGTTTAAAAGGCTGCTGTTGATAACAAGGGCATTTGCTAAATAGATGGTGTGTGTGCAACAATATACTGAAAGGTCAATTATATTGTGCAGCTTATCTCACCACCTGTAGTTATTTAGGTGAAAGCTCCAAAATGCTTGCCTAATATGTCTGTTTATCCAAAAGGAAGTAAAAAGGGAGAGCTAGAAAGATAGCATTGCATCACATTACATGGCAATGCAATGCACAGTTGCTGAAGTTGAACCAAAATGAGCTTGTAATCTGGCTTCTGCAACTTTGAACATGAAAAATCCAATGAGGAGAAGAAAAGCAAAGCCAAAGAGTCCATCCCAAAATCCGACAAACAAGCAAAATGAACAAAAAACATTGAATTCAATTCTTTCTGATTTTAGAAACTGCATTAAAGAAGGGGTGCACCGGTCCTGGAGATACTGCAATACCAGGTCAATGCGTGGAGTGGACAGAGCAAGCTCTTTTTCCATCTCCCTGTTCTAAAAATCCATTTAATATATGGTCCCCAGATAGGGGACGTATCAGATATTAAACTGATAAGAACAGATACTACACTTGATCTTAGCCAAAAGGCCGAGAAGCGATAACCAGAATTGGTTTCAAACTACGGAGCCACCCAAGGATCCTGAAAAGTCCATTTGTGGAGATGAGCTCCTGGACTCCCGTTAAGAAGACATGTTGTCAACCTCTAGATCCCTTACATGCCTGCACTTTTCGGCTTGCTGCTGCTGCAATCCACGCGTTTTAGATCTGCATAACTCCACCTCTTTAAACACAGCACCTTCACCCCCTGCTGTTCCCACCCGCCTCAACACCGTTGGAAGGGAGGAGAACCAATTAAGGCGGGGGGTGGGGTGGAACGAGCAGCTGTCTACCCTTAGCAGGAGGGCTCCTGATTACATACCTCTCCTGCTGCTGCTGCTGCTGGCTGTCCAGCAGCAGACTGAAGGTGGCTGCTGCTGTGCACAGGTATATAAAGGCTCAGAGCCTATTATGACACGCGCAGCCAGCGTTCCATTGCCACATTCCATCTACTGCAGGCAGGATACCTGGCTGGCTGAATGTCGCTGAGAAGCTCACAGAGACCGCCATAAGCAACAGTTTAACAGAATGCCACAGACTAATCAACCAAACTTTTTGGGTTGGGTTCTCTTTTATAGTCTGCAGGCATTAAATGAAAGAAGTCAGTGTTCCAGCAGAAGGAGACAACGTTTCAGAAAAGGCATTGTAGCAAACCAAAAAAGAAATTTTAAGCGCAGCAGAGTAACCAGCGCACATACCTGTTAGCTCAGGTGAGTTTAAAAGGCTGCTGTTGATAACAAGGGCATTTGCTAAATAGATGGTGTGTGTGCAACAATATACTGAAAGGTCAATTATATTGTGCAGCTTATCTCACCACCTGTAGTTATTTAGGTGAAAGCTCCAAAATGCTTGCCTAATATGTCTGTTTATCCAAAAGGAAGTAAAAAGGGAGAGCTAGAAAGATAGCATTGCATCACATTACATGGCAATGCAATGCACAGTTGCTGAAGTTGAACCAAAATGAGCTTGTAATCTGGCTTCTGCAACTTTGAACATGAAAAATCCAATGAGGAGAAGAAAAGCAAAGCCAAAGAGTCCATCCCAAAATCCGACAAACAAGCAAAATGAACAAAAAACATTGAATTCAATTCTTTCTGATTTTAGAAACTGCATTAAAGAAGGGGTGCACCGGTCCTGGAGACACTGCAATACCAGGTCAATGCGTGGAGTGGACAGAGCAAGCTCTTTTTCCATCTCCCTGTTCTAAAAATCCATTTAATATATGGTCCCCAGATAGGGGACGTATCAGATATTAAACTGATAAGAACAGATACTACACTTGATCTTAGCCAAAAGGCCGAGAAGCGATAACCAGAATTGGTTTCAAACTACGGAGCCACCCAAGGATCCTGAAAAGTCCATTTGTGGAGATGAGCTCCTGGACTCCCGTTAAGAAGACATGTTGTCAACCTCTAGATCCCTTACATGCCTGCACTTTTCGGCTTGCTGCTGCTGCAATCCACGCGTTTTAGATCTGCATAACTCCACCTCTTTAAACACAGCACCTTCACCCCCTGCTGTTCCCACCCGCCTCAACACCGTTGGAAGGGAGGAGAACCAATTAAGGCGGGGGGTGGGGTGGAACGAGCAGCTGTCTACCCTTAGCAGGAGGGCTCCTGATTACATACCTCTCCTGCTGCTGCTGCTGCTGGCTGTCCAGCAGCAGACTGAAGGTGGCTGCTGCTGTGCACAGGTATATAAAGGCTCAGAGCCTATTATGACACGCGCAGCCAGCGTTCCATTGCCACATTCCATCTACTGCAGGCAGGATACCTGGCTGGCTGAATGTCGCTGAGAAGCTCACAGAGACCGCCATAAGCAACAGTTTAACAGAATGCCCCAGACTAATCAACCAAACTTTTTGGGTTGGGTTCTCTTTTATAGTCTGCAGGCATTAAATGAAAGAAGTCAGTGTTCCAGCAGAAGGAGACAACGTTTCAGAAAAGGCATTGTAGCAAACCAAAAAAGAAATTTTAAGCGCAGCAGAGTAACCAGCGCACATACCTGTTAGCTCAGGTGAGTTTAAAAGGCTGCTGTTGATAACAAGGGCATTTGCTAAATAGATGGTGTGTGTGCAACAATATACTGAAAGGTCAATTATATTGTGCAGCTTATCTCACCACCTGTAGTTATTTAGGTGAAAGCTCCAAAATGCTTGCCTAATATGTCTGTTTATCCAAAAGGAAGTAAAAAGGGAGAGCTAGAAAGATAGCATTGCATCACATTACATGGCAATGCAATGCACAGTTGCTGAAGTTGAACCAAAATGAGCTTGTAATCTGGCTTCTGCAACTTTGAACATGAAAAATCCAATGAGGAGAAGAAAAGCAAAGCCAAAGAGTCCATCCCAAAATCCGACAAACAAGCAAAATGAACAAAAAAACATTGAATTCAATTCTTTCTGATTTTAGAAACTGCATTAAAGAAGGGGTGCACCGGTCCTGGAGATACTGCAATACCAGGTCAATGCGTGGAGTGGACAGAGCAAGCTCTTTTTCCATCTCCCTGTTCTAAAAATCCATTTAATATATGGTCCCCAGATAGGGGACGTATCAGATATTAAACTGATAAGAACAGATACTACACTTGATCTTAGTCAAAAGGCCGAGAAGCGATAACCTGAATTGGTTTCAAACTACGGAGCCACCCATGGATCCTGAAAAGTCCATTTGTGGAGATGAGCTCCTGGACTCCCGTTAAGAAGACATGTTGTCAACCTCTAGATCCCTTACATGCCTGCACTTTTCGGCTTGCTGCTGCTGCAATCCACGCGTCTTAGATCTGCATAACTCCACCTCTTTAAACACAGCACCTTCACCCCCTGCTGTTCCCACCCGCCTCAACACCGTTGGAAGGGAGGAGAACCAATTAAGGCGGGGGGTGGGGTGGAACGAGCAGCTGTCTACCCTTAGCAGGAGGGCTCCTGATTATATACCTCTCCTGCTGCTGCTGCTGCTGGCTGTCCAGCAGCAGACTGAAGGTGGCTGCTGCTGTGCACAGGTATATAAAGGCTCAGAGCCTATTATGACACGCGCAGCCAGCGTTCCATTGCCACATTCCATCTACTGCAGGCAGGATACCTGGCTGGCTGAATGTCGCTGAGAAGCTCACAGAGACCGCCATAAGCAACAGTTTAACAGAATGCCACAGACTAATCAACCAAACTTTTTGGGTTGGGTTCTCTTTTATAGTCTGCAGGCATTAAATGAAAGAAGTCAGTGTTCCAGCAGAAGGAGACAACGTTTCAGAAAAGGCATTGTAGCAAACCAAAAAAGAAATTTTAAGCGCAGCAGAGTAACCAGCGCACATACCTGTTAGCTCAGGTGAGTTTAAAAGGCTGCTGTTGATAACAAGGGCATTTGCTAAATAGATGGTGTGTGTGCAACAATATACTGAAAGGTCAATTATATTGTGCAGCTTATCTCACCACCTGTAGTTATTTAGGTGAAAGCTCCAAAATGCTTGCCTAATATGTCTGTTTATCCAAAAGGAAGTAAAAAGGGAGAGCTAGAAAGATAGCATTGCATCACATTACATGGCAATGCAATGCACAGTTGCTGAAGTTGAACCAAAATGAGCTTGTAATCTGGCTTCTGCAACTTTGAACATGAAAAATCCAATGAGGAGAAGAAAAGCAAAGCCAAAGAGTCCATCCCAAAATCCGACAAACAAGCAAAATGAACAAAAAACATTGAATTCAATTCTTTCTGATTTTAGAAACTGCATTAAAGAAGGGGTGCACCGGTCCTGGAGATACTGCAATACCAGGTCAATGCGTGGAGTGGACAGAGCAAGCTCTTTTTCCATCTCCCTGTTCTAAAAATCCATTTAATATATGGTCCCCAGATAGGGGACGTATCAGATATTAAACTGATAAGAACAGATACTACACTTGATCTTAGCCAAAAGGCTGAGAAGCGATAACCAGAATTGGTTTCAAACTACGGAGCCACCCAAGGATCCTGAAAAGTCCATTTGTGGAGATGAGCTCCTGGACTCCCGTTAAGAAGACATGTTGTCAACCTCTAGATCCCTTACATGCCTGCACTTTTCGGCTTGCTGCTGCTGCAATCCACGCGTTTTAGATCTGCATAACTCCACCTCTTTAAACACAGCACCTTCACCCCCTGCTGTTCCCACCCGCCTCAACACCGTTGGAAGGGAGGAGAACCAATTAAGGCGGGGGGTGGGGTGGAACGAGCAGCTGTCTACCCTTAGCAGGAGGGCTCCTGATTACATACCTCTCCTGCTGCTGCTGCTGCTGGCTGTCCAGCAGCAGACTGAAGGTGGCTGCTGCTGTGCACAGGTATATAAAGGCTCAGAGCCTATTATGACACGCGCAGCCAGCGTTCCATTGCCACATTCCATCTACTGCAGGCAGGATACCTGGCTGGCTGAATGTCGCTGAGAAGCTCACAGAGACCGCCATAAGCAACAGTTTAACAGAATGCCACAGACTAATCAACCAAACTTTTTGGGTTGGGTTCTCTTTTATAGTCTGCAGGCATTAAATGAAAGAAGTCAGTGTTCCAGCAGAAGGAGACAACGTTTCAGAAAAGGCATTGTAGCAAACCAAAAAAGAAATTTTAAGCGCAGCAGAGTAACCAGCGCACATACCTGTTAGCTCAGGTGAGTTTAAAAGGCTGCTGTTGATAACAAGGGCATTTGCTAAATAGATGGTGTGTGTGCAACAATATACTGAAAGGTCAATTATATTGTGCAGCTTATCTCACCACCTGTAGTTATTTAGGTGAAAGCTCCAAAATGCTTGCCTAATATGTCTGTTTATCCAAAAGGAAGTAAAAAGGGAGAGCTAGAAAGATAGCATTGCATCACATTACATGGCAATGCAATGCACAGTTGCTGAAGTTGAACCAAAATGAGCTTGTAATCTGGCTTCTGCAACTTTGAACATGAAAAATCCAATGAGGAGAAGAAAAGCAAAGCCAAAGAGTCCATCCCAAAATCCGACAAACAAGCAAAATGAACAAAAAACATTGAATTCAATTCTTTCTGATTTTAGAAACTGCATTAAAGAAGGGGTGCACCGGTCCTGGAGACACTGCAATACCAGGTCAATGCGTGGAGTGGACAGAGCAAGCTCTTTTTCCATCTCCCTGTTCTAAAAATCCATTTAATATATGGTCCCCAGATAGGGGACGTATCAGATATTAAACTGATAAGAACAGATATTACACTTGATCTTAGCCAAAAGGCCGAGAAGCGATAACCAGAATTGGTTTCAAACTACGGAGCCACCCAAGGATCCTGAAAAGTCCATTTGTGGAGATGAGCTCCTGGACTCCCGTTAAGAAGACATGTTGTCAACCTCTAGATCCCTTACATGCCTGCACTTTTCGGCTTGCTGCTGCTGCAATCCACGCGTTTTAGATCTGCATAACTCCACCTCTTTAAACACAGCACCTTCACCCCCTGCTGTTCCCACCCGCCTCAACACCGTTGGAAGGGAGGAGAACCAATTAAGGCGGGGGGTGGGGTGGAACGAGCAGCTGTCTACCCTTAGCAGGAGGGCTCCTGATTACATACCTCTCCTGCTGCTGCTGCTGGCTGTCCAGCAGCAGACTGAAGGTGGCTGCTGCTGTGCACAGGTATATAAAGGCTCAGAGCCTATTATGACACGCGCAGCCAGCGTTCCATTGCCACATTCCATCTACTGCAGGCAGGATACCTGGCTGGCTGAATGTCGCTGAGAAGCTCACAGAGACCGCCATAAGCAACAGTTTAACAGAATGCCACAGACTAATCAACCAAACTTTTTGGGTTGGGTTCTCTTTTATAGTCTGCAGGCATTAAATGAAAGAAGTCAGTGTTCCAGCAGAAGGAGACAACGTTTCAGAAAAGGCATTGTAGCAAACCAAAAAAGAAATTTTAAGTGCAGCAGAGTAACCAGCGCACATACCTGTTAGCTCAGGTGAGTTTAAAAGGCTGCTGTTGATAACAAGGGCATTTGCTAAATAGATGGTGTGTGTGCAACAATATACTGAAAGGTCAATTATATTGTGCAGCTTATCTCACCACCTGTAGTTATTTAGGTGAAAGCTCCAAAATGCTTGCCTAATATGTCTGTTTATCCAAAAGGAAGTAAAAAGGGAGAGCTAGAAAGATAGCATTGCATCACATTACATGGCAATGCAATGCACAGTTGCTGAAGTTGAACCAAAATGAGCTTGTAATCTGGCTTCTGCAACTTTGAACATGAAAAATCCAATGAGGAGAAGAAAAGCAAAGCCAAAGAGTCCATCCCAAAATCCGACAAACAAGCAAAATGAACAAAAAAACATTGAATTCAATTCTTTCTGATTTTAGAAACTGCATTAAAGAAGGGGTGCACCGGTCCTGGAGATACTGCAATACCAGGTCAATGCGTGGAGTGGACAGAGCAAGCTCTTTTTCCATCTCCCTGTTCTAAAAATCCATTTAATATATGGTCCCCAGATAGGGGACGTATCAGATATTAAACTGATAAGAACAGATACTACACTTGATCTTAGCCAAAAGGCCGAGAAGCGATAACCAGAATTGGTTTCAAACTACGGAGCCACCCAAGGATCCTGAAAAGTCCATTTGTGGAGATGAGCTCCTGGACTCCCGTTAAGAAGACATGTTGTCAACCTCTAGATCCCTTACATGCCTGCACTTTTCGGCTTGCTGCTGCTGCAATCAACGCGTTTTAGATCTGCATAACTCCACCTCTTTAAACACAGCACCTTCACCCCCTGCTGTTCCCACCCGCCTCAACACCGTTGGAAGGGAGGAGAACCAATTAAGGCGGGGGGTGGGGTGGAACGAGCAGCTGTCTACCCTTAGCAGGAGGGCTCCTGATTACATACCTCTCCTGCTGCTGCTGCTGCTGGCTGTCCAGCAGCAGACTGAAGGTGGCTGCTGCTGTGCACAGGTATATAAAGGCTCAGAGCCTATTATGACACGCGCAGCCAGCGTTCCATTGCCACATTCCATCTACTGCAGGCAGGATACCTGGCTGGCTGAATGTCGCTGAGAAGCTCACAGAGACCGCCATAAGCAACAGTTTAACAGAATGCCACAGACTAATCAACCAAACTTTTTGGGTTGGGTTCTCTTTTATAGTCTGCAGGCATTAAATGAAAGAAGTCAGTGTTCCAGCAGAAGGAGACAACGTTTCAGAAAAGGCATTGTAGCAAACCAAAAAAGAAATTTTAAGCGCAGCAGAGTAACCAGCGCACATACCTGTTAGCTCAGGTGAGTTTAAAAGGCTGCTGTTGATAACAAGGGCATTTGCTAAATAGATGGTGTGTGTGCAACAATATACTGAAAGGTCAATTATATTGTGCAGCTTATCTCACCACCTGTAGTTATTTAGGTGAAAGCTCCAAAATGCTTGCCTAATATGTCTGTTTATCCAAAAGGAAGTAAAAAGGGAGAGCTAGAAAGATAGCATTGCATCACATTACATGGCAATGCAATGCACAGTTGCTGAAGTTGAACCAAAATGAGCTTGTAATCTGGCTTCTGCAACTTTGAACATGAAAAATCCAATGAGGAGAAGAAAAGCAAAGCCAAAGAGTCCATCCCAAAATCCGACAAACAAGCAAAATGAACAAAAAACATTGAATTCAATTCTTTCTGATTTTAGAAACTGCATTAAAGAAGGGGTGCACCGGTCCTGGAGATACTGCAATACCAGGTCAATGCGTGGAGTGGACAGAGCAAGCTCTTTTTCCATCTCCCTGTTCTAAAAATCCATTTAATATATGGTCCCCAGATAGGGGACGTATCAGATATTAAACTGATAAGAACAGATACTACACTTGATCTTAGCCAAAAGGCCGAGAAGCGATAACCAGAATTGGTTTCAAACTACGGAGCCACCCAAGGATCCTGAAAAGTCCATTTGTGGAGATGAGCTCCTGGACTCCCGTTAAGAAGACATGTTGTCAACCTCTAGATCCCTTACATGCCTGCACTTTTCGGCTTGCTGCTGCTGCAATCCACGCGTTTTAGATCTGCATAACTCCACCTCTTTAAACACAGCACCTTCACCCCCTGCTGTTCCCACCCGCCTCAACACCGTTGGAAGGGAGGAGAACCAATTAAGGCGGGGGGTGGGGTGGAACGAGCAGCTGTCTACCCTTAGCTGGAGGGCTCCTGATTACATACCTCTCCTGCTGCTGCTGCTGCTGGCTGTCCAGCAGCAGACTGAAGGTGGCTGCTGCTGTGCACAGGTATATAAAGGCTCAGAGCCTATTATGACACGCGCAGCCAGCGTTCCATTGCCACATTCCATCTACTGCAGGCAGGATACCTGGCTGGCTGAATGTCGCTGAGAAGCTCACAGAGACCGCCATAAGCAACAGTTTAACAGAATGCCACAGACTAATCAACCAAACTTTTTGGGTTGGGTTCTCTTTTATAGTCTGCAGGCATTAAATGAAAGAAGTCAGTGTTCCAGCAGAAGGAGACAACGTTTCAGAAAAGGCATTGTAGCAAACCAAAAAAGAAATTTTAAGCGCAGCAGAGTAACCAGCGCACATACCTGTTAGCTCAGGTGAGTTTAAAAGGCTGCTGTTGATAACAAGGGCATTTGCTAAATAGATGGTGTGTGTGCAACAATATATTGAAAGGTCAATTATATTGTGCAGCTTATCTCACCACCTGTAGTTATTTAGGTGAAAGCTCCAAAATGCTTGCCTAATATGTCTGTTTATCCAAAAGGAAGTAAAAAGGGAGAGCTAGAAAGATAGCATTGCATCACATTACATGGCAATGCAATGCACAGTTGCTGAAGTTGAACCAAAATGAGCTTGTAATCTGGCTTCTGCAACTTTGAACATGAAAAATCCAATGAGGAGAAGAAAAGCAAAGCCAAAGAGTCCATCCCAAAATCCGACAAACAAGCAAAATGAACAAAAAAACATTGAATTCAATTCTTTCTGATTTTAGAAACTGCATTAAAGAAGGGGTGCACCGGTCCTGGAGATACTGCAATACCAGGTCAATGCGTGGAGTGGACAGAGCAAGCTCTTTTTCCATCTCCCTGTTCTAAAAATCCATTTAATATATGGTCCCCAGATAGGGGACGTATCAGATATTAAACTGATAAGAACAGATACTACACTTGATCTTAGCCAAAAGGCCGAGAAGCGATAACCAGAATTGGTTTCAAACTACGGAGCCACCCAAGGATCCTGAAAAGTCCATTTGTGGAGATGAGCTCCTGGACTCCCGTTAAGAAGACATGTTGTCAACCTCTAGATCCCTTACATGCCTGCACTTTTCGGCTTGCTGCTGCTGCAATCCACGCGTTTTAGATCTGCATAACTCCACCTCTTTAAACACAGCACCTTCACCCCCTGCTGTTCCCACCAGCCTCAACACCGTTGGAAGGGAGGAGAACCAATTAAGGCGGGGGGTGGGGTGGAACGAGCAGCTGTCTACCCTTAGCAGGAGGGCTCCTGATTACATACCTCTCCTGCTGCTGCTGCTGCTGGCTGTCCAGCAGCAGACTGAAGGTGGCTGCTGCTGTGCACAGGTATATAAAGGCTCAGAGCCTATTATGACACGCGCAGCCAGCGTTCCATTGCCACATTCCATCTACTGCAGGCAGGATACCTGGCTGGCTGAATGTCGCTGAGAAGCTCACAGAGACCGCCATAAGCAACAGTTTAACAGAATGCCACAGACTAATCAACCAAACTTTTTGGGTTGGGTTCTCTTTTATAGTCTGCAGGCATTAAATGAAAGAAGTCAGTGTTCCAGCAGAAGGAGACAACGTTTCAGAAAAGGCATTGTAGCAAACCAAAAAAGAAATTTTAAGCGCAGCAGAGTAACCAGCGCACATACCTGTTAGCTCAGGTGAGTTTAAAAGGCTGCTGTTGATAACAAGGGCATTTGCTAAATAGATGGTGTGTGTGCAACAATATACTGAAAGGTCAATTATATTGTGCAGCTTATCTCACCACCTGTAGTTATTTAGGTGAAAGCTCCAAAATGCTTGCCTAATATGTCTGTTTATCCAAAAGGAAGTAAAAAGGGAGAGCTAGAAAGATAGCATTGCATCACATTACATGGCAATGCAATGCACAGTTGCTGAAGTTGAACCAAAATGAGCTTGTAATCTGGCTTCTGCAACTTTGAACATGAAAAATCCAATGAGGAGAAGAAAAGCAAAGCCAAAGAGTCCATCCCAAAATCTGACAAACAAGCAAAATGAACAAAAAACATTGAATTCAATTCTTTCTGATTTTAGAAACTGCATTAAAGAAGGGGTGCACCGGTCCTGGAGATACTGCAATACCAGGTCAATGCGTGGAGTGGACAGAGCAAGCTCTTTTTCCATCTCCCTGTTCTAAAAATCCATTTAATATATGGTCCCCAGATAGGGGACGTATCAGATATTAAACTGATAAGAACAGATACTACACTTGATCTTAGCCAAAAGGCCGAGAAGCGATAACCAGAATTGGTTTCAAACTACGGAGCCACCCAAGGATCCTGAAAAGTCCATTTGTGGAGATGAGCTCCTGGACTCCCGTTAAGAAGACATGTTGTCAACCTCTAGATCCCTTACATGCCTGCACTTTTCGGCTTGCTGCTGCTGCAATCCACGCGTTTTAGATCTGCATAACTCCACCTCTTTAAACACAGCACCTTCACCCCCTGCTGTTCCCACCCGCCTCAACACCGTTGGAAGGGAGGAGAACCAATTAAGGCGGGGGGTGGGGTGGAACGAGCAGCTGTCTACCCTTAGCAGGAGGGCTCCTGATTACATACCTCTCCTGCTGCTGCTGCTGCTGGCTGTCCAGCAGCAGACTGAAGGTGGCTGCTGCTGTGCACAGGTATATAAAGGCTCAGAGCCTATTATGACACGCGCAGCCAGCGTTCCATTGCCACATTCCATCTACTGCAGGCAGGATACCTGGCTGGCTGAATGTCGCTGAGAAGCTCACAGAGACCGCCATAAGCAACAGTTTAACAGAATGCCACAGACTAATCAACCAAACTTTTTGGGTTGGGTTCTCTTTTATAGTCTGCAGGCATTAAATGAAAGAAGTCAGTGTTCCAGCAGAAGGAGACAACGTTTCAGAAAAGGCATTGTAGCAAACCAAAAAAGAAATTTTAAGCACAGCAGAGTAACCAGCGCACATACCTGTTAGCTCAGGTGAGTTTAAAAGGCTGCTGTTGATAACAAGGGCATTTGCTAAATAGATGGTGTGTGTGCAACAATATACTGAAAGGTCAATTATATTGTGCAGCTTATCTCACCACCTGTAGTTATTTAGGTGAAAGCTCCAAAATGCTTGCCTAATATGTCTGTTTATCCAAAAGGAAGTAAAAAGGGAGAGCTAGAAAGATAGCATTGCATCACATTACATGGCAATGCAATGCACAGTTGCTGAAGTTGAACCAAAATGAGCTTGTAATCTGGCTTCTGCAACTTTGAACATGAAAAATCCAATGAGGAGAAGAAAAGCAAAGCCAAAGAGTCCATCCCAAAATCCGACAAACAAGCAAAATGAACAAAAAACATTGAATTCAATTCTTTCTGATTTTAGAAACTGCATTAAAGAAGGGGTGCACCGGTCCTGGAGATACTGCAATACCAGGTCAATGCGTGGAGTGGACAGAGCAAGCTCTTTTTCCATCTCCCTGTTCTAAAAATCCATTTAATATATGGTCCCCAGATAGGGGACGTATCAGATATTAAACTGATAAGAACAGATACTACACTTGATCTTAGCCAAAAGGCCGAGAAGCGATAACCAGAATTGGTTTCAAACTACGGAGCCACCCAAGGATCCTGAAAAGTCCATTTGTGGAGATGAGCTCCTGGACTCCCGTTAAGAAGACATGTTGTCAACCTCTAGATCCCTTACATGCCTGCACTTTTCGGCTTGCTGCTGCTGCAATCCACGCGTTTTAGATCTGCATAACTCCACCTCTTTAAACACAGCACCTTCACCCGCTGCTGTTCCCACCCGCCTCAACACCGTTGGAAGGGAGGAGAACCAATTAAGGCGGGGGGTGGGGTGGAACGAGCAGCTGTCTACCCTTAGCAGGAGGGCTCCTGATTACATACCTCTCCTGCTGCTGCTGCTGCTGGCTGTCCAGCAGCAGACTGAAGGTGGCTGCTGCTGTGCACAGGTATATAAAGGCTCAGAGCCTATTATGACACGCGCAGCCAGCGTTCCATTGCCACATTCCATCTACTGCAGGCAGGATACCTGGCTGGCTGAATGTCGCTGAGAAGCTCACAGAGACCGCCATAAGCAACAGTTTAACAGAATGCCACAGACTAATCAACCAAACTTTTTGGGTTGGGTTCTCTTTTATAGTCTGCAGGCATTAAATGAAAGAAGTCAGTGTTCCAGCAGAAGGAGACAACGTTTCAGAAAAGGCATTGTAGCAAACCAAAAAAGAAATTTTAAGCGCAGCAGAGTAACCAGCGCACATACCTGTTAGCTCAGGTGAGTTTAAAAGGCTGCTGTTGATAACAAGGGCATTTGCTAAATAGATGGTGTGTGTGCAACAATATACTGAAAGGTCAATTATATTGTGCAGCTTATCTCACCACCTGTAGTTATTTAGGTGAAAGCTCCAAAATGCTTGCCTAATATGTCTGTTTATCCAAAAGGAAGTAAAAAGGGAGAGCTAGAAAGATAGCATTGCATCACATTACATGGCAATGCAATGCACAGTTGCTGAAGTTGAACCAAAATGAGCTTGTAATCTGGCTTCTGCAACTTTGAACATGAAAAATCCAATGAGGAGAAGAAAAGCAAAGCCAAAGAGTCCATCCCAAAATCCGACAAACAAGCAAAATGAACAAAAAACATTGAATTCAATTCTTTCTGATTTTAGAAACTGCATTAAAGAAGGGGTGCACCGGTCCTGGAGATACTGCAATACCAGGTCAATGGGTGGAGTGGACAGAGCAAGCTCTTTTTCCATCTCCCTGTTCTAAAAATCCATTTAATATATGGTCCCCAGATAGGGGACGTATCAGATATTAAACTGATAAGAACAGATACTACACTTGATCTTAGCCAAAAGGCCGAGAAGCGATAACCAGAATTGGTTTCAAACTACGGAGCCACCCAAGGATCCTGAAAAGTCCATTTGTGGAGATGAGCTCCTGGACTCCCGTTAAGAAGACATGTTGTCAACCTCTAGATCCCTTACATGCCTGCACTTTTCGGCTTGCTGCTGCTGCAATCCACGCGTTTTAGATCTGCATAACTCCACCTCTTTAAACACAGCACCTTCACCCCCTGCTGTTCCCACCCGCCTCAACACCGTTGGAAGGGAGGAGAACCAATTAAGGCGGGGGGTGGGGTGGAACGAGCAGCTGTCTACCCTTAGCAGGAGGGCTCCTGATTACATACCTCTCCTGCTGCTGCTGCTGGCTGTCCAGCAGCAGACTGAAGGTGGCTGCTGCTGTGCACAGGTATATAAAGGCTCAGAGCCTATTATGACACGCGCAGCCAGCGTTCCATTGCCACATTCCATCTACTGCAGGCAGGATACCTGGCTGGCTGAATGTCGCTGAGAAGCTCACAGAGACCGCCATAAGCAACAGTTTAACAGAATGCCACAGACTAATCAACCAAACTTTTTGGGTTGGGTTCTCTTTTATAGTCTGCAGGCATTAAATGAAAGAAGTCAGTGTTCCAGCAGAAGGAGACAACGTTTCAGAAAAGGCATTGTAGCAAACCAAAAAAGAAATTTTAAGCGCAGCAGAGTAACCAGCGCACATACCTGTTAGCTCAGGTGAGTTTAAAAGGCTGCTGTTGATAACAAGGGCATTTGCTAAATAGATGGTGTGTGTGCAACAATATACTGAAAGGTCAATTATATTGTGCAGCTTATCTCACCACCTGTAGTTATTTAGGTGAAAGCTCCAAAATGCTTGCCTAATATGTCTGTTTATCCAAAAGGAAGTAAAAAGGGAGAGCTAGAAAGATAGCATTGCATCACATTACATGGCAATGCAATGCACAGTTGCTGAAGTTGAACCAAAATGAGCTTGTAATCTGGCTTCTGCAACTTTGAACATGAAAAATCCAATGAGGAGAAGAAAAGCAAAGCCAAAGAGTCCATCCCAAAATCCGACAAACAAGCAAAATGAACAAAAAACATTGAATTCAATTCTTTCTGATTTTAGAAACTGCATTAAAGAAGGGGTGCACCGGTCCTGGAGATACTGCAATACCAGGTCAATGCGTGG